>NC_043971.1:13288250-13920750 GCF_902148855.1 Sphaeramia orbicularis
AAAGCTGAGAAATTGGATAGATAGATAGATAGATAGATAGATAGATAGATAGATAGATAGATAGATAGATAGATAGATAGATAGATAGATAGATAGATAGATAGATAGATAGATAGATAGATAGATAGATAGATTTACACGTTCCAGCTGTATATTTAACTGTATTGATAGAATCAGAATCATGTTTCTTGTCATGTAAGTAAACACATTACTAGGAATTTGACGCTCAAATGACTCCATGACTACAGACGTCAGCGCCACAGGTCTGTAGTTATTAAGTCCAGTGATCTTTGGCCTCTTTGAGAATGGAACTAATGCCATGTTTCCACTACGTGGAACCGGCTCGACTTGGTTCGGCTCGACTAGGGTACCAGGTCCTATTCCTGGAGACCGTTTCCATTACAGGATAGGACAGACTTAGGAGTACCTGGACGTCATAGCGATGCGGCGCGTTACTTCCATGTCGTCTGCTCAGAGAGTTGCTGATAAACTCGTTGCGTGTTGTCTCGTCAAGGTCACACTGAATTTTTATGTCTGAACCTCCTCGACAAACCATGGTGTAGTTTTTCAGGCTGTCATCATGTGGATTAACCTACCGCTATATTTACTGTAAACTTCTGTGTCTGTTTTTTGACAACTCTCTGACCAATCAGTGGTCTGCAGTGTTTACATGTCATGTTTTAGTATCTGGACCCCAGTCTTGGAACCTTTGCAGAGGTGATCCCAAAAAACTAGTACCGGGTACCAGGTTCCAGGCACTTTTACATGATGGAAATGCAAAAAGGCCGAGTCGAGCCAATACCACGTAGTGGAAATGCAGCATAAGGTGGAGGATTTGGAGCAGGCTGACACATGGCATGACTCCACGGAGGTGTTGAAGATGTCCGTGAACACTGGCGTCAGCTCTTCCGCACAGTGTCTCAAGGTGTAGAGGGACAGACCATCAGGTCCAGAAGTCTCAGGGTTCAGTCTCCTGAACAGCCTGTTTACATCCTCCTCCATGATTGAAAGGGGGAGGGGTGGAGGTGTGAAGCAGGCTTTGGTGAAAAGTCTTCTGGGGTGTAAGAGGAGGGGGAATGAGTGTCCATATTTGGGTGGGTGGAGGTATTAGGGCTGCCTGATGGTCCATCAAAGCAACAATAGAAGTCATTCAGACTGTTGGCTAGTCGCATATCGTCAGTGGAGTGGGGGGCTTTCAGTTTGTAATTGGTGATATTCCTAAGCCTTTCCCATACAAAGGCTGTGTCGTTAGCAGAGAACTGCTGCTGAAGAGTGTCAGAGTACAGGGTTTTAACACCTCTCACCTCCTGGCTAAACCTGTACTTGGCCTCTTTGTAGCAGTTTCTGTCCCCATTGCTGAATGCAGCCTCCTTCTCCTGCCTCAGCTGTCTGGGTTTAGCTGTGAACCAGGGTTTGTCATTGTTGTAACTCACCCTGGTGTGTGTTGGTATGATACTGTCTGTACAGAAGTGAATATATGAGGTCACAGTGTCCGTATACTCATCCAGATTGTTCATGGCAGCCTTGAACACCTGCCAGTCTGTCACATCCAAACATGTGCAAAGGTCCTCTAGAGCCTCACTGTTCCACTTTTTAGATGTCCACAGGTTAATGCCGCGTTTCCACTACGTGGAACCAGCTCGACTTGGCTTGACTCGGCTCGGCCCGGCTCGACTTGATATTCCTGTAGACCGTTTCCATTACAGGATACTACTGGCTTTACAGTACCTGGACATCATAGCGATGCAGCGCGTTATGTCCGTGTCATCTGCTCAGAGAGTTGCTGATAAACTTGCTTGTTGCGTGTTGTCTCGTCTGAATTTTTATGTTGGCCACCAAAGACTGAATCTCCTCGACCAACCATGGTGTAGTTTTGGGCTGTTATCATGTGGATTAATGTACCGCTATATTTACTGTCCATTTCCGCATCTGTTTTTTGTAAAATGGTGGGTCACGGAGAAAACTGTCTGACCAATCAGTGGTCTGCAGTGTTTATACGTCACGGTTTAGTATCACTTGAAACCTTGGCAGAGGTGATACCAAAAAATTAGTACTGGGTACCAGATTCCAGGTCCTTTTTCGTAATGGAAACGCAAAAAGGCCGAACTGAGTTGAGTCGAGCCGGTACCACGCAGTGGAAACGCAGCATTAGAGAGCTTCAGCCTCTGTCTGTATGCAGGAGTCAGATGGACCATGACGTGGTTGGACAGTCCGAGTGCACTGCTCTGGTTATTGAGATGTAACTTTAGTCGCTTTTCCATTGGACATCTGCGCAAAACTTTACCGATATTTACTAAATGTGGAAAAAACAGAAGTGCATAATGTCGGTTTTTCCATTAAATCACAAATGCAATGATTTGTTTATTTATTATTGCAAGATGACACAAGAAGTCATTCCATAAACATGGTGACGAACGTAAATATGGTGTTGATTTACAGATATATTCATTATTATTAGATATTACCCCTCTATCTTGTACTAAATTTAAAAAATGATTGGGTTTCCTGGTGTGTTCACACATACCGTGACATGTTTCTTCTTCTTCTTCTTCTTCTTCGCTTGTTGTAATGTCCGTCAACATCCATTTTTGTAATTCACCTGACTCTAGTTGCGAAAAAAGGTCTTTCCATTGCAGTTTTGCGTGATATACCATTTGCGCTTCACCTGAAAAACCACCTCTTCCCAGCGCAAAAACTTTTAATCGAAAAATGAGACTTTTGGCCAAATTTTCATTTTTCCATTAGATACATTTTTATGCGCAAGTCATATTTGCGCAATTTGAAGGTCAATGGAAACGACTAGTGATCCAGAGTGTTCTCTGCTCTGGTTGGGCATTTGATAAGCTGTCTGTATTTGGACAGATTGTGACTCAGGTTTCCTTTATTAAAGTCTCCCAGGACAATAATTAAGGAGTCAGGATGAAGTTTCTCCACACATAGTATCTGGTCCACTAGTGCATGTGCATGTTCACGTCCTCTTTCACTCGGTGGGATGTAGACAGCAGCCAGAATGAATGAGGCACATCAGCCACTGTTAATGTAAAAACAGACACCTTCACCTTTGGCTTTGCTGGAAAGTTCTTTGTGTCAGTCCAATTGGAGTAGTTGGAATCCCTCCAGCTGTTGTACGCAGTCCAGTATCTGTCCACAAAGCTGCATCTCTGTAAAATACAAAACATATGATGAAGAAAAGTCCATGTTAAATTCTCATCAGCAGTGCCAGCTCATCCATTTTATTGCTAAAGGAGCATACGTTGGAGAGAAAAATCCCAGATAATGGTGTGTGTAATCCATGTCTTCCGTGATTCTGTTGGGTTTCTGTAAATTGGCTTAGAGTCTGGTTTTGACCAACTCTATATATAAAGTGTCATGAGATAACTTTTTTTGTGATCTGGAATTATATAAATAAAATTTGATTGATTGAGTGATTTAATTGGTTTTCCCCTGTAAGTCGCTTTGGAAAAAAGCGTCTGCCAAATGCATAAACATAAAAATAAATAAATAAAAAACATGTCGGCAGAGGTGCACAAACACACCAGCTTGCTTTCATCTCTGCTGGCATCTCACTTTCTTGATCAAAATATAGAATAAATCTGCAGCAGATGGTAAAAAAGATGGAAATAACTCTATAGGGTTATAGGATTTGATGTTTAGGAGCTCTTCTCTGGTGTAAGAGCATGCAGACACACATTTAACGCAAAGAAACAGACAAAATAGAGCGCACCAAAACATCCTGAGTTAGGTAGGATTAGTGGTTCAAATGTTGTTAAACATTTTATATAAGTAGATGCTTTTGGTCCCTGGTGGCTCTTTTGGGGTTAATTTAATGCAAGTATATGAAAGTTTGATTTGATGCAAGGATATTTGTTATAGTTCTGCATTTTTTCAATATCATTTGTAATTTAAACAGTTGAAAATACCTGTTTTTTTATTGTAGTTCTTGCCAGTTTTCCTCTTTTTGTGATATGGGACATTTTTTACAGTGGTCAGGAAAATGTAACACAATTAAAAATGAATATGCTCATGGATGACATAATTTGGAGAGACGAAAGCTCAGTTTTGTAAAGATATAATTCAATCTCATTTATCGGTATTATTATTATAAGAGTCAATTAGTTTTCTTTCTTTCTTTTTTTTTTTTAAATTCAAGTTTTTATTGAACTTTTCATAGGCTTGGTACATGGCAAACTTAATATGTTTCTCCATACAAGAACAGGTAGTATATAATTAACAATTAACTTTGGCGACAGACTCGACATACTCTTTATCTCATAAACATAAAAGATCAAAAATAAAATAAACAAATAAAAGACAGGCAGCAGATACAAAAGAAGGTGGGTACATGATAATATCAACTAGTAAATATCCGTATAGACACACACACCTGTACGTACACTCATACATTCATACAAACACACCTATCTACTTTTATGAAATCCCAAAACGTGTCCCAGAGGGTCACCCCCCTTCCCTTTGTCATCTCTTAATCTACTATGCATACATTCATAGGATGCAGTTTCAGTCATTGCACAAACTCATTCTTTCATCTGTGGAGTTTCTGATGTTTTCCAATGTCTTAGAACAGGGGTGTCGAACTCATTTTAGTTCAGGGGTCACATTCAGCCCAATATAATCTCAAGTGGTCCAGGCCAGTAAAATAATAACAGTGAAAAAAGTAAAATTATATTATGAAAATGTTTACATCTACAATGTTTCCTTAAAAATCTGAAAAACATGAACAACCTGAAATGTTTTAAGAAAAACAAGTGCGATTTTACCAATATTCTGCCTCAGTTGATCAGTTTTTCATTTACACATGTGCATTACAACTTACATTATTATTACAAATACACAAAACATTTAGTAACAGGCAGGATATTGATAAAATTGCATGCATTTGTCTTAAGACGTTTCAGGTTGTTCATATTTGTTCAGGTTATTCACATTTTTGTAAAAGGATAGTTTGTTAATATAAACATTTTCATGTAATTTTACTTTTTTTTTTATAATATAACAAAGATAAAATCTGCTGTTTTCATTATTTATAGGTTATTATGATAATATTTTACTGGTCTGACCCAATTTAGATCTAATTGTTCTGTATGTGGAACCTGAATTTACCTTCCGGTATCCAGGTGCACCTTTTAGGCACACTTTGCAGTTCATGTTAAAAAACTTCATATTATTTTTCACAATTTAAATAAGGTTAGAATTCAAAAGGTATTCATTTTTGCATGATCTTTAAAATTCTGGCCACCAACTAAAATGTGCAGATTGTAAACAAAATAAAATTACAAGACTAGCATCTGTCTCCCAAGTGTGCCTAAAACGCACTATTTCTTCCATTTGTTATGTATGATTAGGGCTGACCTTGATTTTGAAAATAAAATCACATTAGAGCAGAAAAATAAATGAATATATAATATTTAATAGTTTGATTTATAGGTGTGCCATTTTGGCACACTTGGTGACAGATGTTAATATTTTTGAACATTTGACCCAGCGCCAAAAATAATAATAATTAACCAGTGTTGGAGTTAATCATCGACATATGCCAGGATGAAAAAATCAAAAAATATGTGATCCACTTTTTATATAGTGTACTGAAAAAAAATTTTTTTTTGTGTTTTTTGCCTCCAAAAAAATGGTTAGTTTACATTACAAACACGGCATCTAAAGGGTTAAAAAATGTGACAGTTATTGAGTATTTGGTATTTATTTACGGCTCAAGTTGATGAAATAGAAAAAAGTGTACAAGAACTCAAAACAAGCTGAATGAAAATTTTATTGACATTATTCCACAAGTTTTCGAAAAAGGCACATTTGGTGCTTAGTAAGGGCGTTGCTGGATGGGACACTGGAGGGTTAACATGATTTTTACACCACTGATTGTTAATATTTTCAGTGTATTTCATCCTACGGGCCAGATTGGACACTTTGGTGGGCCGGATTGGGCCCCCAGGCCTTATGTTTGACACCTGTGTCTTAGAATGACTCGACAAGCTGCTGTTGTACCCACTGAAATTACCGAAAAGTTACGTTTGGTTATATTGGGTAACTGGATTTTATCCCCCAGTAAGCAGAGCTCTGGGTTTGAGGAGATTTGTGCTCCAAGCCAATTACTTCAAATATTTAGACAATTATTGTTCTTTATTTTGTTTTCAGTGCAATAATAACCTTGCTTTGAGGACATGCCACTTCATCTACATTGCAACACACAGTAAGTATCTGTCCAGGGGTTTCCATGACACAAGTTATTTTTACCATTTACCACTAAGTTTTAACTCAACAGCCCATGACAGCTGCAGATGGAAATGTCTTTCTGATATGTCCTGTCTTTCTTTTTCCCCCTCTCTCTACTTCTCGATTCTAATCCTGCTAATTAAACTTTGAGAGCCTACAGAGCTCCTTCCTCCCCCCCTCCACCCCCATCCACCCCCCCTCCTCCTCCAGGCGAGTTTCTCACAGGGAGCATAAAGGGTTGCCGGAGAGGAGGGCAAGGCAGGGAGAGAGGAGTGAGAGAGGCTGAACAGAGGGGGGATTCATGGCGGCTCTGCTCTGCTTCTTATCAGTATCCTGGCTCTGTGAATGAATCTCTTCAGAGTAGCTCCTCGCCTCTCGATACCTAATACGCCTCCAAAGCTATCTCTGAATCCCAAAGCGTGCACCCACACACATGTATCCACAAGTCGACCAACTGTAACACATACATGTGAATGCATATGTGAAGGCATTTCGTTGATTATTCATTTACTTTTTAAATTATTACTTTAGTCAGTATGGGAGTTACTTATACAGTGTATGATTTTTACACATACTAAAAATGCTAATATGATGTTAAATACCCTCTATAGGTCAAATAGGAGTTGCAAATCACATGACCTATTTAACCCTTTCATGCAAAGTGGTCACTATAGTGGACAGTTATTCAAAACTGTTGTATATTTATTGGTTTTGTAGTTTAAGTTCCATATCAGCCAACACAGTGGACACTTATGCATCATCTCATACACTGCAATTCATACCATCACTGTAACTTTACTGTTTTTGATAAACCTGATCTGCACTAACATGTTTAAGTGTAAATCAATTGTTAATTGTTAGACTTTTTTTTTTTTTGCACATTACCTCCATGAAGTGAGTAATAACTAGCATTAGAATATGTTAAAATGTGAGATAACATCAGATTAGCAGCTTTAAAAATGTTTTTATTTCATTGTTTTCATATCACTTTCTGATATTGGGATTTAAACAGGTTTCTTTACTTCAAAAATTTAATGCACGGACAGTTTTGTAACTCCATGAAAAAAAAGCTCGATTGGATTGTTTTTCTCATGCTTAAGGAGGAATAAAAACACTCTAGAAAAAAATCTTGGGTAACACTTTACTTGAAGGTCTAGTTTATAATGCATTAAGCACACATTCATAAGACATTACAATGCATTTATAATGCATATAAAAGTCATTACAACAGTTTATGATCATGTGCAACAAGTTATACCAAGGTTAATACAGTATTGTAAGTGTAGGCACAATGTATTATAAATTCAGCTTTCATAATGTTTCATACATCCATACCAAAGTGACAACAGTGTTTGAAGGAAGAATCTCAAGTCCTGGGTTACATAACACATTGTAACCATCATAACTCTAGCCAGTTATAAAGACACAGAGAACTGCTCTGACATGTAGTTTCTGAAACTGAATAATGCCTTATAAATACCAATAATAAGTTACAAAATGACTTTGAGAGTTTTTAGTAAAGTGACAACACTGTATAAGGTTATTAGCAATTGTATGATATTATAACACAAGTATGATGACATATGAGCAGTATCTGCTGGCTCTAAGTAAAGTGTAACTCAAAAATTATACATCAAAGTGTTTTAATAACTCTTTATTTTGCAAAAACAAAACATTAAAAGAACAGAGACAGTAAATAGAAATGTTACATGTTGCTTTATACATAAATATAAAATAATCTGGGAGCTCTAAATCTTTGTTAATTCAAACATACCTTTTTTTTTTTTCTTAAAAAAATAAATATGAAATCCCTAAAATAGATGGGTATAGGGACCAGTGACAAAACCAAACAAAAGTTCCCCACCTAAAAAAAATAAATTCCTTCACACTGCTTTTGTATGGATGTATAAAACATTATGAAAGCCGAATTTATAGTACATTATGTCTACACTTATAATACTTTATTAGCCTTGGTATAAGTTGTTGTACATGATCATAAACTGTTGTAATGACTTTTATCATGCATTATAATGTCTTATGAATGTGCGCTTAATGCATTATAAACTAGACCTTCAAGTAAAGTGTTACCAAATCTTGACTAAGGTTCTCATAATTCATGCATGAAAGGGTTAAGATGACGTAGCAGGAAGACGGAGCCTCTCTGTTTCAACTTGTGTGGAAAGTGCTGATCTCAAACTAACAATCTGTAGTCAGTTGTGTTGAAAGGCCAAGTAAAACCAGACTTTTGATACAAAATAGGAATATAATTTTCTACAATAGTTTCATCACATTTGGTACGCGTTCGGGGCAGAAAGAGGCGGTTATAACTGGCTTCTAGGCGAAAGTGCTTGCATGGGAAAAAAACAAATCAACACGCGCTTTACATCGACCAATCAGAGACGCGGATGCTGTATCATGTGTGATTTGGTTGCTGCACCCGGAAAAAGAGGCAACAACAGCATGAGAGAACGTAAACATTGGAGAAATTCGTGCATATTTGGCGTTTCTTGAATGTAAAAGTGTACCGTAGTTGTTTTTTCTTTTGTGCGTCTGAAAAATGCGGCGCTATTTCAACGTAGAGCTCGCTTCGGAGCAGTTCTTTTGGCTGGACGGTTCTGGATTAGACGCAGAACCCGAACCTGAGACAGACTGTGAGTGGTCCGACGATGAAGTTACGGATTCTTCTGTTATTTCTGAAGAGGAGAGCGAGGAACAGGAGCCGCAGACACCCCCACGGTGTGCTACTCGTCGGTCTGCTAAGAGGAAGAGACGGTGGGGCACGGACTGTTCCAGAACTCCACGGGTCCAAACTGCAGAACCAGGCCTCAGATCTAAGCCCTGGAGGACAGAGCAGGACTGGGACACTGGGCCAACAGAAAGCAAGTTTCAACCACTGAGGATACCAGGACTCCAGGTACATACCCTTTACCCTCTTACTGCAAAGGACCTGTTTTCATTGTATTTTTCAGCTGACACAGTCAAAACAATATGCACACATACAAATAAGAATGCTGCTATAAACAAAGAACGTGGGAAAAAGTACAAGTGGATTGACATTGAGCCAGAAGATTTGTATAAGTTTTTTGGTCTCCTATTCTTCACAACATTAGTTCAGCTTCCCAATCTCCAGGACTACTGGAAACAGAACCATGTTTTATCAGTGTCCATTCCAAGTAAGGTCATGACAAGAGAGAGGTTCCGAACCATACTTTGGAACATCCACTTGAGTGATCCAGAAGCGGACGTAGTAAATGACAGTAAAAAGGGAACACCAAGCTATGATAAACTGTTTAAAGTCAGGCCTCTTTATGATGACATCCTCAATGCCTGCCAGGCTTATTTCCACCCTAGGAGGGAGCTTGCGGTGGATGAAAGGATGGTGGCAACAAAGACGAAAACCTGCAAGTCACAGTACATGACGGACAGGCCAACTCAACGGGGGATAAAGTTTTTTGTATTGACAGAGTCATGCAGTGGCTACACTGTGAACTTTCAAATATACACTGGAAAGGCTGCAACTGTAAGTGAGAATGGGCTGGCTTATGATGTGGTCATGAACCTGATCTCCCCGTCCTCTCTCGGCACTGGGTACCATCTTTACATGAACATTTTTTATACAAGTCCCAAACTGTTCTTGGACCTGGCCAGTATGAAGTTTGGAGCATGTGGTACCTACAGGGAGGGTGGGAAAGAATGCCCCGGAGATGGGAAAAATGCTCTCACTAAAAAATCTAGAAGGGGATCTTTCAGGTGGATCAGAGAGGGCCCACTTCTTTTTGTAAAGTGGATGGACACACATGAGGTGTCTGTGTGCTCCACCATCCATTCTGCATATTCCGGTGAGACAGTGACGAGAAAGATGAAGGATAGAGATGGATGCCTGACTGAGAGAGACATTCCCTACCCCACACCGATCAGTGCCTACAACAAATATATGAGTGGGGTTGATCTGTCAGACCAGCTGATCCAATATTACTCCACACTCAGGAAATCTGCTTGCTGGTATAAGACTATATTGCTGCACTTTCTGGACATTGCCTCCACAAATGCCTTCATCTTGCACCGTGAGATCAGCAGCATCAAGAAGGTGCAGCCCATGACACACAAAGACTTCATGGTGGAGCTGTTGTGCCAGCTTTGTGGTGTGGACAATTCAGGTGTTCCCCAGAGCAGGAAAACATCTCATGTTCCTGTGCCCATTGCATCTACCATAGATCCAAGCCAGAAGGCCACTAAAGGCAGACTAAAGTGCAAACACTGCTTAGAGAACAACAAGAGGAGTGACACACCATGGAAGTGTGAGGCCTGTGATGTGGCCCTCTGCCTTGTTGTGGACAGGAACTGTTTTAGAGAGTGGCATACGTGATCTGTTTAGCACTTTATGACACCTGATTGTTTGTTTATTGCTGTAATAGCCATACATAGTTATTGAAATGTAAAAATGATTCATGGTTGTTCATCATATTCTGACATCAGATTGTTTTGTAAATAGTTGTATATAGTTTTTCTAAGAACACCTGAGGCATTGCCTGCATTCTCATATACACAGAGGTATATACCTTTGTTACTTGCCAAATTTGTAATGACTTTTTTGAAGTTTTCAACTGATATGTTCACTTTAAGTTTTGAAAATTGTTTGTTCAACTTGCTTTTGGAGAAAAATAGTAAAACACTGAAGTTTTTCCTACTCGGATTTCATGTTTTTGTACCATTTCAGGTTCAGTGGGTTAGTGCAGCATGTCAAATAAAAACGTATCTGTGAAGTCAGACAGATGAGGTTGTGCTGAAAAAATGAAAATATCAAGTATTAATTATAATATTATGATTATTTATAAGCCTAAATAAACAGTTTTTTAATGAGACATATGAAGGCCAAATCAAAAGTATTAAAAAATGTCCAAAATATAGTCTGAGGGTTGAAAGACATCAATCTTCTGATTCAGTGATTTTGTTACAATATGGATGGTAAGTTTAATATGTTCATGCTGAAATAATACATTAATAATTCACTGAGACTACTGTTAATGAAGTTATGAAACAAATAGCCTCAAAGTGTTAAAACATTTGACTCCATGACAATTACATATAACATATATGATAACCTGTGACACAACCTATAAATGACCTGAAATGATTAAAATTACTAAGAAAATGGATTTTCTCAAGGTGAAGGGGTTTCAGAGGACATATGTTATTTCTTTTATTTCTTTTATAATTATTACATATGACATCCAAAGAATATTAACATTTGCAGTAGTAGTATGACGCAGTACACATAGTGTGATTTTAAAGAAAAAGAAAAGCATATTCTAATTTCAGGGTTCGTGCAGGTGCTTGGAATCCTTTAAAAGTATTGAATTTCAATGTGTTTCCAACATCTGAAAAGTGCTTGAATTTTGGTTGAAGTGCTTGAAATTCTAACTCTGTGATGTGATTTATTTATTTTTAATATTAACTCAAGCCAAATCTTCTCACAGAGAGGTGATGCATTTGGAAAAATAAAACTTAATGTCATAAATTAAATTCCCAGGTGTTCTCAGGTCGACTCCAGATACATTTGATCTTAATCTTTGTCTTGGCGTGAGTGTGTCTGAAGAACGCCAAGTGGTGTCCCTTATTTTGGATAAAACTTTGTGTTCTTCTTTAATCTCTAAACCTTTTGCTATTATGTAACATCGCTTTAGATGTTTATACCATAATACAATGTACATCATTGTGACAAAAAAAAAGTGAAATAATTATCCTGAGTATATGTATTCCTGTAGATCTGTATTTTTTAAGGTGCTGTGCTGGAAAAATATTAAAATGACCCTTAAAAGTGCTTAAATTTAACCTTCAAAAGTGTATACGAACCCTGTAATTTAAGCTAAAGGCTTGTCCAGCATCACAGTCACAATGTGTTAAAAACAGGATACAGTAAATAGAAACATCCAGTAATGCACTAGGATAACATTTGGAGTAAACAGGGGTAACAAGTGGTGCCAGGCACAACAAACCCCGCCCCTCACACATATTGTACCTTATTTTGGCATCGATCCAGCTGATGTCAACATGTCTGCGTGTATTGATGTCACCATATCAATTGCCTCTATATATGTGCCAAGTCTGAAGTAAATTAAAACAAAATTGCTGTTTTTATAGACATTTTATAGAGATTTGAACTTTGACCTACTTTTCCCAAAATGTAATCACATCTATTCTGGGCCACTAACAATCTATAAAATCAATTTGGTATGAATTCAACCAACAGTTTTGCTACCACAGAGGTGTGAATTTTTGCGCAATATAAGGAAATGGGTAAAGAAAAAAGAATTATAAATTCATTAAAAATTGGAACTTTGACCTACTTTTCCCAAAATGTAACCATGTGTATTCTGGGTCATTGGCAATCTATAAACTCAGTTTGGTTTGAATTCAGCCAATAGTTTTTGCTGCGACAGACATTTGAAATTTTGCCCATTATAAGTAAATGGGGAAAAAAAAGATTTTAAAAATTCATTAAAAATTGAAACTTTGACCTACTTTTCCCAAAATGTAATCAGATCTATTCTGGGTCACTAGAAATCTATTATCCAAATTTGGTATGAATTGAACCAATAGTTTTGCTGCTACAGACATTTGAAATTTCGCCCATTTTAAGTAAATGGGGGAAAAAAAGATTTTAAAAATTCATCAACAATTGAAACTTTGACCTACTTTTCTCAAAATGTAATTAGATCTATTCTGGGTCACTGGCAATCTATAAACCAAATTTGGTATGAATTAATCAAATAGTTTTGCTGCTAGAGTGTTGACAAACAAATAAACTAGAAAAGCACTCGCAGAGCGCAGACCTCCACCAAAGCAGATCACTGCCCCCCCCCCCCAATCACCACCAAAATTTAATTGTTTGTTCCTTGTGCCAGTATCAACATTTCCTGAAATTTTCATCCAAATCTGTCCTTAACTTTTTGAGTTATCTTGCACACAGACAGACAGACAGACAAACCAACGCTGGCAAAAACATAACCTCGGCGAAGGTAATCAAGAAACCGAACCAAAAACACTACCCCTTGCTTCCCCTGGGGTGGGGCAGGCCTAATAAATTAAGCCTAAACTAAAACCATCTGATCATATAGAGCAGGGGTGTCAAACTCATTTTAGTTCAGGGGCCACATTCAGCTAAATTTGATCTGAAGTGGGCTGAACCAGTAAAATAATAACATCATAATATATAAATAATGTCAACCTCAAACTTTTCTCTATGTTTAAGAGCAAAAAAAGTAAATTTACATTATGAAAAGGTTTATATCTACAAACTATCCTTTCAAACAATGTGAATAACATGAACAAACTGAAAAAATAAGTGTAATTTTAACAATATTCAGCCTCAGTTTATCATTTTTTGTACATTATAACTTACAGATAACAGTGGATCTACAAATACACAGAACATTTAGTAACAGACAGAATATTGTTAAAATTGTGCTTCTCAAGACTTTTCAGGTTGTTTATATTTATTCAGGTTATTCACATTTTTTGCCAAATTATACTTTGTTTTAGTGTAAATACATGAAAATATTTACATTTACAAAGAGAAAAATGTGGAGTTGTCATTATTTATATGTTATTATGATAGTATTTTACCAATTTGACCCACTTGAGATTGAATTAGTCTGAATGTGGAACCTGAACTAAAAGGATTGTTAATATCTTTGTGTAATTTTTGCATTTCACACATTCATCCCAAGGGCCAGACTGGACCCTTTGACGGGCCGGATTTGGCCCCCGGGCCGCATGTTTGACACCTGTGTGCTGGAGGATCACTGTCCTTCTGATGGCCAAGGACTCATAGCAGCGTCACTTTCTGATTCTTGGATGAGAATAACACATGCTGGGTGTAGACATGAACATGACATACGGCACCAGAGTTGACAGAGTTGTGAATCAGGTTTAGTTTGACTGATGATGAGTTATTATGATACTTAATTGAAATAGATGTCGGTTATTTCTTAATAAGCAATGTCATAAGTTATTACCCATGCTTAGGAAGTTATGTAATTACTTCAGTTTGAGTGAGTCCAAACCACCTACTGACTGTTTCCATGCACAATAGTATCTTAGCTATGACGGTTATGCTGGTTTGTGATCATATTCAGGATATGAAATAATACTAGTGTCATTACTGCTGCTGTTTGTGCAGGTGCGAGGTGTTAATTTAATCTGACATTTCACTGACTTTGTTTCACCGGTATTCATCCACTGCCAGCAGTAATGTGAGATGAGATCAGCAGGTAACCATGTCCTCCAGTTATTCTGTTACTGTTACCGTGTAGGATGAGGAAGAGGATGAAGATATGTGATCATGACCGGTGGTTGAGGGTCATCATGATGGAGTTCACGGGATGATTTTAACGTTAAATCCACACAGTACTGCTTCTGTATTGTTTCCCACTGTGGTCCGACTGTTTGTCCAATTGTTTATTTTACTATAGACTTGAATTTTTAACCCGTAAAGACCCAAACAGCCACTGACGACCAAAACCATCGACTGATCTAAAATGTTTAACCCATAAAGACCCAAATATCCACCAGTGACCGAAAGCATCTACTGATTTAAAATGTTTAAGAATTTCTGATCCATTAATCCTATCAATACATGTCAATAATTGGCGTAAAATAGTTTGTCATCTTTTCATGGTCATCAGATATGACCCATTTGGATGTTCAGAGGCTTCGTAGTTACCGTGGAAACTCCGTCATCTTCTACAACATTGATTCACCAGTAAAACCCATGGAGTTGGATCAATGACAGTGGATGGACACACTGGGTTTATGTTTATATTTTGCAGAAAAAGTCACTTTTTCTTCAGTTTTCTCTGTTTCTGATATAATAATCTTCAACTTTAATTTGAGCTTTTAGGAACATCTACATGATCAATAAATTAAATACAGAAAAATACCTGATGTTCACTGAAAAAAACACAAAATACAGAGGATTATGTCATACTAAATTGTGATAAATCACTTAAGAAAACTTAAATATAGAGACACTTAGTTTCTGTATATTTTATTGAAAAAGTCACTTTTTCTCAAGTTTTCACTGTTTGCGGTATGATAAACCTCTAATGTAATCTCAGCATGATTATCAAAGTACATGATCAATAAATTAAATCTAGAAAAATACCAGATTTTCAATGACAAAATGCAAAATAGAGAGGATAATGTAATGATAAATGGTGGTAAATCCCTTAAGAAAGGTTAAATAGAGAGAAAATCATAAAACCATTTGGGAAGTGCAACTAAAGTAGCACTGGGTCTTTATGGGTTAATCTTTCTGATGCTTTTCTCCAACATATTGTCATGTATATTTCAGCTTTTCATTACTGAAACACAAACCCCTGTACCTCTGATGCCTTCACTGCCAAAAGCCATGTTGTTGTTACATCATTTACCGCCCGCGCAATTACATGCAACTGTCACAAACTGGCAATAGTAGTATACCTGTAACAATACCTGGGTAACTGATGCTGGGAAGAGCTCGTATCCGGGTCAGTGAAATTGAGATACAGTCATGGAAAAAATTATTAGACCATCAAACGTCATCAAAAACAATGGTTATAGACTGAAAGATGGGTCAAATGACTTGTAAAAATAAGAAGGGCGGTTTAGAGGTGTATTTTGGCAGTTTTTAAACAATTATAAGCCTGTTTCCCCTGCTATAAGACAATCCCTTTTTAGCCATATCTTCATATTTTGTGAACGGTTGTTACAAGTTATATTATATATTATATTTAGAGCTGGAACCGATTAATCAATTAGGTGCTTGAAGTGAAAGCAAAAATTCATGATTCGATTAATCGACTTGAATTGATTGAAGGGATATACAGTCTACTCTCGTTATACCGCCAACTTCCGTTCACGGCCAAATTGGCGGTATAGCGAAAATGGCGTTACAACGGGTTGCGTCCATAATGTGCATGTCTTTACTATATGATGTCTATGCTGCCTCCGTTAACCCGTTCTAATTGCATTTCTAAATAAATCTTGATTCTGTTATGTTGTAAGGGATCATTTAAAGTGGGGAAACATTTTAAGTATTATTATACCGTGTCGGGAAATGACACCCCATCATCTTGAGGCTTTGGCTTAATCCCACGTCCTCTTCCCGACATCCTGACCTACTGAGTGTTCTGCGATAAATGAACGGTGGCCGTTCCGTAGACCTACTCGTAGCTTGTTGCGATCAGCGTCTGGCGCGTTTGTTTCAGTGCATTGTTAAAATTTATGTGTACTCGATGGCAATCACGCTGGCGGTATAACGGTCGGGAAATCAATGGTATAAGTGTTGTTTGTGCATGGAACTGGGCTGGCGGATGGCGATAGGCGGAAATGGCGGTATAACGGCGGGCGGTTTAACGAGAGTAGACTGTATTCTATTGCAGTTTTCCTGAAATGAAGCTTCTTTGTGCGTCACAATAAGCGTCCGTGTGAAACACAACAGTGGAACCAATGTTTAACAGCAGAGAAATGAAGGAAACAAAACTTTGATTCAGGAGAATTGTGGTTGAATGATTTTTTCGGATCACTTTGAGTCGATTAATCGGTTGCAGCTCTAATTATATTATATAGTTATAATACCGTCCAATAACCGAAGGGTTAGTGGTTCGAATCCCGTTCTGTCCTAGTCTGTCCGTTGTGTGTGCGTTCTGATCTGCATTGGCGGAGGTCTGTGCTCTCTGAATGCTTTTCTAGTTTTGTTGTTTTTTTTTGTGTTTTTTTTGGTCGCTGATTTTTCTTGTTTGTTTTTTTTTTACATTTGATTTTCATATTTTTATTGATATATTTTCTCCTAACTATATCCTGTTGTATCACTTTAAAATGTTTAATGGGTGAAAAGAAAGAAAAAAACAGTAAAAAGTGAATCACAAAAAAAAAGTCAAGCAATAGATTTCTGATTCCCAGAGGGCCTACATTAAAAAATGAGCACTTTTAGGGTATTTAGTATGACTTCACCCTTCCACGTCTAATATCCGTGCATGTGGAAGCTTGTAGCCAAAACTAAGACAATGTAATGTCTGCAGCAACAGCCCTCAAATACTACGTCTTCACTTTAGTCAAATAACAACAGAATAATAATGAAATTAAGTAGGAAATCACAGCACTAACCACTATGTCATAATATTGATACAGCTCTGATTTATTGAGGCAAACAACACGTCGGATTCCTCTTTCCCAACGGCGAACGAAGCGATGTGGGTTATGATTTCTCGATGCTCTTGCAGAGTCCTCACTGATGCTTATTTATCCAGTTCACAGTAGCCCCTACTTAGTGGCCTGACTGTAATGACTGGGAGCCGTTGTGCAGCTATGCACTGGTTACATCCAAATAAAAGAGAGGGATATTGGGTATCCTGGCTTATTTGCGGTGTGGGTAGCCCCCCTCCCCCCTTCGCTAGTGGAGGCTGTTTTGGAGATGAGTGGGGGGTTATATTATAGGATATTAAATGGTAATGATGGGCCTGGAAGCACTGGGTCCATGGGAAAGTGGTCTGTGCGTCTCGCTGTGGCCCGGCGTCGGTCCCAAGACTCTGGGAGCCAGAGTCGGGTCACCATGCCGCAGATGATCATTATAGGGTGGTGGTGGTGGGGTGGTGGGGGAGCGATGGAGATGCCAGACCCCATCAACCGCTACACCCACCCACCCTCCCTCTCCCACCCCCACCTCCCGTCCGTAGTCGTCTTCCTTCCTCAAACCCGAAGTCCGCCGACCGCCCAGGCCTGCCCTCTGGAAAAAGCTTGTAGCCACAGTCGCCGGGCTTCACCAACACCAACCCCGACCCCGACGCTGTGTCGGCCAGGCACCCAGACAACATTGAGCAACCTTGAGAGACAGGAAACCGCCAGCACCATGACAACGAGGACGGGGAGCGGTGTGGTGTGGTGTGGCGTGGGGGTAGGGGTTCGTAACGCAGCGCTCATCCAAGGAACATCCACTTAGAAGATGGGAAATGAATGATAAAGCTGAGGACAGCCACAAGGCATGAAACAGCAAAACGAGGGATGGAGACGAGGAAAACAAGCAGAGGAGGGGGACAGGAAGAGAAACAGAGGGAGGAGGACCAGCTCTTATTTCACTGCATTCCTTTAATTCAACCAAGCAGGCAGTATATTAGTGACAAAGCCCATACTGACAGCTCCCCATCGTGTGTGTGTGTGTGTGTGTGGATACATGTGTGTCTTTGCATGTACACTCACAGTCAATGAAAACTTTGAGACCATATTTTTCGACATCATTTTTATTTTGAAACCCTAATCTGGAATTTTTTCAGATGAATCATTTGTTTAGGATATTGGCACACAGAAACAAAAATCTAAAGTTTCAAGAATAATTTCAAAACAAAAAACTTAACAAAAGAAAATGGCACCTGCCAAACACAAAGTCACAACTAGGGATGGGAATCGAGAACCGGTTCTTTTTGAGAATCGGATCTCAGTAGCTCGATTCCTTGGAATCGTTTGTCTACCTGCTTAATGATTCTGCTTATTGATCCTGCCTTCGTTGTGCATGTGCGATTATGTCACACGTACGCTGCATTGTTTTGGTCAGAACGTAGCCAACATGGTGTTGAGGCAGAAACGGTCTAAAAAGACGACACCAGGTCCACTGGAACACTGTCAAAGCTTCCATTTCTTCAAAAGGGTGGAATCCCTCTAGTATGCTCAGACATTTGTCCACAGCATGTAATTCATTTACAGGAATGTCACGTATTTGATTCGCTACTTAGTGACGCTTGTGAATGTAGCAGCAGAGTGACCGCCGGGCCCAGTTCCAGTTCCGGTGCGGGCAACAAACGTACCCAAATGCAAGTTTCCGAAGGTAGGGGAAAGGAAATGAGGTGCACAACAACGGGAGACGAGCTGAACCGAGCTGAACTGGTTCGATGTAGTGCACATGCGGCAGTAGAGGAATTAGTAAAGCGTCTTAAGTTTCACTTTCACTGCACACCCCCCCAACCCCTGAACCGGGCCCGGTGTCATCTGTTATTATTATTTGTACATACTGTATATGAATATGTATATGTATATACATACTGTATATGTTATATTTTTATTTTATATATTTTTATTTTTTATATTATATTTTATATCATATTTTATATTTTCTGAGCAGATTGAAATATAAAAGACAGTTAATGCAAACACACCCGTTTGTACTCTTTTATTCCCTCACCCAATGAGAATCAATAAGAGAATCGGAATAAGCAAACCTTAACATACTCCACAGCTCTACGTGTAATACAGACACACAACTCAAACCATTATGTAAGCAAGCGTGAGTTTATTTATGTGCATGAGACAACATAGTAGATCACATTGCATGATACTGCATGAAGTGTGTTTGCCAGTGAGGTCATGTGTATACAAGTTTTACAAACACAAATCACAGTGTCTTCTATAAGTGTATACGCCCGGGGTTACTGTCACTTCTACAAAAATACAACATGATGTATTACCGATGGGTAAGAAGGTCTTTGATTTCTGTCTGCATGCAACAGTCTGCACAGTTTCACAGAAGAATAAATCAACATCTCTGGAAAGGTTCTTTTTCCAACAGGGAGATAAGATGGTTATCATGTGTCTGTGTGCTAATGTGTCTGTTTTTTTTTTAAGGAATCGTTCCAAAGTGATTTATTATTAACAGGATCCCCAATAAGCGCAACACATGACAGGCACACACATGTAAATCATTACGATTAAAATAACTTATTTTACCCATAATAAGTACCTTTAGTTAATAATAACTACTATAGGTTAAGGGTACGACTACTATAAGTTAAGGGTACATCTACGATAGGTTAAGGGCATAATAACTATAGGTTAAGGGCACAACTACTATAGGTTAAGGGCACAACTACTATAGGTTAATGGCACAACTAATATAGGTTAAGGGCACAACTAATATAAGTTAAGGGTACATCTACTATAGTTTAAGGGTACAACTACTATAGGTTAAGGGTACAACTACTATAGGTTAAGGGTACATCTACTGGTTTTGTCAGAGTTGTTTTACCCATGTGCTGTTATCAGCCCTCTCGCTGCGATATATATTCAGAGGCGATCTGTGAAATTTTGTCATAGTGCGGATGTAGCCTGACCACAGTAAATGTAATTTTCAACATAAAATTCTGGGTTTTTAGTCTTTTTTTCTGACAAAGTTATGAGTTAATGACAGAAAACCACAGGATTATTGTCATATTTATCTTTGTTTCCGTGAAAAATTCCACAGTTCATGCAGTTTTACCGCCTTAATATTTGCATTTACATTATTTCAGCAAAAAAAAATGACTGATGGGTAAGAAGGTCTTTGATTTCTGTCTGCATGCAACAGTCTGCGCAGTTTCCCAGAAGAATAAATCAACATCTCTGGAAAGATTCTTTTTCCAACAGGGAGATAAGATGGTTATCATGTGTCTGTGTGCTAATGTGTCTTTTTTTTTTTTTTAAGGAATCATTCCAAAGTGATTTATTATTAACAGGATCCCCAATAAGCACAACACATGACAGGCAAACACATGTAAATCATTACGATTAAAATAATTTATTTTACCCATAATAAATAAAGTCAAGTGGAGAAGCTTTTTAACTCTGATTTCTTAGGATGTGAAAATATCTGTGCAGGGATTTTCCCTTTAAAACCAACTAAAAATAGGTTAAGGGTACAACTACTGGTTTTGTCAGAGTTGTTTTACTGTCTCTTACCAAAAATGACAAGTTCCATGACATATTATAGAGTGAACAGTACAACAACAACAGAGAGAAACTGAAAATTAAGGGTGTTTTTTGTGATCTTCACAAATGTTGAAGGCCTGCCGTAATCAGGCAGTAAAAAAAAGAAGAAAAAAAAAGAAGACTCTGTTCATATTATTTCTGCATTTACACTTGGTGTGCACTCGTACCCTGTCATTTAACCTCCTGAAAACAAAAAATGAAAATGCTGCAGACCCTGCTTTTGTTTACATCAGGGCTCTCAAACATGTGGCCCACAAAAGGTTCCAATCTGGCCCGTGTGATGAATTAGCAAAATGCAAAATTTCCACAGTCAATAATAATAATAATAATAATAATAATAATAATACATTTTGTTTATAAGCACCTTTCAAGACGCCCTTGGACACTGTACAACAAGATAAAACAAAATACAAAGAAATAAAGGCTGTAGAATTCATGTTAATTCAGGTTCCACATACAGACCAATATGATCTTAAGTGAAATAATAGCATAACAACCTACAGAATATAATGACTCCATATTTTCTTCTTGGTTTGATGTGAAAAAAAATAATCTAACATTTTGCCTGTAAATAATGACAACTTCAAATTTTTGTCTTTGTTTTAATGCAAATAATAACATTAAATTATGAAAATACTGACATTTACAAACTATCCTGTAACAATAAAACATGAATAACCTAAACAAATATGAACAACCTGAAATGTCTAAAGAAAATTAAGCAGAATTTTAACAATTTTCTGCCTGTTACTAAGTGTTTAGTGTCTTTGTAGATTCGATCCATAATGCACATGTAGAAATGCTAAGTTGAGGCCAAATATTATTAAAATTGCACTTATTTTTCTTAAGAAATTTCATTTTTTTCAGGTTATTCACATCTTTTTTGTTTGGATAAGTTATAAAAGTAAGTATTTTTATAATTTAATGGTAATTTTTTTACACTAAAACAAAGACAACAATTTGGAGTTGTCATTATTTATAGGTTATTATGCTATTATTTTACTGGTCCGGCCCACTGGAGATCAACTCGGACTGAATGTGGCCCCTGAAAGAAAATGAGTTTGAGAGCCCTGGTTTACATCATCAGGGCAAAAACTCTGAGACTGTTTGTGTGAATGTGTACAGGATGTGCATGCATAATCCATTAGTATAAGTCAAAACAGTTGGCACAGTCGACATATTTTATAAGAACTGACTCATTTTATTTGGGGTGGGGTCAGGGGAGATTTATGTTTTACTTCATAGAGCTGTAGAACTAATGATTAAGGCACTGCTTCTGCCTGAGCATTACATAATATTGAGTAACGTCTGGAAAAGAGTTTAAAGTCAGTGGTATAGTTGTGGGTCACCTGTCTTTACTTAGTAATTTTTTTTTTTTTTAATCATTATTATTATTATTATTATTATTATTATTATTATTATTATTATTTGTGTTTGGGTGAAGGGCACATGTCTTCCTCATCTTAAAGGAGTGATATTTTGCTTTTTAAAATGGAATTATGCATTTTAAAACGTTTCCCTTTGGTCTGCATAAACTGTAAATGCTATGCTTGGGTCTGAATTCTTCATTCATTCAACTCCACAGGTCCAACTTCAACCCTATTTCTGAGCAACGACACCAGAAAGGTCGTTGTGAGCGCCGGCCCTTTAAATGCAAATGAGCCCACCCACTCCAGCAGGGGTCTCAAACTCATTTTCTTTCAGGGGCCACATTCAGCCCGATTTGATCTCCAGTGGGCCGGACCAGTAAAATAATAACATAATAACCTATAAATAATGACAACTCCAAATTTTTGTCTTTGTTTTAGTGTAAAAAACCCCATTAAATTATGAAAATACTTACTTTTATAAACTATCCAAACAAAAAAGATGTGAATAACCAGAAAAAAAAAGAAATTTCTTAAGAAAAATAAGTGCAATTTTAACAATATTCTGCCTCAACTTATTATTTAAACGTGCATTATGGATCGGATCTACAAAGACACTAAACACTTAGTAACAGGCAGAAAATTGTCAAAATTGTGCTTAATTTTCTGTGGACATTTCAGGTTGTTCATATTTGTTCAGGTTATTCACATTTTTTTGTACAGGATAGTTTGTAAATGTAAATATTTTCATAATTTAATGTTATTTTTTGCACTAAGACAAAGACAAAAAATTGAGGTTGTCATTATTTATAGGCATAGTATAATATTATTTTTTTCACATCAAACCAAGAAGAAAATATGGAGTCATTGTTTTTTGTAGGTTTTTATGCTGTTATTATTTGACTGTAGATCATATTGGTCTGTATGTGGAACCTGAACGAAAATGACTTCGACAGCCTTGACTGGGAAATTTTTGCACTTTGCAAATTCATCCCACGGGCCGGACTGGAACCTTTGGCAGGCCGCATTTGGCCCCCGGGCCGCATGTTTGAGACCCCTGGCCTCCAGGTTGTTGACTGTGCTGCTCTGTCCAATTCACCCACTTGAGTTCGTTAATACAACCAACAACTGAACATTTTAAGTAATCGGCTCAAAGTTTGGACATATTTTCAGTTTTTACTACAACCGCTGCTGCCGACAAACAATTATGTCATACTCAGAGAAAAGTTTGTCAGAAGTCTTGACCTTATTTGTGCAAATATCGTGATGTAACTACTCATAAAACCTAACAAATTAAGCAGGAATTAAAACAGGTTGTGGAAAATCACTTGATTTTTGCCCAAATCAGTATAAAGATAGTTTTGCAGCACCTGGAGGGTTCAAATTCAAACTTTTTGAACTATTAGGGTCCAAATCCACAAATAAACTAGAAGCACTCAGAGAGCGCAGACCTCCGCCAAGGCTGATCAGTGGGCCCCCCCACCCCCGATCACCACCAAAATTTAATCATTTCTTCCTTATCCCATTTCCAACAAACCCTGAAAATTTCATCCAAATCTGTCCATAACTTTTTGAGTTATGTTGCACACTAACGGACAGACAAACAAACAAACAAACAAACAAACCCTGGCAAAAACATAACCTCCTTGGCGGAGGTAATGAACCAAATACTAATAAAAGTGGGTTTAGCAAAATATGACCCCTTTAAAAGAAACATGAAACATGCAGGGTGGTAAAGGGTTTCTTAATAAATGGTACATACAGTCTTTAGAGCAGGAGCTTAACTAAGGACGCTAGCTTAAATATTGGATTTTAATACTTTGAAATACTTAGCTTTTGTTTCCATTTCTATTATTTTTCACCACTTTAACCCATAAAGACCCAAACAGGCACAGGTGCCCAAAACCATCTACCAATATAAAATGAATAATACCTGTTGATCCACCTGGAGGGTTCAAATTCAAACTTTTGGAACAATTAGGGTCCCCAGATATACAAATAAATGTACCAAAGATTAATAAAAGTGGGTTTAGCAAAATATGACCCCTTTAAATATGACTATAAAAGCAATCACTGTCTATAGGCACCATCTAAAACCGCACCTATCCAAATCTGTATATATTCAAATCCGTATTTATATATTTCTTTTTATATTTATAACCATTTGCACTACATTCATATCAAACCATATTTGCACTCTCCTTTTAAACACCTTTTAAACACTTTTCTATTCAAATTTATATGACTGTTTGTTTTACGTGTATGTGTATGTTTATGTTTATGTGTATGTTTGCTGCTGACAACACTGTGAATTTCCCCATTGTGGGATTAATAAAGGAATATCTTATCTTATCTTATCTTATCTTAATCAAATACCCATTTCTACAGTGTACTTGTGGAAATGGAAGAATGGGACACGTAAGTCTTTTTGGATCCCATCGGTGTTTTTCTTTATAATTATGTTTTTATCTTTATTTAACCCTTTCATGCATGAATTATAAGAACCTTAGTTGAGATTTTTTTCCTGAGTTTTTTAAAATTCCTCTTTAGGCATTTAAAAAAAAAACAAAAAAACAATGTGACTGAAATTTTTTTTTATGAACTTATTTTTCTTGAAGTTACAAAAATATCCACTCCGCTAGACACTATACATTTAATTTTTGAAGAAAAAAAAAAAAAACCTTGTATTTAAAACTAATCAGAAAAGGAGATACTGTGAAATAAAAACATTTTTCATGCAGCTAAACTGATGTTTTCTCACATTTTAACATACTCTAATGCTAGTTATTACAAACTTCATGCAGATAATATGAAAAAACACAGTAATGGTATGAATTGCAGTGTATGGGATGGTACATAAGTGTCCACTGTGTTGGCTGATATGCAACAAAAACAACAAAACCCATGAATATACAAGAAAACAGCTGTAGAATAACTGTCCACTGTAGTGACCACTATGCGTGAAAGGGTTAACCAGGAGAAACCTCTTTGTACAAAAGCACCATAAAAATTCCTATTTTACCATCATGGTACTGGCTGTTAATTCAACATGGATACTGAATTACAGGCCTTTCTGTCCTTGTTGTCTCTGTAGCAGCTGTTGTGCAGATAAATTCAGTTGTTTTTTTTTTTTTTTATAGAGATACCGACTATATTCACAGCAGGCAAGTTGTTATCTGAGCAATGCAATCCCATGTCCTGTTATCAGCCCTCTCACTGCGATATATATTCACAGGCGATTTCTGAAATTTTGTCATAGTGCGGATGTAGCCTGACCACAGTAAATGTAATTTTCAACACTTTATTTCAACATTTTATTCATTTATTTTATTTATTTATTCATTTATTTTATTTATTTATTCTTTTTTTGTTATACTTGTTTATGACTTATTTCCTTCATTTAGTTAATTTTGTTTACTTATATATTATTATTAGACACTGAAAATACTTTCTTTATTTCAAGACTTTGGGGAGGCCCTCGATAAACCACTTTGGTTTTTGGCTTCCCCGGCATATCTTTTACTGTTATTATTATTGTGTTTTTTTGTCGTGTATACATGCGAATAAACAATTCAACAGTTCAACAGTTCAACACAAAATTCTAGGCTTTTAGAAACTTAGTACAATGCAAAGTACTATTGATGATCAGAATTTGTTATATGGTCTTTTTTTCTGACAATGTTACAAGTTAATCACAGAAAACTACAGGATTATTGTCATATTCACCTTTTTTTGTTTCCGTGAAAAATTCCACAGTTCATGCAGTTTTATCACCTTAATATTTGCATTTACATTATTTCAGCTAAAAAAAACAGCCCAGAAAATGAACTTTGGGTCCCCTGAGAGTAAACAACCTTGAGTTGGGGGTACTATGATGACCCACAGTGTAGGTTAAAAGGAAATAAAAACAAGAAAAGGAAGCAGAAACTACCCTCATGTGTGGGCAAGGCTTCAGATCGGGTATGATATGAACGATATGGTGTTGTTTGGAACCAATTTGTGCTCTTTTGACATTCCCTTCACAACGTCCTTGTCTTGTTAAGTTCTTATTTGCAATGTTTCCTACGTCTTGGCAATTAACTTAATGAGTACCATATCACGGATAGCACACAAGGCCATAAAAAGTAAGATAACACCCAAAGTTTTTGCTGAAACAAAATCTTCATTTCCATATCTGACTTGGGGCCATAAGCCGCTTTATGGAGCTTCATATACCGACGATGATAAGGTTCCATTTTAGGAAATCGTTACAAAGATATCAAGATTTTAATGTCAGCAACTGGGTCAAAGCCAGATAAAATTACCATCAGTTGCGATAAATTCATCACGAGACACACGTTAAATCCCTACAGAGAGTATTATAGCAGATTAAATTAAAGATGACTTATGATAAAGTCCCTATAAAGTCAGCATGGTGTATTTCAGACACAGTGTGAGCACAGTTATAATGTCACACAGTATCAACTGAGATGAGACCGTAGACCAGGGGGCTCAAACTCATTTTCTCTCAGGGGCCACATTCAGTCGGATTTGATCTCCAGTGGGCCAGACTAGTAAAATAATAACATAACAACCTATAAATAATGACAACTCCAAATTTTTGTCTTTGTTTTAGTGTAAAAAAAAGTCGATATTAAATTATGGAAATACTTACTTTTGTAAACTATCCAAACAAAAAAGATGTGAATAATGTGAAACAACAGAAATTTCTCAAGAAAAATAAGTGTGATTTTAACAATATTATGCCTCAACTTCTCATTTATACATGTGTGTTATGGATCAGATCTGCAAAGACACTAAACACTTAGTAACAGGCAGAAAATTATTAAAACTGTGAGTTAATTTTCTTTATACATTTCAGATTCTTCATATTTGTTCAGGTTATTCACATTTTGTTGTTGCAGGATAGTTTGTAAATGTAAATATTTTTATAATTTAATGTTATTTTTTGTGCTTTGAAGTTGTCATTATTTATGGGCATAATGTAATTTTTTTTTTTTTTTTTTACATCAAACCGAGGAGAAAATAGGGAGTTGTTATTTTTTGTAGGTTATCATGCTATTATTATCTCCGCAAGGAGGTATTGTGATCACTTTGCTTTGTGTGTTTGTTTGTTTGCGTGTTTGTTTGTTTGTTAGCAACTTTACGGGAAAACTATTCCAACCATCTTTACCAAATTGTACCCACAGATAGGCCTAGGCCCTGGGACCAACTCATTAAATTTTGGGCCAAGTAGTCCAAAGTTCAAAGTCACAGCAAGGTCACAAAATCTACAATTTTCCTATTTCTCATCATTGATCAATTTTTGAAAATTCATAAAAAATTCAAAACAACTCTGATTAGTCAGCAATTTGATCCACCCATAGCTTATAACAATATCTTGTATCTGGCACAAAATTGTCCACATCCACTGTGGAATGTGGATTCTGTGGACATTTCAATTTGACATTGAAAATCCCATTTACCACACATTTTTCATTATAACTCAACAAATATTGATTAGAATTTAATATAATTTGACATACACATGACTGGTACCAAGCTTCAACTTTTTCTGCTGTATGGAACAACCTTGAAACTGTTTAATTTTAAAAGAAATAGTCGATCCACACATGCAGACCGTTCGAGGTGCTGGCGGAGGTTTGCGTTCTCTGAACACTTGTTTTTTTACTGTAGATCATATTGGTCTGTATGTGGAACCTTTCGACAGCCTTGACTGTGGAATTTTTGCGCTTTGCAAATTCATCCCACGGGCTGGATTAGAACCTTTGGAGGGCTGCATTTGGCCCCCGGGCCGCATGTTTGAGACCCTTGCCGTAGACCATAAAGTATCCTAAAAGTGGCTGTTGAGCACCTTCGAAACACTATATACCCAATAAAAGACATTTATAGGTTATTGATACATATTACAGTGGCGATAATACCATAGAACTGCCGTATATGTTATCTGTGAGTGTCTATGTACATACTAGAGTGACTTTTCCATGAAAGGAATATGCCATGCTAGCATTTCTCTCCTCCTCCTCCTTCCTCTGATTGTATCGCTTCATCCTCGCGGCGGTATTTTCGACCCGAACCCAACCGTCCAACATGATCCCATATAATTAAGCAGGTTTAAGGCCAACTGATCCCCTCAGAGAGCCATGTCTTCCATACATTCCAATTAAAAGCGATTACACACAGTGGTCTTTTACTGCTCTGAGGCCTCTGTCAACTCTTCATCACCCCTCCTTCTCCTCCTCCTCCTCCTCCACCCACCACTACTATCCATTCCCAGGGTTTCAGCTGTCACCCGTTGCCTCAACACATCAATCTCAATACACTCTTTTTTTCTTTTCCAGCATTTGTTATTTTCTCTTTTTTTCCCCCCTTTCCTCACCAAGCAAATAATTTTGTAGTGTTTTGTTTTTTTGAGAATGAAGAAACTCAATCCAGACATAGTACTTCTCTTTTCCAGCGTGTTCTCACCTCATCTTTTTCTCATTTTCGGGGTCTGCATTTGCGATCGCTAATTCACGTGAATAAGAGATGTAGAGTCATGCATATTCACTCTGGAGACAAAAGCATGAGCCAGGCAAATCCTTAAATCTTGTCAACTTTCACTCATAGCACATACCCCCCACCCGCCCGTGGCCCAGTACGCTCCCCTTCCTTATTCCTTTTTGGAAATGCCTGCAGGGAGTTGAATAGAAGCCCCACATTTCCACATGAAGTGAGCAGCCAGCAGCAATCTTCTCTCCCCTGGCAAAGTTTACTTTTCTTCTAGCTGTGAGAATGCTCGGTGGGACTGTGGTTATGAATATTCATGCCGGAGAGTTCCCTGTCAATCAGTCAAGGAGAGCTGAGGGGGAATTTATGTCTCCAGTGGTTGGTTTTGCCGGGGAAGGAATGTGTGCTAATTCTGGTTTGGGCCATTCCATTACTGGCTTTTGCCTCCATTTATTTCTCTGCTATATTTATCTTTTCATCCTGATGTTTTGAGGACTTTCTGACCCCTATATTTTTCTTTTAACCCTTTCATGCATATTGGTCCCTACAGTGGACAGCTATTCTACATCTGTTCTCTAATATATTCATGGGTTTTGTTGTTTTAGTTCAATATGAGTTAACACTGTGGACACTTAGGCATCATCCCATACACTGACATTCATACCTTTACTATAACTTTGCCGTTCTTGATAAACCTGATCTGCAGTAACATGCTTGAGTGTAAATCAATTGCTAATAAAAATTGCGCATGTGATAAAATGCGAGAAAACATCAGATTAGCTGCATTAAAAATGTTTTGATTTTGTATATCACTTTCTGATATTCAAAAATTAAATACACGGTGTCCAGCGGAGTGGACATTTTTGGAACCCCACAAAAAATTATGAAGGTAGATTTGTTTCTTTATTGCTTTAACAAAAAAAAAAAAAAAAAAAATCAAAAAAAACCCAATAATAAAAAAAAAAAAAAAAAAATCACTTCAATCAGAGAAAAAAGGGTTCAAATACAATTTCTTGGATCATTATTTTTTTTTTTGCATTCAAACACTTTTTTTTTTTATAGAATTTTTTTTTTTAGTTAAAGCAATAAAGAAACAAATCTACCTTCATAAAAAACAGGTTTAAAAAAAAAAATAAAAAATTCAATTGCATTGTTTTTTCATGCCTAAAGAGGAATAAAAACACTCAGGAAAAAAATCTGGACTAAGGTTCTCATAATTCATGCATGAAAGGGTTAAATAGAGACTCTTCACGTTTATGCAGCAGAATCCACTGAACTCCATGAAGAAAAAGTCAATGTATTGTTGAAACATCTCACTGTCTCCACTCCTGATGTGTGACTGACATGGGCGTATTCAGCCTGCGAACAAAGAAACTTTATGGCAACACTGTTATGACTTAATGACCATGTCCACAGCGCAGGCATAATGAATGACAATGCAGTCATGCTAATAACTGTGTGTAATATGAAATAAAATGCATATTCATGCACACTTTGGGTTTGTTTATGACTTTACTGTCAGTCTTCAAACAAGGATAAATTAGGTTCTAGTGGTGAGCGGTTAAAGAAGTATTCAGGTCTTTTACTACAGTGAAAGTATTAAAACCACATTGTGAAAGTAAAAGTTCTATATTCAGTACCTTACTTGTATAAACCTATTTAAGCATTATCACCAAAGTGTATTTAAAGTATAAACAGTCAGTAAAATAGTTCCTGTCAGGGCTTTATTTGGATATTTCATGTTTTTGACTCATTTCACTGGTACTTTAATGTGTTTGTTACGTTTTGTTGCCGTAAATGTTTAACTTTGAGCTAATTTCAATTACTTTCTGTACTATTTGGTGGTTTAATCTACAACAATGCATCATATTCTGTAATATCATCAAATGTTTGCAGCATTACTTGTTGTTAAACAGTTTATTTGGCTCAATAAGAGGATTTTTTTTTTTTACCCGTAAATGAACATCCTCCAGTTTTTGACAAATATTAAAAAATCAGCACATTTAGATATGCATTGTTTTTTTAATCCATAAAGACCCAAATATCATCAGGTGACCAAAACCATCTAGCATTAGTTGTTGTTAAACAGTTTATTTGCCTTAAAAAGTGGATTTTTTTTTACCCATAAATGAACATTCTTCAGTTTTTCACAAATATTCAAAATCAGCACATTTAGAAATGCATAGTTTTTTTTAACCCATAAACACCCAAATATCAACCAGTGACCAAAACCATCTACTGATATAAAATGTTTAATAACTTTAAAACCACTAATCCTATCAATATATTGAAATACTCGGTGTAAAATGCAGTTTGTCGTCTTCTCATGGTCATCAGATATGACCCATTTGGACACTCAGAGGCTCTGTAGTTACCGTGGAAACACCATCATCTTCTACAACATTGATTCACCAGTAAAACCCATGGAGTTGGATCAATGACAGTGGATGGAGACTTGTGGTTTATGTTCAGTTAATGATAGATTTGACTGGAAAAGTCACTTTTTCTTCAGTTTTCTTTGTTTTTGACATAATACCCCTTAAATATAATCTGATCATGATTAAAGTATATGATCAGTAATTTAAATATAGGAAAATTCCAGCTTCAGTTTTCCTACTCTGTTTTCTATTGGTTATTTACATTATCAGGACTCTAACAGTAACAGATGTTACTACATATACCATTAAGGAAGCAAAAGTAATGTATTATGTTGTATAAACGTGAGATGGGGGTGGAATTTAATAAGTTTTCTTCTTCCCACTCCTTTTTGAGCAGTACATACTGAATTTATTTTATTATTACTGGTGTACATGGCAATTGCTATTTTGTCTTGATCATCTTTATTACCTAGGAGGTATTGTGATCGCTTTGCTTTGTGTGCATGCGTTTTTGTTTGTTAGCAAGATAACTCTAATGCTATGGATGGATTTTCAGGAAATGATACTGGCACAAGGAAGAAATTATTAAATTTTGGTGGGGGGGGTGGGGGGACAGATCTGGCTTGGTGGAGGTCTGCGTTCTCCGAGTGCTTTTCTTGTTACCTCCACCAGGAGGTATTGTGATCACTTTGCTTTGTGTGCATGCATGCGTGTGTGCGTGCGTGTTTGTATGTTTGTTAGCAAGATAACTAAAAAAGTTATGGACGGATTTTCATGAAATTTTCAGGAAATGATACTGACACAAGGAGGAAATTATTAAATTTTGGTGGTGATGGGGGGGGGGGGGGGGGGCGCAGATCTCTCCTGGCGGAGGTCTGCCCTCTTCGAGTGCTTTTCTTGTTTGTTAATGTATTTGCTCGGATATTAGTTCCTTGTACAAAAAAAACATTTATTTTTTTTCTTCTGCCCAAAACAAATAAATGAATGAATGATTTTCACTGAAAAAGCACAAAATATAGAGGATGATATTATGGTAAATGGAGGTAAAGCACTTAACCTCCTGAGACCCAGGAAATGTCAGCAAAGTACAAGCTTTTTTTGTTTTTTATTAAATAAGTGCCTATATTGGAAACATCATGATGCAACAGTTTTTTCAGATGCAGTTTTTAAAATTTTTATGGAATGTCCTTTGTGGTGGACGGTTTTCTTTTCTTTTCTTTTTTTTTGTATAAAGTTGTGAAACTCTTGTCCACAAATGTGGGCAGAAAACTCATAGCTGGGTCTTAGGAGGTTAAGAAAGGTTAAATATAGAGGAAAAAATCATTTGGTAACTGCCATAAAAGTAGCACTGGGTCTTTATGGGTTAATAGACAGGAAGGAGATGACCATTTATCATCTGTAATGTAACAAAACCTGTCCCAAATGTAGTGGAGTAAGAACTGTTTCCTTTTGACACACAGTAGAGCACAAGTATAAGATGTATTTTGTACTTATTTATCAGTATAAGCTGAATTCAGACCTTATCATTGATTATATTTGGTGTGTTTTGTAGTCACGCTTTTGCAAACAAGTAGATGATAAAGTATTTACATTTGATATTTGCATAAATGCATGTAAATGTCCCTCAAATACATGTACTTAAGTTCAGTTATGTAAAACTGTTTTCCATCTCTGTTGGTGGCTTCTAGTGTTACAGAGTCCATGTTTTGTTTAATTGCTTGTTACTTAACAATGACAAAACTTCATGCAAATTGGCCTGGGTATGTGTATGTATCTCTAACAATATCACTTCATGGTGATGGTGATGGTGATGGTGATGCTGCGAAAGACAAAATGAGTAGCTTTAAACTGTACATTGTAGAAACTCATCCATCAAAACCCATCTGGCATGTGGACAGCAGAGACAAGTAAAATATGTTTTTTCTGTGGATGTGGTCTCAGCTCTCAAGCACAATAAACTGTTTTTCTTTTGATAATGAGTAGGAATATCATCATCATCATCCCAAAAGACCAGAGACTTGATTATGGAAAGAAACAAAAAAACAAAACAAGGGAAGACATGTATTATTGTGTCTCAGACCAAGATTATAATAGTTTTGGATTTTTCATTATAGTTTAGTTTTATTTAGTTTTCATTTTTTTCCCCTAATTCAATTAGTTTTGATTAGTTTTTAGAGCAGGTTTGCTAGTTTTGATTACTTTTCATTTTTTTTGTAAATGTTTAGTTTTAGTTTAATATTGATTTTAGTTTCGTCATATCTTTTATCTTCCTCGCCGTCATATTCAAATAAATCCCAGACAGGACTTTACTTTCTCCCAACTTTAGTCTCAATGTTTCCAGGTAGAGTGGGGACCAGAAGACGACTCTAAACCACAAGTGATGAGAAGTGACGGACTGAAGTGTCATATGGTGGCGTCAGCTAAAATTGCTCGAGCGAAACAAATCCATTTCATATCAATCCGACATTGACAAAGATGAAAACGAAGGGAATTTTATCCATAATTTTTATACGTGTTTGTTAGTTGTGTAAGCACACAATACAGTTTCAGTTAGTTAGTTTTTATTTTAATTCCAGTTTTTATTTATTTCAGTAAATGAAAATGTTTTTTCAATTCTAGTTTTCGTCATTTTGTTAACGATAATAACCTTGTCTCAGACGAAATATCTGTTATTCTATCTTAAACTTCTTACCCAGACCTTATGGTAATACATGTTTGCAATAACTATAGCCTGATGGATTGTTATTCAATTCACACTGACTGCTAGGAAAAACACTAGACTTTACAAAACCCAGCTTAAAAAGAAATATCTGTGCTAAATACAATAAATCACATAAAGATAATAAGGAGCTCATATAATGGTGGGTTACTTGATAAATATGTATTATTCCTGACTGTTTTCTCTTCTCCATTACCTTATTTATAGTTAAATATTTATAAATGCTATAGATTTCAGGATTTCCATGCGTTGGAATGTACAGAAAAAACCCATAAGCATTAATAATCACCACTGCATTGTATTTCCATGTGTCTAGTGTGTATAGAGTGTGGTGTAATAGAATGAAATAATGACCCAGAGCTTTCGTGGGAAGCATGAAATCCATATTAAATGAGGGTCTTGCCCTGGCAAACAAGAGATGAGGGGAAGCGTGTGAGTGGGTGAGGGGGAAGAAAATAGGGGAGCAATAAGGAGTTAGGGATGATGTGAAAGAGAATGAGTGGAGAGAAAAAGTCAGAAAAAAAAGCACTGCTGGGCACCGCTCACACAGGCATAAATCTAGACACTCACAATTGGATTCAAATGCAAATCCAGCACCGAGCGCCCAGTGGAAAGGCCGGCCTTAATTTAGCCCGTTCCCAATGTGTGTATGCAACCCCCAGCTGACAGGAACACCGCATTCTCCACACCGTTTGTCTCTCACTGTGCATGTGTATTTGTGTATTTGTTCGCAAGCATGCATACATATGTATACACCGCGTTTTGGCATGAAGAAAGACGACGCTATGTCTACACTGCTGAAGGCTTTAGCGCCCAATATGGATCCATTATTCAGACCTGATTTTGGTGGGTGTTTTTCTTAGACGTGGCTACTATCAGAAGTGACTCATGTGGAAGAGAACAACAACAAAGATGCCAAATGCACCATGTTGGATGGGAGGAAACATGGAGGAAACTGAAGTCAATGTTTATGCTTTCATTCATCAGTATAAACCAGCTGTCTGCAAACTTTATTATCAAAAAAGCCATTTTGCCCCCTCTTCCACCAAAAAAAAATAGTCTGGAGCTGCAAAAAATAACAGAGCTTATAAACTTTTAAATTTTTTATTTTTTTTTTCTCCAATATATATACTTTGTTTTTATTTGTTTTTTTCACAGACAATACAACACACAAAACACACAAATCTGGGGTCACTGGTTGAACACAAAGTATTTAAATCACAGACAGTAGTAATTGAGCATTGTTTTGTTTATAGTCCAGCCATTTTCTCCAGCGCTTCATGAAGGTATGTTCCTTGAGTCGTAGGTAGTAAGTCAGTCTTTCCATGGAGTAGATTTCCTCTATTATAGCTAGCCACTGATCCTCACGAGGTGCGTGTGTTTTGAGCCAGTTCCTTGTAATGGCCTTTTTGGAAGCGATTATAAGAATTTTAAAGAGGTATTTGTCTTCTTTCTCTAATACATTTCCAGGTAGCAGTCCCAGCAAAAGGAATTTGGGGTCAAACTTTTAAAAGTTTTAATCTTTTTTACATTTTATCTGTTACAACCACTGAATACAACAAACAGAAGTGCAGTGTGGAATGGATTCTGGAGTATGATTACTATAAAAGTACACAGTAAAAGTAGTTAATAATATTTGTGCTAATGGTATTTGAAGTACTAATACCAAAAATACCAAATTCAGGAGGTACTTATTGGAAAAATGTGTTTTATTCATCGTTGAATTTAGTCTTAAAAACTATTTCAGAAAAAAAAACGAACACTTTTGGAGCTTGGAAGGGATTTTTGAGTATGATTACTCCAAAACTACACAGTAAAAGTAGTTCATAGTATTTGTGCTAATAGTATATGAAGTACTAATACCAAATATGCCAAATTCATGAGGTTCTTATTAGAAAAAATACTTTTATTCATCATTGAATTTAGCCAGGAAAACATCTCACACCCTACTTTTAATTGATTTATTACCATTTATTGTAACACTAGCTTCTTTATTTTGCATTTTTCAGTCAAAATCAGGTGTTTTCCCACATTTAATTCATTGATGATGTAGATTTTCATAAAAGCTCAGATTAAAGTTGAAGGTTTTTGTATCAAAAACAGAGAAAACTGAAGAAAAAATGACTTTTTCAGCAAATATATCAATAACTGGACATGAAAACAAGTGTATCCATCCACTGTCATTGATCCAACTCTATGGGTTTTACTGGTAAATCAATGTTGTAGAAAATGGTGTTTCCACGTTCACTACGGAGCCTCTGAACGTCCAAATGGGTCATATCTGATGACCATGAAAATGTGACAAACTGTATTTTACACCAATTATTTACGAGGGCTGTTCAATAAGTTCATGGCCTCACCCAGAAATACTGGTTGTTATAATACAGGATGTTACATTCTTTCGTGATGGGATAGTGATGCTTGAACATCGATGGACCAAGTGCATTGCTGTTAATGGAGATTATGTTGAAAAATAAAATATAACTTATCAGTCTGTGTTGTTCTGTTCTGGGTGAGGCCATGAACTTATTGAACGGCCCTCGTACATGTATTGACAGGATTAGTGGATCGAAAGTTATTAAACAGTTTATATCAGTAGATGGTTTTGGTTGGTTTGGGTCTTTATCCTCCTAAGACCCAGGAAATGTCAGCAAAGTACAAGCTTTTTTGTTTTTATTATTATTTAAGTGTCTATATTGGAAACATCATAATGCAACAGTTTTTTCAGATGCAATTTTTAAAATTTTTATGGAATGTCCTTTGTTGTGGACAGTTTTCTCTTTTTTTTGTATAAAGTTGTGAAACTCTTGTCCACAAATGTGGACATTGGGTCTTAGGAGGTTATGGGTTAATTTAGAAATTCAGACAAAAATAGCTGTGTTTATGACCTATATCAAACTTTTATATTAGAAATAACGATGGAATACTAGTATGTGATTAAATAGTCATGGAAGTGGCCCAAATCAGGAGAAGTAATGCATTTTATGGTTCTTACACTACCACATAAGAGTGACTCACATATATAAAACTGATCTATTAAACTTGTTTTGATCACTTTTACGTACAGTCTGTCCATAGCAGGTATTTATATAATCAAATCCATCATTTGAGTTTGACTATTTGGATGTGATTTCTGTGAATGTACATGTTGGGTCTGTGGGAGCTGTACCATAAACATGCACACCCCTGCGTGCTCACCCTGCCCATCCCTATTCTTCTGTCTGTTCCCACCTCCCAGCCCCTCCAGCAAGGCAGTCAGAAATGAACCTGAACTGATTGCGAGTCAAAAGCAGTTGCCGGGGCAGGTTCACTGGGGCAGAAGCAGTTGCCAGGGCAGCAGCAGTGGTGGTGGTGGTGGTTGTTGGTTGCCAAGGGAGTGAGGCGGCGGGGGGGGGGTTGGGGAGGGCAGGGTGGGTAGCCCTGCTGGTTGCTTGGGAGTGCCTTAGCAATCGAGCAAGTGTTAAAGCCATTAGGAGGCCTTACCATATGAAAGGCAGGGTGGGTGTGGTGGGCCTGAAGATGAGTCCTGGGAGGATAGCCCCACTGTCAAACAGCAGGAGTCTCACAAAAGAGCCTTTCACTGCACTATTACTGCCCCAAACTCAAGACAACACAACACAACACAACCTCGTGTCCCAGCCGGGTCCATTCAGATGCAGCTACTGTGGCCACAGAATAGGGGAATTCCCCCTTTAAGTATAGGAATGACAGGGCAAACAAGAGGGAGAGCAAAGCAAAGAGAAAAAAGCAAAAGAAAAACCCAACTTTAAAGCAGGCTGGCTGTGGTTCTGTATAATTGTAAAGTGAGTTTAAAGTGGATCTCTGCAAAAAAAAAAAAAGACAAAAAAAGAAATGCAATAGGCACCTTTACATCAACTAGTCTGGAGCGAATAAACCGTCGGATAACAATTACCATTTGAAAGTGATCTACACTCCTTTATTTCGAGTGTAGATGAATGATTTTGGAGTTTTGAATTTGTGTGTATTCTGTAAACGCTTGAAATAAACGAATGAATGAATGAATGAATGAATGCCACTGCACATGTAATTTTGATACCACTGATGGCCACTAGATTGCTCGCGGAGGATTCTGTTGGGTTTCTGTAAATAAGTAAGTAAGTAAAGCTTTATTTATATAGCACTTTTTAAAACAACATGTTACAAAGTGCTTCACATAAAGGAGAGAAAGATCAAATCAAATCAAATTTTAAGCCAATTTACAGAAACTCAACAGAATCCTCCAAGAGCAAACACTTACGACTGGTGACAGTGGCAAGGAAAAACTTCCCTTTAACAGGCAGAAACCTCGAGCAGACCCAGACTCCTGAAGGATGCCCATCTGCCTTGACCAGTTGGGATTAAAGTGAGAAAGTAAAGGAGGAGAAAAGAGAAAGCGATAGAGATAGAAAGAGACTGGTGGAGAGGGGGAGAGGGGGGAGGTGGGGGAGACGCATGCACAGATAACTGAACTAGAACATCTATAAAACAGTATAATAAACACTATCGTAACTATATGGATAAGTGAGTAATGGCGATGAAGGTGGAGAGAGGCAGGACCACAGCAGCAGGTCCAGAGATGATCTTAGGAAAACCTGTGATGACTTAAACCTGTGATTGGCTTAAAATTTGATTTAATTGATTTGATCTATTTCTCCTTTATGTGAAGCACTTTGTAACATGTTGTTTTAAAAAGTGCTATATAAATAAAGCTTTACTTACTTACTAGATGAGATGGAGCGTTCATTCATTCATTCATTCATTTATTTTCCGAAATGTTTAATCCTTGAGATGGGACACAGAGTTAACTTGTGTCTTGTGTGAATAAATTACACTTAGAACACAGTCAAATGGCTTTGTTTCACAAATATTTTATGGCGCTTAAAGGGGTCATATTTTTCTAAATCCACTTTTATTAGTCTTTGGTTCATTTATTTGTGTATTTGGACTCTGATAGTTCATGAAGTTTGATTTTGAACCCTCCAGGTACTGCAAAGCTATCTTTATATTCATTCCGGCAAAAATCGAGTGGGTTTCTACAACCTGTTTTAATTCTTTCTTAATTTGTTACTTTTCATGAACATCTGCAATCAGTGAATTAAATATAGGAAAATACCTACTTTTCACTTAAAAACACAAAAGAAAATATTATAATTAAGTTTATACTTCTTCCTATTCCTTTTCGACCATGCAAAATTCAGACTTGTATGTGCTTGAAGATAGATTCTGTCCATTTAAATGTTATTTGTTTATGTCTTAATTTGCTTTGTTTTGTTTTATTTTCTTTGCATGTTTGAAATAAAATTTAAAAAAAATTAAAAATTAAATAAAAAAATAAAATAAATAAATGAATAAATAATGGTGATAAATCACTTAAGAAAGGTAAAATCTACAGAAAAAATCTTTTTGGGAACTGCCATTAAAGTAACACTGGATCTTTATGGGTCAAAGCTGCAGGAGCCAAAATAAAGGGGAAAAAATGCCAGAATTTGGACATTTGCTGCTCTCTCCTCTGTCCAAATCAAAAAACTACCATACTTTCCGGACTATAAGCCGCACTCACCCCGTCTCCAACGTCTCACCGTCGCTTCATTGATGCCAAGCTTACATGCTGCAGCTCTATTTCCTTCTTCGCCAGCTGGATCGATCATTAGCCAAGAAAACATAAATTAGCCACATCATTTTAGAGCCGTGGGTTCACAGTGTGTGGTAAAAAGTAGCAGCTTATATACTGGAAAATACGGTAAATATAAAAACAGATAACATGACTAATCAGAAGTGAGTAATTATAACCATTAATGACACATTTAAGGCCCCTATCTGTCTGAAAATGACTGCAATTGGCAAAACATCTCTGCAATCTGACGAAAATAAGCAAAGAATAGATGCAGAAGTCTTGATGACCTCTCAGTCTACCTGAATTACAATACACTGTAAGCCCGGAATTTGTATTTACTAAAATGCTTTAATTACAATGCACTTAAATGATTTAAGTTTTATGATGTTACTATAAAATGTTAAGTATATTCTACTAATTTGTAGACATAGTTGAAGGTATGAAAAAGTCTAAGTTGAATGGAATTAAATCACTAAGTTTTAGTCATGACCATACCTTTTTATCTTTGCATTGCATTGTGGGTATTGGGCATGTTGTTGAAAATGTGTTATTTTTCTGTGCAGGGGTTCAGCGGGGTTGTGGTGTTAGTGTTAATTTGGATTTAATGTCTGTATGGCAGTGTTTACCGGCCTTTTTGTGTTTGTTTTTGTATTTTTGTAGAGCTGCACCATGAGTCAGAGCCATAGGAAGAACTATGGCTTTCCTGTTCATCTAAGAGTGGTACTGTACAATGGTATTCTTTTTGTCTTGTCAAATTGAAAGCACTTCCTGTATTGACAAATGACATTGAGCTAATTTCCATTCATGCCATAATATATTTAGTTGAATAATTCTTGACTATTATGGTCAAGAATAGGATTTTGAGTTTGATTTTCTTAAAGAAAGTTGTTTAATCAATGATAAATTACTCTGGCTGCAAATGAGAAACTTAGTCAGTGTAACCTAAAATGCTGAGTTGAATGGTTGGATAGTGAGGTTGATTTTACGACAGATTTAAAGTACAAATAACTTGTCTTTTAGTGCTTTCTACTTAATAGTTTAAGTTCAATACTTTTAGCATTAAAGTTGAACCTACTTCAACCAATTGATTAGTTGATCATTACTCAAATCATTTAAGTGCAATCACTTGCCTCAAATTTTCTGAGTAAACTCTACTTATCCGGGCTTACAGTGTATGTCGACAGGTAATTGTACAGGGTGGGGAAGCAAAATTTACAATATTTTGAGGCAGGGATTGAAAGACAGTGTATGACCAATTAGTTTATTGAAAGTCATGAGAATTTATTTGCCACAAGAAAATGTACATAATAGAAAATGTTTTTATTCTACAGGGTGGGGAAGCAAAATTTACAATGAACATTTAGTTGTTTTTTCTCAGCAGGCACTACGTCAGTTGTTTTGAAACCAAACATATTGATGTCATAATCATACCTAACACTATTATCCATACCTTTTCACAAACTTTTGCCCATATGAGTAATCAGGAAAGCAAACGTCAAAGAGTGTGTGATTTGCTGAATGCACTCGTCACACCAAAGGAGATTTCAAAAATAGTTGGAGTGTCCATAAAGACTGTTTATAATGGAAAGAAGAGAATGACTATGAGCAAAACTATTACAAGTCTGGAAGATACTATTAAAGAAGAATGGGAGAAGTTGTCACCTGAATATTTGAGGAACACTTGCGCAAGTTTCAGGAAGCGTGTGAAGGCAGTTATTGAGAAAGAAGGAGGACACACAGAATAAAAACATTTTCTATGATGTCAATTTTCTTGTGGCAAATAAATTCTCATGACTTTCAATAAACTAGTTGGTCATACACTGTCTTTCAATCCCTGCCTCAAAATATGGTAAATTTTGCTTCCCCACCCTGTATGTGTCCTCCTTCTTTCTCAATAACTGCCTTCACACGCTTCCTGAAACTTGCGCAAGTGTTCCTCAAATATTCAGGTGACAACTTCTCCCATTCTTCTTTAATAGTATCTTCTAGACTTTCTCGTAATAGTTTGGCTCATAGTCATTCTCTTCTTTACATTATAAACAGTCTTTATGGACACTCCAACTATTTTTGAAATCTCCTTTGGTGTGACGAGTGCATTCAGCAAATCACACACTCTTTGACGTTTGCTTTCCTGATTACTCATATGGGCAAAAGTTTGTGAAAAGGTATGGATAATAGTGTTAGGTATGATTATGACATCAATATATGTTTGGTTTCAAAACAATTGACGTAGTGCCTGCTGAGAAAAAACAACTAAATGTTCATTGTAAATTTTGCTTCCCCACCCTGTAGAGCAGGCGAGCACTTAAAACCTTTTTTCTGTGTAACTCAGGTAAACCTTTTCCAATGCAGTAATTCGAAATGTGCATAAAATTGTTGCTATATATTCATTAGCTCCGGCCTGTTCATGGGTTTGTGCAGAACTGTGTTTTCCACAGAGTTGACATCCAGGCTCCAGCCAGAGGGGCCCCCAGGGAGCCCAGTCCAGCCCCCAGGGAGAGAGTCATTACTGAGGGCAGCAGCTCCCTGGTGCTCGTCATCCTGTCCCAGAGTAGAAATCTTTATAGGACTGTTTACTATGTAGTAGTGAAAAAAGCACATAGGAATCTAAAAATAGACTGAGCTAATGCAACCCAAACAGCAAGGAAAGGAACTGTGGGTGTATGTGATGTATGGACAGATGTGTGTGAGGACAGAGCTGCAGGTATAGGCTGCGGGGGGGGGGGGGGGGGGGGGGGGGGGGGGGGGGGGGGGTGCAGCGCTAAAACCCAGCCTCTGTTTCCTGTCCTTAACAGGCTAATGGTGGGGATTTACTGACCTTTTATTATGATTTCTCCAATTAGCTGTAAAGCAGCACAGGACCAGCGCTGGCTCTAACTGCCTGTTTGTCTGCCGCTCACCCAGTCTCAGTTTCACTAACTCCCGTGTTCCTCAAAGGACGACTAGTTAAAGCAGGGGTGTCAAACTCATTTTAGTTCAGGGGCCACATACAGCCTAATATGATCTAAAGTGGGCCGGACCAGTAAAATAATATAAATAATAGGATAAGAACTTATAAATAATGTCAACTCCAAAGTTTTCTCTATGTTTTTGTGTGAAAAAAAGTAAAATTTCATTATGAAAATGTTTACACCTATGAACCGTACTTGAACATAACATGAACAACTAAAAGCACTCGGAGAGCGCAGACCTCCACCAAGGCTGATCAGTGCCCCCCCCCCCCTTCCCCCCCGTGGGCCCCCCCACGCCAAGGAGGTTATGTTTTTGCCAGGGTTTGTTTCTGTCTGTCTGTTTGTCTGTCCGTTAGTGTGCAACATAACTCAAAAAGTTATGGACAGATTTTGATGAAATTTTCTGGTCTGCGCCCCCCCATGGGCCCCCCCACCCCCGATCACCACCAAAATTTAATCATTTCTTCCTTATCCCATTTCCAACAAACCCTGAAAATTTCATCAAAATCTGTCCATAACTTTTTGAGTTATGTTGCACACTAACGGACAGACAAACAAACAAACCCTGGCAAAAACATAACTTCCTTGGCGGAGGTAAATATGAACTACCTGAAAATTCTTAAGAAAAAAGTGCATTGTTGACAATATTATGCCTAAGTTGATCATTTATACATTTGAATCACAACTTAAAGATTCTGTAACATAGTATTGTTAAAATTCCACATACTTCTCTTAAGACATTTCAAATTGTTCATAGTTGCTCAGGTTATTCATATTTATTGTAAAAGGATAGTCTGTAAATGTAACTTTTTTTTCTAATTTTACTTTTTTTTTATACTGAAACAAAGAGGAAAATTTGCAGTTTTCATTATTTTTAGGTTATTATGATAATATTTACCTCCGCCAAGGAGGTTATGTTTTTGCCAGGGTTTGTTTGTTTGTCTGTCTGTCTGTCTGTCCGTTAGTGTGCAACATAACTCAAAAAGTTATGGACAGATTTGGATGAAATTTTCAGGGTTTGTTGGGAATGGGATAAGGAAGAAATGATTAAATTTTGGTGGTGATCGGGGGTGGGGGGGCCCACGGGGGGGGCGCAGACCAGAAAATTTCATCAAAATATGTCCATAACTTTTTGAGTTATGTTGCACACTAACAGACAGACAAACAGACAGACAAACAAACAAACCCTGGCAAAAACATAACCTCCTTGGCGTGGGGGGGCCCACGGGGGGGAGGGGGGCACTGATCAGCCTTGGCGGAGGTCTGCGCTCTCCGAGTGCTTTTCTAGTTTACTAGTCTGATCCACTTTAGATTGAATTGACCTAAAATGATTTTAACATCCTTGATTTTTAATATCTTCAGTGTAATTTTTGTATTTCACAAATTCATCCTAGGGGTCAGATTGGACCCTTTGGCGGGCCGGTTTTGGCCCCCGGGCCACATGTTTGACACCTGTGAGTTAAAGGGTCACTTCACCCACGGTTACAATGGAAGCAAGTGGAACCCAATCCCCAGCATTGGCTTCAAAATACTAGAACACAGCGGCTCGTATAAAAACGACACAAAAAAGAAACACAGATGTTGATCTTTCCACAATCTCCTGTCCTGATCTGCTGTAATCGGAGAGACAGATGTCTTCAAACCTCAACAAACTACAGAAGGACTCAGAGCGCATACGTCTGCCAAGGACCCACTGTCCTATTATGTTTTCTTGGTTTTTCTTGTTTGTTTCTCTGTCTTTCAGCAGGATTACATAAAAACTAATCCACCGATTTTGATGAAAGTTGATAGAAGGGTAGGGCATCGGTCAGGGACAAACCCACTACATTTAGGAGGAGATTCAGGAAAAGAATAGATGAATAGAAAATAGAAATGTGCATTGTGTGTTGAAATGTGTTACAGTGGTTTGCACTATCACCTCACCGCTACAAGGTCTAAGGCAGGGGTGTCAAACTCATTTTAGTTCAGGGGCCACATTCAGCTAAATTTGATCTGCAGTGGGCCGAACCAGTCAAATAATAACATAATAATATTTAAAAAAAAAAAAAAAAGTCAACTCCAAAATTTTCTCTATAAGAGCGAAAAAAAGTTCATTTACATTATGAAAAGGTTTACATCTGCAAACTATCCTTTCAAACAATGTAACGTGAACAAACGGAAAAAATAAGTGTAATTTTAACAATATTATGCCTCAGTTTATCATTTACACATTTACATTATAATATTAAAAATACATTTAGTAACAGGCAGAATATTGTTAAAATTGTCCTTACTTCCCTTAAGACATTTCAGGTTTTTAGTTTACCGGCCGACAGGCAGCAGCATTTCACGTTAAAATAAACTCTGTCCTTTTCATAGCAGTAATACAAATATTTAACAAAAAAAAAAAAAAAACCTCTGTCCTTTTCATGGCAGTAGTAGTGCACATATTAAAAAACAAAAATAAAATCTGTCCATTTCATAAAAATAATACACATAATAAAAACAAAAATAAACTCTGTCCTTTTAATAGCAGTAATAGTGCACATATTAAAAACAAAAATAAACTCTGTCCATTTCATAACAATAATACACATATCAAAACAAAAACAAACTCTGTCCATTTCATAACAATAATACACATATTAAAAACAAAAATAAACTGTCCTTTTCATGACAATTATACACATATTAAAAACAAAAATAAACTCTGTCCATTTCATAACAATAATATATAGTATATATTAAAAAACAAAAATAAACTCTGTCCATTTCATAACAATAATACACATATCAAAACAAAAATAAACTCCGTCCATTTCATAACAATAATACACATATCAAAACAAAAATAAACTCTGTCCATTTCATAACAATAATACACATATTAAAAACAAAAATAAACTGTCCTTTTCATGACAATTATACACATACTAAAAACAAAAATAAACTCTGTCCATTTCATAACAATAATATATAGTATATATTAAAAAACAAAAATAAACTCTGTCCATTTCATAACAATAATACACATATCAAAACAAAAATAAACTCCGTCCATTTCATAACAATAATATACATATTAAAACACAAAAATAAACTCTGTCCTTTTCATTACAAAAATACACATATTAAAAAACAAAAATAAACTCTGTCCTTTTCATAACAATAATACACATATCAAACACAAAAATAAACTGTCCTTTTCATGACAATTATACACATATTAAAAACAAAAATAAACTCTGTCCATTTCATAACAATAAATACACATATCAAAACAAAAATAAACTCCGTCCATTTCATAACAATAATATATGTATTAAAACGCAAAAATAAACTCTGTCCATCTCATTACAAAAATACACATTTAAAAACAAAAATAAACTCTGTCCTTTTCATAACAATAATACACATATCAAGCACAAAAATAAACTGTCCTTTTCATGACAATAATACATATATTAAAAACAAAAATAAACTCTGTCCATTTCATAACAATATCTGTATTAAAAAACAAAAATAAACTCTGTCCATTTCATAACAATAATATCCATATTAAAAAACAAAAATAAACTGTCCATTTCATAACAATAATACATATATCAAAGACAAAAGTACACTGTATGTTTCATAACAACAATGCACAGAAATAAACTGTCATTTCTTAGCAGTAACATACTTATCAAAAGTAAACTATGTCCAATTCATAACCACACCAATATAAACAAAAAACAAACAAAAATAAACTCCATCCATTTAATTTTGCTTTCTGTCATTTCTGTCTTGCAGCTTCAGCTCTGTTGGTTTGCATCTTTCACTTCTCTTTTTACAGTGAACTGATCGCGATCCAAACATCTGCGCTGAACTAATCTTAATGGTGCATTTTTTTTTTTTTTACGTGGGCCTCGTTATACAGTATGACCACCGAAGACAAAATAGATCAATCAGTTTCTGAAAAAGCATTAAAAAAAAAAGAGCCAGAATTCTTATTTCTTTTTTTTTTTGTTCTCAGCGGTCAGAGGGTTTGTATTCTTTGACAATGACAAAGACAAAGGGAAGAAAGAAAAAAAAAAAAGAGGGAAGTAAACAACAGCTTTGATGAGACTGTTCTGAAAGCAGAGAATGAGCCGTTGTGCTGCTTAATCCAACTTGTCCACTAATTTCCTGATTATGAGTCAGCAGTGAGGCTGCACGAGTGAGTCAGTGTAGTGACTGCTGTGCATGTGTGTGTGTGTGGGAGTAGTGTGAGTGGGTGTGAGTTCTGTGGTCAAGAGTATGACTAAGGGGCAACTTATGAGTGTGGCGGAGAGAGAGCTAGAGGGGTGTTTTTCAGACGACAACGTGATTGGCTCTTGCGGATGACACAGCGAGAGACTGAGCAGATACTGACCTCAACAGGATCATTTTATTCCTTTCGCTGAACGACATTAGCATAACTGGATGACCTTGTTTTGTTTTGCATGTGTCAGCGAGTGCATGAGGTTTTGGAAATGAACTGTTTTTGATTATGTGTAAGACTTTTTACAACAACAATAACATCAAAATAATGGCTCTCTTACATCATAAAACTATAAAACAGTGGTTTCCGCATTGATTTGTACTTATTTACTTGCCTGTGAGAACTAGACCAAATTAAGTAACAAAAAAAAAAAAGAAGATAGCAGAGTGTGTAGGTTTGGTTTAAAAAAAAAAAAAAAAATCTCCAGGCGATGGTTGTTGGATATATTTGGCTGGGGTAAGACAAGGTCCCCTTAAGCGGTAGAGGTCAAGCACAACTTCAATATATATTTCACAACAACCTTCCATGTAGCATTAGCAAGATCAGAGCTAACTTAACCCTTCCATGCATAGTGGTCACTGCAGTGGACAGTTATTCTACAGCTGTTCTCTTGTATTTTCATGGGTTTTGTTGTTCTAGTTCCATATCAGCCAACACAGTGGACGCTTATGCATCGTCCCATACATTGACATTCATACCATTACTGTAACTTTGCTGTTCTTGATAAACCTGATCTACAGTAACATGTTTGAGTGTTAATCAATTGCTTGTTATTGTTATTAACCATTTTTCTTAAGCAAACGTTTTTTTTTTTTTTTGTTTTTTTTTTTTGCATCTTATCTCCATAAAGTGTATAATAACTAATATTAGAGTATGTTAACCCTTTCATGCATAGTGGTCACTCCAGTGGACAGCTATTCTACAGCTGTTCTCTTGTATATTCATGGATTTTGTTGTTCTTTTTTATTTCTTTATTTTTTTTTTTTTACACATATCTTTATTAAAGTTTTAAGACACTACATATCTTTTCTGGCATGAATTGGTAACATTATGTAGCATAAATCCCCAGAATCACAAGCCCTCCCCATAGTTTTCACACAATTTATCAGTAAATACATGTTTCTGTGCGTCAAAAACTAACGTGCGGTGTCCAGCTGGGTGGACATTTTTGCAACTTCATGAAAAATACGCTCGTAAGAATTTTTTGTCATTATTATTTTTTTTTGATTATTCCATCCATTATCTTCCACTTATCCGGGGCCGGGTCGCGGGGGTAACAGTCTAAGCAGGGATGCCCAGACTTCCCTCTCCCCAGACACTTCTTCCAGCTCTTCCGGGGGGACCCCGAGGCGTTCCCAGGCCAGCCGAGAGACATAGTCTCTCCAACGTGTCCTGGGTCTTCCCCGAGGTCTCCTCCCGGTGGGACATGCCCAGAACACCTCCCCAGGGAGGCGTCCAGGAGGCATCCGAAACAGATGCCCGAGCCACCTCAGCTGGCCCCTCTCAACGCGGAGGAGCACCGGCTCTACTCCGAGCTCCTCCCTGGTGACTGAGCTCCTCACCCTATCCCTAAGGGTGCGCCCAGCCACCCGACGGAGGAAACTCATTTCGACCGCTTGTATCCGGGATCTTGTCCTTTCGGTCATGACCCAAAGCTCATGACCATAGGTGAGGGTAGGAACGTAGACTGACCGGTAAATCGAGAGCTTCGCCTCTCGGCTCAGCTCCTTCTTTACCACAACCGACCGGTACAGCGACTGCATTACTGCAGATGCTGCACCGATCCGTCTGTCAATCTCACGCTCCATCCTTCCCTCACTCGTGAACAAGACCCCGAGATACTTAAACTCCTCCACTTGGGGCAAAGACTCCCCACCGACCCGGAGAGGGCAGACCACCTTTTTCCGGTCGAGAACCATGGCCTCGGATTTGGAGGTGCTGATCCTCATCCCGCTCGCTTCACACTCGGCTGCAAACCGCCCCAGTGCACGCTGAAGGTCCAGGTTCAATGAGGCCAACAGGACAACATCATCTGCAAAAGCAGAGATGAAATCCTGTGGTCCCCAAACCGGACCCCCTCCAGCCCTTGGCTGCGCCTAGAAATTCTGTCCATAAAAGTTATGAACAGAACCGGTGACAAAGGGCAGCCCTGCCGGAGGGTTTTTTAATTATTTAATTTATTTATTTTTTAATTATTTTTATTTTATTTATTTTATTTTTAAATTTATTTTTCAGAAGAAAATTTTCAATCGCATTGCTTTTTTCATGCCTAAAGAGGAATAAAAACAGTCAGGAAAAAAATTTGATTAAGGTTCTCATAATTAGTGCATGAAAGGGTTAAAATGTGACAAAACACCAGATTAGCAGCTTTAAAAAAAAATGTATTTCATACTTTTCACACAGTATATCAATAAATACATGTTTCTTTGCTTCAAAAATTAAATGCATAGTGTCAAGCTGAGTGAATATTTTTGCAACTCCATGAAAAATAGGTTCATAAATTTTTTTTAGTCACATTGTTTTTTTCATGCCTAAAGAGGAATAAAAACACTCAGGAAAAATATCTTGATTAGGGTCAAAAAACAGCATTCAAAATCTCTCTGAACGGACATTTTAGAGACAATATGACCCACATTTTTACTTTTTTAAAATTTTTTTTTAAACTTTATTTATAGAACTTTTCAACATTTATAAAACTTTTCATTTCACAAGTATGACATTTATAATTTCAAACAATGTATTTATAATACAAAGATTGACACTAGACATGATAAACAAACAGAACCCAAGGCAAAACAAACAAAACAAAACAAAAAAGGGCAATACAAACAAGACACACATAAAGACAGTCAAGACAGTGCATTCTGATACCATTAAAGGAGGAGAGAAAATAAATAAACAAAATAGGTCAATAACAATATAAACACCTAAAATGTTTTTAAAGTTCCAGGCCAGGCAACATATTCACGCAGTGTAAAAGAGGCTCCCATATTTTGTAAAATTTATTGATAGAGTCACCTAGGGTGCACCTAATTTTTTCTAACTTTATATTAAGCATGATGTCTCTAATCCATTGATCGTGTGTTGGAGGTGATGAGTCCTTCCATTTGAAAAGAATGGTACGTCTAGCTACACATTTTTACTTTTAAATTCATTTTTGCCTTAGTTGGACCATAAGGGATTATCCAAAACAAGGAGCTACTTTATATTGAAGTAAATGTTCGAATGGCAATCAATTAAATTTCGCTCTCTGATGGGACATTTCTGTGTTTGGACCCATTAAGATTCTCATAATTCATGCATGAAAGGGTTAATGTCTGCTTTGGAAGAAAAATGGGTGAATGGGATCCTGACTAAACCAAAGCTGTGGACATACATTCAACTAAAAAGCACATACAGGGTGGGGAAGCAAAATTTACAATGAACATTTAGTTGTTTTTTCTCAGCAGGCACTACGTCAATTGTTTTGAAACCAAACATATATTGATGTCATAATCATACCTAACACTATTATCCATACCTTTTCACAAACTTTTGCCCATATGAGTAATCAGGAAAGCAAACGTCAAAGAGTGTGTGATTTGCTGAATGCACTCGTCACACCAAAGGAGATTTCAAAAATAGTTGGAGTGTCCATAAAGACTGTTTATAATGGAAAGAAGAGAATGACTATGAGCAAAACTATTACGAGAAAGTCTGGAAGATACTATTAAAGAAGAATGGGAGAAGTTGCCACCCGAATATTTGAGGAACACTTGCGCAAGTTTCAGGAAGCGTGTGAAGGCAGTTATTGAGAAAGAAGGAGGACACATAGAATAAAAACATTTTCTATTATGGAAATTTTCTTGTGGCAAATAAATTCACATGACTTTCAATAAACTAATTGGTCATTCACTGTCTTTCAATCCCTGCCTCAAAATATTGTAAATTTTGCTTCCCCACCCTGTATAAAAGAGAATTTTATGTCAGCGCAAATTTGACCAGGAACCGAAGGTCCCTAATTGCTCAGTTGCGTACAGGAATCCTTCCCTTGGCTTTAGAAACTGGGAGATTCACCCAAACCCCAGAAGAAAACAGACTTTGTGGACTGTGTGATTTGGGGAAAGTGGAAAATGAATCAGATTTTCTTCTGTATTGTCCTCTATATGATGAACTGAGAGCCTCCTTGTTTGATGATATGTGTATCTGAAATCCTGATATGTTCTGGAGCACTGATGATGACAAGATGAAATGGTTGTTTAGTTCAAATGTATATAAATTAGCATTATTTGTTTGTAAAGCCTGGAAAAAGCGGCAGATGTGTTTGTTTAAATAGGTCAGTGCTTTGTTTTGTCCATATCTATTGTGCCTGTTGTCTGGTGTTTGATTTTTGGTTTGTATTTTTGGTGTTTTATTAGCCCATGTAAGGGCTGGGGATTGTTTTTTATGCAAGACACAATAATAAAAACATTCATTCATATTCTAAGTAACTGGTTGGACAGAATTGTGCCACTCTGTCCAGGGCTGTGTTTACTGCAGGGGTGTCAAACTCATTTTAGTTCAGGGGCCGCATGCAGCCTAATATGGTCTGATGGGGGCTGGACCAGTAAAATGATATAAATAATAGGATAAGAACTGATAAATAATGTCAACTCCAATGTTTTCTCCATGTTTTTGAGTGAAAAAAGCAAAATTCCTTAATGAAAAGGTTTACATGTACTAACTGCACTTGAACATAACATGAACAAATATGAACAACAAGAAAAGTTCTTAAGAAAAATAAGCGCAATTTTAACAATATTACATTGCCTTAGTCTGTCATTTCTTACAGATCACAGTGGATCTACAAATACACACAACATTGAGTAACAGGCAGAATATTGGTAAAATTCCACATACTTAAGACATTTTTGTTCAGGTTATTCCTATTTGTCGGCCCGTAAGCTATTGTCGTCATGTGGCGTCCGTCGGTGTCGTCATCGTCTGTCATCCATTACAAAAATTTCGATCGTCGTCTTCTCCAAAACTACAATTCCCATAGACTTCAAACTTGGTATACAGCTTCTGTATAATGATGTGAACACAAGGCATTGAAATAATTTCGATCCGGATCTGATTCTGGATTTGATGCGACTTTGAAACATTTCCCCATTATAAGAGATAGGAAGTGGATTGATCCAATAAATCGGTAAGTATTAATGATATCAAGTTGGAATTTGAATTTTTTACAGATCTGATTGGAATATGACCAAAACTTGGGCGATTATAATATAATATTATTATTATTATTATTATTATTATTATTATTATTATTATACACATATTAAAAAACAAAAACAAACTGTCCATTTCATAACAATAATATACCTATTAAAAAACAAAATAAACTCTGTCCATTTCATGACAGTAATACACATTAAAAAAACAAAGATAAATTCTGTCCTTTTCATAACAATGATATACATATTAAAAAACAAAAATAAACTGTCCTTTTCAGAACAATAATATGCATATAAAAAAATAAAAATAAACTCTGTCCATTTCATAACAATTACATACACATGAAAAAACAAAAACAAACTCTGTTTATTTCATAACAATAATATGCATATTAAAAAACAAAAATAAACTCTGTCCTTTTCATAACAATAATACACATATTAAAAACAAAAATAAACTCTGTCCTTTTCATAACAATACATAGAAAGACCGGAATCCTCCAACATTCAACCTCTGGATTAAAGACCTTATGAACTATCTGACATTAGAGAAAATTATATATATATATATATATATATATATATTATAATTTGTTAATGATTTGATTTGATTTTATGTATTCATTTTGGATGTGTTTGTTTATATATTTTTGTTGGAGTATGAGGTGCATCAGGTTTAGGACTCTGTTAGAGTGGGGACACATAACTATCTTGTTATATTTTATATACATTCAATGGTACAGTTATGATTGTTACAGTATAAAAATTCAATTTAAAAAACTTTGGAGAAAAAAAAAGTCTCCAAGTAAAATGTCAGTGAGCAAAGAAATACAAGTCATATAATCTCCAAAAAATAAACAAACACATATATAGAGCAAAAACATTTAAAAAATAGTGCACATTACACTTTAAGGTTGGTTATTTTATGCAGTTTTGTTTTCTGCTCATAAAATCAATGCTGAACCAATGCCGTACATGCAGGAAATTTGATATTCTGTTTTGCAGCATATCCTCTTACCAGTTTTAATGTGCCCTAGGGCTGTATGACTATCTTTATGACCTGCAGTTTTTTACTGCACGCAGCAGCAGGCTAGGAAAATCCATCTCATCCAGCCTTCATGGTGCGTTGTTTTCATTTGGCTGCAGCATAGGCCTGTTGTTCTCACATGTTTAGTTACTGCCATGAGCTCATATGTTTAATTAAACCTCAGTCCATTACCTGCTTTGATTTTATGGATTTTGCTTTATTAATATGTTTATTAATATTTTTGCCATGTCGTTTCAACTGCCTTTCTATCATGAAAAGAAATTATTATGTAGTGAAAGTAGTTTAAGGTCAGACTTTGAAGCATCAGTAAAAAAGTTGTGTGGTCGTTTTAAGAAGACATGATACTCCACTCACATACACATCCACTTTAGAAGTTCTTCACGTCTGCAGAGAGATTCTTTTATGCCTTGGAGATATTTTTACTCCTCTATGCCGTCATTCACGAGAACGCGATTTCTAAGCAACACCATGACGGAACTGATTAGAATTTGATGGTTAAAGGTCAAAGTTTTGGCTGTAACTCTAGAGATCACACACTAATTATGATCAAATTTCACAAAAATATGTAATAGGATTAAGTGATGACATTTTATGTAGAAAAAGTCACATCCACTGGGATATTATAATATTCTACAACTTATATAACTTTTTTTCAACCCATAATTTAATGCCGTAACTATGACCATGTTTGACATGAGGTCAGACAGTGGGGCCAGTATTCTTAGCGACCATCGTCAAACTGTGCAGATTGTTTAGATTTCGTGTTCTGCCACATTGAAGATGTGCGTGAAACATCGGGATTTTAGAATTTGTAGATTCTTCAAAGAAAAAGCTACATGTAAAGTCACTTTAAGCGTGGGTTGTAGTTGTGGAAGTGTATTCTTTTCTTCTTTTTTAATACAAGTGTTTGACTTGTATTTGTTTTATCTTCTGGTTGTATTTTTAGATACTTTTGATCCTATTATTGTGTATCTGTTTTGATCAGTTTTAGTATATTTTATATTTCTATATTTTTTTTTAAATCATATTTTATATTTTTACCTATATCTTTGTACAACACTTTGGGCACTTAATGTTGTTGTAAATATACTATACTATAAACTTGACCATGATGATGTGGATTTGTCTATGTCAGTCCAGTTTTGTCTCGCAAAGGTATCAGTGCTGACCTCGATCTTCTGCAGGTCATACATTGATTTATACACCTGGATTTGTTGTTTCAGGTTCAGCTTCATAACACAAAAACATAACTTTTCAATATCTACATTTTTCGTGAGTTTATAAAAGTCTTTACTTTGGAAAAACTTTGGTTTTTGGCCTAAAATGTTATATGGATGAGAGACATAAACATAGACAAACATACAAGTTTAACAAAATACTGTTTCTGCATTAGTATGGCTATGCAACACGGACTACATTGAAATCAATTAAGCATTGATATTAGACTAGTAGAGCTGAAATGTATGCACTGTGCTTTAAGATGAAATGAGGTGAGACTTTATTTATCCCACTGTGGGGAAATTTCAGTTAGCAGCAGCAAAAATACAACAAACAAGAGTAGAGAAAAAGATGGAAAAAAAACACAAATGAGTGAAAAAATGAAAATATAAGGAGTAAAATAAGAAATTTGATATATGAATTTGGTATATATTTAAATATGAAAAGGCAGGTTCGTGTTTAAATCACTGTAAATACACTATAAATGCCAAAAAAAAAAAAAAACACTTCATATTGAATTCCTCTAAAGTCTCTACGTAGAGCCATCACATTGGTTTTTAATTCTTGCAATGTTTTTACGTATTTTGGTATGGATTTATAGTTGTGAAACAGTTTTATTACACTGGGTTACAAAAAAAGTTTTTTGCAAGTTGTCTAGGTTTTTTCAACTGAATTAGGACCATTTTGCACCGCTAAATCCAAAAATGACATCTGTTTTTCTCAATCAGGTCAGGTTTTTTTGCTAATTTGATTTTGAAAAACTTGATCTTCTCACAAAATTGATTACATTTTTGTGACTTTATCAGTTGATTTTTTATATAGTTCTCACCCAAAATAGGTTTTAAAAGAAAAAAAAAATCATTTCATCATTGCACCTGTTAGGTACAATGGTGTATTCACTGCAGATGTAGCAGAATACGTCGGGCTTTTTTTTGCAAGATCTTCTGGTCGAAGCCAGTTCATTCACCTGTAATATTAAAAAAAACATTAATCATAAATTGGCAAAAGTAAAATCTTCAGAACTCGTTTATTGCAAGAAATATGAAAGACTTTTGTATCATATGATGTGAAAATGCCCATAAATGTAAGCAAAAATGTTAAAAAGCCAATATGTAGCATAGTTCAGAAAGTTGACCTGATTGAGCAAAATTAATGTGATTTTTGGATTCAGCACACCAAAATTATCCTAAATCAGCTCAAAAAACTTAAACAATAAATTTGTTGTTGACCAGTGTTATCTATCGGTGCTGTATACTGGCCCATGCTTCAGTTTGCCATGTCAAAGTATGGTTGGATAACACGATCAGATAACACGCCACTTTTAATTGGCGTGTTATCTGTATGCATTATAAGCTTTCAGCGTGTATGTTTACACTGCGTAAAATAACACAACATTAGCACGATTAGCGGCTTGGATGATTAGCGGTTTAAGTTAGAGGTTAGGGTTAGCGATTAGCGTGTTTAGCAGCTAGCACACTGACACGCCATCAAATGGTGTTAAATAACACGCGAAAGAATGAAAATGCATACATATAGCACGCCAAATGCAATAAACTGGCATCACATGCAACCCGATTTCATGAGATCAGTCTGGCTGTCATATGTCTGTAGTGTCATTATTACCTCTGCCAAGGAACGGTGGAGGTTATGTTTTCATCGAAGTTTCTCTGTTTGTCTGTTAGCAAGATAATTCAGAAAGTTATGGATGGATTTGGATGAAATTTTCAGGAAATGTTGATACTGGGACTATTGTCTTGGTGGAGGTCTGCGCTCTCCGAGATGTCTTCTTGTTTGTACTGTGTTTTATGTATGGCATTGAAGCCCCCTTGCATTTTTGTCCACCACAAATTTTGAGCTGGGGACAATAAAGTATATCTTATCTTATCTTATCTTATCTTATCTTATCTTATCTTATCTTATCTTATCTTATCTTATCTTATCTTATCTTACATCTTCTGAACAAGTATGTCAGATTAATTGTTGGCAAACATATAGAACTGTGAGGCAATGATTCTAATTTAGTTGATCCTAATAGATAATAGGAAGAATTGCTGATGAAATGCACTTATGAAAAGCTTTTACCTTCTTCACATCATCATGGTCGAAGCTAATGAAGTATCTGCGGTGTCATTATTACCTCTGCCAAGGAACGGTGGAGGTTATGTTTTCATCGAGGTTTCTCTGTCTGTTGGCAAGATAACTCAGAAAGTTATGGACAGATTTGGATGAAATTTTCAGGAAATGTTGATACTGGGACAAGGAACAAAAAGTGATCAAATTTTGGTGGTGATCTGTCTTGGTGGAGGTCTGCGCTCTCCGAGATGTCTTCTTGTTTGTACTGTGTTTTCCTTATGGCGTTGCAGCCCCCTTGCACTTTTGTCCACCACAAATTTTGACCTGGGGACAATAAAGTATGTCTTATCTTATCTTATCTTATCTTATCTTATCTTATCTTATCTTATCTTATCTTATCTTCCATCTTCTGAACAAGTATGTCAGATTAATTGTTGGCAGACATAAAAAACTGTGAGGCAATGATTCTAGTTGATCCTAATAGATAATAGGAAGAATTGCTGATGAAATGCGCTTATGAAAAGCTTTTACCTTCTTCACATCATCATGGTCGAAGCTAATGAAGTATTCACTGAGTCAGAGCACAGATCATACTTTGGTTCGTGGGGTTTTATACAGAAAACAGACAACAAGGTGTAGGCAGGAGACAGCAGCACAAGGTTCTAAGAGTTTTGGATTTTTCATTCTAGTTTAGTTTTATTTAGTTTTGACTCTTTTTTTCTCTAATTCAGTTAGTTTTAATTAGTTTTTAGAGCAGGTTTGATAGTTTTTATTGGTTTTTGTTATTTTCTAAACGCTTAGTTTTAGTTTAGTTTTAGTATTAGTTTTAGTTTTGTCGTATCTTTTCTCTTCTTCTCCGTCGTATTCAAATAAATCCCACATAGGACTCTGCTGCTTTCTACCAACTTTAGTCTCCATGTTTCCAGGTAGAGTGGGGACCAGAAGATGACTCTAAACCACAGGTGATGACAAGTGACGGACTGTCAAGTGTTGTATGGTGACAGCAGAGAAAGTTGCTAGAGCGAAATTAATCGATTTCAATCCGACATTGACAAAGACGAAAACTAAGGGAATTTTATCCATAATTTTTAGACGTTTCAGTCAGTTTTGTAAGCACACAATACAGTTTCAGTTAGTTATTGTTTTTTTCTTTTAACCCCTTTAGCCCTATCAGCCCGCCCGCGGCCCCTAAAAAATTCTATTAATATTCATCTACTATAAAAAATATAATAAATCAGGACAATGGATGTTTTTTTTCAACTTTTGCTCAAACTTTCGACCCTAATGTTAATAAAAGTACATCAAAAGTGTATTTTAGTGCAAACTTTAATGTTCAAACATGATTTTTAATCTTTGTGGGGTGAAATATACGCTATTAAAAATCTCCGACACGAACAATTAATTTATGCATATCATTGTCAATCCAGCCAAAAAAAAAAAACAAAAACAAAAACAGGCGAGGATAAAAAATTCCAATTTCTCTTTTAGTTTGCTACAGTTTACTCAGGCATAGTAATAGATACAATATTTCAGACAATAGGAATAGATTCTGTGAGGTCTCTAAATGTCCATAGACACCAAGAACATCCATATGAATCTTCTTATTGTGAAGTAATTCTTCATTTACTTTGGGTATGTCTTTTTAGGCGTTTTTCCCCTGAAAATATGGTCAGGGTTTAACAGGTTAATTATAGTTTTCATTTATTCCAGTTAACGAAAATGGTTTTTCAATTGTAGTTTTCGTCATTTCATTAGTTTTCATTAACGATAATAACCTTGCAGTAGCAGAGTGGTGCTGCCAGTTCCTCAGTAATGTCACCCCAATGAGGCCTTTGGACACCAGTGACCTGCAGATACTCACACAGCAGCAGCAGCAGAAGCAGAAGCCAGGATGATTAGTCACGGGGTCCCGTTCCCTCCCTGTGTTTATCAATTAACACTGAGAACGTGGGAAAGAGGGGCAGAAAAAATCCAAAGGGATTAAAAGACAGACTGACAGCAGCACATGTTCGCTGACTCCTTCCTCTTCGTTGCTTTTTTCCCCCCTTCGCTATCCTCCGTTCGTCTACCCATCAGCGTTCCCATGATGCTTTTCTTTGACCCTTTGTTGACTGTAGCCTCCACACATGGACTACATACTGACTGTTTTCTATAAAATACTGTAAAGATTCATTCCTCACGTCTTTGTTGTGGTTTTATGTCATATGGGACCTGAAAAGACCCCTATAAACTCTCTGCATGTGCAAGTCTGTATTTCTGTGGATGACAGCTCGATCCACAATAATATAAAGTAGTGCAATGCGTAACAGGCGTGATCATTGTTTCTGCTCACATGTTGACACTGTCGGATTAAGCAGAACACAGTTTGACATGGTTGAGATGAGTTGTGGCTCCAACTGTTTTTCAAAACGTCCTGTTGTCTGAGATGTTTCTGAAATGCACCACAATGGGTTTACATTATGAGGACGGCTCGAAAGCACAGTGTGCCAAAGCTGGTGGAAATGTGTGTTGATTTACATGTCTAAATACAATCATCTGGACAAAACAGAACAGAAAATGTACAATGTTTGGATCTGTGGGTGCCTATGTGATATATGATTTGAAGTTTATGAATCCTTATCGAAACAGTTTAACAAGTACCAACAACAACAAGTAAAACAAGAAGTAAACAAGAGCAAAATACAGTAAATATCCACGGTAAATGCACGAAGCAGTGGTGGGGTTTACATGCACATCAGTGTCCTGGATGTTGGAGGTTTATGTATCTTTGCATTACATGTAAATATTACATATAGACTTCAGAAACCGAGAGAAAAAAAAAAATCCTGGTTTTCAGAAAGTCAGATTCTGTTACATGTACATTTTCTTGTGAATTACTACATATGTAACTGAAATAAAGACGTAGTGGTAGGAATGAAAGTATCGCAATTGTGGAGTGATGAAAATGCAGAGATTTGTCTTTATATATTTGACAGATTAGAAGGAAAACACATCTGTAAACTGACAATTCAGCAACAGAAACCAGATAGATAGATAGGATCTTGAAGGACATAACAAGACTTTATTACTTTTGTAAAATTTTTCTAAATTTTGTTATTGTCATGTAGAAGAGCAAGGTTAACGAAGTTACCATTTTTGGTTCCTTCTTCAAAAACATTGAAGAAAAAAATTACAAGAAAAACACTTGTAAGGTGAAGGAATGTGTATTTTAGAACATTAGAACATCACTTTTAGAACATTAGAACCACATCAGTGCTGATCCAGACCCCTGTCCACATCCACATTATCCCTTTGAACATCATTCCTTACATTAGTACCATTACTTCATGGTACCGAACAAAGCAGGTACACTCACTGTTCATGCAGAGGTGGACCTTACAGACCCTGTAGACCACATTGGACCTGAGATTGTTGACTCACTGTCCTCACTGGAACTGTTACTCTCGTAATATATGCTGAAATTACCAAAAATAGTCACTTGCCTGATAAAGGGTTAAAAATACATGAAGTTAAAGTATGTCATAAATTACTCAGAATAACTGACCTTACATAGAATTATCACCTGATTCCTGTTCTTTCAACATATACCAGAGGTGATTTCTCATAGACTGCAAGGGAAGCTCGGCTTCCCCTAAAATTATGAAAATTAAATGGTTAAATATGTATGGTTGTGTTGACATTTTATTGACTACAAATGTGTTAGAACACGTTCATCTCAAAGACGAGTTCGTTCAGAATCAGCTTTATCACAAATCAACAGATTCGATGTTGTTCACTTCTCATCCATTCCCGTTGCGCTGTTTTCTCATTCCATCTCTGCTCAGTGCATTTGTCCGTAGACGCCGGGCGTCTATGGGCTTCTGTCAGGATCTGTGCCTGTGTGACTCTTTGCTCCTCCCTTGTGGTCATGGTCTGTGCCTGTGTGACCCTCAGCTCATCCTTTGTCATAATCATTATCATCATCAGACTCACCTGCTGGCGCTGCGTGGCTGCAGCCAATTACCATTGGCCTACTTAAGGATTAGGTTTGCAGCCATGCAGCGCTGGTCCATTTCTCCTCATTCCTTTCCATAGCCCAGACAATTACCCATATTCATCCACGGACTCTGACCCAGGTGTTGTATGTTTTTTTTTTTTTATGGACTCTGTTTCTCATTTAGCTTTTGTGTTAGGTTTTCGTATTTTGTTTAATAAACTTGTTATTTTTTTCCCCTTCAGTACCGAGCATTTGAGTCCTTTCTTTTTCCTTTCATGACAGGCTTCAATGGGACTGAGTGGAACAGTTTTTTTCATTGCCTCAAAACTGGACGGTAATTGGATAAATGCCACGATGTTGTCCCGCCCCCGGACGCTCAGCGTCTCTGGGGGTTAATGGAGCTGTGGGCGGAGCTTGGCTGGGCTTCCATGTGCTGATAGGAGGATCAGTCGAAAGGCTGAATCCCGTTTGATTGACAGCTAGTTTGAGGTTTACTCCTTCACTGACAGAGTTCAGTTTAATACCGTCGCGCATTCTGCTGTGAAATGGAGAGAGATTACTTGTTCATTTCTTGCACTGTAAATAAAACACACTCATTGTACTTCTTTGTTTCAATTTAACATAATTTCAACGTTTTCTTGTTTACTTGGTACGATAAGTTCACTGACCATTTTCTTAAAAAGGAACGGAGGGCCGAATTTATGTTTAAATAACTTTTTAATTTAAATAATATTTAATATAATATTTAAATATTTTTTTAAAATGTAAGCCAACAATGAGCTTCCCCTGTTTGAAAGACGAGCAGCCGACACTGACATCTACCTCTCACCAGACTAGTTTCAGGCCATGAAGTCACCAAATATCCACCACCTGCAGGTCTCACATGAACATTTAGCTGCAAGAGAACCAGTTTTTCTTAACAAAACACACTGAGTTAGTATTTAACAATATTTTTGTCTGCTGCATAGGTCGAAGCATGAAAGAAGAATGAGTTTGATAAATAACAATGAAGTAATGCATGTTAGTGCTGCAGCGGTCTGGGCTATAACTGATTGGATTTTAATGTCTTAAAAAAAAAAAAAAAAAAGAAAAAAGAACAGCCTAGACATTGTAACCATGGGAAACACTTTCACCTATTTAGGAACAGAATAACATGTCCATGTTTATGTTTCACATATCCCACTTTGGGCCGGATCGAGCTCGGTCTGTGGGAGAGGAATGTGCAGGGTTTACTGTTGTTACCGGTCGGCCATTTTGGATGGGCCAGGCCCCACACAGAGCCAGCTGTTCCTTCAAGCTCAACTAAGCTCCTGGTATTGGAGCTAATTTGACCCATGGAGCGCCAATTGGGACGAAGCTGGGGAGTCGAGCTTAGATCAGTGGAGCAGACAATGGGCCAATGGGGAGACAGGAGGAGAGAGGGAGGTGGACTCTAAGACCGAAATCTAGCACTTTCTTTTTCTTTCTTTCTTTCTTTCTTTCTTTCTTTCTTTCTTTCTTTCTTTCTTTCTTTCTTTCTTTCTCTCTTTCTTTCTTTCTGTCTTTCTTTCTTTCTACTGCAGATTTTGACAGATTATCACAAGTTTCATGTATGTCCAGATTATCAGAACCAAGTCATCATTAAAGTCTTTGATTTATGCAACCTTAAATCTTGTATTTAGCCTTATTATTTAAGTGTTCAGCTATATTTGTCTTTAACTAAAACCCGTATTTTGCTGAAAAGGGGGTTAAGAAAATAGAAATTGTGTTCAACTAGATTTACTGTTCTGAATTTCTTTCTATTTCAAGTTTTTAGCCTATAGTTGAGTTATTTTATCTTAAAATCACCTTATTTTCACTTATATATCACCTGGTACAATAACCTATGAAGTTAATATTACAGGGACGCTGTAAAATACCAGAAAAAGCAATCTGTGGACACTTAAGACCTCATTATATGTGATTTTCTGGGTTAAAATGAACGTTTTTGGCATTTTTTGACGGGCCCTTCATAGTTTGTGGGGGGGGGGGGGGGGCGGTCAAACATTGACAGATTTTGCTGAAATTTTTGGGGGGGGCTATTATCATGTTGGAGATTAACTGGTTTAAATAACATCATGATCTAAAGAGAAAAGTGATTTTTGAGATGCCCTAATACAACTCTTCAGGTCCAGCATTTTTGGGCGGGGACTAGTTTCATAACCTTACTGTGGAAAAAAAACAAAAAAAACAAAAAAAAACACTGTCCACTACAAGGAGATTCTATGAAAAAAAAAAAACCAAAAAAACCCTGTTGCTGTTTCCAATCAAAACAATTATTTAATGTAAAATAATATAATTATCATAGATATAATCTTGTGCTAAATGTAGACCCATATAAATACAATATACAGTTAGGAATAATATATAATTATATGCAATTTTCCTAATTTATACTATATATGATGATCAAACATGAAGGACCAAGCCATGAAATTGGTCCAGATGTGATCAAATATGATAAATTATGTTTAGATTAAGTAATTAAAACACTTGCTTATTCCAATACGGACTAATACTTTAATTAACAGACTAACTGGTCATCTGTGTCGTATTAGACCTCAAAGGGAACGGACATGTCGTTGCTGAATACGTTAATGTCACTGACTGTTCCACACATCAGAGATTTTCCTGTATTTCCAGCTTGGCTCCTGGCTAAAATTTACTTAGGGGGTCAAATGAGTGGCCATTTTTGTCAAAAAAAAAAAAAGTTGTAAGAAATGCATAGAACTGTGTTGAAATAATGCAAATACATTTGTGCACAGACTACTGATATTATTTGACAGTGGAAGCTATATTTTCAGAAATATTGGATTTTGAATAGCACGTGTATGTGAAAACTTTTGCTGGCAGACGGACGTGACATTACCCATGATGCTCTGGTCAGTACCAGTACTTTATTAGTAATAAACTTATATACTCACTATTGCTAATTCTCCTCTTATTCATAAATGTTAGTATTGTGGATCTAAAACAATAACAGCTGACACAAAAACACAAAATGCGGCAGTGGACGGATGTGACATGGTTGTTACAGATCCCATCATACTGATGCTCGGCAGCCATGTCACCGTTTACACTAATGATTCCTGTGCAAAAACTAGTATCATAATTATTTATTGTATAGTTTATCATCATACTAAAGAGTAAATAACAATATAGAATTGTTATTTCTTTATAAAAATGCTTATTATTAGAAAACTATTGATTTAAAAAGTGACGTGGGACATTCTTAATGTATGTATTGGCGTAACATAAGCAGGATGGACCAGCACCATACTCCATATTGCAACCTGTAAAAATAAAACATGTGATATGTAGTATATAATCTTGTAAGAAAAATTGGGGAATCTAAAAGAATAGAATATTTGTTTTTCAGGTAAATTCAGTTAGAATATAACTTGGACATTTGTGACATGAAAATATAGCATTAATTGTGATGAAATTGGACATTTTTGACCTGAAAACAAAGTTCATATGACCATCAACATGTTGCAACAGAACTGAAATCCTGTAAATTTGCATAACTTGCATTTACCAACACAAAGTTCCTTTGGGGATTCACTTATATTGATTTCTTAGGCACAAAGACATAAATAAGACCTCTAAGCAAATTTTAGCCGCTCTGTCCTTCATCCTTTATCTTGTTTTTCTTTCTTCCTTCTTCATGAGGAGTAACTCCAGTAGTGTAGCAGCCAGTGAACATGTGTTGGTCCAGGGGATAACGGTGGCTCAGAGGCCTGTTGTCCTGGTTGCTAGTGTCAGGGAGATGGAGGGTCATGCATACTGATGCTGTTTGAACTTCTCCTAAAGTGATTATTTATGCACAGCCAGACTCGCCTGGCCAAGCCGGGATTAACTTCATGAAAATGCAAAAGGGCACGCAGGCAGGCACACACAAATGCACGTATGCATACACACACACACACACACACACACACACACACACACACACACACACAGTCAGTGGTGTGCTTTCATGGCCCAGTGCCTGGCTTTCCCCCCCACAGTCCCCTGCCTCAGAGCCTCCACACTAACATCTCCATGGCAATGCTAAAGAGATTAGCCCACAATGTGTTTGTGTGCACATGTGAGTGTGTTTTGTGTGTCAGCAATGCAGAGAGCAGCGTCAGCCCGGCATGATGGTTTAAATTTTAACCAAATCATTTTTTTCTTCTATCAATCAACAGGTCGTGCAGAGGGAATGTGAAGAAGGACACTGACAGGAAGCTCTTTGTCTTCGAAACAGGTCTTATTAAACGACAGACATGTGTACACCCACCCATCCATCCATCTATCTATCCATTCATTCATTCATGGCCTTGTGGACTCTTGTATGCATTAGCATGAATAACTCAGGAGGAAGCAATGATCAATCAGTCACTGTTTAACCAACATGTGCAAAAACCTGAGAAGGAACAAGTCTTTCCATAGATGAGAGTGAGTTCTGAAATCAGGCTTATGGGAAAATCTTTACGATAACACAAACATCTAAAACATGTGGAGGAGGATTAGGGCCACTGGACAAAAAACAAAAAAACATCCAATATATATTTTTTATCATTATTCTGAGAAAAAAGTCAGAATTGTGACTTTAATCTTGGAATTCTGACTTTTTTGACAGAATTCTGAAAAAAAAAAGTCAAAATTCTGAGATTAAAATGAGAATTCTGAAGGAAAAAAATGTCTGAATTCTGACTTTAATCTCAGAATTCTGACTTTTTTCCGAATTCTAATTTTAATCTAAGAACAATAATAAAAAAAAAATATTTAAAACAGTCAGAATTCTGAGAAAAAAGTCAGAATTCCAAGATTAAAGTCACAATTCGGACTTTTTTCTCAGAATAATATTTAAGAAAAAATATTAGACCATAATTTTATGTTATTTTTTATTTTACGGTGGCCCTAATCCTCTTCTGTGAAAACACCAGTTGAAGAAATGAGTTTTAATTTCAGGGTTCGTACAGGTGCTTGAAATCCTTATTGCTTTAATGCTTTAAACACTGCAGACCACTGACTGGTCAGAGAGTCGTCCCTGTGACCCGCCGTTTTACAAAAAAACAAATGTGGAAGTTGACAGTAAATATAGCGGTAGGTTAATCCACATGATGACAGCCCGAAAAACTACCCCATGGTCAGTCGAGGAGATTCAGTCTTTGGTGGCCGATGTAAAAATTCAGCATGAGCTTCATGAGACAACACGCAACGAGTGAGTTTATCAGCAACTCTCTGAGCAGACGACACAGAAGTAACATGCCGCATCGCTATGATGTCCAGGTACTGTAAAGCCGGTAGTATCCTGTAATGGAAACGGTCTCTAGGAATAGGATCTGGTACCCAAGTCGAGTCAAGCCGAGCCGAGTCGAGCCGGTTCCACGTAGTGAAACGAGGTATACAGGGTGGGGAAGCAAAATTTACAATGAACATTTAGTTGTTTTTTCTCAGCAGGCACTACGTCAATTGCTTTGAAACCAAACATATATTGATGTCATAATCATACCTAACACTATTATCCATACCTTTTCACAAACTTTTGCCCATATGAGTAATCAGGAAAGCAAACGTCAAAGAGTGTGTGATTTGCTGAATGCACTCGTCACACCAAAGGAGATTTCAAAAATAGTTGGAGTGTCCATAAAGACTGTTTATAATGGAAAGAAGAGAATGAGTATGAGCAAAACTATTACGAGAAAGTCTGGAAGATACTATTAAAGAAGAATGGGAGAAGTTGCCACCCGAATATTTGAGGAACACTTGCGCAAGTTTCAGGAAGCGTGTGAAGGCAGTTATTGAGAAAGAAGGAGGACACATAGAATAAAAATATTTTCTATTATGGAAATTTTCTTGTGGCAAATAAATTCACATGACTTTCAATAAACTAATTGGTCATTCACTGTCTTTCAATCCCTGCCTCAAAATATTGTAAATTTTGCTTCCCCACCCTGTATAAAAGAGAATTTTATGTCAGCGCAAATTTGACCAGGAACCGAAGGTCCCTAATTGCTCAGCTGCGTACAGTAATCCTTCCCTTGGCTTTAGAAACTGGGAGATTCACCCAAACCCCAGAAGAAAACAGACTTTGTGGACTGTGTGATTTGAGGGAAGTGGAAAATGAATCACATTTTCTTCTGTATTGTCCTCTATATGATGAACTGAGAGCCTCCTTGTTTGATGATATGTGTATCCGAAATCCTGATATGTTCTGGAGCACTGATGATGACAAGATGAAATGGTTGTTTAGTTCAAATGTATATAAATTAGCATTATTTGTTTGTAAAGCCTGGAAAAAGCGGCAGATGTGTTTGTTTAAATATTTGATTTTTGGTTTGTATTTTTGGTGTTTTATTAGCCCATGTAAGGGCTGGGGATTGTTTTTTTGTGCAAGACACAATAATAAAAACATTCATTCATTCATTCATATTCTAAGTAACTGGTTGGACAGAATTGTGCCACTCTGTCCAGGGCTGTGTTTACTGCAGGGGTGTCAAACTCATTTTAGTTCAGGGGCCGCATGCAGCCTAATATGGTCTGATGGGGGCTGGACCAGTAAAATGATATAAATAATAGGATAAGAACTGATAAATAATGTCAACTCCAATGTTTTCTCTATGTTTTTGAGTGAAAAAAGCAAAATTCCTTAATGAAAAGGTTTACATGTACTAACTGCACTTGAACTTAAATTTTGCTTCCTCACCCTGTACAGTATTGTGAAATGAAATATCGCGATATATTGCCAAACCGATATTTTCTTACACCCCTAGGCCTGGCTGTATTTTTGACATCTATGCACTTCTAATTTGTATTTGTGAATTCTATGCTTTCTGATGATGGGGGGGGGGGGGTATGTTTGTAAAGCTTAAAGACAGGAAAATATGTAATAAATACTCCCTGAACACACACCAGCCCATCATCTGGTCCTGTGTCCTTACAGCAGGTACCTCCTGTCCTCTGCAAAGACAACATCCTGAAAAGCTCCTTATCCACCTCTCGCCTGACTCTCAGCCTCTCCAGAGGGTGTAAGGGCAACAATCTCATCTGCTTTGAAGTATCAGACTGTGTTTTGTAATGTGGGGATGAAGCAGACACACACACACACACACACACACACACACACACACACATACAGACTGGGTGAAACAGGCAGCAAAGCTCACAGAGTAAGAGGAGAGCCAAGTTATTATGGTAACCCCGGAGAGGCCTTCCTCCCTCCACTCCCTTCCCAACCCACCTCAGGGTACTTTGAAATGAGAGAGGGAGGGCGAGCGTAGATAAACAAGGGATGAAGAGGAAGAGCAAAAAGGGAGGGAAGAGGAGGGGACGGGAGAGGGGGGAGCGGGGAGCGCGGGGGGGACACGAACAGCATGTAGCATCCCATATTGGAGAGGTCTCCCACTTCCCCTCGGAGAATGAAAACACACTGATAAGGAAAAAGGAGGGAGAGGAATGGAAATGAGAGGAGACGGAGACGGGGATGGAAAGGAGGGGAAAGGTGAGGAAAGAAGAGGAGAGACAAGACGAGAGACAAGACGAGAGACGACACCGGGACTAAACGGAAAATCCCAAATGTACAGGCCTGAGTAAAAGTCTTTAGCTTCACTGTTGAAATGATCATATTCTATTTATTCTTTTCTTCTCAGTCTCATTTCTCCAGCAATAATAAGAAATATAGGAACACAATATTAACCCTTTCATACACAGTGGTCACCACATTGGACAGCTATTCTACAGCTATTCTTTTGTATATTCATTAATTTTGTTGTTTTAGTTCCATATCAGCCAACACAGTGGACACTAATGCATCATCCCATACACTGACATTCATACCGTTACTGTCAGTTTGTTGTTTTTGATAAACCTGATCTATAGTAATATGTTTAAGTGCAAAAAATTGCTTGATATTGTTATTAGACTGTAATTAACAGTTTTTTTTTAACAAAAAGGTGGGTTTTTTTTGCATATTATCTCCATGACGTGAGTAAGAACTAGCATTAGAATATGCTAAAATGTGATAAACATCAGATTAGCAGGTTGTGCAGACATATGCCCACAAGACAAATGCCCACAACCTTAACCCATAAAGACCCAAACATCCATCACTGACCGAAATCATCTACTGCCCTAAAATGTTTAATACCTGTTGATCAACTAATTCTGTCAATACATATAAGTAATTGGTGTAAAATGCAGTGTCTCAACTTTTCATGGTCATCAGATATGACCCATTTGGACATTCAGCAGCTCCGTAGTGAACGTGGAAACACTGTCACCTTCCACAACATTGATTCACCAGTAAAACATATTGAGTTTGATCAATGAGAGTGGATGGAAATGTTTGGTTTATGTTCAGTTAATGATATAGTTTACTGAAAAAATCAGTTTTTCTGCAGTTTTCTCTGTTTGTCATATAATAACCCTCAACTTTAATCTGAACTTTTATGAACATCTTCATGATCAGTAAATTAAATACAGGAAAATACATGATTTGTACTGATAAATTAGAAAATACAGAGGATAATATTCTTAATACATGGTCATAAGTCACTGAAGAAAGGTTAAATATAGAGAAAATTTCATATGGGAACTGACTTAAAAGTAGCGCTGGGTCTTTATGGGTTAATGAAAAAACAAACAAATGCCCATAACTTTTTTTCATAATATTTTATTAGCAACAAAAGTAACAAAATTATATACATTGTTAGGGTTAGGGGTTAGGGTTAGGGGTTAGTATTTGCATGCTTCATATAGTTCCCCCATTGGAATAATGCCATACTACAAATTATGGGCATTTGTCTCTTTTTTCATTAAGGTTGTGGGCATTTGTCTTGTGGGCATTTGCTATGGAATCGATTAGCAGCATTAAAAATGTTTTTATTTCATTGTTTTCATCTCACTTTCTGATACTGGGATTTAAACACGTTTCTTTACTTCAACATTTTTGTGATTCCATGAAAAAAAACAAACTTGATTGCATTGTTTTTCTCATGCTTAAGGAGGAATAAAAACACTCAAGAAAAAAAAATCTTGATTACAGTTCTCATAATTCATGCATGAAAGGGTTAAATTCCCCCAAAGTAAAAAGTTCTGACACTTTCAGGTCCTTCTGTAAATCATTCCATGCAAAAGGATCTCTTTTACCAACTCTGTTCTCACTCTGAAGAAAAGAAAAAGATAATAAATACTGCTATTTTAATTACAACCTGCATTTGCCCTAAATATTGGTATTAGTGACATCTAGTGGTGAATATGCAGACTGCCATCATCTGGATCCACCCTACCCCCAACCACGGTGGCTACGAAAACCACTCAAATATAGAATGTGACATAAATTACCCTTAACACTGAGAAGATGTCCGTCTACAAACACAGGGCAGAACGTTAGTCACTCCATGAGTTGTGATCCTGTCCTCCAAAACATGTTTTTCACTTTCATGTGTCTTTGGTCGTAGGATTTATTCCTTCTGGTGGTCTGTTCTGATGTGGAAAAAAGGCCTTTAAATGTGCTTGGAATCAGTTACAAACTGACCTGAAACTTAAGGAGCTGGTCTCTTTGAACACCTTTAAAAAGGATTTAGATGCAGTGGAGGCAGAAAGAAACATCTGGTTGGAGAAGTTCTACCTACTTAGTTTAAGATTTAACCCACTTTTTTTGCCCTTATTATTTTATACGTACCTTGTGTTTCATATAATAAATGTCAGGTTGTTCGTGTAAAAGATTTTTGCCATCTCAAAAATATTTCATGGTTAAATAAATGACAATTATATTTAACCCATAAAGACCCAAAACAGCCACTAGTCACTTTTCCATTGGACATCTGCGCAAAATTTTACCGATATTTACTAAATGTTGTAAAAACAGAAGTGCGTAATGTTGGTTTTTCCATTATGGATCAGATCTACAAAGACACTAAACACTCAGTAACAGGCAGAAAAATTGTTAAAATTGTGCTTAATTTTCTTTCGACATTTCAGGTTGTTCATATTTGTTCAGGTTATTCACATTTCAGTGTTAAAGGATTGCTTGTAAATGTAAATATTTTCATAATTTAATGTTATTTTTTGCACTAAAACAAAGAAAAAAATTTAAGTTGTTAATTCTAGACTTTTTTTGGCTTAATTCAAGATTTCTTTACTTAATTGAAGATTTTTTTTTTTTTTTGTCTTAATTCAAGATTTTTTTTACTTAATTGAAGATTTTTTTTGGCTTAATTGAAGAATTTTTTTTACTTGATGAAGATTTTTTTTTTTTTTTGCTTAATTCAAGATTTTTTTTACTTAATTTAAGTATTTTTTTGGGCTTAAGTCAAGATTTTTTTTTTTAAACTTAATTGAAGATTTTTTTTTGTCTTAATTCAAGATTTTTTGCTAAATTTTAGATTTTTTTTGGCTTAACTGAAGTTTTTTTTTTTTTTTTACTTAATTGAAGATTTTTTATTTATTTATTTATTTATTTATTTATTTATTTTGGCTTAATTCTAGATTCTTTACTAAATTTGAGAATTTTTTTTTGGCTTAATTGAAGATTTTTTTTTTTTTTTTTTTTTTAACTGAATTGAAGATTTTTTTTTTTTTTTGGCTTAATTTAATTCAAGACTGTGGAATTTTTGCACTTGGCAAAAACATCCCAAAACACATTATATATATATATATATATATATATATATATATATATATATATATATATGTGTGTGTGTGTGTGTGTGTGTGTGTGTGTGTGTGTGTACATGTAGCACCTGAGTATTCATAAAATATTCTCCAGAAAAAAAAAAATCAAAATTAAATTGTCCTTTTGCATTATTTTAATGTATTCACACATCATAAAGGCTTAATTCAGATCCTTTATCAATAATGTTAAAATGACATAACTATCTGGACTGTTGTTACTTAACATCTGAATACTGATTACATATGTAGATATCTGCAGTACATATGTACTTAAAATATCTGCAGTATTTGCATCCTTCATATAGTTCCCCCATTGGAATAATGCCACACTACAAATTGTGGGCATTTGTCTCTTTTTTCATTAAGGTTGTGGGCATTTGTCATGGAATCTCTTTGGCGGGCCGCATTTGGCCCCCGGGCCGCATGTTTGAGACCCCTGTCTTAAGTAATATCAAATATATTCCAAAAAGTTGGGTCATCTTCCCTGTTTTTTTTTACCAGCAGTGAAACAAGAGGCGATCCTAAATAAGTTTACCATAACTAACATACAAAATGGAATGTATTTCATAGTTTTTTTATGTATAATTTTATATTTTATGCAAAATTTCAGTCTATAAGAGCTTTTTTATTCTGTCTAACAGTAGATTGTGTTGTGCACATTTGCAGCTGTAGAGAAACAGAAGCGTGGCATTCAAGGACACATGGAAAAACCAGCTCTAGTTTTCTAAAAATAAATGTATTAATTGCGGTTATATAACATTTGGGGGAGTTTATACGATATGATAACTCTTTATGAGTCCTACTAAGAGGAAAATTTGCAATATGAATCTGTCAGATGAAAGTAGAAAACAGAAGCACAAATCTTTTATACTGTACCTTTGAAATTTGCTGGATTTACTGCATTTAAGTGACTTATGACTCTCAGAAATGTTTAATATGAGCGACCGCGAGTGCATTATCAGTTCATATCTGAATAATTTAGTTGTTTATGAACTACACGGACATTAAGAAGAAGAATGGGGGAAAAAAACACGGGAAAAGGGAAATAAAGTTGAAAGGCTAAAGAGCGAAAGAGGAAGAGGATGTTGTGTGTAACGGCCAATAAAGTGTTAATTTATTTAGAAAGAGAAAAAAACCCTGAAAACTGACGAGTGCAAAGAAGATGAAAGAAAAAACAGCAAAAGAAAAAAGAAAAGATAAAACAACAACAGACATAAGGAGGGAGGAGGAGAAAAGACGGCACTCGAGAAGAGAAAGAGGAGATGAGGAAGGGGGGGGGCGTTGTTGTTTTCTTTCCTGTGTGTTGATAAGGCAGGACAGGAAGGAAGCCCCCCAGTGAGGACCAGTAAAGTCCACAGACTGTCCCACAGCCATTACCGCTGCATTGTCTGCATCAGCCTCCGTTAGGCTCTCCTGTCTTCATTATCTCACCCCCATTGTGTGAGGACTGGGAGGTGATGAGTCCAACGACATGACGACAGCCAGGGACACTTAAAGACCCACACACACACACACACACACACACACACACACACACACGGACAGACAAAGCAGACAGAAAAGTAATGACTGTGGTAGGTGTGTGTGTGTGTGTGTGTGTGTGTGTGTGTGTGTGTGTGTTAGCGCCTTCAGCTGAACTACAGTAAAACCAAAGGACAGGACAAATGGACAAATGGACAAATGGACACTGACCGACCATTCTACACATGCATGTCCTCTGTCTGTCTGTCTTTCCATCTTTCAGTCATTCCGTCTGTCTTTCTGTCTGTCTCTCTTTCTGTCTGTCTTTCCATCTGTCCGTCTGTCTGTCTTTCTTTCTGTCTGTCTGTCTTTCTGTCTGTCTGTCTATCTATCTGTCTTTCTGTCTGTCCGAATGTCCTTCTGTCTGTCTGTCTTTCTGTCTGTCTGTCTGTCCATCTGTCAGTCCGTCTTTCCATCTGTCCGTCTGTCTGTCTTTCTGTCTGTCCATCTGTCTTTCTGTCTGTCTTTCCGTCTGTCTGTCTTTCTGTCTGTCTTTCCATCTGTCCGTCTTTCTGTCCGTCTGTCTTTCCGCCTGTCTTTCTGTCCATCTGTCTGTCTTTCTGTCTGCCTGTCTGTCTGTCTTCTGCAGACTTTGACAGATTATCATAAGTTTCATTCATCTGTTTTACACATTTTAATATAATATTCAATAATATTAAAGCCAGATGTACCTGGAATAGTTATGAATAAATGCTGATAGTATTGTGTTTACCTAATGTTGATGGAAAGTATCTGAACCCTTACATTTCCTACTAACACACATACGACAGAAAAAGTAAATGCAGTGTTTCTGAATTCATCTCTCAGAACTTTACTTGTTATGTAACTAATGAGTGTAAAATATATTTTTTAGTGCATAAACTTGCAAAGTCTTTGAATATCATCATCTTTCTTTCTTTCTTTCTTTCTTTCTTTCTGCTGCAGACTTTGACAGATTATCATTCGTTTCATTCATCTGTTTTACACATTTTCTTGAGGTAATCTGACAGTTTCAGTAATATTAAAGGTGCCGTATGTAGGATTGGGGCCATGATTGTAGCAGAAACATGATGAGAAATTCAAAGACTTTGCAAGTTTATGTAATCAAAAAAACTGTTTTACACTCAGTTACATAACAGGTAAAGTTTTGAGAGATAAACTAAGAAACATTGCATTTACCTTTGTCTGTCGTATGTGTGTTAGTAGGAAATATAAGAGTTCAGATACTTTCCATCAACACTGGGTAAAATTCTATCAGCATTTATTCATCACTATTCCAGGTACATCTGGCTTTAATATTGTTGGAATCATAACATTACTTCAACAAAATGTGTAAAACAGATGAATGAAACATCCGCAATAGAAAAAGAAAAAAAAAGAAACAATGAGATATTCAGAGACTTTGCAAATTTATGCAATTTTGTGCGATAACAACAACCCTTTTTCGGATCATTATTATTATTATATAACAAGTTATGTTTTGAGAGGTAAGTTAAGAAACATTTCATCTTCTAGCACTTTAGTTTTGTCTGTAGTAGATATGATGGTAGAAAATCCATCAACATTAGGTGAAATACTATAAGCATTTATTCATCGTTATTCCAGGTATATCTGGCTTTAAGATTATTAAAATTGTCAGATTACCTCAAGAAAATGTGTAAAACAGAAGAATGAAACTAATGATTATCTGTCAAAGTCTGCAGCAGAAAGAAAGAAAGAAAGAAAGAAAAAAAGAAAGAGAAATGATGAGATATTTAAAGACTTTGCCACTTTATGCAGTTTTATGTGATAATAAACCCTTTTTCAGATTATTTTAATTACATAACAAGGTATGTTTTGAGAAGTAAATTAAGAAACGTTTCGTTTTCAAACAATTCACTTTTGTCTGTAGTAGATATGATGGTAGGAAACTTTCCTTCAACATTAAGTTACATACTATTAGCATTTATTGTGTATCTGGCTTTAATATTATTGAAACTGTCAGATTACCTCAAGAAAATGTGTAAAACAGAAGAATGAAACTAATGATTATCTGTCAAAGTCTGCAGCAGAAAGAAAGAAAGAAAGAAACTTTATGCAATTTTGTGCAATAATAATACTAGTATTATTACACAAAATTGCATAAAGTTGCAACGTCTCCGAATAGCTTATAGTTACCATTTTTACAAATGTTTAAAACTGCTTTCAGCTTTAGACTTTTACTTGATAATTTCAATGTCCAAAAACTGAGCTTTTAAACAGTATTAAACATGAGTATCCCTGAAACAGCTATGAACACAGCTTCAAACTAGAAAAGCACTCGGAGAGTGCAGACCTCCGCCAAGGCAGATCAGTGCCCCCCCCCCCAATCACCACCAAAATTTAATCATTTGTTCCTTGTGCCAGTATCAACATTTCCTGAAATTTTCATCCAAATCTGTCCATAACTTTTTGAGTTATCTTGCACACAGACAGACAGACAGACAGACAGACAGACAGACAGACCAACGCTGGCAAACATAACCACCTTGGCAGAGGTAATCATACTGATAATATTTCACATTTATGTTTCTTACCACCATATTTACTAAAAACAAGAATAAACTGTAAAAAATAAAATGTTTGTGAACTTACTTGTTGTCAAAACTTTACTAGTTACATTATTAATTTAATCTGTAAGAAAGCAGGTTGTTATTATTATGGCCAAATATTTTGAAGACAGTGAATGTCTCATCGTCAGTTGGAAGAATATGTTGAAGTCTCAGCACAAAAACAGTACTGGATGCTCATGAACCCTCAGGCTGCACTGCATTAAAACCAGGCATGATTCTGTAAAGGAAATCACTGCACAGACTCAGGAACACTTCCAGAAATCATTCATGCACAGAAGAAGCCAAAAGTGAATATTATCCAGAAACACCGCCGTCATTTAGAATGGACTGAGGCAATGTGGAAAACTGTTCTGTGGTCAGATCAGTCGGGATTTCAGATTCTTTTTGGGAACAATGGACACCACATCCTCTGGACTAAAGAAGAGACGGACCATCCAGTTTGTTATCAGCGCTCAGATGTGCATGGATGAAGGAGATGCTACACTGTCCCAATTTTTAGAAATATACTCTTAATGTACAAAGTGATTGGGTAATTACAAAGTGGAACCCTTTAATTTTGATTTTTATTTATTTATTTATTTATTTTTATTTTGTGGTGTCTGATACCTCTGTTATATGTCTCAGTGTTTGTCTTACTTTTTGTATGTTTGAAACACTGAACATGAATAAAAATACATTGATCAAAAAAAAAAAAAAGAAATATATTCCTGGTATCAAAGTATAAATTATTCCAAAACAGTACATTTTCTCTGTTTCTCTATTCTATCGTGAACAAAATTGATTTGCAAATCATTACACATTGTTTTTATTTCCATTTTACACAATGTCCACACTTTTTTGTGATTGTACTTGTACAGGGAGGGGCCTTCAGTGATCATACATTAGATATCTTTGTCTCGTGTTAATTTATTATCTTTGCAAATGGAGCTAATGACACTGGAATCAGACTGATATTATATGTAAAGTATGATAATCATTAACAAAAGACATAGTGAAATGTGTCTGAATTTTCTGTTATGTCTCTATGAGAATCAGCGTCTCAGATAATACTTATTACATGAAATTACAATTAAAACCCATAAATTCAGTTTCATCCATTGCGTTGGTTTAACCCATAAAGATCCAGTGCTTCTTCTGTGGCAGTTCCCAAATACATTTTTCTATCAATTTACCGGTAATTATGCTTAATTGATTTAACATCATTTATTATAATATTATCCTCTTTATTTTGTATTTTTCTGGAGTAAATCATGTATTTTCCTATATTTAATTTTCCGATCATGTAGATGTTCATAAAAGCTCAGATTAAAGTTGTGTTACATTATACTAGAAACAGAGAATAATTAAGAAAAACTTACTTTTTCAACAAAATATATCATTAATGTAACTTAAAACAAGCATTTCCATTCACTGTCATTGATCCAACTCTGGTGAATTGATGTTGTAGAAGATGATGGTGTTTCCATGGTAACTACGGAGCCTGTGAACATCCAAATGGGTCATATCTGATGACCATGAAAAGACGACAAACTGCATTTTACACCAATTATTTACATGTATTGACAGGATTGATAGGATTAGTGGATCAACAGGTATTAAGCCATTTAGATCAGTGGATGGTTTTGGCCAGTGGCTGTTTGGGTCTTTATGGGTTTACAAAATCAGATGTGACATCATGAGAATTAATTGATAAACTAATGACAAGCAAAGTACTTTTACACTTTTACTTGAGTAAAAAGCTTGAGCTGACACTTCAATTTCCATAAAAGTCTTTCTAAACCCTGGTATCTATACTTCAACCTGAGGAATGAATGGGAATGACGCCTCTGATGAAAAGTGGATGGCAAAATAAAACTCCTGTAACAAATGACAAAAACTTCATCTGTCGTCACCTGAGATGAATGAAAAGAGTGATGTTTTGCTTTTTTAAATGGAATTATGCATTTGAAAACAATTCCCTGTGGTCTACATAAACTGTAAATGCTCTGCTTGGGTCTGAATTCTTCATTAATTCAACTCCACAGGTCCATCTTTAACCCTATTTCTGAGTAATGACACCAGAAAGGTCGTTTTGAGTGCTGGCCCTTTAAATGCAAATGAGCCACTTCAGGCCCCGCCCCCTCTAGGTTGTTGACCGTGCTGCTTTGTCCCATTCAACCAACAACTGAACATTTTAGGTAACTGGCTCGAAGTCTGGACATATTTTCAGTTTTTACTACAAACGTTGCTGCTGATAAACAGTTACGTCGTACTTGGAGAAATGTTTGTCGGAGTCTAGACCTCATATGTGCAAATGTCATGACTTAACTAGTTATAGACGTAACAAATTAAACATGAATTGAAACAAGTTGCAGAAATCTACTTGAGTTTTGCTAAAATGAATATAATAGAGCAGGGGTGTCAAACTCATTTTAGTTCAGGGGCCACATTCAGCCAAATTTGATCTGCAGTGGGCCGAACCAGTAAAATAATAACCTAATAATATATAAATAATGTCAACTCCAAACTTTTCTCTATGTTTTAGAGCAAAAAAAGTTAATTTACATCATGAAAAGGTTTACATCTACAAATTATCCTTTCAAAAGATGTGAATAACATGAACAAACTGAAAAAATAAGTGTAATTTTAACACTATTCTGCCTCAGTTTATCATTTCCACATGTACATTATAACTTACAGATCACAGTGGATCTACAAATACACAAAACATTTAATAACAGACAGAATCTTGTTAAAATTGCACTTACTTCTCTTAAGACATTTCAGGTTGTTCATATTTGTTCAGGTTATTCACATTTTTTTGGCGAAATTATACTTTGTTTTAGTGTAAATACATGAAAATATTTACATTTACAAAGAGAAAAATGTGGAGTTGTCATTATGTATATGTTATTATCATAGTATTTTACTGGCCCTGCCCACTTGAGCTTGAATTGGTCTGAATGTAGAACCTGAACAAAAGGATTGTTAATATCTTAGTGTAATTTTTGCACTTCACAAATTCATCCCAAGGGCCAGACTGGACCCTTTGGGGGGCCGCATGTTTGACACCTCTGTAATAGAGGGTTCAAATTGAAACTTTTTGAACTATTAGGGTCCAAATACACAAATAAATGAAGCAAATACTAATAAAAGTGAGTTTAGCAAAATATGAGCCCTTTAAAGTTACAGAGTTCATTATCTGCCAGCACGAAATGGCAGAAAACCTGGCAGCTAGTTCATATTGACCATAAGGTAGAAGGCAGTTACACAAGAGTTCATGGAAACGAAACAGAGTCAGAATAAAAGCTGATTTTCATTCATCATTTGGGATGCGAATGTGACCCCAAATGACAGAACAGGTGGAATGTAAAACAACAACAAAAAAAAGCAACAGTTAGCTAAAACTTTCCCCCATAACAACTTAATAAGGTGACAATTTGAAAATGTTGTTTTTACAGCTTGTTTTACTGAAGAAAAGTGGACAGACAAAAAAAAAAAAAGAAAAAGATAAGATAAGACATGAAGATATTTTAGGTAATCAGCTTGAAGTTTGGACATATTTTCAGTTTTTACTACAACCACTGCTGCTGAAGAACAATTATGTCGTACTCAGAGAAATCTTCGTAGGAAGTCTTGACCTTATATGTGCAAATGTTGTGACGTAACTACTTATAGACATAACAAATTAAGCAGGAATTAAAACGGGTTGTAGAAATCCACTCGATTTTTGCCAAAATGAGTATAAAAATAGTTTTGCAGCACCTGGAGGGTTCAAATTCAAACTTTATGAACTATTAGGGTCCAAATAGACAAATAAATGAAGCAAAGACTAATAAAAGTGGGTTTAGCAAAAATATGAGCCCTTTAAAGTTAAAGCTGTTTCATTTAAATCTCCAATAAGGGTCTGTACATAACATGAAAAGGGTCCTTACTGCCCACAAACCAACAGGTAATTATCAGTTTCACTCCACTCCACCACTTCTCAGCGTCTTCTAATGCTTTTAGTTATATCATCAGCTCAGTCAGTTAGTTTTAGACTCTGCAAAATACAGAGTTCATTTTGACCGTAATGTAGAAGGCAGTTACACAAGAGTTCATGGAAACCAAAACACAGTCAGAGTAAAAGCTGATTTTCATACATCATTTAGGATGCGAACGTGACCCCAAATGACAGGACAGCTGGAATGTAAAACAACAACAAAAAAAAGCAACAGTTAGCAAAATTTTTCCCCCATAACAACTTAATAAGGTGACAATTTGAAAATGTTGTTTTTACAGCTTGTTTTACTGAAGAAAAGTGGACAGACAAAAAAAAAAAAAAGAAAAAGATAAGATAAGATAAGATATGAAGATATTTTAGGTAATCGGCTTGAAGTAAATGCTCTGCTTGGGTGTGAATTCTTCATTAATTCAACTCCACAGGTCCATCTTCAACCCTATTTCTGAGTAATGACACCAGAAAGGTCGTTTTGAGCGCTGGCCCTTTAAATGCAAATGAGCCACTTCAGGCCCCACCCCCTCCAGGTTGTTGACCGTGCTGCTTTGTCCCATTCAACCAACAACTGAACATTTTAGGTAATTGGCTCGAAGTCTGGACATATTTTCAGTTTTTACTACAACCACTGCTGCTGAAACACAATTATGTCGTACTCGGAGAAATCTTCGTAGGAAATCTTGACCTTATATGTGCAAATGTTGTGACATAACTACTTATGAGCCCTTTAAAGTTAAAGCCGTTTCATTTAAATCTCCAATAAGGGTCTGTACATAACATGAAAAGGGTCATTACTGCCCACAAACCAACAGGTAACACTGGTCTACAAGGAAAATGCTTCCAGAATAAAAGTAATGAAATTTTACCACATGAGAGTCACTGATAAAGAAAAATCAAGTCAAAAATGCTGGTTGGCTGAACTTTCCAAGATACAGCCTTGGGTCAAAATGTGAAATTCAAGAATTAATGAGAGAATGGGTTTGACTCAAAAGGAATATTTGTCTCAGAGCTACAAGATCTACTTCAAAACACTGTCTGCACATTAGAATACATTCATTTTACAGGTTCTATTTAGTGGAAGATTTATAAAACTATTATATAAATGTACATAAACCAATACATATGTGTAATAACACCTAATCATATACCTTGAAAACATCAGCAAACCGGCACTTTTGTCATTTATTTTCCAATTAATCTTATTAAAATACGTAACATTTAGCACATTTAATCTCAGAAGCAAATCATTTCTGAAAAATTGTAGACCAGTGTTATTATCAGTTTCACTCCACTCCACCACTTCTCAGCGTCTTCTAATGCTTTGTGTTGTTATATTACCAGCTCAGTCAGTTAGTTTTAGACTCTGCAAACTACAGAGTTCATTATCTTCCAGCACGAAATGGCAGAAAACCTGGCAGCTAGTTCATATTGACCATAATGTAGAAGGCAGTTACACAAGAGTTCATGGAAACCAAAACACAGTCAGAGTAAAAGCTGATTTTCATTCATTTGGGATGCGAACGTGACCCCAAATGACAGGACAGCTGGAATGTAAAACAACAACAAAAAAAAGCAACAGTTAGCTAAAATTTTCCCCCATAACAACTTAATAAGGTGACAATTTGAAAATGTTGTTTTTACAGCTTGTTTTGCTGAAGAAAAGTGGACAGACAAAAAAAAAAAAAAAAAAAAAAGTCCAGATAATTCATGTTTAAACTTCCAAAAGAATGTAATGACACACAATTTCAGTTTCCGTCCGGAGCGTCTGTGCCGCATTTCGTAATCATCGCCGTATTTTATTTTCAAAATAAACAAGATTGCACAGGAATGTTAAGGTTTAGTGAAAGACTGAACACAGGAAACAGATTATACTTACGTCCAACATAAAGAACTTTCAGTGTCTCCAGAGACGGACGCGTGATGAGGACCGAATGTGAAAATGACAGGAGTGTGTGTGTATGTGTGAGTCATTGCACGCAGTGACTTAATATGTACCAAACACACACCGGCCATGCCATGCGCCTGTTAGCAAGCAAACAGCGCACTATTAGTTTCTGTGGTCTAAATCAAAACCACTGCTTGTCACAATATCCTGCTGTTTTAGTGCGCTCTCACATGGCTTTTCTTTAGTCGTTCAGTTTGCGGCTGACAATGTTTGACTGTTTAAGATTTCCCTTTTTTTCATTTTTGAGGGAAACTTTGAGCGCCCCCCTGTTGGAGAGCCGGTTTGAGATGAAGCCATTTGGACGGCGAGAAGAGAGAACCACAGCTGTGTGAAAGATCTTTTCCCCATTAAAGTCTACCAGAAGATCAACAGACAGACTTAAACAGTTGGACCATTGGACTGGGAAATGACAGAATCCTGCAGTTTTTTATATCATTAAATAGGTTTTTTTTGCCTTAAAAGTTAGCTCAGGTTTACTTTTATTTTATTTTTTCCAGGTTTTATCCGTATTTTATCCCTTATATTTGAGTATTAGAGCTGCCTTTCCTAAACCATTCAGTGGAGCACAGAATGTTCTTCACTGAGTCGCCAGTTTATGCAGAAAAATGGACCAAATTGCTACGGGATGTTAGTTCATTTTCCTAATTCCAGTGGTTGAATGTAACTTAATTTACTACAACATAAACTACACATATGGACCCAAATTTTACAGACTGATCTCACGAAATCGCGTTGTATGTTACGCCAGTTCTTATGGCATTTGGTGTGCTATACGTACGTATTTTCATCGTTTCGCATGTTATTCAACATCATTTGATCATGTGTCAGTGTACGCCAAGATCTCCAGTAGGGATGGGAATCGAGAACCGGTTCTTTTTGAGAACCGGATCCCAGTAGCTTGAATCCTTGGAATCGTTTGCCTGCCTTCTTAACGATTCTGCTTATCGATTCCGCCTTCGTTGCGCATGTGCGATGACATCACGCGTACGCTGCATTGTTTTGGTTAGAGTGTAGCCAACATAGCATTGAGGCAGAAACTTTTGTGGCACTTCCAAAATATTTTTTCTCTAATTTTAACTTTTCATAAGTGATTTATCACAATTTATTATGAGATAATCCTCTGTATTTTGCGTTTTTTTCAGTGAAGATCAGGTGTTTTCCTATATTGAATTCATTGATCATGTAGATGTTCATTAAAGCTCAGATTAAAGTTGACGGTTATTATATCGAAAACAGAGAAAACTGAAGAAAAAGCAACTTTTTCAGCAAAAATATATCATTAACTGAGTATAAGCCAAGCGTCTCCATCCACTGTCATTGATCAAACTCCATGGGTTTTACTGGTGAATCAATGTTGTAGAAGATGACAGTGTTTCCACGGTAACTACGGAGCCTCTGAACGTCCAAATGGGTCATATCTGAGGCCCATGAAAAGATGACAAACTGTATTTTATGCCAGTTATTTACATGTATTGATAGAATTAGGGGTTCAGAAGTTATTAAACATTTTAGATCAGTAGATGGTTTTGGTAGTCGGGGGCTGTTTGGGTCTTTATGAGTCAAGGATATACAGCATTTCACTGCTTCGTACATTAGATATCTTTGTCTCGTGTTAATTTATTATCTTTGCAAATGGAGCTAATGACACTGGAATCAGATTGATTTTATATGTAAAGTAAGATAATCATTAACAAAAGACATAGTGAAATGTGTCTGAATTTTCTGTTTATGTCTCTATGAGAAACAGCATCTCAGATAATATTTATTACATGAAATTACAATTAAAACCCATGCATTCAGTTTCATCCATTGCGTTGGTTTAACCCATAAAGATCCAGTGCTTCTTCTGTGGCAGTTCCCAAATACATTTTTCTATCTATTTAATCATTCTTAAAGGATTTATAACCACTTATTATAATATTATCGTCTGTATTTTGTGTTTTTTCAATGTAAACCATGTAATTTTCTAGATTTAATTTTCCGATCATGTAGATGTTCATAAAAGCTCAGATTAAAGTTGTGTTTTACTATACTAGAAACAGAGAAAACTGAAGAAAAAATGACTTTTTCAACAAAATTTATCATTACTTTAATTGAAAACAAATGTCTCCTTCCACTGTCATTGATCCAACTCCATGAATTTTATTGGTAAATCAATGTTATAGAACAGGGGTGTCAAACTCATTTTCTTCCAGGGGCCACATTCAGCCCAATTTAATCTGAAGTGGGTCGGACCAGTACAATAATAGCATGATAGCCAATAAATAATGACAACTCCAAATAGTTTTAGTGCAAAAAATGACATTAAATTATGCCAATATTTACATTTACAAACTATCCAAACAAAAAGGATGTGAATAACCTGAAAAACATAAAATTTGTAAAGAAATATAAGTACAATTTTATCAATATTATGCCTTGACTTATCATATATACGTATGCATTACAGATCAGATCTACAAAGGCACAAAACATTTAGCAACAGGCAGAATATTGTTAAAATTACACTTAATTTTCTTTAGACATTTCAGGTTGTTCATATTTCTTCAGGTTATTCACATTTTATTGTTAAAGGATAGTTTGTTAACATAAACATTTTCATAATTTAATGTTTTTTGCTCTAAATCAAAGAGAAAAAATTGGTGTTGTCATTATTTATAGGTTATTGTGATATTTTCAAGTTTGATGCCCTTACTTGCACTTCGCAAATTCACCCCGCGGGCCGGATTGGAAACTTTGGCGGGCCGGTTTTGGCCCCCGGGCCGCATGTTTGACACCTGTGTTGTAGAAGATGATAGTTGATAGATGTCGAAAACAGAGAAAACTGAAGAAAAAGCAACTTTTTCAGCAAAAATATATCATTAACTGAGTATAAGCCAAGCGTCTCCATCCACTGTCAGTGATCAAACTCCATGGGTTTTACTGGTGAATCAATGTTGTAGAAGATGACAGTGTTTCCACGGTAACTACGGAGCCTCTGAACATCCAAATGGGTCCTATCTGATGACCATGAAAAGACGACAAACTGTATTTTACACCAATTATTTACATGTATTGATAGAATTAGGGCTTCAGAAGTTATTAAACATTTTAGATCAGCAGATGGTTTTGGTAGTCGGGGGCTGTTTGGGTCTTTATGGGTTAAGGATATACAGCATTTCACTGCTTCATCTTCCTCTACCTCTCATGACCTTTACTTCCTCCTCTTCCTCACTTTACCCCTTTCTCCGTCAGCAAGGGAGTGGACTGGACAGGAGGGAGGGGAGCTGGGTTGTGATGTTTTTTTCCGTGCAGCCATAAATAAGTCGGTGCTGGCTCATGCTTTATGGAATCCAGAGCCTCTTTATCCCTTCCATGTGTTGCCTATGAGCCGGGGCCCTGAACCTTAACCCCTGGGCCCTGGACTCAGTTATCTCAGACCCAAGAGAGACAGTGTCTGTTTGTGTGGATGTGTGTGTGTGTGTGTGTGTGTGTGTGTGTGTGTGTGTTGGCGTTCGTGGGCTGAGCAGAGCTGATCAGGGGTTGATTAAATCATGACCCCGTTCCTCCCCCTCCCTGCATCACCTTACCCCCATCTTCATTTCACAGGCTGTAAAACACTCACACACCAGGTGGACTGACTGGTTCAACCTTCAGACGCATCTTTCCCTGTTGAAACTGAATTATGGACCGAGGTTATCGTTAACGAAAACTAACGAAATGACGAAAACTAGAATTGTAGAAACATTTTCGTTTACTGAAATAAATAAAAACTATAATTTAAAGAAAAAAACGATAACTAACTGAAACTGTACAGGGTGGGGAAGCAAAATTTACAATATTTTGAGGCAGGGATTGAAAGACAGTGTATGACCAAGTAGTTTATTGAAAGTCATGAGAATTTATTTGCCACAAGAAAATTTACATAATAGAAAATGTTTTTATTCTATGTGTCCTCCTTCTTTCTCAATAACTGCCTTCACACGCTTCCTGAAACTTGTGCAAGTGTTCCTCGAATATTGGGGTGACAACTTCTCCCATTCTTCTTTAATAGTATCTTCCAGACTTTCTCGTAATAGTTTTGCTCATAGTCATTCTCTTCTTTCCATTATAAACAGTCTTTATGGACACTCCAACTATTTTTGAAATCTCCTTTGGTGTGACGAGTGCATTCAGCAAATCACACACTCTTTGACGTTTGCTTTCCTGATTACTCATACGGGCAAAAGTTTCTGAAAAGGTATGGATAATAGTGTTAGGTATGATTATGACATCAATATATGTTTGGTTTCAAAACAACTGACGTAGTGTCTGCCGAGAAAAAACAACTAAATGTTCATTGTAAATTTTGCTTCCCCACCCTGTATTGTGTCAAAATTTGGAATTCAGAATCAGAATTGCCTTTATTGTCATTTGACAGGATAAAGTACATCAAACGAAATTGAGTTCAATGATTAGGGACATCGGGCCGCTGCTCCTACTAGAGTGCTACCGCAAACCCTTTTCTTCGAAAATTGCAGTGAAGAACAGAAGATAATGCAAAGCACAAATATAAGACGTCATACAGTTTTCACACAGTACACGTGGACACATGCTGGAATTTTGTCATGGATTTGAAAGGGAATTGGGGGACAGCGTGAACATTAAGGTAGGCAGCAGATGTGAAAAAACGATGGGGGCAGGGAAGATGCATGTATGTACTGTGTAATAATTGTGTGCTTACAAAACTAAAACGGATAAAATTCCCTTCGTTTTCGTCTTTGTCAATGTCGGATTGATACAAAAGTGATTCATTTCCCTCAAGCAATTTTAGCTGCTGGCACCATATGATATTTCATGATCCGTCACTTCTCGTCACTTGTGGTTTAGAGTCGTCTTCTGGTCCCTACTCTACCTGGAAACATGGAGACAAAAGTTGGGAGAAAGGAGCAGAGTACCGTCTGGGATTTATTCGAATACGACGGAGAAGAAGAGAAAAGATATGACGAAACTAAAACTAAACTAAAACTAAGCATTTAGAAAATAACAAAAACTAATAAAAATGATCAAACCTGCTCTAAAAATGAATTAAAACTAACTGAATTAGAGAAAAAAAGTCAAAACTAAATAAAACTAAACTATAATGAAAAATCCCAAACTATTAGAACCTTGTTATGGACCAAAGTAATGTGCATCTCTGTGTTCATTTATAAATATTTCCTAGTGACAAGCAGTCATTACAGTTTAGTTTTATTCAAAAGACACCATTCTCAAATAGGGATGTAATGATATGAAAATTTCATATCGCGTTTATTGTAATTATAATTATCACGGTTATCATTATTATTGTGGTATTGTTGAAATTGTGCTCAAAATGTTCAAAAAGTACTTATACACACACTGAAATAATTGAACCAAGTTGTATTTAAAACAAACAAACAAACAAACAAAAAACACCAAAAAAAAAACAAATAAAATAATTGGTACAATGTACCTTCTTCTGGCAGAAACATTCAAGTATTAACCCTTAGTGATCTGAGCCTATTTTGGCCCTTTTTCAGTACTTTTAATTTTGCCTTTATATACTATATAAACAAATGTTTACTATACCCATGTTTGGGATCTTTTTTTTCAGCACAACTTCATTTATATCAACTGCCTGTTATTTTTTTCTACATCGATACAAAAGGACAGAAAATACACAAAAAATATAAAATCTGATTTGAAAAATGTATATACTTTATTGCATAAATAACACACAGATGCTTAACGAACCTTTTCAAAGACTTTAAATGTGAATACATTCCAAATATTAGGTATAGAAAATCAAAATTGTAATAAATTAATACTATGCTTAAATATTTGACATAAAAGCACATCTTTACATAGGCATAAAGTGCGGTAGACCGGAAAAGTGCGGTAATCCAACATGGTTATCATGATAATTAGAATTTAAACGGTAATACTAACCGTCTGCAATTTTACCGCAGTTTATCATTATACCGGTAATCGTTAGATCCCTATTCTCAAATAAGTAATTTCCAAACATCATTCTTCTTGTAATCTGGAGAAAAGAAAATGAGTAATGGTTGTATTATTTTTAAGAACTCTGCATTGAAAAGTCATAATTAATGTATTTTAGTTGAGAAAGAACCACTGAAATCCATTAAAGAAAATCGTTACCTTCTATGATAGTCTCTATTGTCCTAGAACAGGAAAAAAAAAGCTGATTAGTGCTTTTTACATAAGTGTATTGCAGCTAAATAGTGTGATGTGACTGTTCTACTCGAATGCTAACTGGACATATACAGCTACAACAACAGCTGTTATTTAAAGGTAATTCATCTTAATTTTGCTTTAATGTCAAATTATCTAAAGACTAATAATTGGATGTACTGGTACAAAATAATACTGTAAAAAAAAAAATTAAAAAATACAAGGCTCAGCTTTCGAAACACATTGTCATTGGAGCTTCCCGTGTTTTTATTTCTGGTAATTTGAAAGGTTCTGCAGTGGTGTATGAATAACACATGGAAACTCTTGGATGGAATGACCCTTTAAATGTTCTCTTATGAGCTGAGTGATCAAGAGGAGTTATTAGCATACGTGACGAAGAGCAACGCGTTAAGTGAACATTATGTGTGTGAGTGTGTGTGTGTGTGTGTAAGTGGTAAAACACCAGAAAGGCCGAGGCTGCTCTGTGTCAACAGGACACACATATACAGACGTCTGGCTCTTTTAGTGCCTCTTCCCAGGTTGCTCAGATCTGAAGGTACAGGGCCAAAGCTCAAAGGTTAAAGGTCATCTTTACAGGGACCAGGCTCCCTTTAGCCCCAGTTCCTAATTGGGCTTTAATCAAACTAATTAAGCTTTATTAACCAGCCAGGGGGGCAGAGTCTGTTAAACCAAGGACAGACCTTTACCCCTTCACAGGCTGCAGGGGGACGGGGTCTGGGGGTTGATCTACTTGGGGGAGGGGACGGAAGTTTGTGCACAAAATAGTAGTTTTCTGACTAATATAAATTAGTGTGTTACATAAGATTATTCACTAATCACCGGTGTCCTGATGATGTAAACAGACTGTGTCTCAGTAAGTGGATGAATGTAGAGGACAAGTTTATTTGGAGTAAAAAGTTTTCTTTCATATATTGTTTTTTATTTAATTTTTGCTGGATATTGTGGAACTTTCTGAATTTCAGCTGGAACTTAAACATGGGACATGATAGATAGATAGATAGATAGATAGATAGATAGATAGATAGATAGATAGATAGATAGATAGATAGATAGATAGATAGATAGATAGATAGATAGATAGATAGATAGATAGATAGATAGATAGATAGATAGATACATACATACATACATACATACATACATACATACATACATACATACATACATACATACATACATACATACATACACTGGAAAAAATCTAAATCTTACCAAGTGTATTTTTGTCATTTCTAGTAAAAAATATCTCATCACACTTAAAATAAGACATAATCACCTAAAGAGTAACTTTTCAGTGAGATATAAGAGCTTATTTTTAGACAATAGATCTTGAAAATTTTATTTCAAGAAATCTTACCAAGATAATTTTCACTTGTTCCACTGGCAGATTTTTTGCTTGAATTAGGCAAAAAAAAAAAAAAAAAAAATCTTGAATTCAGCAAAAAATAAAAAATAAAATAAAATAAAATAAATAAAAAATCTGCCAATGGAACAAGTGAAAACTATCCAAGATTTTGATTTTTGCAGTGTAGACAGAAAGACAGACGGAGGGACGGACGGACAGACAGACAGACAGACAGAATATATACGAGAATATACAGTTGTAAGTTAAAAAAAGAAGTACTATATGTGTAGAACTAGTTGAGTTCCAGAGTTGTTGTTGGGAGTTATTGCTGTTAATTATCTATTACGTTTTTGCATTAAACAGAACAAAGTTATATTTAATTTTATGTCTTGATTGTTTTGAAACGTTAAACTCATTTGTAAAATTTTTTTTGTTCTTTGCTTTTATTATTTCATTTTATTATTTTTTTTTTTATTTTATTCTTTTTTTTTGTATTTTACCTTTTTTGTTCTACGAGTACTTTGCTACTTTTTATTACTATCATCAAATATGTCATGTAGGACCAGGGGTAGGAGGGTGAGGGGGTGGGAAACATGGGACATGCTTAATGCCTCTGAAACTGAATATTCAAATGTTCAATGCAACCTAAATCTGCACCAAAAAATTATAAATAAATATGTTAAAAAAAAAAAAAAAAAAAAAAAAAAAAAACTCATTTTGTTCTTATTTCTCTTTGTGGTTTTGTTGGAAATTTTCAGTTAACATGAGGCAATCTGAGGTCAAACTGAACTAAAATTATTCAATGATTGTATATGCAACAGTCTCAAGACGAAAAAAAATCTGTTTGTTTAATCACAGTAATTTTGTGTGATTCGTTTTTCTTTAATTGATTATGAACATGGACGCATATGCAGGCGTGCAGCTGATTAAAATAAGCATCACCGTATTGTATCTGCATGACAATGAAGTGAGGTTATGACCTATTTCAACCTCAAAGCAGCCTTGTAATCATTCCCTTAGACTGAGATTATTAAAATTGCCCAAAAAAAAAAAAAAAAAAAGTATTTAGGAGGTCCAAGAGCAAAATGTTCCAGCGTGTCTTTCTGTCTTTCCGGGTATGTGTGTGTTCATTCTGTGTGTGTGTGTGTCAACCTCCCTTTTGTAGTCTGACGTCCCCAGTGCGAGTCCTGGGCCACCGCAGACCTGTGGTCCAGAGAAAGGCCTCTTTGTGTCAGTATGGGACCGAGCGGCCACTTCTGCACTCTTGGCTCCCCCTCAAGCCCTGGCCGACCTCCAGATCCCAGATCCAGGCCAGGCCTCACATCTCTGTAGTCCATCCCAGACAAAGAGCCTCTACACTGGGCTGACTCTTCTCTCAACTCCCCCCACCCCACCCCCCTCCGCTCCCTCCCCCTCCATCGCAAACTGGGTTACAACAGTCCAGCGAGCCATTAATGTTGACATCAATACCTTCTATTGATCCAGCTGAAATTATTCATGGTAATGCATGATTTCCGATTGAATTATGTAATTTGCTTTAAGTTCATGAGGAGAATGCGGCCTTTAATGATTTATATGAGACATGTTACTGTGTATTTCTTGGAAGTTGCCATTTCTTGAAAACATAACCATGTGTTTGAGAGGAGACTTTTGATTATTTCCATGAGAGACATGGATTGTGCGTGCCGAATTGCCAAAATGAAACTCTACTTGTGTGAGAGTACAGTACATGAGGTTATCAGTGATTTTACCCAAGTCATGTACTTAACCCTTTATAGGGCAGTCACTGAAATACTCTGAAATTCTACATTTCAAGCTTAGTGTGTTATTAGACATCATCATCTACCACCTCTTGCCTTAAAACACGTGTCAAACATGTGGCCCAGGGGCCAAATCTGGCCTGCCAAACAGTCCAGTCCGGCCCTTTGGATGAATTTGTGAAATGCAAAAATTACACTAAAATATTTAACAATCCTTTTAGTTCAGGTTCCACATTCTGACCAATTCAATCTCCAGTGGGCAAGACCAGTAAAATATGATCATAACACAGAAACAATGACAACTGCAAATGTCTGTCTTTGTAAATGTAAATATTTTCATGTATTTACATTAAAACAAAGTATGGAGTTGGGTCAATGACATCGGTGACAGTAAATGAAGATGCTTGTTTTAAATTCAGTTAATGATATAGAGTATTTTACTGAAAAAGTCAGGGTTTTTTTTTTTTCTTCTTTTGTGTGATTTGATCTGATAAACTTTGAATTTACTCTGAGCTTTTATGAACATCTACATCACAGGTGTCAAACATGTGGCCCAGGGGCCAAATCCGGCCCACCAAAGGGTCTAATCCGGCCCTTTGGATGAATTTGTGAAAGGCAAAAACTACACTAAAATATTTAACAATCCTTTTAGTTCAGGTTCCACATTCAGACCAATTCAATCTCCAGTGGGCGGGACCAGTAAAATATGATCATAATAACATAGAAATAATGACAACTGCAAATGTCTCTCTTTGTAAATGTAAATATTTTCATGTATTTACACTAAAACAAAGTATAATTTCGCAAAAAAAATGTGAATAACCTGAACAAATATGAACAACCTGAAATGTCTTAAGAGAAATAACTGTAATTTTAACAATATTCTTCCTGTTATTAAATATTTTGTGTGTTTGTAAATTATAATCTACATGTGTAAATGATAAACTGAGGCAGAATATTGTTAAAACTACACTTTTTTTCAGTTTTTTCATGTTATTCACATCTTTTGAAAGGATAGTTTGTAGATGTAAACCTTTTCATAATGTAAATGTACTCTTTTTGCTCTAAAACGTAGAGAAAAGTTTGGAGTTGACATTATTTATATATTATGTTATTATGTTACTGGTTTGGCCCACTGCAGATCAAATTTAGGTGAATGTGGCCCCTGAATGAAAATGAGTTTGACACCCCTGCCTTAAAATATCTGAGCAGCACTTGCTAAAATCAGAATCGGAATCTCTTTATTGTCATTGTACAAGTACAACAAAATTGAAGTAGAGCTCTCCAATTTAGTACAAGAAAATTACAAGGCACAACAAATGACAGTAGGCACAGAAGGCACACTTACTTACATAGGAGAAAAAAAATAAAAGAAGTACAACTAGGAATGTTTGTTAAAAAAAAAAAAAAAAAAAATGGAATTTAGTAATGCAAATGGTAGTGGGAATAGTGCAAATGACAAGAGAAATTAATAAATATTGTAGGATAACAAATATTGTAGGATAAAAATATAAATATAAATAGATAAAAACTAAACACATGCAATAAAACAACTGTTATGAGGTCATAAACTGACCAAAAAAAATCACTTATATTCACTATTTGCAGCTTCAAAATGTCTATAAAATCTCTCCAAATTACCGCATAATGTTAAATAAAAACCAGCATGCTTCTAGACCTCACTGAGGCACAGGATTGGCCCCATATTTTAATGTTTGAGGAAATTACCAAAAAGAGTCACTTGCCCAATAAAGGGTTCACCTGTGAAGCCCTGGGTCATTTGGTTCTAGCAGAATCATTTCAATGTAACACAACACAATGGATTAGTCCAGTGGTTTCCAACCTGTTTTGGCTCGTGACCCCATTTTAAGATCACAAATTTTTGGCGACCCCAGACATTCAAAACTGACTTTTTGTTTTTTTGGTGCTATAATTAATTTGTTTTTGATCATGTAATAGTTTGTTATACTATGTTGCAAAGAAACGCTAATTTTAGACGACATTTAGGCTATATAATGTATATTTTTATGGACAGTGTGCAGTAATCTCAACCTGGCTTTTCTGCCCAAGTGAGAATTTTATTTTCTTATATTCCTTATTTAATAGGTCTTATTTATTTTATTTTATCTTAATTTTGTTTTTTTTGCTTGCTGTTTTGTTGTTTTTTTTTCTTCTTTCTCTTCTGCCCAGTTTACTCAGTTCATTCTAGTTATTGTTACCATTTTAATTATCACCATGGTTGTTATTGTTTGTATTGTTGATATTTTCTTTTTTTTGTTGTTTTTTTTTTTTTTACTTAATTAATTAATTTATTTTTAAATTATTTTTTCTATTTTTAAAATTAAAAAAAAAATAATAATAATTTTATTTTTTATTTATTTTTTTATTTTCTTGTGAGAGTTTGTAGAAGCAACAACCGAATAATAATGTAATAACAACCGATAACGTAATAACAGCCGATAACGTAATAAATTTGCCATTTTTAAAATGTGATAGGCCAATAACGTAATATCTGGCCAACAATGTAATAAAAGTCCTGAACCGATAACGTAATAGCTTTTGGCCAATAATGTTATAACTTATTACGTTGTTGGCTAAGTTATTACATTTGCAAAGAATTTTTTTTTTTCCAGGCCAATAACGTAATAACCAGCCAATAAGTTATAATGTCATTGGCCAAAAGTTATTATGTTATTGGTTCAGTACTTTTATTACATGATTGGCCAGATATTACATTATTGGCCTATTACATTTTAAAAATGGCAAATTTATTACATTATTGGCCGTTATTACATTATTAGCTTCTACAGGGTCTTCACCCCCCCACCCCCCAAATGTCAGGTCTGGCATCGAAATGTGGTTTAACAAAACTCCTAATAAAGACAGTAGAATATCAAGGGGAGCCTCATATACTTTATGAAGTTTCCCTTTGGCAAAGCAAATTTGCTCAGCACCAAAAGGCAGTGAGACTACCATTCTGCTGTTATGATGCAGGACAAGACAAGCTAAATAAATAAATAAATAAAAAGAGAGAGTATTTTATTTTCCTTGGTCAGGATATGTACAGTCAGTCCAGCTTGGATTTACAAGGCTGACATTTAATACTGAACAAACAAGAACTCAAACTATGAATTATGAAAAAGCTGCAGCATCTGAAACTGACCACAATGAACATTTGACAGATAAACAGAACCACAGTGCTTCAGTTTCAGCTTCATAGTTTCTCATGTCTTTTATGTATTAGGGATTGTCTCTGTCAACTCACAATATATTTTTTATTAGTAATTTGTTTTATTACTAGAAATTTCAGGCGACCCCACGATACAGATTCATTCAGATGTGAAACTCATTGTCTGTCAAAATAATAATGACAAAATACCAACAGAAACATGAGAAGTTTTAATGTTCCAGGTGGATGGGATTAAATTTTGAAAAAAACAGTCAAAACAGCCAAGTAAACCCATAGAGTTGACCCCTGCTAAACCTGGGGAACAAAGGTCAGAGGTCAGAGGTCAACTTCCTCTCCTTCCAGTGGAGTGAGATGTTCCAGTGACCATCTAAATCCACCTTAATGGAGTTGTTTAAAAGACGCCCTGTGTGAGGGGTCAGTTTGGGTGTAATTAGTGCAGCAGAACTGATACTTATTTGGATTAAAGCTGCAGTAATGCCCTTGTAGCAGTGGTTTGGATTATTTGAAGGCATTCATGTGGTTGGTTTTCTTGCACAGAGTAAATTACATTATCTTTGAGCTCACAAGAAACATTCAAAACTGATTGTTTGGTTCCATAAACAACTTTGATTCAATGGGAAAGCCAGTTTTCGTATGCACGTTCCAGATGCTTTGTATCATATTCAGTTTTCTCATTTAAAATATACATATTTTAATAAACAATTTCTTATCCAAATCCCCAGATACCACATTGCAATGTTTATTTATTACCCTCCAGAATATTCTTGAGTAAAATCTGACAGCAGTGGTGCGTTCAGGAACATGTCATTAACCCTTTCATGCATAGTGGTCACTCCAGTGGACAGTTATTCTACAGCTGTTCTCTTGTATATTCATGGATTTTGTTGTTTTAGTTGCATATCAACCAACACGGTGGACACTCATGCATCATCCCAAACACTGACATTCATACCATCACTGTAACTTTGCTGTTCTAGATAAGCCTGATCTGCAGTAACATGTTTGAGTGTAAAACAATTGCTTACTATTGTTATTAGACCAGTGGTTTCCAACCTTTTTTGGCTTGTGACCCCATTTTAACATCACAAATTTCTGGCGACCGCAGACATTCAAAACTGAGACATGTTTTTGCTAAAATTAATTTGTTTTTGATCATGTAATAGTTTGCTATATTATGTTGCAAACAAACAATTTTAAACATTTACGCTTTATTTTAAAATTTAAATTTCTATAAGGAAATGTGTGTAGTGTTTTAATTATAATGACATATATACTGAATCATTACAACATATTTTTTATTAGTATTTATTTATTTATTTTTTATCAATTACTAGAAATTTCAAGCGACCCCATTTGAATTCCAGGTGACCCCACGTGGGGGCCCGACCTCAAGGTTGAAAAACACTGTATTATATTAGACTGTTATTAACAGGGGGGTTCTTTTAAACAAAAAGTTTTTTTTTTTCCATATTATCTCCATGAAGTGAGTAATGACTGAATATTAGAGTATGTTAAAATGTGACAAAACATCAGATTCACAGCATTAAAAATGTTTTTATTTAATAGATTTCACACAATATATCAGTAAATGCACCTAAATTGCACCTTGATTGTTCTTTTTTTCTTTTGTTACTCCTCTATTGCACTCTTTTATATTTACCTTTTACACTCTTCTATGTTATTTGCACTTTGCACTTTTCCATGTTATTTGCACTTTATGTTTACTTGCACTGTGGGGCCTTAGAGTCCAGTAATTTCGGCTCTCTCTGTATACAATGTACATGGCAGAACTGACAATAAATATGCCTTTGACTTTGACTAAATACATGATTCTTTACTTTAAAAATTAAACACATGGTGTCCAGCTGAGTGGACATTTTTGCAACTCCATAAAAAAACAGGTTCATAAGAAAATTTTCAATCCCTTTGTTTTTTTCATGTCTAAAGAGGAATAAAAACACTCAGGAAAAAAAATCTTGATTAAGGTTCTCATAATACATGCACGAAAGGGTTAAGCAATAACCTTAAGAAATGTAATGATTCACTGCAACAATATTTTTTAGTTAATGCTACTTCAGTCCAAACTACTACTTTTGTTGATAACTCGGTTGGGTTTTATCACGTTCACACATCTGTATTGGACCGTATACTCTGTTCGGAGTGTTCGCTGTAACATGCAAGTTCTTTTATAGAGTGGATTTCCCCTTGTTGAGTGTTTGCAGAACCCCCTCTCCTCTAATGGAAATCTGCCCGCTGGTGAAGGTTTTACCATCTTAAATGTGGCCGCAAATTGCTGAGCCTCAATTATCTGGATCCCAACCAATAATTAGCCTGCACCGAGGAGGAGATTCACACCTCAGGTGAGTTTTGTGGTATGCTGCTCATCTTTTTCCTTGACATCATCGTTTGTTTCTTTACGCTCATGTTCTCCCCTGCGGTTTGTTGGCTTCAATTTTCTGCATAAATGGCACATGCCCACACACATACAGCTTAGGGATACTCTGAGATCAAACCAGTAACTGATCTAAAGAACCTGTTGAAGAGCTCTTGAAACTATTTTTTTTACATCTATTGTTTGGATGTGCTGTTTCAAATCAGCTGATGGGCCTGTAAATTTAGAGCATCTTCCAGCTGGTTTGGTTTGTTTTCACATAGACAAACATCTAAAGTGAACCAGTATGCGTCACTACAGATGAGGTGAGAGCATTCAGCCTGTTTATTGGTCAGATGTGTGTACAGCAACAAGATCCCATGTTCTGGACTAGAAACATACAGATCTGTGTGAGCTTCTTCCTCCAGGACAAGCTGTCACGTCCCAGAATACAAAGCACACCTGGCTGCAGGAGATGTTTAGCTCAAACACCTGGTAGTGAGGTCGCATTGAGGTTGGATCATGTTCCCAACACAAATGAGTTCAAATGAGCCAAACCTTCAACCTGTACAGCAATAAAGAGCAACATGCACAGTGACGCAGATGTTGGATCGGGTTCCCAACACAAACCAACCTCCCCACAGTTCATTCAGGACCAGACTGAGACCACTTCCTCTAGGGTAGGGGTCTCAAACATGTGGCCCAGGGGCCAAATGTGGCCCTCCAAAGCTTCCACTCAGCCCGTTGGATGAATTTGCAAAGTGCAAAAATTCCAGAGTCAAGGCTGTTGAACTCATTTTAGTTCCGGTTCCACATACACACCAATATGACCTCAAGTAAAATAATAACATAATAACATACAAAAAATAATGACTCCATATTTTCTTCTCGGTTTGATGTAAAAAAAAAAAAAAAAAAAAACATTACGCCTATAAATAATGACAACTTCAATCAATCAATCAATCAATCAACCTTTATTTATAAAGCGCTTTTCATGCACAGATGCAACACAAAGTGCTTTACAGAATTAAAAACAATTACACAATAAAAACAGAAAAACATTTACAAAGAAAACCCCTCCCTCCCACCCTCCATACTAGACACGCACACACACACACACACACGCCAACACACTTACACACGCACACAACAGGGAGACATGGCATGGCACTGAGGATCAAGGAAACGCCACCTTTGGGGCCGTCCACACTGGGAGGAGCCGCAGGCCGTGCCATCGGGGGGACCAGCACCCAGGCCCCCCGACTCCGACAGACAGGTGGACCCCCACATCGAAGGGAGGACCCCCAGCCAGCCGGGCCAAAGGGACCCAAGGACAGTACCCCCACTAGCAGACCAGACACAGCTCCCGGTGTGGAGGACCCCCCTGAGGAAACACTGGTGTTAAAAGCTAAAGACTAAAAGCATAACATAGGACTAAGAGAATAAATGAAATAAATACAGTACCAAGAGTAAAATACGTAAGATTATAAATAAAATAGAATAGATAAAGTCTTCAAATATATGTCTCTGTTTTAGCGCAAAAAATAATATTCAATTGAGAAAATATTTACATTTACAAACTATCCAGTAACAATGAAATGTGAATAACTTGAACAAATCATGCTGTTTCATATTAAGGCAATTATTTAACCCTTTCATGCATAGTGGTCACTACAGTGAACAGCTGTTCAAAGGTGTTGTCCTCTTGTATATTCACAGATTTTGTTGTTTTAGTTTCATATACAGTGGACACTCATGCATCATCCCATATGCTGCAATTCATACCATTACTGTAACTTTGCTGTTCTAGATAAACCTAATCTGCAGTAACATGTTTGAGTGGGGAAAAAAAATGCTAATTGTTATTAGACTGTAATTAACCGGACTTTTTTTTGGGCTTTTTTTAAACTTTTTTTTTTTTTTTTTTGCATATTCTCACCATGAAGTGAGTAATAACTAGTATTAGAGTTTGATAGAATGTGAGAAAACATCAGATTAGCAGCATTAAACATGTTTTTCTTTCATAGTTTTCACACAGTATATCAGTAAATACGCATTTCTTTGCTTCTAAAATTAAACACAAGGTGTCCAGCTGGGTGGACATTTTTGTAACTCTATGAAAAATAGGTTCATAAAAAAATTCAATTGCATTTTTTTTTTTTTTTCATGCCCAAAAAGGAATAAAAATCAATTGAGAAAAACATCTTGATTAAGGTTCTCACAATTCATGCATGAAAGGGTTAATGTAAAATGGCCAAAATGTTACTAACTAGGTCTCAGGAGGATATGACAGTTTTCTTTGATATGACATTCAGGTATACAGGGTGGGGAAGCAAAATTTACAATATTTTGAGGCAGGGATTGAAAGACAGTGTATGACCAGTTAGTTTATTGAAAGTCATGAGAATGTATTTGCCACAAGAAAATTTACAAAATAGAAAATGTTTTTATTCAATGTGTCCTCCTCCTTTCTCAATAACTGCCTTCACACGCTTCCTGAAACTTGCGCAAGTGTTCCTCAAATATTGGGGTGACAACTTCTCCCATTCTTCTTTAATAGTATCTTCCAGACTCTCTGGTAATAGTTTTGCTCATAGTCATTCTCTTCTTTCCATTATAAACAGTCTTTATGGACACTCCAACTATTTTTGAAATCTCCTTTGGTGAGACGAGTGCATTCAGCAAATCACACACTCTTTGACGTTTGCTTTCCTGATTACTCATATGGGCAAAAGTTTCTGAAAAGGTATGGATAATAGTGTTAGGTATGATTATGACATCAATATATGTTTGGTTTCAAAACAATTGACGTAGTGCCTGTTGAGAAAAAACAACTAAATGTTCATTGTAAATTTTGCTTCCCCACCCTGTATATTGGTGTTTTAAGGTGCAAATAGGAAAACTGGAGGAAGTGCTTTCTCCACATGACTATGCAAAAAAGAAAAAAGAAAAAGAAAGATCAGCGAGTGAGTGAGTGAGTGGCAGACACATTAAATCTACCCACAGCTGGCAGGACACTGAGCTTCCTAACACTGATCCTCAGGAATGTGAAGGAATGTATGAAGGACAAGTCACCCACACACAGACACACACAGTGGGTCAGAAACCCAGAGAGTCTCCCAGGGAACTCTGTGTTTATACGCCCACCTCTTGGTCTAATAGCAAATCATTATCCCCCGTTAACCCCTTAGCGTGACATGTCAGCTTTCTTCCCCGCGTACAGCACAGTACATCCTGTGTATGCGAGTGTGTACGAGGTAGAGGGGGGTTTCCAGAACTGTATGGCAGGCGGCCAAATAGACGTGGACATCTGGTTTGATTGTGTACGTTTGTTGTGGGGAACTCTATCACACATTTAACGCAGCAGCAGAGTGCTCCCTGAGATTCCATTAAATCACGTGTGTGGACACATGCAGGATTTCTCACAACCTTTCTGAACACACGCACACACACACACACACACACACACACACCTACACACACACACACACACACACACACACACACATACACCAAGGTTATAATAGTTTTGGATTTTTCATTCTAGTTTAGTTTTATTTAGTTTTGACTTTTTTCTCTAATTCAGTTAGTTTTAATTTGTTTTTAGAGCAGGTGCTAGAGCGAAAAAAATCGCTTTCATATCAATCCGACATTGACAAGGATGAAAACGAAGGGAATTTTATCCATAATTTTTATACGTTTTAGTTAGTTTTATAAGCACACAATACAGTTTCAGTTAGTAATCGTTTTTTCTTTTAATTATAGTTTTTATTTATTTCAGTTAACGAAAATGTTTTTTCAATTGTAGTTTTCGTCACTTTGTTAGTTTTCGTTAACGATAATAACTTTGATATACACATATACACACACACATATGCACACATATACACATATACACACACCTACACACACATATACACACACACGCACACATATACACACATATACATACGCACATGCACACGCTCATATACACACACACACACATATATACACACCTACACACACACATACACACATACACACACACGCACACGTATACACACACATACACATATACATACACACATATACACATACACACACACCTATACACACACATATACACACATAAACATACATACACACACATATATACCCATATACATACACACATACACACACATATACACACAAATACAGACACACACATATATACACATACACACACATATTCACACACACACACACACACACACCTATACACACATGCATACACACACACATATACACACACACACACTTGCACTCCCCACTGCTGACTGGCCTTCGTCTTAAGCGTGAAGGCACAGAAAATCCCCCCGCACAATTGCAATTCCACACCTTTAGTGTTGTTGTCAGGCCCGTCAGACACGGCTGTCTGTGGATATGGGCTGGTTACGGTCTATTGTATAGAGGATAGGGGTATAAGCTACACCCGCACATCCATTCTTCGTTCCACCAAACAGGTTCTCTCATCCGTCACGTCGCCCCTTCTCAACAAGGAGGCCTGAGCTGTCCTCTGACCCCTCAGATGGGCTGTCCATGAAAAAAACACAGCCTTTCAGCTCCTGAGGAGAAGGAGGAGGAGAAGGAGGAGGAGGGGTGGGGCTGGGGGGGTTGACAGAGGAAGAGGCCAATGCAGAGAGAGGGATTTAGGTTACAAACAAACCATACAGCCCACTACCACCACTAGCCTGTCTTCCGGCCCTGGGACAAACACAGGCCTCCACTGCAGCAGAATGGGCGCCTTCATTATGGACTGAAGAAGCCGGACTAAAAACGGGACATCTGGATGGCATTTATTACTTAATAACCGCAGTTGTATGTGAACTCATGCACATGGAAAAGGCACACAAATACATGTGGGTCAGGGTCTCATCAGAGGTGGCAAGAAGACACAGAATTCACTCTGTTAAAGTAGACGCACTGATTCCACTCTTTACTGCAAAAGCAACGTGATGTCATAAAATCGCGTAAATATACACGCCGCTTTTGATTGGTGTGTTATCTGTATGTATTATAAGCTTTCTGTGTGTATGTTTAGGCTGGGTCAAATACCGCATACTGAGGTTAAGGTCAGGGTTAGAGTTAGGGGTTAGGGTAGGGTTAAGGTTAGGGTTAGGATTAGGGGTTAGGGTTAGGTTAGGGTTAGAGGGTTAGGGGGTTAGGGTTAGGGTGTTAGAGTTAGGGTTAGGGATGAGGGTTAGGGTTAGAGGGTTAAGGTTAGGATTAGGGTTAGGGTTAGGGGTGGGTTAGGGTTAGAGGGTTAGGGTTAAGGTTAAGGTTGGGTTAGGGGTTAGGGTTAGGGGTTAGGTTAGGGTTAGAGGGTTAGGATTAAGGGTTAGAGTTAGAGGGTTAGGGTTGAGGTTAGGGTTAGAGTTAGGGTTGGGTTAGGGGTTAGGTTAGGGTTAAGATTAGGGTTAGGGGTTAGGGTTAGAGGGTTAGGGGGTTAGGTTAGGGTTAAGATTAGGGTTAGGGTTAAGGTTAAGGTTAGGGGGTTAGGGGTTAGGTTAGGGTTAAGATTAGGGTTAGGGGTTAGGGTTAGAGGGTTAGGGTTAAGGTCAGAGTTAAGTTTAAAGTTAGGGTTAGGGGGTTAGGTTAGGGTTAAGATTAGGGTTAGGGGTTAGGGGTTAGGGTTAAGATTAAGGTTAGGGTTAGAGTTAGGGTTAGGGTTAGAGGGTTAGGTTCCATCCTGATACTGTCAGATTTAAAAGCATCTGTTTATGGGTAGGAACAGATTCAGGTTTGGTGTTAATATTACTTAATACATTGTGAGTATTGTTATTTTTCCACACTTTTTCCCTCTTGAACCACACTCTGCTACTATCAGTACTTTAATCTTTCATGGAAATAATTAATTCTATAAATGAAGATGATTTCTGTTCACACAGTTGGATAACATCTTGAGCTGTTCAAACATTTCAATGTGAATTTATTTAAACTGAAAAAAACAAAAAAAAGTTGATTGGATAATTATCTCTGGTTAAACATATTTGTGGGTTATACAATATACAATGGTAACATTTTATTCTGAGGCCTGGGTTGACACAGGCTTCACAGTAGAATGGAGAACCAGGCTAAAAACAGGACATCTGGATGGTATTTATTACTTAATAACCACAGTTGTATATACACTCACGCACATGCAAAGACACAAAAATACATCCAGGTCAACATCTCATAAAATCGTCTGAAAAAGCATTTAGATCATTATAGGATTCTGATGTTGGCATCTGAAATCCAAGATTCCTTTAGGACATACACAACCATACGTGCACAGAAGACACACAGAGGATGCATGATTTAACACAAAGAATACTCTTCTATTACACTGGATTCACTACATGTGAGCTCCCACCCACCCACACTGAGAGGAAAAGCGACAGAGCCCAGTTGGTTTCACTTATTAACCCAAATGAAATGAGATTATATTACCAGAAATGGTAGGAACATCAGGCTTTGCTTAGAGCTTGGCACATACAGCAAGGACGCCAGAGAAAAACGGTTCAAAACAGGCCTTGACTCAGTCAATGAGCAAACCAGAGAGTAGTGTGTCACAACTCATACACTCCATTTCATCAGAATCAACCCAAATCCACAGGAACATACGGTACAGTCTGCTAAAAAAGGAAAATGAGGATGAGCTACATGTGTTTTGGGTCATTTTTTCTTTTCCTATAGGAGAGGAAGGAGCACAATTATAACAATTTTTTTCTTTATGTTACCGAGTTGATCCTATCGGCTCCAGGACTGGGATTTGTGTGTGATAGTTACATAATATAATGACTTTTAAATGGATTTAAATGCATTACAAATGAATGGGGGAGACTACAATACAATTAGTGTAAAAAAAAAAAAAAAAACTGAGCTCAGGTCCATCCTCATTTGTCAGACGTACAGGGTGGGGAAGCAAAATTTACAATGAACATTTAGTTGTTTTTTCTCAGCAGGCACTACGTCAATTGTTTTGAAACCAAACATATATTGATGTCATAATCATACCTAACACTATTATCCATACCTTTTCACAAACTTTTGCCCATATGAGTAATCAGGAAAGCAAACGTCAAAGAGTGTGTGATTTGCTGAATGCACTCGTCACACCAAAGGAGATTTCAAAAATAGTTGGAGTGTCCATAAAGACTGTTTATAATGTAAAGAAGAGAATGACTATGAGCAAAACTATTACGAGAAAGTCTGGAAGATACTATTAAAGAAGAATGGGAGAAGTTGTCACCCGAATATTCGAGGAACACTTGTGCAAGTTTCAGGAAGCGTGTGAAGGCAGTTATTGAGAAAGAAGGAGGACACATAGAATAAAAACATTTTCTATTATGGAAATTTTCTTGTGGCAAATAAATTCTCATGACTTTCAATAAACTACTTGGTCATACACTGTCTTTCAATTCCTGCCTCAAAATATTGTAAATTTTGCTTCCCCACCCTATACACATGTACACACACCTTGGGTCCCATAGCAACCACTGCGGAACCCTTTGACCAGCAGTCTCTCTCCCACAGGAACAACACCTGTTGGCAGTTCTCACAAACTATTTCAAAGTAGTTTCAGAAGTACGGACCTTTTATCGTAACTTTGGTGTAATATGCAGCAACGTTCATTTTCAAGGTGAAACTGATGCCTCAAATTTGACCTTTAGCAACTGTGTCAAGGTGATTACTCTTCACCAAATCATCCAATCTTCTTCATCTTTGGTATTTAGGTGGACTTCGGGAAGCTCTTGGATGAGTTCCTGCCAAAGAAATAGTCGAGGGTACAACAAGTAGTTTTCAATTCTTCATTCCAACATTCATCAGCACACTCTGTTAGCTGAGTGGTAAGGCTATAGTATGGACTCCAGAAACGGTCACTTTGGACACATCATCAAATTTGGCAAAAGAGTGTTCTAGGTAGTTAGTCAGGTCCATCTAATACCTATACCTGATGTGTTGTAAGGTCTTTCAACTCTTTATCCCTACATTCATCATCACCGTCATGTGGCCGAGTGGTAAGGCTATAGTATGTGGTTCAAAAATGGTCACTTTGGACACATGATCTAATTTGGTAAAAAAGTGTTTTAGATCATTAGTCAGGTGCATCTGATCATTTCCTGATGTGTTTGAAGGTGTTTCAACCCTTTATGCCAACATTCATCAGTGCCCTCATGTGGCCGAGTGGTAAGGTTATATAGTATGTGCTTCAACAACAATAATTTTGGACATATCACCAAATATGGTTAAAAAGTGCTGTAGATAATTAAAAAGTCTATCTTATTGTTCCTTGAGGTGTTTCAAGGTGTTTCAACCCTCGATGGCCTACTGTCTTTCAAATCCCACATCAATAACATCACCCGGTCTGCATATTTCCACCTGCGCAACATCAACCGTCTTCGCCTTTCCCTCACCCCCCATATCACCTCTATTCTTGTGCACAGTCTCGTAACCTCCCGCCTTGACTACTGTAACTCCCTCCTATTCGGTCTCCCCCAAAAGTCCCTCCATAAGCTCCAACTGGTCCACAACTCTGCCGCCCGCATTATCACCAAAACCCCCTCCTACCACCACATCACCCCTATCCTCCAGGAACTACACTGGCTCCCAGTCAAACAGAGAATTGAATTCAAACTCCTCCTGTACACATTTAAATCCATTCACAATCTTGCCCCTCAGTACCTGTCAGACCTCCTCCATGTCGCCACTCCAGTCCGTTCCCTCAGGTCCTCCTCCTCTATCCACCTCACCGTGCCCCCTGTCCGTCTCAGCACCATGGGAGGCCGAGCCTTCAGCCACTCTGCTCCTCAGCTCTGGAACTCCCTCCCACCATCAATCCATAACTGTGACTCTCTCCCCACATTCAAATCCAGACTCAAAACTCACCTGTTCAGAATTGCCTACCCCCCATAAGCTCTAATCTCCATTCTACTACTTCATTTCTATGTATAGTAATTATTTGTTTTAATCTGTTTATTTCTTTGTATTTTATGGATTGTTTGTTTTATCTTGTTGTACAGTGTCCTTGGGTGTCTTGAAAGGCGCTTATAAATAAAATGTATTATTATTATTATTATAACCCTTTATCCCAACATTCATCGATGCACCGTTGGCCAAGTGCTAAGGTTATACTATGGACTCCAGAAATGGTCATTTTGGACACATGATCTAATTCAGTAAAAAAGTATTCTAGATAATTACTTAGGTCCATCTGATCATTTCCTGATGTGTTTGAAGGTGTTTCAACCCTTTATGCAAACATTCATCAGTGCCCTCATGTGGCCGAGTGGTATGTGCTTCAACAACGATAATTTTGGACATATTACCAAATATGGTTAAAAAGTCTTCTAGATCATTACTAACATCCATCTCATTGTTCCCAGATGTGTCTCCAAGTGTTTCAACCCTTTATTCTCACATTCGCCAGTGCCTTCACATGGTCGGGTGGTAAGGCTATACTATGTGCTCCAAAAATGGTCCATTTTTAGACATATTACAAAGCATGGTTAAAAAGCCTTCTAGATAATTATTAAGGTCCAACTAAATGTTCGTTAAGGCCTTTAAAGTTGTTTCAACCCTTTATTCCAACACTCATCAGTACTCCCTGTTAGCTGAGTAGTAAGGCCAGCCTACATACTCTCTACTCAGAAAAATGGTCATTTTGGACAAATTACCAAATTTGGTTAAAAATTGCTCAAGATAATAACTTGGGTTTATCTAATTGATCCTTCAGGTGTTTCAACCCTCATTTAAAGATACTTCTGCATTAGCTCCACTTTGGCGGAACAGCTATTTAATTCTGTTCTATAGAACTGGAACTGGAAGTTTCATGTGATTTGACTTGACTATTCCCTCAAACCTTGAACTGTCAAAAATATAACTTATCGCATGGTTTTGAGTGCTGAAAATTATTCTACTTTGTTAAATAAATCATGGGTATGAAACTAAACATCTGCAGACATGTGTAGGGAAGCTTAAACTCTCCGGTATCTAGACAAACCAGTCCAGGTGTTCTGAGCAGTTTACTGTAAATGCCATTAAAGTCGGAAAGTTCATCAGGCTAGCTTATTCCGCCAAGTACACCGCAGCTCTTAACTGCTTTTCAATGAGAGAACTGAAGCCAAGGTTTGATTAGTGGTGGAGGGGGTTACGTGAATGCCTGGAAATGACACAGCATGTTTGTGTGAGTGTTACACGCGTGATTATGTTCAGGATAACCTCTCCTTTCCATACTTGTGTTCATAATTTGCGTTTATGGCCTTTCCCCTGTGTTTCCTTTCCGCGCCTTGCATGCATAATTATTCTTATGCATGACCATCCATTCATTTCTGTTAATGGCTCATGTGCACATGTGTGTGTATGTATTGTCGCAGTCAAATGTGGGTTTGAAGGTGGGTGTGCCCCCCTCCTATTTCCCGGGTCACCTGCTTTACGGGGCCACATTCCCTCATATTCCCTCGTTTGGAGGCCATTAGAGAGGAAATGGGGCCGCCAGCCATCTGACCTTCCTCCCCCTCCCCTCCATCTCTCCCCACTTCTCCTCTAAGCTCTCGGCATCCCGTCATCACCCCTCATGCCACCCCCCCTTCTCTCTGTATTTTCACAGTGTTAACAATCAAGCCGTGGCCCTGAGTGTTCCGGGGGCCTAATTGGGCCGACTGCTGGCGTTGATTGTGATGGATGGAGGGGGGCTGGAGCCAGGGCCCACTGTGGACACTTCTTTCATCTGGTTGCTCCAGCCTGTTGAGCAGAGAGAAGACAGGGAGCATGGAAGACACAGCTCCAAACATCCGACCTCTGAGTCCAGAACATCTGACTGCAGGACTGTTGTCAGAGCCTCTTCCTAAACACGCTATTGAATAAAAAGCACTGAGACATCCTCAGCACTATCATAAAAGCTTTATCTTCTGAGAGGTTAGAAATTATAAAATAGTAATTTTTTAATTGCACTACGCAGTAAACCTACATGTAACCATATGTTAATTATTTTTCCTTTAATATTTGTCTTGCTAATCTGTGATGCAACACATTAGTATTCAGGGGAAACTATATAACTGAAAACAGTACATGCAGTACGGGAAAAAATATATACCTATAAATATAATTCCTGTTAATCCACTAATTCTATCAATACATGTAAATAATTGGTGTAAAATACAGTTTGTCATCTTTTCATGGTCATCAGATACGACCCATTTGGACATTCAGAGGCTCCATAATGAATATAGAACCACTGTCATCTTCTATAACATTGATTCACCAGTAAAACCCAGGGAGTTGGATCAATGACAGTAGTCACTGACACTTGTTTTATATTCAGTTAATAATATATTCTACTGAGAAAGTCACTTTTTCTTCAGTTTTCTCTGTTTTTGGTATAATAACGACAAGTTTAATCCAAGTTTTTATGAACATCTACATGATCAGTAAATGAAATATTGGAAAATACCTGATTTTCACTGGAAAAATGCAAAATACAGAGGATTATTTCATAATAAATGGTGACAAATCACTTAAGAAATGTTAAAAATAGAGAAAAAATAGTTATTTGAGAACTGCCACAAAAGTAGCATTGGGTCTTTATGAGTTAATATTTTACACAGTCTCAAATATTAAAATGAAACATTTGCAAAAAAATCTGTTTTGTGTTTCGAAAGGAGTTGTCTGCATGAGACAGACACAAATACAAATGATTTTCTTTTTGTTTGGTTGTTTGTTTACTGTTAAAAAAAAAATAAACTAAATCACTGACAGTTTCAACATGTCATACGCTGGATGTGTTTCATTATCTGCTGAAACATCCAGTTTTGACCTTGATGGAACAGAGCGTGTGTAGAACTGAGCATGTGGGTTTGGAGAATGGAACAATACTTGGTAGAGTTCCATGACTTAAGAGTGATTCTTGATGCAATAAATCACAAACATGTCCAAAAACGTTTTTCCATCACTGTATGTGCAAAGATGGGGTAGATGAACAGGCCAAAAAATGTGATCTTTTGGCCTGTTGAGTCTAGTTTTGACCAGCTCTATATGTAAAGTGTCATGAGATAACTTTGTTATGATTTAGCGCTATATAAATAAAGTATGACTGACTGACTGATTGATTGATATCAAGGTGTTTTTAATAACAATTATGGTACATGATTTGACTTGAAACACCTACTTATTGCCCAGTCAGAACACAATGGGAGATTAAAGACAGCATTACAGACACCAGCATAGATTATTATTTTATCATCAAAATAACAATTAACACCTGAGTTTATTGGATAATTCCAATCCAGATTACCATCATAAAGTTTTCATTGGGAGATAAAAAAAAAAAAGTCCAACAAGTGGTGCCAAGGACAACAAACCTAGCGCCTTACACATATTTTGCCCATTATAAGTAAATGGGAAGATTTAAAAATTCATTACAAAATTTGAGCTTTTATCTACTTTTCCCAAAATGTAATGACATCTATTCTGGGTCACTGGCAATCTATAAACCCAATTTGGTATGAATTGAACCGATTTGCTGCTAAAGTGTTACCAAACAAAGAAACAAAGAAACTGAACCAAAAATAATACCCCTTGCCTCCCACTTCGGGGAGGAGGGCAGGGTAATAATTAGTCTTATAATAAACTATATGGAGTAAGACATCAAAACATGCACATCCCCATGGGTAAGGAGTCCAACTGGGTGCTAGATAGTAAAACTAAAGTAGAAAAAGAAAAACATGTGCACAACAGCGTAGCTCATGTGCAGAGATTTATCCGAGCTGTAACATTTCAGGCAGCATCGCTCTTCTTCAGGCTATTAGGGGGCTCTAGAAGCACTATAATAAACTACAACAACAAAAAACAAGTACATGTTGTATAAAATGAGATTTCAGTGACATCCCAGCATGCACTTGGTACAAAGGCGGGGAATGGTAGCTTTGGAAAACTGTGCATCTTTCCCTGTCATATTACACGTCTACAATCTGCAGATTAACATTTTAAACTTACCGTGTACACTTTAAATGGTATCATGTCTTTGGATAAATAAAAAAAAGTCATCATTTCAGTCACTTCTTTCCTGCATTTGCCACCATGGTAAGAGTTTGATGATTGTTAAAGGACATAGTTTTTGGTTTAATGAGTAGGTCTTTATGGTCAGTCAGGTCACATTAGAAATAAAGAAAACACACAAAGCCCTTCGTCCAATCAGAACAGTTGTACATTAGGCTGAAAAGTTCTGCTGGATTGTGAACACAGCACTGATCTCTGTTATTAAATGCTATTTGAAGTTATTTTCAAGTTCAGAAACAGCATTAGGATGACATAAAACAACACAATCTCAATGATTCACAGAAATGTCAGATCGCGGACATCTGGAGGGTTGATCATCATATAAAATTGTCAGATCAATCACCTCTATATAGGACTGGAATATCCTCTGAGAGCAGTTAAAGAGGTTTCTGAAGAGGACCTGATACATTTCGACATGTTTTTTTTATGTGACTGTTTGCTGTTAGAATCCATTACTGCCGCTGTCAGCCTACGCTCTCGTCTTCAACAAAGAAGCAAATTAGGGATTTTTGAGGAACTGGCCAAAGTCAACCACAGTGTCTTTGGTTGGTGATCACAAAAGATTCACCCATCAGTCATGGATTAAAAGAATTGTATTAGCTTCAAAGCCCTGCCTCCTGTGCCCTTCAGAATTATGATTTAACATATTTTTATGAAGGCCTGCCTGTGCTTATACGTTTTGTCATGAAGATTTGTGTCAGTCTGTGTATAAACTCTGCTCCACAGATAAAAAGCAGACTTAACTGGATTTAAAAGGTTTCCCTTTCCACTTCAGCTCCCTTCACTCATGTTTTGGTGCTGCAGATGCTACAAGAGACAGAGCAGGAGCAGCAGGCTTATTGAATGCATGTGGAAAATGTACTCAGTGTGTCTAAAGATCATCAGATCAAGGTGTATTTTAAGGTCTTTCTTGTAAACACACTGCACAATGTTGCTGTTGTGACCAGTTACATTATGCAAACTGTGGCTGATTTAATCGCATGGTGGAGAGTTCAGCCACAACTTTGACTAAGCAAATGAGAGTGACTACCCTGATGTAGCCTCTATAGCTCACACACGCTAAACAGCTTTACATGAATGTATGCAATCCTGTCTATGTGTACAACTCTGCATGATGCACCCAGTCTGTTCCGCCGGTAATCCACATCCACAGACCCTCACCCTCTATCGGTGAATGTGAGTCAACCAGCTCCAGACCCGCTGTGATTGATGACTTCAGCCAGAGCCAGGCTGCAACCACAGACACACACAAACACACATTACTCACCCCAAAGATAAGCAAATGGTCCGCAAGCCCTAAGTGCTCCGCAAACACAGGTAACACTGGCCTCATTTCAAACGTGGTTCATTACCTAACCGCTGTAGGCTACCTCGACAAAACAAAACAGAAAAAAAAAAAAAAAAAACAAGGATGAGAGACGTAATGCGCTGGTTGGCTTTCATCTTTTTATCTGGTAGCATGAGGCCAGATCAAATCATGGGCTCTGTTTTCACTGTGTCACCGGGATGCTCTTGGCCATGACCACGAGAAGTAGGACTCAGCTTCATGTGATATTTTGTGAGTGCTCTGCCAATAATATGACTTGTTTTTTGCTGTACTTGTAAATGCAGCTATGGCTTAAATCTCTGCATGTGCAAGGGTTTGACGTAAACAACAGAATACAGTACAATACAGGTAGTGTATATCAGGTCAGCAGATAGAGGGGTATGATCAGCACATGACATGGAATAATTCTTTTAGTTTTAGTCTTAGTTTCCCGTTTGCAAAATGTGCACAGATGATGTAATAAGACATGACCGCCAATAGGAAACATCCCTCACCATAGATGAGGATACTTTCCCCATTAAGATTGTATTTGCTATATTTCTCTATAAAATGCATTAAAAACAAACAACATACGACATAAAATAAAAAACATTGGGTCTCTTATTCACTGCTGCATGCATGCACAAGAGAATATTTATTTGGTTAAAAAAATATATTTAGGTTTGTTTTTTGTGCATAAGCAAAAAATTATGCAAAAATATGAAAAATCACAAAAGAATGATGATGTTGGACAGTTTTATAGTCTACATAAATTACGCACCAACTCATCAGGGAGCTGGTCTGTAGCTGTAGAAGTTTGTTTCCTTGTTTGTTTGTTTGTGAACACTCTAGCAGCAAAACTAATGGTTGAATTCTTACCAAATTGGGTTTATAGATGGCCAGTGACTCAGAATAGATCTGATTACATTTGGGAACAGCAGGTCAAAGTTCAAATTTTTTATGAATTTTTAAAATCTTTTTTCCCCCATTTACTTATAATGGGCAAAATTTCAAATGTCCAGAGCAGCAAAACTGTAGGTTGAATTCATATCAAATTGGGTTTATAGTTTGCCAGTGACCTGGAATAGATGTGATTACATTTTGGGAAAAGTAAGACAAGGTTCAAATTTCTTATGAATCTTTTCTTCTCCCATTTACTTATAATGGGGGTGAAATGTCAAATGTCTATAAAAACATAATTTTGTTTCAATTTACGTCAAATTTGGTACATATATGGAGGCAATTGATATGCTGACACAAGCACACGCATAGACATGATGTCATCAGTTGGATCTATGCCAAAATAAGCTACAATATATGCAAGGGGTGGGGTTTGTTGTGCCTGACACTACTTGTTATGATAGTGTAACCCCTTGAAAATGTAAATGGGTTTACTAAGTGTAATTTAGTTCTAACATGTTCATTTATGTGTGAATTCATGACGTGCAGGTGTAATTGCTTTGTGTGGCCACAGGGGGGCACCTAATGCATGCTTGGTGAAAAAAATACTCCGGAAGTGCGGCATTGCATGTTGGGAAGAAGAGACGCTAAGCTAGGTCAAATACAAACGCTACCACGAGATACTTACGAGGAAGATAAAAAGTTTATGAGAGACTGTTTTATATTCATAGTTCCAAGTCTGTATTTTGAGTTTCACAAGGAAGCGCCTGCAATCCGGCGACTGGGACGATTGTTTCGTTTCGTTTTTTTCCAACCGAAGACTCCGGTGAGTGATATATTAATAATGTTGTGCTATGGTTGATTATGTTAAGCTGCTAACATGCTAATAGATCCGTACATTTTCAGTTGTTATAAATGTGAAATATCGAACATTCTTTCATAAAAAACCAATCGGAGTCGATAGTAAATGTTGCAAGGATGTTGTTATCTGTCAAATTATTGAGTTGAGTTGGAAATTAATTTGTTTTACGTGATCGATGGTGATTTCCACTGCGTCAATTTGGACGCCATGTTCAATGTTGTAGAAGTGAAAAGCGTGCGCTGAAGCTCACAGGCATGTGCAGTTTTGATATAAATGTGAAAAATTCATTTTAAGACTGTTGTAGATGTATTTATAAGTGTGTCTAAGAGTCATGGTTGGATTGATTATTGAGAGAAAAGAAATGTTTTGTGGAACATGATTTAGATGATGCTGTTAAACAAAAAGAGACAGAAACTAATGGTGAATTGAGATATTTTATTTTTATTTGTCTCATGGTACAGTTGCGTATTTCTTTGTGGTCAGTGTTATCAGTTACATTTGAGTAAAAGAGAGAAAGATGGATAATTCTGTACAGAAAGTGATGACTGCTAGTTAACTTTGTGCTCTACTATGCAGATTGTTTTTTTCTTATGCTGAGTTTTTGGATCTACATCAAGCCGAAAGCCAGGTTTTCTTTGTCTGAGACGACACGGGATTGGCGAGGATGCTGAATCCTTCATCTTCATTGTCTTCATGAAGAGTCGCACCTGGAGGAAACAACCTGACAGCGTGCAGTAACCACACATACACACACTACCCAGGTAGAACTAACACACACAATATACTTGAACTGACACAAATTCAAACTAAACTTTGGACTGGACTTTGATATTGGCAGCAACAGCTGTCGGAGGACACTTTGACTGTTATTGTTTTGTTTATATTGGGATTTTTGGATTCTGAGTCGGTTCTGCTCTTATTGTTGTAATAAACCCAATGTGTTCATCGTAACCTAACCATCCCTCACTCCTTGAGTCGAATCAGTGTGAAGTACTAACAAAGGTGTCATTACCGTGTTACATTAGGATGGGGGCTAATAGTCTAGATTTACATCTATTCAGGTCTTTTACTCAAGTAAAAGTACCAATATAGCAAAGCCAGATACAATTGTACGTAAATGAAAGTATGTATTAGCAGTAAAATATATAAGAAGCAAAAATACTGGTTTAGTATTTAATAAATTACCATAAATGACACTGTTAGATTATTACCTCCACCAGGGAGGTTATGTAATCTCTCCAATTCGTCTGTTAGCAGATTATACTGAAATCAGTTTTGATTTTCATGAAACTTAGAGGAAGTTTGGGCCAAAAACAAGCAGATCCATAAAAATCCATCACTTTCAGAGAAGCAAAGGTAAACCTAGAACTCAGAACGATAACAGTTAAATACAAAATATTGTACCTAGTAGCACCAACTGACAAAAAAAGACTCAGTAAGTACATTTACATGCTCACTGTTATTCTACGAGTATTCTAAATTCGAAAGATGTTATATAAACAGCATTTTACAAATCAGGAATTTGATTAAATTGAGCATGTTCTCATTCAGATATGTGCGATATGCTGGTATTATTCTGTTTTTATAAGAACTATTTAAGCATGTTTGTAATACATTCAGAAAATGACTCAAATATCTGCATTTTAGTGCAGGTTGTGACTATTTTCTATTTACTACTATTTCTAGTCAGCTGAAGAGGTCCACTAATGGAAAACTTTAAAACTTACTTTTTAGAGGTTATGCAGGGCTGCATGTAAACATTAGTATTAGAAGAGTATAAGTTTTCAGTGGTGACGTAAACAGTATATTTTGGAGTTTCAAAAAAAAAAAAAAAATTATATTGGTGCGCTGGTGATGGATCTACTGTGAACTACTTCATAAATACCCAGCCATGTTTTTTGTTTTTTAACATTCTTTTTTTATTGAACATTTTCAAAATTATAGCAGTCCAGCATAGTTGACCAAGTTTTTTGAGTGTGAGTAGGATATCTGAGGGAGAGGAAAGAAGAAAAACAAGCTTAAGCTGCAAAAAATGTGTTGTCATTTTTCTGAACTTCTAATAGGAACCTAGGAGATTTTTCACTTCTGTTTTTCTGTTTCATTTTTGGATTAAATGAAAACATCTGAGAGGTTTAGATGGAACTTCCAGATTTTGTTTCAATCCTTAAAAAATGGCTGTATTTTAGAAATTTGTTATAATGTGGCAAAATCTTCATCTTTCAAATACCTAAAGACAAATGTAATGGAGAAAACGCACAATATTTGTCACTGAGATATATGGGAGTAGAATATAGAAAAATAAAGTGGTAGAAGAAGTGTTACTTCCTTCTGCAGCAATATTTCAGTTCAGGCTAGAACCTCTAATCTTTAATATCATAAATCGGACACTTACGAGTCACAGTCAAGGATGTGCACATGCACGCTGTGGGGAGGTGTTGTCCATTCAACTGTCCTTGCTTTATTATTCAGAGTGGTCATCTTAACCTCATGTGGGAGTGGGGATGTCACACATACTAACCAGATGATTTTACTGCACTGACGGTAGCTGTGTCAAGGCTTTTACGTCTCCATCACTGAGGGGGATTCTCAGCTGCATTGTTACCACGAGGACAGAGGCTATAAATCACACCAGTGGCACCAGACCTGATACAGAAATAACAGTGCAAATGCTCTGTGACTTTTCAAACGATGATTTACATGTTGGATTGGTTCTAGGGGGATTGTGTTTAATACGGTTTCAATATTCTGGACAAGATTCATATATTTAGCATTCTATTCATCCATTCCATCCATGTATAATTATGCCTTTTAAGTGAAAGCCACTTATTTTCATTTTTCTTAGATTCAATAATGTAGTTATTGTTAAAGATAAAATGTAATATGTTATGGATCGGTGTTTCCCAACCTTTTTGAGCCGCGGCACATATTTTACATTAGAAAACTCACAAGGCCCACCAAACAAAAGTATTTTTATCGAAATATAATGCAAATCTAGTCTCTGTTTACTGAGTGTGAAACCTGGGCCTGTTTAGTTAAACACAAAGCTGATATTCTTCCAGGAATTGAAGAAAGACATGGGGCGTTTGGAATGAGAAAGCTGAGAGGGGTGCTTCAGCGACCCCTCGGACGAACCCATGGCTTACAGATTGAGATCCACATAATACAAGCCTATCCCCCCTGCTGATCCGTGCATCACTTGTGAGGGGGGCTTTATCACCAGAATGCACCACATCGGGGCCGGCTCACTTTCATTTTCACTTTGCAAATGGAAACTGTTGTTGTAGAGTGGATCATTGGCACGTGCAGTCGTATGTATCTATATCACAAAACTTGCTTAGAGTACCAATCAGGTGAAATTGGATAATCTTCCACGGCGCACCTGATGATTTCGGTTGGGAAACACTGTTATAGATGACGAGATAATTTTACATTCAATATGACAGATGCAGGGTAAGACCAAGTCAAAACTGAGAACAAAACTCACGGCGAGAGCAGTATGGTGACCAGGTTCCTGTTGCCAGTGAGTAGTAGAATGAGGAAGCCTGTGGAAAGCAGAAACAGTTTTACACACAGAAGAAATATGTTAAAGAAGCTTTCAAACCACAGTACTAATGTTCACAAAAAATTAAAAAAGAGGCAGAAATTTAGCCATGTCTCTACAGCTATGGCCTTGAAATAAAATCCAGAGTCTGAGACAAGATCATGACCTTCAAAAAGTGATCTTGAGACCATAGAGGAAATGGATTCTTGGATGGATTGAATGGATTCTTCAAAAAAAGAAAATCTGCTTTTTGAAGGGGCCCAGTGAGAGCCGAGACCTGAATCCAATAGTGATGCTGTGGAATGACCTCAAGAGAACTGTTCACACCAGACATCCTAAGAGAATGTCTGAGCTGAAGCAGTTCTGAGGAAGAATGGTCCAAAATTCCACCTGAACGTTGTACTAGTCTGATCAGCATTTACCTGAAACGCTTGGTTTTTGCTGCCAAAGGAGGTTCAACCAGTCATCAAATCCAAAGGCTCACTTACTTTTTCCAGTAATAATGTGAATGTCAAACAGCTGTGTTCAATAAGGATATGAAATATTGTAATTGTTTAAGTGGTATTAGGTGAAGCACATTGTGTTCGTCTGTACTTGTGACATAGATGCAGATCCGATTACATTTTATGTCCAATTCAAGTACAAAACATTGAAAATTTCAAGGGGTGAATATACTTTTTCTTGCCACTGTACATTCTTTTGATAGTGGGGGGAAGTGGAGAATCATGGAGCAGGTAAACTCCACACACGCCCTGGCCCAACTGGGAATCAAATTAATTATATTTTGGCTGTGAGGTGATGGTGGTAACCGCTGCATATCCACTCAAATTCCATCATAAAAGATATTATACAGTATTATACACTGCGCTGTGTAATTGTGCCACAACCAATTATGAAAACTATATATACATAAATATTTAATAAATTACCTAGACAATGAAGGACAATATGACACACTACAATGAAACTAAAAATGCAACACAGGTACAAACTCTGTAATAACTGCACAAAAAAGGGGATTTTTAGCCAAAAAGCCTGTCTGCATTTTGGAGGAGCTGAGCGTGAAAACATTTGACAGCAGGTATCTGGAGGCCTCTCAAACACCGCTTCCTTCCTTGTGCCTGTGGAGCTCCTCAACACTCATTTGTTCCATATCAGAGTCACATAAACTCTCATCACTCTGGGATCTGTAGGAAAATAAACAGCCAGGCAGGGAAGCAGCCGCGCTGACGTCAAGGAAGAAGACGGAATCTGATCAAAAACACCTCGTGGCAGAGCGGAGGGCGTCCGTGGTGTGATATGACGGTCACAGAGAGAAGGGGTTTGTTAGTGGAAACCCTCAGTTATTATCTGATGAGGACTCTGTGATCACAACTGACATTAACTACTGAGTGGATGAAAAATTGTAATTTAATTAACTACAACTATCAGAAAAAAAGTACAGTTGCGGCTGAGATGATGTGAGATAGAAGTTAAAACTGGAATAATTGCAATTACTCATGTATTTGTGTTTTTAAATGAGTAAAAGTACCTACCACTGGAAAGGGAAGTCTTATCCCTGGATCTTTATGTGGAGCTGTATCAGTGGTCACCGGTCCAGCACTGTGGTTTGTACGGGGTATCTCCTAGGTGTGGGTGTGTGTATTTGAATACAACCTGAGGGGAGCAGCCCACTGACGTCAAGGAAGACAAGAGAATCTAATCAGAAACACACAACAATTGAGGTGGATAAAGATTTGGAACAGGAGCTGATCAGATCTTGATGTGATAACAGAGGATGGAAGGGTAACCGGCTCCATCCTTCAGATTTGCAGGGTTTAGAGTTTAACTATTGACAAACAACGGCATTGTGTAATAATTTCTACAAGATACATCCACATTGTTACATTAAGTACTGATTAAAATGTTCGTGATATCACAAGGGTATATTGCGGTCAGGAACTGCTTTATCTAAATTACTTATTCTTTACATCTTTATATTTATTTCCAAAAATGTGCATCAGAAAAGTTGCTGTTTCTACAATTCATAGGCATGCGTACTCTTAATTTCTAATGTATCTAGTACTTTTAGGGCTTCCTTTAAAAGGTAAATGGAGGATATACAAACTCTGGGGCCACCAGAACCTAGCCTTAATATACTCTGGAGGTGTATAAGGAGGTTAAAGATATTTAAAGCTCTATGTTTATGTTTATGTTTACGCATTTGGCAGATGCTTTTTTTCCAAAGCGACTTACAGGGGAAAACCAATTAAATCACTCAATCAATCAAAATTTTACTTATATAGCGCCAGATCACAAAAAAAAAGTTATCTCTTGACATTTTATATATAGAGTTGGTCAAAACCAGACTCTAAGTCAATTTACAGAAACCCAACAGAACAGCTATGTAGATAAAGGTCACGGTTTGCTCAGTATACAAGTTATTCTGCTGTCACTACTTCCCTGTACATAGCTATGCAGATTAACAAATTGCGAACTCTGTAGCTAATGCTGACTACATGCTAGGTGCTAATGCTGATGGCTAAGCTAACGGTTAGCATGCTAACGCAAACGCATTTATGGTAAAGCTAAAAATAAAGACGTGTCCAATGTTTTATATGTTTGAAACTATTTAAAATAATGTCATTAGCGCGCAAAGTCACAATGTATATGAATTATGATTTACAGGCTGTCCACAGCATCAGCACACAAAACTAGCTTAGACCCACGAGATAGAGTGAGACAACTTCCTGTTTCCGTTTTACCAGCACTTCCTGTTTTCATTTTTACAAAGAAAAGCACTAATATTAATAGAAAAATTATTTGTAATATTGAAATTATTAACTTGAACAAAAATTAATAACTAATTAAAGCTTGCAGGAACAAGTGCTTTTCTTTCTTTCTATTATTATTATTATTATTATTATTATTATTATTATTATTAAATTACATATTTGCTGACTGGTATCAGAAAAGTCCTCTAATTTTGCTGTGCAGTGTAAACATTGTAGTATAAAAGTGCTCAACAAAAAAGGTCATCAATATATATATAATATGAAGTCAGATAACAGAAGACTTTATTGATCCCACAATGGGGAAATGTATAATTTACAGTGATCACAGGATAGTAAGAAAATATACAAATAAAAACTGTTACTATAAAACAGTAATAAAAAAAATCTACATACAGGTATTTACAGACCATAGAAAGAAAACCTACTACTAAGTTACATCACTTATTTGTTTTCCACAGGTTAACTTGTCTTCTGCAACATTACATTTAAAAACTAACCCTCCAAACACTGCAGATCTGTATTTCTGTTGTGAGGCTGCTTCACTGTGATGTCGTGTGTGTGATACTGTCCAGACACCCGACGACTCAACACTCTGACTCTGTGGTGTTGATGGGAGTGGGCGGGGCCTGCAGGATGGAGTGACAGGTCAGCCACTTGCTGAGTTCTGACAGAAGGTCACTGGTTATCTCACTGACCCGCTGACAGCAACAAACACACAAATACCACATGTGTATTCGCTGAATTGTGTCTCTTATGTCACTTTATCTACTCGTATCATCACATCTGGAACTGTGAAGATGAATGTACAGTCTGAGGGGAACCACAACACCCCACAGGTCACTCCAACTCCCGAAAACACACACATCCTCAAACATCAAACAACACCCCACACTGCATGAACCCACTCCCTTTACCCTTCGGTTTACACTCTGACCCCATCCAGACCCTCCCCTAACACAAACACTCCCAGCATCTCACCCTCGACCTCACACTCACACCCATCACCCTGCAAAACACTACAGAAGCATTCCATCGCTGCTCAGCTTGGCATATGTAGAGCAACGCTTCAGTCCTGGTGGTGTCCTTATCGGTCTTTGTAGGCCACCTAGAATTCAGTCAGTGACGCCATCATCTGAAACAGCCAAAGATCCTGATATTATAACCATCCTGTGGTTAATAACACCTCATTTATATCAACTGTCTCAACCTGAAGAGATTGTGCAAACACAGGGTTCCTGCAGGTCATTAAAAAGCATTAAAAGTCATGAAATATATTTTGTGAAAATGAAGGCCTTAAATGGCATTAAAAAGCATTAAGTCTATATCCAGAGGCATTAAAAAAGTAAATACACTTCATTCATTCATTTTCTGAACCCGCTTTATCCTCACTAGGGTCATGGGGGTCGCAGGAGCCTATCACAGGTACTTATGGGCGAAGGCGGGGTACACCTCGGACATGTCGCCAGTTCATTGCAATACAATTGATGGAACAGAAGCGTTGTTATTCACGATTTATTTTGATTATATAAACATTTAATAATTTTGATCGGAAGTATAGTGCAATGATTAACAGGCGGAACCCTCTAATTGGCAATCGTTTGTGGCTGATGCACAAAATCACAACACCTGATGCTTGGAATATTACATGCTGTGCACGTGCTCATGCTGTGACGAAAGAGCAAAGGGAATATTAGCAAATGTCGGAAAAATGAGAAAATACAAGTTTCAGCAGAAGTGATTAAAGAAGGAACTATTCAGAACCTGGTTAAAGCCTGTCAACGGTAAACTGTGGCATTGAAGTGACATTAAAAAGCACATTAAAAAGCATTAAATTAGATTTGCTGATATCTGCAGAAACCCTGAAACAGAAGTGATTGCAGTCCGAGTCATAAGGTTTAGCCATTGACTGACTGGAATGATGCATTCCTGTTGTTTGGTTGTTTTGCTTTACTAAACCAGCAAATCTAATGTTGGCTTAACCCTTGATCTGGCAAGTGACTATTTTTGGTAATTTCTGCATACATTACAAGACAGTGACAGCAACAGTTCCAGTGAGGACAGTGAGTCAACAATCTGAGGTCCAATGTGGTCTACAGGGTCTGTAAGGTCCACCTCTGCATGAACAGTGAGTGTACCTGCTTTGTTAGGTGCCATGAAGTAATGGTACTAATGTAAGGAATGATGTTCAAAGGGTTAATGTGGATGTGGACAGGGGTCTGGATCAGCACTTATATTGGTCTAATGTTCTAAAAAAAACATGTTGCTTTCACCTTACATGTGTTTTTCTTGTATTTTTTTATATCTTTGTATTTGTGAGTGAACTAGTGTGAGGACAAATGTGAAGTCTAGATGGACTGGGGTGAAATTATGGAATGGACATGATGATGAATATAATTATTCACTCCTTTGACAAAGTAAAAAAAAAAGCCTTATGTTTAAAATCATTTAGGTATATTTAATAGAGATGGTAAATATGTTTTTGTTGTTGTTTTTTTTTTTTTTTTTTTTTTTATGGTGTGAATGCTCGATGCTGTACATATTTAATTTAATGTAAGCAGTGTGTGAGGTGAAGAGGATAGGCAAAAAAATATGCTTTTGCTTCTAGCTTATTCCTTTTTTGATTTTTATGTTTAGGGTCAAAACACAGTAATGTCCCATTAGAGAGCAAACTTTAATTGATTGGCATTCCAACATTTATTTTAATATAAAGTAGCTCCTTGTTTTGGATTATCCTTTATGGTCCAACTAAAGCAAAAATGAATTTAAAAGCAAAAAATGTGGGTCATTTAGCAACACTAATCTGTCAAATTATTTCTAAAATGTCCCGTCAGAAAGATTTTGAATACCGTGTTTTGACCTTTTATTACAATTAGTGCACTATGTGCAACAATTAATGTACAAACAAAAGGAAAAAAAATCATTCATTCATTCATTTATATCCATTTTTGTATTATTATTTATTTATTTATTTTTTGCCACTTACAGGTAAGGAACCAAATATGGTAACTTCACTGACCTAAATTTTCTACATAATAACTTTTTTTTAATTTCACAAATGTAATATCATTTTGTTATGTCCTCCAATAACCCACTAAGGTTGAAATATCAGAGTATTTCTATGAGTGTCCTATAAAGGGTTAAGACTTCTGCACAGGACTGTAAGTAAAAAATGAAACGGTGGAAACAATGGGCTGACACATGGGAAATTAGACTAAATTAATCATTGTATCTACCCTTTTGTCAGATTTATATTATATGTTTTGAACTCATGATGCACTAAAGCTGAACTCCACAGTCTGTCATCTCAGTCCTCGACCCTCCGCCACACACAGAAGTATCCACCCACTCATACACACTCGCTATTTCCCTGACCTGACCCACATGAGAGCGAGGCCCGCACACACAACACACCACATCCCTATCATAACGTGTCCCTCCTCAAGACACCCAGGAGGATCATGGTCTGTCATTGGCTCTGACAGTGAACCGCCTTTAAACAGCAGTGACACACAAAGCCAAACACCTCTCTAATTAGTCTTATTTAAAGGTTACTAATCTCGGTAAAGATGACTCTTCGTAACACACAATAGCCCCCTCCCCTCGATCCCAGGTCGGTTATTTGGAGCAGAATGGATCCCACAGTTGTTGACTGCGGTGGGTAAAATACAAAAAGCGTGTGTTTTGCGCAGCTGTTTGTGTGGGCGTTCTAAAATGTTTTGACAGTGACCGTAAAGGATGACAGTGTAATGTGAGTTTATGAGTACTTGTGTGTCTGAAAGAGATAAAGAGTACACAACAGAAGTGGGTAAATTTAGTTTTAGTCAGAGAAAAACAACCTAACAATAGAGGAATCAAATGTGTAATGAGAACATTTCAACCCTCATACACAAACTGTTTGTTGTCGTAAGTGCCATCGCCGATTCAGTGTTTGATGAACTATCAAGTAATCAACTATCCCAGTGTAAAACAAACAGGTGGAAGAAACGAAATGGGGTTGAGACAAAATCTTAGTACTGGTAAAATTTTGAGCAGGTAATAAAAATAATAATAATCTGCTTTAAAGGCTGGGGTGCCAATAAGTGGGGGGTAAACATGACAAATTCATGGGCCCGGTTTTTGTGGGGGGCCCATTGAGCAGTGGAGGGGGCCCAGTGGATACAGGTTAGAACACAGGTGTCAAACGTGGCCCGGGGCCCAAAACCGGCCCGCCAAAGGTTCCAATCCAACCCGTGGGATGAATTTGCAAAGTGCAAGTTAGGGCATCAAACTCAAAAATATCACAATAACCTATAAATAATGACAACACCAATGTATTCTCTTTGATCTAGTGCAAAAAACATTAAATTATGAAAATGTTTACGTTAACAAACTATCCTTTAATAATGAAATGTGAATAACCTGAAGAAATATGAACAACCTGAAATGTCTAAAGAGAATTAAGTGTAATTTTAACAATATTCTGTCTGTTGCTAAATTTTTTGTGCCTTTGTAGATCTGATCTGTAATGCATACATATATATGATAAGTCAAGGCATAATATTGATAAAATTGTACTTATATGTCTTTACAAATTTCATGTTTTTCAAGTTATTCACATCCTTTTTGTTTGGATAGTTTGTAAATGTAAATATTGGCATAAATTAATGTCATTTTTTGCACTAAAACAGTTTGGAATTGTCATTATTTATTGGCTGTCATGTTATTATTGTACTGGTCCGGCCCACTAAAGATTAAATTGGGCTGAATGTGGCCCCTAAAAGAAAATGAGTTTGACGCCCCTGGGTTAGAACACATCTGTCAAACATGCGGCCTGGAGGCCAAAACCGGCCCTCCAAACGTTCCAATCCGACCAGCAGCATGATTTTATGGAGTGCAAAAATTTCACTGAATATATGAACAGTCAAAGGTGTTGAACTGGTTTTAGCCCAGTGTGATCTAAAGTAAAATAATAGTCTAATAACCCTTACAATAAAATGTGAACCTGAAAATGAATTAGAATTTTAGCAATATTCTGTCTGTTACTAAATGTTTTGTGGATTTGTAGATCCAATTTGTAAGTTGTGTTAATAAGTTGACACAAAATATTGTAGACATTCTTATTTTAGTTCCACATTCCAAACTTCAAAATTTCAACAATATTATGTTTGTGTAACATTGTGTGTAATGCACATGTACAAGTGAAAAGTTGAGGCATAATATTGCTAAAATTTAGCTTATTTTTCGTAAGAAATTACATTTCTTTCTGGTTATTCACATCTTTTTGGTGAAAAGATAGTTTGTAAATGTAAATATTTTCATAATTTTATGTTTTTTATTGTATTAAAATGAAGAGAAAAACTGGGAGTTGTCATTATTTATAGGTTTTTATGCTATCATTTTAATGGTTTGGCTGGCTTGAGATCGAATTGGGCTGAATGTGGCCCCTAAACTAAAATTAGTTTTAACACCCCTGGGTTAGAAGTTGTGAAAATTTCATGTAAGGTTCACTGTAAAAGAGAGGCATAGAAGTCGGGAGGCGAATGTTGAAAGCATGTTAAGTTTCAGTTTCATTTTCATGCTTTTGCTGCCTCCATTATGTTTATTCAGCTCTTCTTCTCCAAGGAATTTTTCAATGGGGTAGCACCCCAGCGCCCCCTATGGACCAGCCCTTATATTATTCTTTAACATATTGAACATACAGTATAATCCTGCTCATAATCACTGTTTTCTTAACCCTCCGGTATCCCGTCCAGCAAGGCCCTTACTAAGCACCAAGTGTGCCTTTTTGGCACACTTGTGGAATAATGTCAAAAAGAAAAATTTCATACAGTTTGTTTTTAATTCTTTTACACTTTTTTCTATTTCATCAACTTGAGCCGTAAATAAAAATACCAAATACTCAATAATTGTCACATCTTTTAACCCTTTAAATGCCATGTTTTTAATGTAAACAAACTTTTTTTTGGATGCAAAAAAACCCAAAAACTTAATTTTTTTCAGTATACTACATAAAAAGTGGATCACATATTATTTGATTTTTGCAGTCTGGCATATGTCAATGATTAACTCCAACACTGGTTAATTTGCATTATTATTTTTGACGCTAGGTCAGATGTTCAAAAATACTAGCATCTGTCACCAAGTGTACCAAAAAGGCACACCTATAAATCAAACTATTAAATATTATGTACTGATTTATTTTTCTGCTCTAATTTGATTTTATTTTTTGTAAATCAAGGTCAGCCCTAATCATACATATCAAATGGAACAAAGAGTGCGTTTTTGGCACACTTGGGAGACAGATGCTAGTCTTGTAATTTTATTTTGTTTACAATGTGCAAATTTTAGTTGGTGGCCAGAATTTTAAAGTTTGTGCAAAAATGAACAACTTTTGAATTCTAACCTTATTTAAGTTGTGCAAAATAATATGAAGTTTTTTAAAACGAAGTGCAAAGTGTGCCTACAAGACGCACCCGGATATCGGAGGGTTAAATGTAATCTGATTCTGTCATTTTTCCTGCAACCTTAATGGAAATCAGTTACAGTTACAGCTGCAGTTACATAACAACAGTCCATGTATTCTATGTATGTTTTCAATGTATGTCACTGCCCAAGCCTGCAATAGAGTGTGTGTGTGTGTGTGTGTGTGTGTGTGTGTGTGTGTGTGTGTGTGTGCATGTCTGTGTTGTTAATGTGTTTGTGTGGGTGTGTAGGAAGTGTGTTGTCTGTCTGTAGTTTAACTGGGTTTGTTCAGTGAGGCCTGTGATCACACAACCTTAAAGACTGTGATTAGGACAATGGTGGACACACACACACACACACACACATATTCAGGCCAGACATGGGATCCCAAACTGCAGGAACACACACGTACGTGCACACAAATACCCAAACCACTCAGCAGCAGTTGCTTTATTCCCAAACAGAAGCAAACCGCTGCACACACGTACTCAAAACACACACTTACTCTCATGCTTGGACTCCCCTGAAATGACACACAACTCTGGATGCTCTCTAATTTCCTCAGGGTGAGCTGTGAGATTGTGAGGTTAGTCATGATGAACAATGGTTCATCACACTGGCTTTAGATTGCACAGGGAAACTCATGCCAACACATTCATTCCTGACAGGATGCGTCATAAACTCAAGGTCAGGAAAGTTAAACTCAACAGGCTACACATTTACAAAACACACTCGTATAATGTAACCATAATGTCATCATTACAGTGTATTTATGTACTGAGTTTAAGCTCTATCAAACTAAAGGGTTTGTTTTATTGGTCTCTAAATGTCTAATACCATGGGCGTCGTTAGACTTGGGTATTCAGGGCTTAAGCTCAAAATGTTTTGGCAGTAGCCCCGGATCCCTGAGCACAAGTTTTTTGTGTATTTTTGTAATTAAAAAAAAAATAACCATATGAGTAAATGTAACCAGTGGTGTCGGACTCTGCATTGTGTTTTTTTAAGGATGAGACCTGTATGTATAACTTTGAAGGCAGTCTCTGTTTATTGTTTTTCGGCTCCTGACAAAAGTGACATAGATACAAAAACCTCCTGTCAGCGACCCCCGTAAAACATGCCCCTGCACTGGGGGTGTCAAAATCATTTTAGTTCAGGGGTCACATACAGCCCAAGGTGATCTCAAGTGGGCCGGACCAGTACAATAATAGGCATAAAAACCTTTACCTAATAATCTAAATTATTCCACTTTGTTTTAGTGTGAAAGAAGTCAAATTGGATTATGCAAATATGAATGACCTGACCAACCATGTGTAATTCTAACAATATTACGCCTCAACTTATCATTTATACATATACATTATACACAATGTCACACAAACATTTCGTAACAGGTATAATATTGTTAAAATTTTAGCATTTGGAACTAAAATAAGAACCATTTCTACAATAATATGTCTCAGCTTATTATTAACACAACTTGAAGATCACAGTGAATCTATTGTTTTGTTAAAAGTTGAACTATTTTTTCTTAAAACATTTCAGGTATTTTTATGTTTATGTTTATGCATTTGGCAGACGCTTTTTTCCAAAGCGACTTACAGGGGAAAACCAATCAAATCACTCAATCAATCAAATTTTATTTATATAGCGCCAGATCACAACAAAAAAGTTATCTCATGACACTTTATATATAGAGTTGGTCAAAACCAGACTCTAAGCCAATTTACAGAAACCCAACAGAATCCTCCAGGAGCAAACACTTGTGACTGGTGACAGTGGCGAGGAAAAACTTCCCTTTAACAGCAGAAACCTGGAGCAGACCCAGACTCCTGAAGGATGGCCGTCTGCCTTGACCAGTTGGGGTTAAAGAGAGAGGGTAAAGAAAGAGAAAAAGAGAGAGCAATAGAGATGGAGACTGGGGGAGAGGGGGAGAAGGGGGGAGTAGGGGGGTATTTTTGTTCAGCTTATTCACATTTTATTGCAAGGATAGTTTATAAATGTAAATTTGACATCCTTGATTGTTAATATCTTCAGTGTAATTTTATTCATTTTGCAAATTCATCTGTTGGGCCAGGTTGGAACCTTTGGCGGGCTGCATTTGGCCCCCGGGCCACATGTTTGACACCCCTGCCCTACACGAACCAAATAATACAGTAACGCGTTTCAGCACATCATACAGTTTGAACTAGCCAGTTCGTTTAAAAATTAAATTAGCAGAAGCTAAACCAAAAATTTCCCCCAACTGCATGGCTGCTTACCTCTCCCATAGAGATCCGGAACAAAAGGAAAGAGGTAAAGGCGCAAAAACTATAGTTATAGCGGGCAGTGTCACACTGTAAATTTCTCGATGGAGAACAGACTCAAATTAAAAGTTCCACTTACTAACTCGGAGGCCCATAATGTCAGGTATTAACCAAAAGAAATGAAACTAAAATGAACAGATTTTGTGTAATTATAACAAACAATACACAATATCCTCTACAAACCCTCACTGCTGTGAAATAATTGACTCTGTTACATAAATACATATTCACTTCATCACTGGCATCTGCAGCCATACGTCCATGCTTGTTGCGGTACTTATGGAGAACTAGCCCCCCCGGACACGAAATTCATTTCTTAAGCCCCGGATGTTTTCAAGTCCAAACGACGCCCATGTCTAATACTACAGCATCTATTTTTATGCTTCTGTGCTGACAGCAGCTGTGTCCAGATGCATCATGTTTTTGGGTTGTCAGTTCATCCATCTGTCCCATTTTCGTCAGAGCGATATCTCCAAGATCGCCTTGAGGGAATTTCTTCAAAATTGGCACAAACATTTGCTTGGACTCTAGGAGGAACTGATTATATTCCGCCAGTTAAAAGTCCAGGTCACTGTGAACTCACAAAACTTATTTTTGGCCATAACTCAAGGCTTGCTCCATTAATAATAATGAAATTGATAAATAGGATAGGTTTATATCCAAAAGGTCACCTCTTAATGTTCTGCAAAAGCATGTCAACACTGTAGCGTAGGAACAGTAGAACAGATATTAAAGTCGTGGCTATAATCTTGAATCTACAGTGAGTGAACAAATCTATGCAAAAAGTAAACTGCGCGCATACAAGCACTAATTCTACAGCATAAAAAGTAATATTTGTGTCACAGGCTCTTTTGTTAAGTGATTATTAGCTTTGATCCACACACAAACATACAATAGTAGGTGACGTAATGTATCTTAACAACTTGTCAGTGCAGTGGCGTAGCGGTTAGCACTTCTGACAGCTGTTCTCTCTATGGTATGCAGGTTTTCTCCAGGCCCTCTGGTTTCCATCATCATAAAAACAGCTATATGGAGGTTAATTCTCCTGTCAGTAGCGTTGATAAGGGTGTTGATGAAGATCTGGAGTTGGTCCCGGAGTGCCTTCAATAGCAGCTCAATGCTTCTAATGTGCTAAGTGCTAATGCGAATGCCAGGTGCATTGTTTTTATTAAGGTTATTCAAGGTCACAACATTTATTTCTGTACTTTTTTGGACACATAATGTTGCTGAACCTAGACCTGACCAACTGAACCAACCCCAGATCATAACACTGCCCCCACAGGCGTGTACTTGTAGGCACTAGGCATGGTGGGTAATCACTTCATCCATCTCTCTTCATCACTCTGGAACAGGGTCAGTCTGGACTCATTAGACCACATGACCTTTTTCCATTCAAAAACAGTCCAATCTTCAAGCAAACTGAAGGTTGTGTGAGAAATGAGAAGGTTCTTATTGCATCAGTTAGGATTAAAGAACTCATTTCAAGCTGCACAAGTGGTGCCAGGTACAACAAACCCCGCCCCTCACATGTATTGCAGCTTATTTTGGCATCGTTCCAGCTGATGTCATCATGTCTATGCATGTGCTACTGTGAGCATATCAATTGCCTCTATATATGTGCCAAGACTGAAGTAAATTGAAACAAAATTGATGTTTTTATAGACATTTGAAACCTTGCCCATTATAAGTAAATGGGTGAGAAAAAAAAAATCATAAAAATTTGAACTTTGACCTATTTTCCCCAAAATGTAACCACATATATTCTGGGTCACTGGCAACCTACAAACCCAATTTGGTATGAATTCAACCAATAGTTTTGCTGCTACAGACATGTGAAATTTTGCCCATTGTAAGTAAATGGGAAAAAAAAAAAATTAAAAATTCATAAAAAAATTTGAACTTTGACCTACAGTTCCCAAAATGTAATCAGATCTATCCAGGGTCACTGGCAATCTATAAACCCAATTTGGTATTAATTGAACCAATAGTTTTGCTACTACAGACATGTGAAATTTTGCCCATTATAAGTAAATGGGGAAAAAAAAAAAGATTTTAAAAATTCATTAAAAATTTGAACTTTGACCTACTATTGCCAAAATGTAATTGGATCTATTCTGGGTCACTGGCAATCTATAAACCCAATTTGGTAAGAATTCAACCAATAGTTTTGCCGCTAGAGTGTTAAAAAACAAACAAACCAAATCAAAAACAATACCCCTTGCCTCTCCTTCAGGTGGTGAGGTTAAAAAAAAAAAAAAGACCTTTTTTGGTTGGTCTCTGTATATATAGAGGGAGTAGGTCCCTTCCACAGGCCATGCCGTGTTTCTACTCTGGGTATCAAACCAAACACTGGTCCTTGACAGGTATTTTAGGCCTTTTAGTACACCTGGAAAGGGAGGGATAAAGTTTTGTAATTTTCTCATTTTGACAGTCTACAGCCTCACCACTAGATGCCACTAAATTCTACACATGGGTCCATTAAGAGACCAAAAAATAAAATGTTCTCCAGTAAAATGTTGTACTCTGTTTCCTCGCAACCCTGAACACTGTTTGGAAACACTACCTCATAGTTTGCGGCTAAATCCCACACATAGCAGTTTGTGAAACTATTTTAAGTGAGCCCATGTCAAATCTGGCATGTGCCACTTAAACATTTTTGGACCATGTACTGCTATAAAACTTGTCAGAGATAAATGTCTCTATGGGGTGCTTTCTGAAAAACAAATCTTCAGAATGAAACGAGATGCTGAATTGCAGTCTCGTTTTATGATACAAACTGGATTCAGCGTTTACATTTTTAAAACCCTACAATCCCCTGCTACTTTTGCGAGGGTCTGCAGGGCGCCAAAATGGCCGGCCTCCTGTTCCCATGGACTTTAACTACAGGCTTCAGCAGAAAATGACCACCTTATGTCAGCCTCGACCGCCCTGCACGGCGACAAGCACCCCGGAGACCCGTGATTGGCCAGCTGGTGACAGATGCCTGCCATGATTGGTGGGGGCCGTAATTCAGGCTGTAATTTGCAAAATGGAAATGTAGGTGACTGAGGAGTTTGTCTGTGTAAGTGTTTGTGTGTTTGTAAGAGGGAGAAAAAGAAGGAAAACAGCCATGTGAAAACAGGACAGACATGCACAATTTACTGGTAGATCTTAGATACAATTTTCCGTCTTCCCTTTTTTTTTTTTTTTTTTTTTTTACCCTCCACATGACTTGTTGCATTTTCCAGCAGCTCTGTCATCAGGCTTGAAGCATGACAGTAAGTAATGGCATCATTTCCTCTTTAATCTCCTTTGACTTCCTGTGGTCAGGGGGATGAAAGTGTCTTCCTTTACGAGCACATGATGGTGATGATGTGTGTGGACTTTATAGAAAGTTCAAAACTCAATGTGTTGTAATAAAAAACAGGCCAAAGGTCGTAACTGGAGGAAAATACTAACCAGAGTGAATATTACATGCGCACAGAATATTCCAAAATTTAATTCAAGTCATGCAACCAATTGGCATATTCCACTTTATTCTGAATGTTGGATCCTCTGATTAATACATGTGGGATTTGCTCAAGTTTTAGGAGAATATGTATGGAATATGCATGAAATATATTCAGAATATGCATCTCAGTTTGCAGTAGTTTCTGATTCACTGCCTCTTGACTGTTTTACATGTTGTAAATGTTATGTTGTAAACCACAGGTGTCAAACATGCGGCCTGGGGGCCAAATCCGGCCCGCCAAAGGGTCCATTCCGGCTCTTGGGATGAATTTGTGAAATGCAAAAATTACACTAAGGTATTAACAGCCCTTTTAGTTCAGGTTCCACATTCAGACCAATTCAATCTCAAGTGGGCAGGACCAGTAAAATACTATCATAATAACATAGAAAGAATGACAACTCCAAATTTTTCTCTTTGTAAATGTAAATATTTTCATGTATTTACACTAAAACAAAGTATAATTTTGCAAAAAAAAAAAAAGTGAATAACCTGAACAAATATGAACAACCTGAAATGTCTTAAGTACAATTTTAACAATATTCTGCCTGTTACTAAATGTTTTGTGTCTTTGTAGATCCACTGTGATCTGTAAGTTATAATGTACATGTGTAAATGATAAACTGAGGCAGAATATTGTTAAAATTACACTTATTTTTTTCAGTTTGTTTTATTCACATTTTTTGAAAGGATAGTTTGTAGATGTAAACCTTTTCATACCTTAAATTTATTTTTTTACTCTAAACCACAGAGAAAAGTTTGGAGTTGACATTATTTATATATTACTATGTTATTATTTTACTGGTTCGGCCCACTTCAGATCAAATTTAGCTGAATGTGGCCCCTGAACTAAAATGAGTGTGACACCCTTGTTGTAAACAAACCAACTAGTCAACCGTTTTACAGGCTTCAGTTGAGATACATGGCTAAAAGAAAAGTTCAAGAAGTGCAAGAGAGAACATACCAACATCTAAACACTATGAAATACTTGAATATCAACTGGCTTTTAGATATGTTGAATATGTGTGAGTATCAGAAGATCCAGACTGCGTTTACATGATCAAACTATTATTAACATGAACCCATAAAGACCCAAACATCCACTTTCAACCAAAATCATTTAATGATATAAAAAGTTAAATCACTGTTGATCCATTAATCCTATCAATACATGTAAATAATTGGTGTAAAATGCAGTTTGTCATCTTTTCATGGTCATCAGATATGACCCTTTTGGACGTTCAGAGGCTCCGTAGTGAACGTGGAAACCTGATTTTCACTGGAAAAATGCAAAATACAAAGGATAATATTGTAATCAATGGTGATAAATTACTTACGAAGGGTTAAATAGAGAGAAAAAATTATTTGGAAACTGAGACAAAAGTAGCAGTGGGTCTTTATGGGTTATCATTACTAGTGTCATTAGCCATGTAAACAGCTTAGCAAGGCAAGTTTATTTGTATAGCACATTTCAGCAACTAGGCAGTTTAAGGTGCTTCACACAGGACATTGAAATACAACAGGGAAAAAGAAACACATTTAAAACATTATAAAAGAAATATGTAAAAGGTGATTAAAAACAGCAAGTAAGAAAACAACACATAAAATCCAAAAATAGAAAAACATTTAAAAACAAAGTAGGAGTTGCAGTGAAGAGTTTTGAAGGAGAATATAAAATTTAAAAAGTCAAAAGCCTTTTAGTCAAAGGCAGCAGTGAACAGGTGAGTCTTTAACCTTGACTTAAAAGAACTCAGACTCTCAGCAGACCTGATATTTTCTGATAGTTTGTTCCAGATATATGGAGCATAGAAACTGAATGCTGATTCTCCATGTTTAGTTCTGACTTTGCAGACTTAGCAGAAGTACTGACTACAATTACACGCACAGTGTGATCTGGTTTTTACTTTTTCAAATAAAAAAATTTGGAAAACATGGGATGTGATGCCATTGTTCTCCAGTCTCTACATTTTCCCTGAACACATGTATATGGATTTTAACTAGTGCTGTCAAACGATTACAATTTTTAATCAGATTAATCACAGGGCCGCTATGGATTTATTTTGATTAATCACGGTTAAATATCATTCATTTTTAATCTATATTAATCGCATTTCATTTTGCATGAAGAAACATACTCAAGAAAGAAGGGAATATATCTGCACTAAACATGTTTATTAAACACCTTCAGCAGTTTTAACAAAACAACTTGAGACAACTGTTCTTTTCTTTTCTTGTTTTTTTTTTTTTTTTTTTGTCCTCATATTTCCATCCAGAGGGTCAACATCCTCTCCTCTCCATCCTTATGGGTTGGTTCTGCTGCCTGTCACTATCAGATCAACTACCCATTTGTGCATGTGCGATGCTAACTCTAGTTGGACAAACTGCCCCAAATGCGTTGGCAGAGACGTTCAGAGTCATTCTGCACTACACATGGGTTAACTGTGTTAAAAATTGTAATCAGATCAATCATGATGATGGATTAATCCACGTTAACACATTAATTTTGACAGCCCTAATTTTAACAAAAGTTTTTGGGACTTAGAGCACTGTTCATGTGTAGATGAGAGGCTCAAATATAGAGATAAGTGTCATAATAACAGTCAGATGTAACTTGTATGAATCTATCTTGGATTAATCTTTTGATGATCTGTGTCTGTTTGTATATTTCAATATTTCTGTGAATGTGTGTGTGTGTTGCCCTCTCATGATTGTGTGTCCTTGGCCTGTTGTGTGAGCGACAGGGGTTAAAGGGTGAAGAAGGGGGCTTTTCTCTGACGGGAAACAGTGGTTAGAAAAAAGGAAGTATCGCCTGGTTTTTATTGTAGTAGCGCGCTGAAGATAGCTGCCCAGCTGCAGTGCTGAAAGATAGACTCCTCAAAACACACACATACACACACATACACACACACATACACACACACACTCATGCTTCACTCCCACCTGTTTCTCCGTCGCGATCGATAGCTGCTTTGATGCCTGGGAGTGCGGGGGCAATAGTGGTGAGGAGTGTGGGGGGGTTGGATACAGGGCTACACGACCCATGGGACCTACGGGTGTCAGGGGCACTTTGATCCTCGTTACGCCCCTACATGTAGAGTACCGGCCTCTAGGGGGGCACCGTATCCCCTTCACCACCCACCTCCTCCTCTTCACACCAAGTTACCCCCAGATCTCCCCCTTTACCCCTCTGCTCTGCCACAGATCCAGTGCTGATCCTCAGGGACAGGTGAACCAGATACCAGGACTGGGAACCAGGGACGCTCTCACAGCTGAATTACACAGAGTTGGATTAATACAGAGCTGGGAGTTATGTGGAGTTATTTTACCAGAAACACACAAAAACATATCCTTAGATGCACTTAACATTCTTATGCGTGTATGTTATTGTTTAGTTTAGATTTGTTTATCCACTGATGGTAGTGTTTAACCCGTTCATGCATGCTGGTCACTACAGTGGACAGCTGTTCAAAGATGTTCTCTTGTATATTCATGGGTTTTGTTGTTTTAGTTCCCTGTCAGCCAACACAGTGGACACTTATGCATCATCTCATACACTGCAATTCATACCATTACTGTAACTGCTGTTCTAGATTAACCTGATCTGGAGTGACATGTTTGAGTGTAAAAAATTGCTAATTGTTTTTTTTTGTTTGTTTGTTTGTTTTTTAAACAAAAAGTTTTGTTTTTTTGTGTGTGTTATATTATGTTTTTGTTTGTTCAAAAATAATGTTTGAGCATTGAGACCTGATGTATCAAATATGATACAAAATTGAAACTCATACATTGAAATTGATATTTGAAAAAAAAAAAAAAATGTTTGGTTGTTCAGAAGGACCAACAAAGGCTCCAGTTTCAAAGAACTGAAATTTTCTGTCAATGATTTAATGGTTCAGGCTTTACAGGGTTAAAACATATCTCATAGTGTAAATAGTTAAGTTGGATTGTCTAATTGATTGATTAACTGAATAAATTATTTTATTTGGGGCAAATAAATATAGCCCATGAAACAGTAGCAATTGTATTGTTTTTTTTTTTTGTTTTGTTTTGTTTTGTGGTTTGCACTTTATAGTCACATACTGAGCTGAAATAGTGACTTTGGAGAAAGTGTTTTACTATAAACAATACAATTTTACTGACTATATGCCTATTTCTACTTCCACGTTCTTCAGAAATGTATTTATACCATTTTTAACCTCCTAAGACCTAGGAAATGTCAGCAAAGTACAAGCTTTTTTTGTTTTTTATTAAATAAGTGCCTATATTGGAAACATCACAATGCAACAGTTTTTTCAGATGCAGTTTTTAAAATTTTTATGGAATGTCCTTTGTGGTGGACAGTTTTCTTTTTTAAATAAAGTTGTGAAACTCTTGTCCACAAATGTGGACAGAAAACCCATAGCTGGGTCTTGGAGGTTCAGGTTGTTTGCAACACAATTCTTTACATTACACACTATTATCTCTTCTCATTTTTTTCTAGTAATGGCAGAAAATAGTCCAGTTTAACATAAATGCACAGGTACAGAGAGAAAAATATGTAACTACAACTACATCTCTGAGTGTTCACATATGGAAACACATGCATATGCACTCGTATATACATACACACATCAATGTAAAGGTATTCAGTAACATTAGCGTGCCTGCACATAATCAGATTTATGACTGCTCAGTTCATACAGAGTTGAAATGTGTTCAGGTTGAAACTAAAGCTGCCTGACAGAGTAACCACAGCCGGGTAAAAAAGAAACTGACACAAAAGAGAGCAAGAAAAAAGCGAGAAATGGAAGGTAAAACAAAAAAAAACGGGTCTGTATTTGTGGCCTTGCGGTTTCACGACAGTCAGGGCCAGTGGATGTTTTAGAAGATGAAGAGGGCACAGAGAGAGAAGCCATACAGAGCAAGGGATTGAGAGAGGAAAGCAGAAAGAGAAAGAGAAACACAGTTCAGCATGAAGAGGACAGCGGGACGAACAGTGTGTCCATTGTCCGAGTGGCCTGGTTAACATTTTAATGAAGGAGCCACATCCAGAACCCTGCCACAAACTACACACTGACTCACACAATGATTAACACTCGGCAAATACGCTCAGACAATACTGCAGCTAACTGCAAACTCATTGACATGATGAACACATACGGACCCACTGTGGACTCATGCCAGCTAAACACACAGGATGACACACATTCACACACACGCATAACCACGCACTTCAGCACGGACACTGGGATCTGGAAACATCACTGCGAACTCTGACAAGTAAACAAATGAGAGGAGGAGGCTGTAAACAAACCAGCAGTCGTACACTTAGCTGGGGTTAGCAGCTACAACAGGAACATACGTCTACATTCATGTATCAGTATTATGTGTCATTCAGAAGATTTATGATTTTTTATGTTGACGCTCTGCAACATGATATCATGAATTGTGTAAATATACATGCCATGGTGCCATTGTACGATAGCATGAGAGGCTAAAATCACCCAGCATACCTCACAATATTTGAATATGGACATAAAATTGTGCCTAGTAGATAGTCAGGTAATGTTTCTATTCATTTGGCAAGTTTGGCAGCAATTGGGCCTGTGAAGGTCTGTGGTGAGCTGCGACCCACTCCGAGGTGAGCTGGGACGCGGTCTGTGGTGAGCTGGGACGCTGTTAAAATCGCCCAGCATACCTCACAACATTTGAATACGGACATAAAATTGTGCCTAGTAGATAGTCGGGTCATGTTTCTATTCATTTGGCGATTTTGGTGGCGATCGGCCTGTGAAGGCTGACAAAAATCTGTACAAACGCCCTCCTGTGCTGCAACATCGGGACATCGATCGGACGGACACAGAATGTGCATTATATAGTAGGATTAGACCAATATAAGTGCTGATCCAGACCCCTGTCCACATCCACATTAACCCTTTGAACATCATTCCTTACATTAGTACCATTACTTCATGGTACCTAACAAAGCAGGTACACTCACTGTTCATGCAGAGGTGGACCTAACAGACCCTGTAGACCACATTAGACCTGAGATTGTTGACTCACTGATTTCACTGTAACTGTTGCTGTCACTGTAAAATTTACTCAAATTGAAGAAAATTTTACTCTACTCAGATAACATTCAGTCCCTCTCTAAAAAGAGTAAAAGTTACTCTTGGGGTAGAGCTCTCCAAACTCAATTTAGAGCCAAATTTACTGTTTTTGAGGAAAATACTTTTGATTCTGGAAAGAATGCTCAGTCATTTTTCCTGTGTAGTAATGTATGTGGAAATGACCAAAAATAATCCTTTAAATGCAACATTAGCATCAATTGGATCTGCTGCTGACCACTTGAATTTTCCTGGTGATTATCAGAAAACGTCGTAGTCCCTGCTGATACAAGTGAAATTATAAATATCAGTGAAGTGCTTACTATTACTGTGATCAGGCCTCTATGAATAAAGGCACGTGAACAATGAGTGTGAAACAATGTTAACAGATGTAGTTCCAGTTCTACGAGTATGTATTAAGCCTATCCACTCAACATGTACAATGAAAACATCTGCTCTGGTAAAGATAATTAACAAAATATTGGCTGATGGTACAAAAGGCTGTTAATCTGGCTCTGGGAAGCTATTTCAGTCGGCATTATCCTGCCTTGGGCCATCTGCATGTTACCGTTTTCAAAGTCCACATTGCTACATGAAAGAACAATAACGGCTTCTGTTACGATGAAATTCAACATAGCGCTGACCTTCTGTTTTTCTGTAATGATGAAATTTCTGCTGATATGCCCCTGATATCAGTTCATAAATCCTGTTAATAACAATAACTTTAACCCTCAAAGACTTAATTAAACTGTCGCCAGCAGCCAAACACATCTACTGATCTCAAAGGTTTAATAACTGTTCAATCTCTAATCCTTTGAATGCATGTAGATAATTCAGGTAAAATACAGTTTCTCAGCTTGACCCATGACCCACTTGGACGCCGTTCAGAGGCTCCGTATTGAACATAAAATATCATCATCTGCAACAATGATTCACCCCCAAAAAAAAAACAAAAAAAAAAAGTAATGTGACAAATAACAGTGGTTATAGTTGCTTATTTTTATATTCCGTTGATGAAATATTTCTGCTATTTTTGCTTCTTCAGTTTTCCCCGATGTGTTATAATAACCTTTGAATTTACTCTGAGCTAAAGTTTACATTTAAATATAGAAAAAAATACTTAATTTTCACTGAAAATTGCAAAATGTGGTTTATAATATTATAATAAATGGTGATAAATAACCTGGGAATGCTTATATGTAGAGAAAAACTCATCTTAAATAAAAAGTTTCCGGTCTATAAGGGTTAATTAAAAGACTTTAAACACTTTTTCAGGCTTCAAATAAGCAGCTCATGAGTAGAAACAGTGCCATAAACAATAGTTCTATGTCCATCTGTTTGTATTCATTAATTTATTTAGTCATTGAATAAAGATATGAAAGAGACCTTAGTAGAATATATTTATTTACATACACATTATATGTACGTAATAAAACATTAATACATACATGTGTATATATATATATATATATATATATATATATAATAATAAACATTAGCTGTATATATGTTTTATTATATTTCTTTTTTTTTTCTGAAATAGTCCATTTTTCTTCAGTTTATTTTAGAAGTCACCAAAATAATTCTGTGTCCTTAAGGGTTTAGAGGCTCCGTACATTTAGAGGCTCCGTAGTTACCATGGAAACACTGTCATCTTCTACAACATTGATAAAACTGTAAAACCTGTTGAGTTGTATAAACAACAGTGGATGGAGACTGTTAGTTTTTGTTTAGGTGTTGATATCTTTGCTGAAAAAGTCAATTTTTCTTCAGTTTTCTCTGTTTTTCATGAGCATCTAAATTAAATATAGGAAATTAAATATATGAAAATACATGATTTACAGTGAAAATGCAAAATACAGAGGATAATATTATAATAAATGGTGATAAATCACTTAAAGGTTAAATAGAGAGAAAATTTCATTTGGGAACGGCCTCAAAAGTAGCCCTGGGTCTTTATGGGTTAATTTATTGATTATGTAGATGTTCATAAAACCTCAGATTAAAGTTGAGAGTTATTATATCAGAAACAGAGAAAGCTGAAGAAAATGTGACTTTTTTTTTAGTAAAACATATTATAAACTGAATTTAAAACAAGTGTCTCCATTCACTCTCATTGATCCAACTCCATGGGTTTTACTGGTGAATCAATGTTGTAGAAGATGACAGTGTTTCCATGGTAACTACGGAGCCTCTGGGTATTTATAATGGGTCATATATAGAAAAATACCTGATTTTCACTTATAAATGCAAAATACACAGCATAATATAAGAGTAAATGGTGATAAATCACTTATGAAAGGTTAAAAATAGAGAAAAATTCATTTGGGAGCTGCCACAACAGCAACACTGGGCCTTCATGGTTTAACTGAACATTAACCAAGTGTCTCCATCCACTGTCATTGATCCAACTCCATGGGTTTTACTGGTGAATCGAAGTTGTAGAAGATGGCGGTGAGCTTCTGAATGTCCAAATCGGTCATATCTGATGACCATGAAAAGATGACAAACTGCATTTTACACCAATTATTTACATGTATTGATAGGATTAGTGGATCAACAGGTATTAAACATTTTATATTAATAGATGGTTTTGGTTGCCAGTGGATGTTTGGGTCTTTATGGGTTAATAAGTAACGGAAAAAAAAGTTATATCTTAGGACTGGTATGTCATTGGGTCTGTTGTTTGCTCCGTTGATACCGATATCACTGCTATCTCATATCTCCGTAAGTGATTTTACAAAATGTTGCTACTTCCTGAAATTTTCATTTCCCTTTCACATGTTTTCACTTTTACACATATCAAGGTTAGAGCAGGTTTGCTAGTTTTTATTAGTTTTCCTTTTTTTTCTAACTGCTTAGTTTTACTTTTTTCATATCTTTTATCTTCCCCATTGTCATATTCATAGAAATCCCATGCAGGACTCTACTGCTTTCTCCCAACTTTAGTCTCCATGTTGCCAGGTAGAGTGGGAACAAGAAGACGATGCTAAATGACAAGTGATGAGAAGTGATGGACTGTGAAGTACTGTATGGTGGCCAACATTGGCTGACGAAAGACGAAAATGCAGGGAATTTTATCCATAATTTTTATATGTTTTAGTCAGTTTAGTAGAATAGAATAGAATAGAATAGCCTTTATTGTCATTGTGCAAAAAGCAAACAATGAAATTGGAGTGGTACTTCCCACCCACAGTGCAAAAATAAAGTGTAAACATATAAGAATTTCAAAGGCATAAAAGACAATAAATACAGTTAAAAGAAGAATAAGAAGAATAAATATATAAAAACTATTATTACACAATTAAAACTGCTATTGTTATTGCACATGCCCAGGAGGAGGGGAGATTATGCATTTAGGAGCCGGACAGCCCATGGATAAAAGGTGTTCTTCAGTCTGTTTGTCCGGCTCCGTAGGGATCTGTATCTCCTTCCAGAGGGCAGGAGATTGAAATGTCTGTTCCCTGGATGTGACAGATCCCTCACAATCCTCCTTGCTCTGTTTAGCCCTCTAATCGTTCCAATGTCTTCCAAGGAAGGCATTGTAAGCAAACATGTATGTAAACATGTAACAAACTATGTAAACATAGTAAGCACACAATACAGTTTCATTTAGTTATTGTTTTTTCTTTTAATAGTTTTTATTTATTTCAGTTAACGAAAATGTTTTTTCAGTTCTAGTTTTTGGCATTTCGTAAGCTTTCGTTAATGATAACAACCTTGACACATGTAACTGGGATGACCCTGGGTTTATGCAGTTCTACATAAGTCAAATGTACATTCTTGACTACAACAATATGGATGATTGCTTTGATTCTGGCAGGGAATGAGGGCACAGTTGCAGCAATCCTGAATGAAAAGGCAAAGTGAATATGAATGTGTTTTTTTTTTTCTGTTCCAAGAAATGCAATTTTCTATGATGAATAGGCAATTTTGAAATTGTGGGTGAAATGACCCCTTACATTGTGGTGGAATAACCATAAAGACTAACATCAGGCCTGAACTTCAGCCATCAGCTGTCAGCCCACCTCCCACACCGCTCAATGTACAGGAAATAAACGGTTCCTCAACTTTGGTGAAATGTTCAAATGCATAACAATGACTGTCCTTTTCAACGAGTACAAAAGGAGACCTCCCTCCCCTTTCTCCCCTTTCTCTCCCCCAGTTGGATAACACACATTATCCAACTGATGTAAATCTGCAAGACATATGTTGAAGGACTACATAGGGGCTGTTTTCAAACCAGATGCAAATGTTTTTCAGAGTAGACTGCGAAACACACACGTATGTATATATGTCGGCAAAAGTTCAGTGGGCTTTCTGCTGCCACTGTGGCGAATGGTCTCGAGCTTCATCCCTCACACTCTTCCTTTCCCTAAGTTATTTCTCTTTTCTCACTTTTATTTCTTTCATTTCATCCTTTTTTTCCCTCACGTACACACATGTAGCGTAACATAATGTCTTCTGCAGCTGTCTCTCCAGTGTAGGCAGTGTGAGGGTGATATGATGAAGAGGGTGAGAGAGAAGAGAAGGGAATTAGAAGAGGACAGAAGGAGGAGGAGGAGGAGGAGGAAGGGGGGAGAGTAAATCTTGGGGGTCACTGCCACTGGAGTTGGATTCCTTCACACCAGTTGCTGAAAGCTTCCTCTGCACGCATGGAAATATGTGTCTCCCAGTCAAACACATGCAAAACACACACATATGAGCAAAGTTGGGAGGTAACGAAGGACACATACTTTGTTACTGATGATTTGCACATGCTTATTTACAATTTAGAACATATTCACTGTGAAACTATCAGAAAATAATGCTCACCAGTTTGTGTTTCTCTGTCCTTGGTTCATCAAAGAGGAAAGGCAAACTTTGAGCAACTGAGAAATGGTCAATAGTGGACATACAGATGTTTTATGACATGTTAAAACATCTTATCACATAACTTTAGTACCTTCCATGCTAACAGATAAGTTGCACAAACAGTAAACGGTTGAAATGTCTAATGAGAATGATTTTATTTAGGGTCACTAAATATGTCCCATGAAACAGTAACAATTGTTTTTATTTTTTTTCCCATTTTATAGACAAATTTTGACTTAAAATAGCAACTTTGTTCAGATTTTTCTGACTGCGTATCTGCTCTTCCTGAGGTTTTTGTTTGTTTGTTTGTCATTTCAGGGCGGTCTGCTGGATTTGCATAGCAGCCACAATTACATAAATGTGCAAACACACGTATGAGCAAAAATGGGGAGTAATGATAGACATACACTACTGGTCAAAAGTTTTAGAACATCCCAATTTTTCAGGTTTTGTATTGAAATTCAAGTGGTTCAAGTCTAATGAACAGCTTGAAATGGTACAAAGGTAAGCGGTGAACTGTCAGAGGTAAAAAAAATAAATAAATAAAAGGTAAGGTTAAACAAAACTGAAAAATAATATACATTTCAGAATTATATAAAAAGGCAAACAAGAAATGGGTTAACAACTTAAAGCATTTCTGCAGCAATGGAGGTTGATCAAGCCTCGAAAGTTGGTGCCACCAATTCCTACAGGTGTCCCAATGTTTCTTAATTCCTTCCAACGCCCTCTGTCTGCATAAAAGTAGTGTTGGAACACACTTTAGTACCATACCATTTTGAGCATTTTTGAACAGTATTGGACTCCAGAAAGTAGTGTGTTACTATAAAAATGGAAAAGAGGAAAAGGCAATTAACGATAGAAGAGAGATAGACCATCATAACACTTAAAAATGTAGGTCTGTCCTACAGAGAAATTGCCAAGAAAGTCAAGGTGTCAGTAAGTCCAGTTTCCTTCACCATCCAAACACACTCAGAAACTGGGGGAAATGCTGACAGGAAGAGGTCTGGCAGAACCAAAGACACAACAGAATCAGAAGACAAGTTTCTGACAGTCAACAGCTGGAGTGAGAGGAGACTCACAGGACAACAGCTTCAAGCACAGTGAAGATAGTGGTCGTAGTAAGCAAGTCTCAGTTTCAACTGTGAAGAGACGACTTCCAGTTGCAGGTTTGATCAGTCCATAACACTTTCTTCCAGTCTTCAGTAGTCTGCTGGCGGTGTTTCATGGCCACAGGCAAGCCACTTCTTCTTATTCTGAAGTCTCAGCAATGGCTTTCTTGCTGCAACTTGACCCATTTAGTGCAGACCTCCGCCAAGGCAGATCAGTGCCCCCACCGGATCACCACCAAAATTTAATCATTTGTTCCTTGTGCCAGTATCAACATTTCCTGAAATTTTCATCAAAATCCGTCCATAACTTTTTGAGTTATTTTACACACAGACAGACAGACAAACCAATGCTGGCAAAAACATAACCTCCTTGGCGGAGGTAAAAAGCAAAAAATCACTTATTTAAGGATGAGTAAGACGGAAAACTTTTACCACAAACTGACCAGCTGGGAGGCTTTATCCTGTATAAGTTACCATATAATTCCTAACGTGACTTTTACATGTAAGTTTTTGGACAAACTGGAGAACAAGCACCGAGTGCCACTGAGATAATAAGCAGGAAAACAACCTGAGGATGTGAACAGCAGTACAATGTCCTTTCAGACGGTTTATTGGAGTATGGTCTGTTCCTTGTGCACACAGGGCTTTGCTTGTGTGTTTAGTGTTTCTTCTTGGCTGCTGCCCCGGCTCTGTCTTGAGGTGATTGTGTGCGGTTGCGAGGTAGGAGGGGTTCAGCTTGACCAGGTGTGTTTGATCAAACACACACACCTCATCCTGCCCACCACAGACCCCACCTCAGTAGCCAAACACACAGCGGAAGAAGAGATGCTTACAAAGACAGAGCAGAGATTGCGGGAATATCTTTACATTGATTTTTTCCCAGGAAGTAATACAGCAGCAGCAGGTGAGTGTCGGGACTTTCCACACTCAGTATCCCCACTGAAGAGAGTGACCACAATGGACTTAAATGCTTTCCAAAATCCCCCAGTTACCTCCCTTAAACCAGGGCGCTTTATTAAAGAGTTAGGTCCCCGATTGTTCTTTTCCTTTTCTCCATTCATGCCCGTCGACCATGGACGGCTGAATTAACGATTCTCAGAGTGCTTTAAAAGCTCAGTTTACCAGTGGACAACAGAGGCTTTGGTTTCAAAACAAGACACGAAGGAGGGTACGTGGATGAAAACACTGGGACCAGTTACACATATCACTGCACAGGAATCACTAAGAACTAATATCACAACCCAGTGGCTAGGAAAACATGTTAATATTGTACCCATGGAAACATTTAATCTCCTTGTTTGTGAAGCAAAAATAGATCAAAGATCAACATTTCTGAAAGTTTATACATCCACCTTTATCTGGATATACATTGTTGCCCATAAAGCTGGAATAAAATACATTTTTTAACTCTTATCATGAAATGATTTTAACAATGCAATTTATTCTTAATAGACAATACAATAAACAAACATAGGCTCCATCACTGTTGATAGTTGGGACATAGAAATGCATTATATCACAGGTGCCAAACATACGGCCTGTGGCCCAAAACCAGTCCACCAAAGGGTCCAATCCGGCCCATGGGACAGAAATTACACTGAAGATATGAGCAATCAGGGGTGTTCGACTCTTTTTAGTTCATATTCCACATATAGACAAATCTGATCTAAAGTGGATCAGACCAGTAAATTACTATCATAATAACCAGTAAATAATGACAATTCAAAATTTTTATGTTTTGTTTCAGTGTCAAAAGTAAAATTTGATCAAAAAAAAAAAAGTTGACATTCGGGTGCTTCTATGAAACTGGGTACATTTTGGTATCTGGCACTTTTCCAGCTTTTTAGACCCAATAATAAAAGAGAAATTTAGACATATTTCCCCCCAGGATGTACCCAATGATGACCGCAGTTAAATGCAAAACAAATTATACTTTTGCTCTGAGCCATCCCAAAATTAATGAATTTTTAATAAAATATTGGAGCCAAAAATAGGACAGGAAACGCTATCGAGGTGTAAGTGCATTTGATCTGGAAAACATGGTTTGAAATGCTCTTATATACTGCTATAAATAAAGACAGTTTGTTAAATTTGACGATCCTAGTGGTTTATCTAATCCAGACATGCAGGTTTGTCATGAATCGCAGTCTCATTTCAGGTTTCGTGTGTAACCCATTGTGTCCACTTTCATTACATGCAGAACCTGCCCATTTAAACACATGTAAATGGGTCAAATGCACCGACTTCTTTTCGTTGTGAGTCAAAGGCAGTTCCAAGTCCACAAATCTTTTTACAACTATTGTTGGTTGATTCAGAACTAAGGATTGAATTACAAATTATACCTTGTATTCTTAAATTTCTCTGACAAAAGCATCACGTTCGTCTTATATGTGATTGGTTTACTCTGTGCCTGTTAGTCCCGCCTGCATATTTGGATTCAAGCCCCTCAATTCCACACGGATTTCTCATTGAAAAAGGTGGATGGCTGGCTAAGCTACCTATACCATCAGATTTATTAAGCAAATGTTACACAGGTGATGGCCTATTGCCCATTATTGCCCATTCAATTTGGAGTAAAATAGAAAAAGACAGCAAAGATGTGCTTAAAAAAAATCCCCATCAGTAATATTTAGTGTAATATTTCTTTTGCCTTCTTTTTTTTTTAAATTTAATTTTATTTATGTATTTATTTATTTATTAAAAAAAAAAAATAGATAAATAAAAATTAAATTAAAAAAATAAAAATGAATAAACAAAATAAAAGAAATAAAAAAGAAATAAAAATACATAAATAAATAAATTAGTAATAATAAAAAAAGCCTTCTTTTCTTAACTTTAAATGAGGATTTTGTGCAATCACGTATTGATAGAAAAGCCAAAAAGTGACAAAGCGGGTAAAAAATGTTGTGGATATACAGTAAATTATGTAAAAATGCAGATATAAGACGTATTTCTGGGTCATAAGCATTGAGATTACATACATCAGCAGTTTGCAGAAATGTCCAAAGGCAACATCTCTCCTTGTGATTCACTTGACAATCATTTACATACGCATTCCTCTTCATGCTTGGTTACAAAAAAGATTCCAGGAGACGAGCAGAAAGTTGAAAAGTTGAATAGTTGTTAGTGTTATTGTGATTATTACAGATATCAGCAGAATCTGTTTGGCCTGGGGTGATGAGGAAGTGAAGCCAGTGTCAACAAAACACAAGGGTTACGTTTTAAAGGCCGTCCCTCTAATCAGCCAACGAGATCAACCGATGGAAATGATGTTTACCCCCCGTACGATTAGGGCTAAGAAGTAAAAACACAACCTCCTACGTGCACAGGAACAATCAGAGCCTCTTTCTGCTTGTGTTTTAGATTTCCATCCAAGCCAGCTGCATCGATTTAATTATGAATGTCAAGCAAAAACTTAACTCTCAGACTGTGAAGACCTTGACATTTCACGCATTTCCATTCTAAATGCATGGGACGAAGTGGAGTCTGTTGATCCGTGGATCCATAAAAGTCATTACTTAAAGTTCTGACACAAAAATAAAGTTGGAAATTAATCAGTCATTCCCTCCAGAACACTGAGAACACTGTTTTTGTATTATTTCATTGTTATGTAATATCAGCACCTGTTTTATGAGTAAGCAGCAGTGATTCATGATTCACTCTTTTATTGCTTTGTCTATTATTGTATTGTCTTCGTTAGCATCGTAGGAACACTCCTCTAAATTATCTGATAAGTTATGAAAACATTTTATCTACACCAAAGAGGTCATGTGATCACCCATGATTCTCTGTTTGTCGTTATATACAGTATGATTTGCAGGGGTACAGAAAATCTACATCACTGATTTTTGAGAAAAGTGAAGGAAAATAAATAATCTACACGTAAATTTTTCTTTAAATCAGCCTTGGTGACATGTTATGTTTATATCAAAAAAACTTGAAATACTTTCAGATGATAGGGCAGCTACCGCAAACCAAACAACCCTGAACAACGACTAGAAATCTGCTTAAAGCCAACAATTTCCTTTGCTATTTTTCTTCCAAATGGTAAATAATAATTTGGGCTTCATTTGTTTCAGCTGCCACTTACTTACACCAAAATCAAGGTTCATCTAAGTGAATTTTCAGCAACCTAAAATCCTTTTTTTTTTTTAATGAATTTCTGTCCAGAGGCAGCAAAGAAAAAGAGTAAAACAGGTTGTGAATTGTGGTTTCTTTTAAGACTACCATTATAACAGGCCGCCAAGGTGTCTTTCATGTGTTCTTTGCAATAAAAGTGTCAGAATTTATTTATTTATTTACTTATTTTGCATCTTTGTTTTCAGGAAGAATTTAACTTTGTGTTTTAGTAAAAAAGAAAAAAAACAGGCTTGAATATTTTAGAATATTATCAGAAACAACTGTAAATGTCAATAACAAAACTTTTAGAGATTGTAGAAATAAACTTTTAACTATTTTACATCTGCTCAAACATGCTTTTTTGTCTTAAACATTCATTATCCTTTTTATGGCTCCATATTTTTGGTTATTTCCAGGCGGTTTTTTTTTTTTGGCCAGTGAGGAAGTGTCTGAAAAGGAGTAAAACAGGTTGTGAATTGCTATTTCTTTTAAAACTGCGATAAAAGTATCGGAAAATGTATATTTTTTGCCAGTTCTTTTGCACCTTTGTTTTCAGGATGGACTTAACTTTCAATATCTGGCCATTAATTATCATTATTAGAAATAATAAATACTTAAAACTGTGTTTTAGTAAAAAAAAAAAAAAAAAAAAAAAAGAGAGAGAGAGGGACTTTTTAGCATATTTATTATCAGAAACAACTATAAATGCCCACAACAAAACTTTCTGAGATTGGACCCCTCAACTATTTTACATCTGCTCAAACATGCTTTTTGGTCTTGAACATTCAGTATCCATATAATGCAGTGTTTTTCAACCTTGGGGTCGCCTGAAATTTCTAGTAATTGATAAAAAAAAAAATAATAATAATGAATCAATATATTTTTCATCATAATTAAAACACCACACACTTCTCCTCATAAAATTCCAGCTCAAATAAAATGCAGGATATAATGTCCGAGAGGGAATATCCTGATTGACCTGATCATGTGACTGCATGCGTTACTGCGCTTCAACCTGCCTGGACACAGTCACCGTCAGAAAACCGGACCAAACAGAGAATGGAAAGATTTCTTCGCCTGTATGGCTCCACTGAGACATTTCCAAGAGAAAAATATCTCCGTTTTGAATGTCGCCAGAAATTTGTGACGTTAAAATGGGGTCATGAGCTGAAAAAGGTTGTGAACCACTGATATAATGGCTTTATATTTTTTATTTCCAGGCATTTTTTAGCTTGTGTGGAAGTCTTTTATAGGGTCAAAACACGGTATTCAAAATCTCTCTGACAGGACATTTTAGAGACAATTTGACATATTAGTGTCACTAAATGATGCACGATTTACTTTAAATTCATTTTTGCTTTAGTTGGACCATAAGGGATTATCGAAAACAAGGAGCTACTTTATATTAAAATAAATGTTGGAATGGTAATCAGTTAAAGTTCACTCTCTGATGGGACATAACTGTTTTGACTCTATAATAGAGTCCCACATTGGTGCCATAAAGTGTTATACAGCATTATTCAAAAAGAATGAACTGATTTCATGGTCCGTTGCTTTAGTTCTCAAGCATTGTCATAGAATGAATCAGTGACCATTAGAAAGAGGAGTTTTCTAAGTTTGAGCTTTTTTGAATTATAAAGTGCCCCAGCAATGGATTAGTCAGAAGGGAGTCTAAGACCTTGCTCTTTGTACTTGGCCTGTGAGACTCCCAGACCTCACCGTGTGTGATTTTTTCTTGTGGGGATACATAAATATCGCGTTTATGTTCCACCCCTACCCACTAACCTCGATGACCTTAAACATCAAATAACAGCGATCAACTCAGTGGATCGTGATATGCTGATATGCATCTGGGAGGAATCCTCTTATCACACTGATGTTGTCCGTGCTGCAGGTGGCGGCCACACTGAACACTTGTAAGACAGAAAATAAAAGTTGATTGTGAGTAGAATACTTGTGACTTGGAATGGAGTTTTCTATTGCTTTTCCTTATTAAAATATTGTGAGATGAAATCAGTTCACTCTTTTTGAATAACCCTGTATAGTGTTGGAAAGCTCAGGATCTCAGCTTTTCGATGCCATTTGAATTTTTTGGATAGCACGAAGGAGTTACAGTAATTGTAATACAATACAGTAATGTTTGTTTTCCTTGATTCAATTACCATTTTTCTTAGTTAGATTTCTTCATTTCATTCTGAATTTCGTTTCATAGTTTTGTCGATTCTTATTTATTTCCACGTTCACTACTCACGATGTATATAGTTTCTTTGTTATACTTGTTTTTGACTTATTTCCTTCACCTAGTTAATTTTGTTTGCTTATGATTGTTTATCATTACTAGACACTGCAAATACTTTTTTTATTTCAAGTTTTTGGGGAGGCCCACGATAAACCACTTTGGTTTTTGGCTTCCCCGGCATGTCTTTTATTGTTATTACTATTGTTTTATTGTCTTGTATACATGCGAATGAACAATAAACAATAATTTGAATGTTGTTAAGTACCAGGGATATTGCCGTTGTTAAAGGGTTAAATCATATTATAGAAACAGAGGAAGTGATGACTGTATTCTTTGGGTGCCTTTTGAGTTGTAAAGATGCTAAGAGAATGCTCTCTGTCACAGAATGTCCTTTTCATTGTTACCACCAACGTCTAGAGTCTTGTCACAATGTTATCAAACCTCTGCAGACACTGTGGGAGCTTTCTTTGAAGAAAGCAAACAAAATGTTCTAACTAGGACAGATCAAATTGTATGACACTACATGTAACACTATACAATATTATGCAACGCTATTAGGCTACTTACTATAGTAGATTCACTATCACGGTACTGAGTGTACTGAATGAAAGGAATGTTCTTATAATCACTGACACTGACAAAATGAAAACACACCTTTACCTGACACCTTCTGCACGTCGCGGATCACATTCACTGACATACTTATACAATAAACTGCGCACACAGACACACAAACGCACCATCCTTCAACACCTACTGTGTGCGTATGATTGTTTGCAGACACATTTCCTGTCTCAGATCAGCAGCATTCATCTCATCTTAACCACACACCATCACACACTATTACACAAACACACACAGAAGTACCCGCACTCAACTTTCATACAGTCGTACACGTGCGCATGACGTCCATTCAATCAGATTTTTTTTTTTTAATTTTCTCACACTTCTTTGATCTTCGAATCACATTGCACTGCATTATACATGTGCAGATTTCGACACTCCCAGTAGGTTTTCGTGTTAACTTTTTGAGGCCATGTCTGTATCTGTTTGGTTGTGCATTAACCTTATATAGGGCACTCATAGAAATACTCTGAAATACAAAATGTCAACCATAGTATGTTATTGGAGGACATAAGAATTTATTACTTTTGAGAAATTTTTCAACATTTTTTAGTGTTATGTAGAAAATCAAGGGTAATGAAGATACCATATTTACATAAACATTAAAAAATAAAATACACGAAAAATAAGAAAAACACATGTAAAGTGAAAGGAACATGTATTTTAGAACATTAGAACATCACTTTCAGAATCTTCCAACAACATAAGTGCTGATCCAGACCCCTGTCCACATTCACATTATCCTTTTGAACATCCTTCCTTACATTAGTACCACTAGCGGCATTATACCCGTGTTGCCATTGTACGATAGCACGAGAGGCTAAAATTGCCCAGAATAGCTCACAACATTTGAATACGGACCTACAATTGTGCCTAGTAGGTAGTCAGGTAATGTTTCTACTCATTTGGCGAGTTTGGCGGCGATCGGGCCTGTGAAGGTTGAGGAAAATCTGTACAAACGCTCTCCCGTGCTGCAACATCGATCGGATACCGGACACAGAACGTGCGTTATATAGTAGGATTACTTCATGGTACCTATCAAATTAGGTACACTCACTGTTCGTGCAGAGGTGGACCTTACAGACCCTGTAGACCACATTGGACCTGAGATATTTGCCTCACTGTCTTGTAATGCATGCGGATATGACCAAAAATAGTCACTTGCCCGATAAAGGCGTAAACCAAAACGACTCAAACATCCACCACCAACCAAAAGCATCTTCTGATCTAAAATGTCTGATTCCTGTTGATCCACTAATCCTATCAATACATGTCAATAACTGGTGTTAAATGCAGTTTGTCGTCTTTTCATGGTCATCAGATATGACCCATTTGGACGTTCAGAAGCTCCATGGTGAACATGGAAACGCCGTCATCTACAAACTCATTTTAGTTCAGGGGCCACATTCAGCCCTATTCAATCTCAAATGGGTCAAACCATTAAAATAATAGCTTAATAACCTATAAATAATGACAACTTCAAGTTTTTTTCTTTGTTTTAGTGCAACAAAAAAGTTAAATTATGAAAATATTTACATTTACAAACTATCCAAACAAAAAAGATGTGGAAAAACCTGAAAAAGAAAATACCAGAAAAAACAGAAAAATAGGTGCAGTTTTTTATATTATCCCTCAACTTATCACTTGTACTTGTGCATTACACACAATGTTACACAATTATTTGGTCACAGTCATATTATAATTGTTGAAATTTGTAAGTTTGGAATTTGGAACTAAAATAAGAATAACTTCAATAACTACAATATTATGTGTCAGTTCATTTTTAACTGAACTTACAGATTGGATCTACAAATGCACAAAACATTTAAGAACAGCCAGAATGATGTTGTTCACATTTTATTGTTAAAGGGATTTTATGCCATAATTTTACTTGTCTGTATGTGACCCCTGAAGTAAAACGAGTTCAACACCAGTGATTGTTAGTATCTTCAGTGTAATTTTTGCACTTCGTCATACCACGGGCCGGATTGGAACCTTTGGAGGGCCAGTTTTGGCCCACAGGCCGCATGTTCTACAACACTGATTCACCAGTCAAACCCATGGAGTTTGACAAATGACAGTAGATGGAAATGCTTGGTATATGTTCAATTAATGATATATTTTAGTGAAAAGTTCACTTTTTCTGAAGTTTTCTCTGTTTCTATAACGACTCTCAACTGAGCTTTTATGAACATCTTCATGATCAGTAAATTAAATACTAAAAAATATTTGATTTATACTGATAAAATACATAATACAGACAATACTGTTATAAATAAATGGTGATAATTCACTTAAGAAGGGTTAGATATAGAGGACATTTCATTTAGGAAGTGACATAAAAGCAGCACTGGGTCATTATGGGTTAAATTGAGCTAAAATAGATCGCTGCTTGTTGCAACACATTATCTTGTCATGTGGTTTTATTGAGGCCATCACTGTTTAGTCAGCGTCAGCTCAACTTGTATCATGTCAAGATCTGCAACCCTTTGTACTCAGAGTAAAAAATAACTGTCATGTATGATTACATTTTAACTCTGTGCTTCATCAATGTGGAGTCACTTTTAGAGACATGACCAAATTCTACATCATCCACATAAGAATATTTATGTAAGAAACAACAAGTAACTTTAAAGTTTCAGGATGAATGATTGGTGCTTGTGTGTGAAGTTTGTCTGGGAGCTTATTTTGAGCCAGGACCCAATGTAGTGACATTAGCTAAATCTATTTGTAATCTATTTTTATACGAACAACATCCATGCTTCCAGCATTGGTGTAATGGTTGTGTTTTCTTTGAAAGTCATTACATGTGCATCCAAGATCTTCTTAATCCTTTATCGGGCACTCATTGAAATACTCTGAGATTCAAAACTGCCATAAAAATGACCTCTTGCCGTAAAACATGTGAGCTGCACTTACTAAAAAGTAATCATAAACTATCATAAACTTACAAAAATCAGTCATATTCACTATTTCACAGATGTAAATTAGCACTTATGCTATAACCTGGCACCAAGCACCTTTCCTCTGACTCTGTTGAGGTCAGTGTATTGTTGTGCACTGTCCCTGTACAAATAAAGGCATACCATACCATACTATACCATACCATAACATAACCATACCATACCATACCATACCATACCATACCATTACCATTGCCATACCATACCATTACCATTACCATACCATAACCATAACCATTACCATAACCATTACCATACCATTACCATACCATACCATACCATACCAGGCTTATAAATTTCTATTAAATCTCTCTCAGTCACTGTATAGCATTATCAAAATCAACATGCTTCTTTACCTCACTGAGGCACAGGATTGGCCCCATATTTAATGTTTGCAGAAATGACCAAAAACGATCACTTGTCCGATAGAAGGTTAACCTCACTCCTGCTCTTTAACAATCACAACAGGATGTAAACATTAGCCAGTGATAACTTAATGATATCCAGTTCTCAGCACAATTTCACACATGCAAGAATCCTCCATATTGAACCTTTAACTGTCATGTAGCAGTGAACAGAAATAAGTAGTACAGTGTCAGTAGGGATGGGAATCGAGAACCGGATCCCAGTAGCTCGATTCCTTGGAATCATTTGCCTGCCTGCTTAATGATTCTGCTTATTGATTCCGCCTTTGTTGCGCATGCACGATGACATCACGCATACGCTGCATTGTTTTGGTCAGAACGTAGCCAACATGGTGCTGCGGCAGAAACGGTCTAAAAAGACAACACCAGGTCCACTGGAACACTGTCAAAGCTTCCGTTTCTTCAAAGGGTGGAATCCCTCCAATATACTAAAACATTTGTCCACACAGCATGTGATTCATTTGATTTGCTACTTAGCGGAGCTTGTGAATCTAGCGGCAAAGTGAACACCAGGCCGTCATCTGGGCCCAGTTGTGGTTCTGGTTTGGGCAACAAACGTCGTACCCCCTCAAATACAAGTTTCCGAAGGTAGGGGAAAGGAAATGAGGTGCACAACAACGGGAGACAGGCAGAGTCAAACCGATTCCACGTATTAGAAATGCAGCAATAGAGGAATTAGTAAAACAACTTTAGTTTCACTTTCACTGTACCCCCCACCCCTCCCAAACCAGGCCCGGGATCATCTGTTATTATTATTTGTACATACTGTAAATGTTATATTTTCTGTGCAGAGATGGAAATATAAAAGACAGTTAATGCAAACACACCCGTTTGTACTCTTTTATTCCCTCAACCAATGAGAACTGATAAGAGAATCGATAAGGAATCAGATTGATAAGCAAAATCAATAATGGAATCGGAATCGTTAAATTCTTATTGATTCTCATCCCTAAGTGTCAGTGCCTCAGATTGGTTAATTAAGAACAATACTTGAGTAAAAATACTTAGTTACATTTCAGTTCTGACAGTAGTACACGTGTAGTTAAGCTTATATGGTCAGGTATGCAGACATAAAACACACATTTAACAGTGAAAACACAGACACAGGTATGCAATCTGCAATCAGAGCCATTCACAAGTGCACACACACACACACACACACACACACACACATGCATACACTCTTTGCAAACACAGGGGGTGAGTATGGCTGGAGGTGCCTGGTGTTGTTTTCTGACTCAGATTACAGTCCGCTGAAGCAGCTCCATGCAGCTCTTTCTGCGGCTCAGCCTCTCATTCCTCTGAAGCCACATCAAGGAGCGCTGGCTTCCCTGCTAAACAGACGCTTTAGCAACACTGCCGTCGGGTCCCACCAACCTAGAGAGAGAGAGAAAGAGAGAGAGAGGAGGAGGAGAGAGAGAGAGCCAGCGAGCCCTCCACCCTGCAGCACGGCCACACCACAGCCATTATGTGCAGATTCAATGGAATCTAACGCGGAGGATGTGGCTGGCTATCTCAGATGGTGTTTATGTAACCGTGAAGAGAAGCAGAGAGGAGAATATTGAACAGAACAGTGGACTCCACAGACAGAATAAAGCCGTCCATTCTCTGCCTTTTGTCTAACTGGGTGAGGGGCCTAAACTTCCTGCGTAGTTTTCAGCTGCCCTGCACTTTCTAATGGCTTAATGAGCACTAAACTGAGCCATTATAGACTAAATGACCATGTGTTTAAAGCCGGAGTGATTGCGAAGTCATGATCATCTGTATAAACAAGAGGAGCCCTGTCTGTGCTAGTTTTGGACTGCGGTTTTGTTTTCTAGGAGGATTTAAAAAGTTATGAGCTTGGTCTGGTGTTTGTGTGTATTTGCTCTTTTGCCTGTGTGTGATCAACCAGTACTGTATCTTCCCCTTCACCCAGTTCAGGACCATGTTCTCCTCAGTCATCATACTTTGTGTTAGACTGCCCCCTAGTGTTGGTATGACCCCTCCTGGAAGATTCCCGCCTCCTCCTCCTCTTCCTCTTCCTCTCTGCCTCTGTCTGTGTGCCTGAAGTTATCTAACAGGTATTAGAGCCTGGGGAATCTTGACTTGAGTGAAACCAGCAGATGTGGAGGTGATAATGACTCTCAAAGTCCTCTCGTCCTTGGCTCGGGGAGTTTTCCCAGACTTTTAGGTGCTCAGTCAGCTAAATTAGTGGAACAACAAGTGTTCGGGGAGTTGGAGAATACTGTATGTGTGAGTGTTGATGGTGAAAGATGGAAAGATCATGTTGGTGCATTTGATCAATCCCCCTGTGAGTGTTTTAGGTAATAAACCCGACTTTATTCGCCACCCTGACACACAGATTTCTTTTGTCTTATTTGAAGTGACTGATCTCTTTATCCTCTTTCAGCCTGAAGGAAATTGACTTCTGTGTCATTGCTGTCAAACATGTGAAGACAGTAATAAGACTAATAATTCTGCTAAAGGCAAAAAGAGACGTTGGAATCTGTTCTGTTTCTGTTTGACAACTCCAGTGTAATATTTATCTGAGAATTACCCGAGGTCTGATTTGACTTGACTACTTCAAGATGTTAACGCGTACAACTCTAAAACTTAAAGTTTGGAGCATTGGAAACAGGTGGACTTATCTATCCACATTACTTTGACTAATTCCATTTTAGTGAGTCTTGGTACTTTCTTCCACTCTAAGTTTCACAGGATCTTCTCCACAGTCAGATTTACATGACAGCTTGAAATCAGCTTCATATTTTTTTTTTTTTACTTGATGCAAAATTAGTTGTTGCAACTGTAAGATCTAACCTTCATTCTATCAAAAAAAAAAAAAAAAAATCAACACTGGGGTATTTATTATTGTGCTTAAAATGGAATGTCTTCAGGATAAGGGGTATGGGTGCATTTACATGGTCATTATCAGGTTTTTGAAGTATCAAGTTGTTGCATAAATATCATATTCCCATTTCAGAGACCCGGATAAGCCCTTATCCCAGTTTTGAGAAACCAGATTATGCTAGCTGGACAATGAAAGCAGGGTTTTCCCTTGGTTTCAATGGGGCTTAGGTGCTGTGGTTGAGTCGAGGGTCGTGTGGTTTGATGTGATCTGACTGAAAACTGTATTATTACTCAATACTTGAATGTTCTTTATCATTAATAACAGCTGAGCTGAAGTTTTTTTTTTTTTTTTTTTAATCAACTCAACCTACAACTACTACACTGCAAAAATCAAAACCTTACCAAGTGTATTCTTCTCATTTCTAGTCAAAATATCTCATCACACTTAAAATCAGACATAATCACCTAAAGAGAAACTTTTCAGTGAGATATAAGAACTTATTTTTAGACAATAGATCTTGAAAATCTCATTTCAAGAAATCTTACAAGTTAATTCTCACTTGTTCCATTGGCAGATTTTTTTTTTTTTGCTTAATCCCAGCAAAAAACATTTAAACATTTCAACCAAAATCATTTACTGATATAATATGTTTAATACCTGTTAATCCACTAATCCTATCAATACATGTAAATAATTGATGTAAAATGCAGTTTGTCATCTTTTCATGGTCATCAGATATGATCCATATGGACGTTCAGAGGCTCTGTAGTGAATGTGGAAACACCGTCATCTTCTACAACATTGATTTTTACCTTTGCCAAGGAACTATGGAGGTTATGTTTTCATCGGGGTTTGTCTGTCTGTCTGTCTTTCTGTTTGTTTGTCTGTTAGCAAGATAACAAAAAAAGTTATGGACGGAAAGGACATGTTGATACTGGCACAAGGAACAAATTATTCAATTTTGGTGGTGGTGGTGGGGGGGGGGTTATGGGGTTATGGATGGATTTGGACGAAATTTTCAAATTTTTTTTATTTTGATCGGCCGTGGCGGAGGTTTTCTAGTTTTGCTTGAATCAAGCAAAAAAAAAAAATTTCTTAAATTAAGCAAAAAAATCTGCCAATGGAACAAATGAAAATTACTTTGGTAAGATTTCTTGAAATAACATTTTCAAGATCTGTTATCTAAAAATAGGTTCTTATATCTGCCTGAAAAGTTACTCTTTAGGTGATTATGTCTTATTTTAAGTGGGATGAGATATTTGGACTAGAAATGAGAAAAACACACTTGGTAAGATTTGGATTTTTGCAGCGTACTACATGTCTTTCACCTTCTGCAGAGTGTTGCTTTACGTATTCCAACTTCTACTGCTGTGGCATGTGTGTGTTTCCCCAAGGAGGTCAAAGTTCACACATTGGTTTCCACTGAGGAAAGATGATGTGACAGTTTTCCTTAAACAGAACCCAACACTGACAATATGATAGTGATTATAAACCTGTTGGCACTTCAGAGAGACGAGATGAACACTATTGGCATTCTCAAAATGTGTGTGTTTATATGCGGAAAGTAGGTCTTTGGTTCATATCTCCTGACCTGGAATGTATCCTCAAGAGTGAGACATGACTATGTGGCACTTTCCAAAACTCATTCATCTCCCCGAGCATTAACAGTACAGTGTATGTTTAACTTAGCAGCTAGAATAGTCCCCCCAGTGAGAGATGTTGATGGATGGACGTCAGAAGGCACTGACCTGCCTTGGTCTCCTCTATTTCACACAACCACATTAACTGGGTCATCAATCAGTGTGTGTGTGTGTGTGTGTGTGTGTGTGTGTGTGTGTGTGTGTGTGTGTGTGTGTGTGTGTGTGTGTGTGTGTGTGTGTGTGTGTGTGTGTGTGTGCTTTTTGAACATGCACAAGCGGTATGTGTTTCATTCCTGTGTGGGGCTACGCCAGCGTTCCAGCATGTAAAATTGCAAGCACGGATCCATATGTACGGGCGATACACTCATTAACGGCATGCACACACACAGATACACTCACAGGGATAAAGATCTGCAGTGTTGACCTCCAGGACCTCATTACTGCAGCCAATCAGGAGACAAAACATTAGGCTGATTAGTGAAAGACCTGCACAAATAAACAGTAGATTGAGCTCGGAGAGAGAAAAAAAAAAAAAAAAGAGAAAGAGAGGGAAGTGTATGAAACAGAGATAGACAGAGGAGAGATAGTGTAGCCTGAGGTGAGAGGGGTTTCTCTGTTGTACAGCTTAACCTCGCGCTGCCCTCATGTCAGAGGCCCTGTGGATGCATTACTATGAGTGAAAAGGAAGAACACACACAGTGACAAACACAACCATCAGCTCACGCACTTGTTTTTCTTTCCGAAGACCTTGTATCTCCACGCAAACTAACACTACAGGTCATGTAAGCAGCATTTCCTGATTAAGACGTATGGGATGTGTCTATATTACTGAGGTTTTCGGGAGAATTCTTTAGACGTATACTCAGAATATGCATTTCATTTTGGGTTTCCCGGGGTTTTGCAACACATGGCGTCTTGCCTGTTTTCAGTCAACTCTAACCATTGTAGACCAGCTAATGAGTCAAGAGTTTGTAAAGCAGATACAAATGCATGGCCAAACAAAAAGCAGAAAGAGAACACGCTTATTTTTTAACCCATAAAGACCCAACAACCAAAATTATTTACTGATATAAACTGTTTAATACCTGTTGATCCACTAATCCTATCAATACATGTAAATAATTGGGGGGAAATTCAGTTTGTCATCTTTTCATGGTCATCAGATATGACCCATTTGGATGTTCAGAGGCTCCGTAGTTACCGTAGAAACACCGTCATCCTCTACAACATTGATTCACCAGTAAAACCCAAAGAGTTTGATAAACGGCAGTGGATGGACACACTTGGTTTATGTTCAATTAATGATAGATTTGACGGAAAAAGTCACATTTTCTTCAGTTTTGTCTGTTTCTGATATAATAACCTTTAACTTCAAACTTTGACATAAAGAAGAAAAATGTCAGAAGCATCTTGAGTATACACTGTTGCCCATAAAGGTAATAAAATATTTTGTCTCTTCTCATAAAATGATGGTGACAATGTGACTTGAAAGTGTAACTGAGACTCATTAACCCATAAAGACCCAAACATCCAACACTGAACAGTCATCTACTAATATAAGCTGTTTAATACCTGTTTAACCAATAATCCTATCAATACATGTAAATAATTGGTGTAAAATACAGTTTGTCATCTTTTCATGGTCATCAGATATGACCCATTTGGATGTTCAGAGGCTGCGTAGTTACCATGGAAACACCGCCATCTTCTACAACATTGTTCCACCAGTAAAACCTGTGGATCAATGACACTGGATGGAGACACTGGGTTTATGTTCGGTTTCTGATATATTTGAGTGAAAAAGTCACATTTTCTTCAGTTTTGTCTGTTTCTGATATAATAACCATCAACTTTAATTTGACCTTGACGAAAATCTACATAATCAGTGAATTAAATATAGGAAAGTACCTGATTTACACTGAAAAAGTGCAAAATACAGAGGATAATATTATAATAAAGGGTGATCAATCACTTAAGAAAGGTTAAATAGTAGTGCTGCCACTAACGACTAATTTCTCTCTCTCTCTCTCTCTCTCTCTCTCTCTCTCTCTCCCTCTCTCTCGTACGGCCTTATAGTTTCAGGTGCCAATGCATGGATTCCCCATGGCCAAAAATAAATAGGCGTATAGAAGCCAATAATGTAATAACAGCCGATAACATAATAAATTTGCCATTTTTAAAATGTAATAAGCCAGTAACGTAATATCTGGCCAGTAACGTAATAAAAGTCGTTAACCGTTAACATAATACTTTTGGCCAATAACGTTATAACCTATTGGCTGGTTATTATGTTATCGACCTGGTAAAAAAAAATTCTTTGCAAATGTAATAACTGAGCCAATAACATAATAAGTTATAACATTATTGGCCAAATGCTATTACGTTATCGGTTCAGGACTTTTATTACGTTATTGGCCAGATATTACATTATTGGCCTATTCCATTTTAAAAATAGCAAATTTACTACATTATCGGCCGTTATTACGTTATCGGTTGTTATTACATTATATACATTTTGTGGCTTCTACAAGGCGGTCAAGAGTAAAACAATGTGTCGACTAAAAAAATTGCAATCGACTAATTTTCATGGTTGATTACGTCGATGTTGCACCCTTGAAATGAATGACCAAACTCACGTTCATCTTCGTTTTGGACAACTTTTATTGCTTTCCTCAGTTCGTTTTACATCAAGCATTTTCTTAAGTTTCTGCGGGACTACACAACAATGCACTGACTCTACCACATGAGTCCTTTTGTTCTTGCTCTTAAAGGAGCATGACCATGTTATTACATAGGTACAATTTTAGAATGAAAAAAAAAATGAATTACTCAATTGTGTATATAAATGAATAATATTTTAACCTCTACAATGTAATATGAATTTTTAATTATGTACTTATAATTGACCAAATCCTATTACCATGTAAATAGATTTTTTGCTTTTAAATTTCATTGCGCTACATCGACTAAGTCAATTTATGGTGCCAGCACTATTAAATAGAGAAAAAAAAAATCATTGGGAAACAGCCATAAAAGTATACTCAGTGCCGATGAAAACACAACACTTGAATGTGTTTTATTGTTCCTGAGCTGCATCAATATGTTTAAGTTTCACCTGTATTAGATAATCCCAGACAATTTCTTAACAACCTGAGACGGGTTGAGCTATTGTCACGCTTGAATGAACTTGTCTGCATTCATAAGACTTGTTTTTCTAATTGCTCGGCAATGAACTGCTCAACTTAAGGAATTGTGGTTAGTTAAGGAGTGGTCATGTTCTGTATATAAAGGCAAGCTGAAAAGTACAAAAATCATTTGCAATAACTCAGCTATACCTAGACTGACACGTGACCAAAGATGCCATGCTATGGGGCTCCTGGAGGCCGGAATCTCTGCTCGGCAGGTGGTGTGCCATTTTGGATGCAATGTGTCCACCATAGTCAGGATGCAACAGAGGCATGAAGAAACTGGCTCACCTGCAGACAGACCTCGCCCTGGATGAGCACGTGTGACCACGCCACAGCAGGATCGCTACATTGAGCTGCAGCACCTCCGGGACCGCTTTGTGACTTTTGGTTTTGGGGGTCCTTGAGTTTCTTTCTTTATCCTTATTTTTTGTCAACAAATTTGGATGTGATTTTTAAATTTTTACTATATAGAAATGGCCTATGATTAATTCCAAAGAGCTTATGGAATAAAAATCCTCATTGATTTAAAAAAATATAAGAATCTTCAAGTGTTGCGTTTTCATTGGCACTGAGTATAGTACTGGGTCTTTATGGGTTAATATGATCATTACACCTGGTCAAAGGTGGTTATTAATGTGTATAAACAGGAATAAAAAGCGGAATGCATCTGAAAACAAACCGATTCCAACTTCATAACATGGGAAGCTCAGAATATTACTGTAACATGTGGAATATTCACTTTCATTGTCCATGTAAACAAACACTGTTCGTGCAATCGTAGTGTTTTGGCATCTTCCCCCTCCTCCTTGCACAGACACATCATGTTCCCTCCAAAGAACATCTATACACAGTTGAGGAGTTCTACAGCTCAGTGGCTCAGATGAATGAGGAAAATCACAGCTACAAATCTTATCTGGAAGCTCAGTGTGCATATGCGTTTCCTTCCAGCTGTGCTGCCCTTGGTGACCCCGCCCCCTCCACTCATACGTGGAATGTAACTCAGATAAGTTAACTGTCCTCATGTGCACATTTGAGATACTTGTGCTTTGCTTGAATGTTTACATTTTATACATCTCCATACTTCTACTTCAGCATATCTTAAAGACAGATATAGTTTCTACCTCATATTTGTCGGACAGCTTTAGTTTAGTGTTCAAGTTGCAGTTTTTTTTCCCTCTTACCGTCCATTGAAAAACACTTCAATCTAAATGTGCTCATTGTGAATGCTTCTGATAAATGAAGTGCTGATGGAAGGAGTTTAAAAGCGTCTCTCTTAAGTTAAACTCTTTAAAACTCCTCTAGGATTAGATGAAAAATGTATCCGCTTGTTAAGTTGTGACTTCATTTATTGTTTCCGTGTCCACTGTTCGATGTGCTTTAGTTGTGAGTCCATAAAACACATGCAGGTGTCATTCTATTACCTCACACATGTGATGGTAAAGAACATGAAGAGGATGACGTTCATACAGTTGTAGAAAAAATTATTAGACCACCCCTTGTTTTCTTCAATTTCTTGTTTATTTTAATGCCTTGTTGTTTCCACCTGTTAAAGCTCGTCTTTGTGAGTCTCGACTTCCCTCAACTCAGGGTCAAACTTGTAGTGTTGTCATGCAAACAGACGGCTATTTACAAGTGTGTTTGTGTGCATGTGTGTGTATATATGTGTGATTATTTATGGTTATTTTGTGCAAGTTAGGCATATTCAGGTGGAGACAGAAGAGGGAATGAAAGCAGAATTGACAATCTAATGCAGGGGTGTCAAACTCCTTTTAGTTCAGGGGCCACATTTGGCAAAATCTGATCTGAAGTGGGCCGAACCAGTAAAATAATAACATAATAATATATAAATAATGTCAACTCCAAACTTTTCTCTATGTTTTAGAGCAAAAAAAGTAAATTTATATTATGAAAAGTTTTACATCCACAAACTATCCTTTCAAAAGATGTGAATAACATGTACAAACTGAAAAGATAAGTGTAATTTTAACAATATTATGCCTCAGTTTATCATTTCCACATGTACATTATAACTTACAGATCACAGTGGATCTACAAATGCGCAAAACATCTTGTTAAAATTGTACATACTCCTCTTAAAACATTTCAGGTTGTTCATATTTGTTCAAGTTATCCACATTTTTTGCAACATTATGCTTTTTTTTTAGTGGAAAAACATGAAAAAATGTACATTTACAAACAGAAAAATTCGAATTTGTCAGTATTTTTATGTTATTATGATAGTATTTTACTGAATCCTGCCCACTTGAGAGTGAATTGGTCTGAATTTTGGAACCTGAACTAAAAGGATTGTTAGTATCTTATTTTACATTTCACAAATTCATCCCAAGGGCCGGACCGGACCCTTTGTCGGGCCGGATTTGGCCCCTGGGCCGCATGTTTGACACCTGTGGTCTAATGAGTAAAAGGGTCAAAGGATGTGAGTATACAAAAACCAGAAATCAGTAAAGTTATAATTCTTAAGAAAGAAACAATCTGGCGATAGCTAACATTATAAATTTAGCGAACTAACATCAGCCAAAACAAATGTATTTATTTATGTATTCCTCTGATATCGAATAAGGCTTTTATGAAGTGTTTCACATTTTCACCTTTGCTGTTACATTTGTAAACACTTTATCTCGCCCTAAATAGAACAAATAAAGTTACCATTTATGACAACACGCAGCTGTGCGTGACAGGAAGTGATGCTCTGTAAATGGATAAGCAGCTTTAACAGTATTTAAGACACTTCAGATCACAATCTACTGCATTTCAGTAAAATAAATAAACTCAACCCCTTCTGAACCATAACTGATGTGTCACTAACGACAGACATTACAATAAATAAACATAGGCTCTGTCATTGTTGACTGTTTGGACCCAAAAATGCATTACATGATACTATAACATCAGATTTAATAAGCGAATTGTCACACAATTGATGGCTTGTTTTTCTGGGCTCCAGAAAAGTTGACTTTTTACAGATACCATGGGTGTCTGTAACTCTACACACATGCATTATTAACCATAAAGTTGCAATAATAGAACATTTACCTCCTCATGAAATGATTTGTGACAACGTGATTTATTCTTGATAGATAAAGTGTAACTGGGACTTCGTATGTAATCACTGAACCTGGTTTAAGGTGATTATTGATGTGTATAAATAAGAATAAAAAGAGGGAAATGTCTGGAAAACAAAATTATTCCAACTGTATGAGCAGTGTATGTACATGTACTAATATTAGAATATGAGAAAGTGTTGGGATGTCTGTGGCTTTTCTATTGCAGTTTATTACTACCTGACTGATCTGTTTTTTTGTTTGTTTGTTTGTTCTTTTTAAATTGTCTATTTTTGTCCTAGTTTTATTTTTTGTATTTAATTTTCTTTTTTGTGGTTCTAGTTTCTATATAAGTTGTTTGGGCATGCAGCAATACTTCAGTGACTACTTTTTCTTTCTGTGGTTTTTCTTCAAAGAAAAAATGTAAAACTCTTTGTAAATGTTTTAATACAAATGTATACATCTGCAAAACCCAATAAAAAAAGTTGATAAAAAAAGAATCTGAGAAAGTGTGATAAAGTTGTGCAGAAGAGTTCAACCAATGTGGATCCAAAAACATCAGAAACCACGTCTTAATCCTCATTTTTTTCTTAAATTTTACTCATAATACACACATACTTACAGAACTTTTACTTGTGGTACATTTTCACAGTGTGGTACTTTTCCGTATGTAAAGGATTTACATATTTATTCAGCCTCTGATGCAACTTCATAGGCTTATCTGTGAGTTGTCAGACACAAACTGTCTGAACATGTGTTTTTAAAGTGCATGTGTGTGTGCACATCACAACACCCAGCTGCAACACAAAGGTTATCTAAAGGATGTGCACAATAATAATGACACAAGAACCCACACTACAAAGTCTCACACAAACAAATATGCAGCCAGGCACTTCCTAGCTTTAACACACACACACACACAGATGCATACACACACACCTCAGTGACACACTCACACCAGTGTGAATGGCATTACAAGAGCTGAGGAATCTGGCTGCTGGATATTTCCTCCATTCCTCTGTCAACCATTCATCTCTCGCTTGGAGGGAGGAGGGGAGAGAGGGCCGAGAGACATAAACAGAGAGTGAGAGAGGGAAAGAGAGAGAGGCAGAGACAGTCTCTTCATTCACTCACTGGCGGTTGGCCAAGAACATTCTGTACTGGTTTGTTTGTGGGGAAAGTAGAGAATATGTTTCAATTCCTCATGAACCTGACCTTCCCGTCTGCCTCTCCGTTCATTACAGTCTGTCGGAACTGCTGTCTGTCTGCCTTTACACCTCCCTGTCAGTGGCTGAGCTCCTGTGGGTTAACTTATTTTCTTATGAGGCCATATACAACACTGCATTTATCATTAAAATCCTCTCCGTGGACAAACAGAGTGAAGAAATGACTCAGAAAAGGAAATCTGTCTCTGGAGCTCCATGTGTGTCAGAGCTGATGGGTTCATTAAAGAAAAACTCATCAAGTTTAGCTTCTCCACAACACAGAAAAGCTAGTTCCACGGCTGAATGATGCACCAAAAACTCACGCTATAGTAGGGCTGTGTATTGGCAAGAATACGATATATCACGATACTGTTAAAAGGGCAATTTTTTAATTGGTTTTGTTTCTTTTTTAAAAGATTATTTCCTGGAAGAATTGAATTACACCAGAAATATGCACAAATATTAAACACATTTTTATTTGATCACAACAGGATCTAATGTTATATCACAAAATTTTCCGGTGTTAAAACTTAAATTAGGTTTTACAGACATTATAGTTGAAGGTCCTGCTCAAATGTTCATGTTCTATTAGTTCAGAACTAACATCGTAACATTATTTTTGTGCAATCCCAATGAAGGACCTAACATTATTTAATAAGAGAGTGTTAAATAATAATAAATAAAATATAAACAAAAAGAAAAACAACAAAAAGTAAAATGAACCTCCACAATATCTGCATTTGAATAAATACTTAAAAATATCGATACAGTACTTTTTAATATCGATACAGTATTGCGAAATGAAATATCACAATATATTGCAGAACCAATATTTTCTTACACCCCTACTTTATAGCAGTGGTTCTCAACTGGGGGGGGCGCAGACACTCTCCCCGGGGGGGCAAGCACATGGGGAGGTTGCGAGTGTGTGGGCAGGTGTGTTACCAACTACTGTTGTACATCACAACATTATAAATCATTTTGCACATACACCTCGCTCACAGACCTTAATCTGTGAGCAGGGGGGCATATCGTCTGGCATATCACCCCCCCACAGTTGGAGGGGCAGCAGGTAGTCAATGATAAGGTGAGGGGAGGATTATCTACAGAGCTATATAACGCAGTCCTCCACATACAGGTCTGTCGCATTACTTTTAGAATTATGTACCACACCCCCACAACCCCCTGTGGTCCTGAATTTTTTCAGGCATGGGGGGGCGGCAGTAGGCTCATGATGCCGTTAGTGGGGCTTTGTTCAGAAAAGGTTGAGAAACACTGCTCTATAGTACTAGCAGGGTGCGATTAGTCAAAAAAACAGAGGGGGAAGGGGTTTGGTCGGAGTGGGGGCAGGGGGCGCATCATTTATATACGTGGGGGTGTGAAATGAAAGTCAAACTTTACATACTTTCAACGTCCAACTCCCAGGTTTGGACGTATCTTACACAAAATTTTCACACATTCTAACCTGTATCCACTGGATCCCGTTCACTGCTCTATGGGCCCCCCACAAATGCTGGGCCCCATGAATTTGTCACATTTTAACCCCCCCCCCCTTACAGCGCCCCAGTGCATGGGGACATTCGCGAATTATAGGTGTAAGAAAACTGTCACAACCTGCCTGTTATTTCAGTTGGTTAGTTGCCCCCCCCCCCCAAGGATGAAATTCAATGAGCAGAAGTAGGGATATAAAAACCAAAGGGGATGTTGACCCCCCCCGAACAAATTGCACCCTGGTACTAAGTAACTTTTACAGGTGAAAACTTCACAATCCAGAACTAGTTTCCAGCAACAGCACTTCAGGTATGACATGTACAACAGTCGCTATGGTTACACGGACAATATTTCTTCAACACAAATGAAATCATCGTGATTAAAGATTCCAACTCAGCTGTTTATATGGATGCTAAAGAAGGTGATCCAATAATATGACTTGTAATAGAACCTTTCTGACATGCGGAACGTGGTTTGGAGTGTGTAATCTATCAGAAATAAAACAGAAGAAGAAAAAGAATCCAATGTTACTGGATTCATAAAAACACTCCTTGTTTGAAGGTTTTTGTGCAGTATTAAACTACATATTACCTCCATGTTCTATCACGTCACCTAATGCTATCCTCATGTTGGATAAACATGGACTGAAAGTATAGATTTACTCGAAGCAAAAAGAAAAGTAATCAGATTAAGATGTTTCCTATTGTTGCCACCTGACTAAATTTTGGTGGTGACTGGGCGGGGGGGTTATGTTTAATTTTATGTTTTGTTTTCTGATCAGCTAACGATATATTTTGCTCAAAAAATATCTTTTGCTTCAGTTTTCTCTGTTTTGGATGTAGTAACCATCAGCTTTAATCTGAGCTCTAATGAACATCAACATAATCAGTACGTTAAATATAGTAAAATACCTGATTTTCATTTATAAATGCAAAATACAGAGCATAATATTAAAGTAAATGGTAATAAATCATTTATGAAAGGTTAAAAATAGAAAAAAAAATCATTGGGGAACTGCCATAAAAGCAGGACTGGGTCTTTATGGGTTAACTGAACATAAACCAAGTGTCTCCATCCACTGTCATTGATCCAACTCCATGGGTTTTACTGGTGAATCAATGTTGTAGAAGATGACGGTGTTTCTATGTTCACTACGGAGCCTCTGAACGTCCAAATGGGTCATATCTGATGACCATGAAAAGACGACAAATTATATTTTGCACCAATTATTTACTTGTATTGATAGGATTAGTGGATCAACAGGTATTAAACATTTTACATCAGTAGTTGGTTTTGGTCACCAGTGGCTGTTTGGGTCTTCATGGGTTAATGTTCACGTAAATGCCGATACTGGATGCAACAATATCACAATATTGAAAATAATTGCCAATAAGAGGCACTGCACGATAGCAATGCCACAGCTAAATATTAACCCTGTAAAGCTTGAAATATTAAATCATTGACAGATAATTCCAGTTCTTTGAAACTGGAGCCTTTATTGGTCCTTCTAAACAGCCCCCAATTTTTTTTTTTTTTTTCAAATATCAATTTCCATGCAGGAGTTTAAATTTTGTATCATATTTGATACATCGGGTCTCAAAGCTCAAATGTTATTATTTTAAACAAAAAAAAAAAACATAATCCAACACAAACATGTCTCATAAATTGATAATTCCTTTTCAAAATAGTGTCACTGGAAAGGTCTCTGGTGAATGAACTCCTCCCCCCTGGTGGATTATCCATGTATTGCATGTATCTAATTGTATACATCAGGTTTTTCAAGAAAAAAGAAAAAAAATTACACTGATCATGTAGAGCAGGGGTGTCAAACTCATTTTAGTTCACGGGCCAGATTCAGCTAAATTTGATCTGAAGTGGGCCGAACCAGTAAAATAATAACATAATAATATATAAATAATGTCAACTCCAAATTTTTCTCTGTTTTAGAGTGAAAAAAGTTAATTTACATTTTGAAAAGGTTTACATCTGCAAATTATTCTTTCAAAAGATGTGAATAACATGAACAAACTGAAAAAATAAGCGTAATTTTAACAATATTATGCTTCAGTACATGTACAGTATGACTTACAGATCATAGTGGATCTACAAACACACAAAACATTGAGTAACAGGCAGAATATTGTTAAAACTGTACTTAATTCTCTTAAGACATTTCAGGTTATTCACTTTTTTTTGCAAAATCATACTTTGTTTTGAAAATATTTACATTTACAAAGAGAAAAATTTGGAGTTGTCATTATTTATATGTTATTATGATAGTATTTTGCTGGTCCTGCCCACTTGAGATTGAATTAGTCTGAATGTGGAACCTGAACTAAAAGGATTATTCATCATCATCATCATCATCATCATCATCTTTTTTATTTGCAGACTTGGGAGTCCATTTAAAAACAAACAAACAAGCAATCAACAAACAGAATACATTTAGAAATGCAGGTTAAAAATACAAACAAAACATCATCAATATTAATATCTTCAGTGTAATTTTTTGCATTTGACAAATTCATCCCAAGAGCCGGATTGGAGCCTTTAGCGGGCCGGATTTGGCCCCCGGGCCGCATGTTTGACACCTGTGATGTGGAGGGCTTCAAAACTCATGTATCAAATATGAAACGTTAGGTGTTATAGGGTTAAACTGCATGAAAGGCTTCTGAATATGTTTAAAGTACATTTCCCTGTCAAACTGTCTCTTTGTGCGGCGTTCTTCCTCCGTGGACCACAGTCCGACACACGACGACAACAACAACCCCATCGCACAGCTCTGGTTTCCGTAAACACACATGGTCAGTCTCATAAGCACACAGCGACTGAAGCGCTCCCTGTGTGCACACATAGATGTAAGAAAGACAAACACTGGTGCATACTGTAGGCATTCACACACACATCGACAAACAAAAAGAACATTTTGTGAATCCCTCAGTGCGGAGATTCATTTTATGCTCAAGGATGTGCGTGTAAATTTTTATTCAACCATGTTTGCGTGCTTGTAATTATGCGAGTACATGTTGCACAGATGTCCATTTAGTCCAACAATCAATAAAAGACTCTTTGTTAGAAATATATTAGTTGCAGTAGACCTCTCTATGGGCCTTGCTGTGCCATAAACACCACTTATTAAACTGTATGAATTGGCATTATCCAGCACAGATCTGACAGTAAAATATGCTTTTTTTATGTTGCTTTTGCTGGCGTATATCAGTCACAGCTTCTATAAGTTATTAGCCAGGGTGTGTGCAAAGGCTATGATGACAGAGGAATATTAGGTGTACAGCACAGAGCTATAAACAGAGTATGAGCTCAATGTAAAAGCTGAAGAGTTTTAGCCTTTCAGCGCTCAGAGCAATTAGCTGAAAGAGTGGGAGCTTAGTTGTTTGCAATGAGCAGAGGAAAGTCAGCCGGTGTTGACTGTGGCTGGAGTGAAACAGTGATCGGGTTAAAAATGAAGTCAAAGAAATCCATTAGAGCTAAAGAAAACAATGTCTACCATTAACCCTCCGGTATCCCATCCAGCAAGGCCCTTACTAAGCACCGAGTGTGCCTTTTTTGCACACTTGTGTAATAATGTCAAAAAAATTTCATACAGTTTGTTTTTAATTCTTTTACACTTTTTTCCATTTCATCAACTTGAGCCGTAAATAAAAAATACCAAATACTCAATAATTGTCACATTTTTTAACCCTTTAAATGCCGTGTTTGTAATGTAAACCATTTTTTTAGATGCAAAAAACACAAAAAAATTTTTTCAATATACTACATAAAAAGTGGATCCTATATTTGATTTTTGCAGCCTGGCATATGTCAGCGACTAACAGCAACACTGGTTAATTTGCATTATTATTTTTGGCACTAGGTCAAATGTTCAAAAATACCAGCATCTGTCACCAAGTGTGTGTAAAATGCACACCTATAAATCAAACTATTAAATATTATATATTGATTTATTTTTCTGCTCTAATCTGATTTTATTTTTGTAAATCAAGTTCACCCCTAATCATACATGTCAAATGGAAGAAATAGTACGTTTTAGGCACACTTGGGAGACAGATGCTAGTCTTGTAATTTTCTTTTGTTTACATTGTGCAAATTTTAGTTGGTGGCCAGAATTTTAAAGATCATACAAAAATGAACAACTTTTGAATTCTAACCTTATTTAAACTGTGAAAAATAATATGAAGTTTTTTAAAACGAAGTGCAAAGTGTGCCTAAAAGGCACACCCGGATATCGGAGGGTTAAGAAATGCACTATAAAGTCCTACATACAAATACTAAATAATATAATACTAATAAATAACACAAATTCTAAACTACATATTAACACAAAAATACTATAAATGCATACTACATACTGTATATAGAATAGAATAGGTTTATTGTCATTGTAAAACATTAGAAGATTAGTTCAGTAAATCTCATAATGTCTGTGTTCGAGTTCGAGGTGTGTTTTTTCTAAAATTGCATTACATTCTTGCTAAAACAACAAACCTACTTGTTGCCTTAAACTTCTGCACAGTGCTGTATATGGTGTATTTTTATTCAGATTTTTCCTGTTATAGGTAGAATATTAACCCATAGAGACCCAGTGGTACTTTTGTGGTAGTTCCCAAATATTTTTTTTCTCTATTTAATACCTTTTTCTGAGTGATTTATCACCCTGTATTGTAATGTTACTCTCTTTAGTTTGAGTTTTTTAAGTGGAAATCATGTATTTTCATATATTTAATTCACTGATTATGTAGATGTTTGTTAAAGCTCAGAGTAAATTCAAAGGTTATTATATCAAAACAGAGAAAACAGAAGAAAAATTAACCCACAAAGGCAATGTCTACCATTAAGTAAGACACTATAAAGTCCTACATACTAATACTAAATAAAATTATACTAATAAATAATACTAATTTTAAACTACATACTAATACAAACATACTATAAATGCATACTACATACTGTATATAGAATAGAATAGGTTTATTGTCATTGTAAAACATTAGAAGATTAGTTCAGTAAATCTCATGTCTGTGTGTTTAATCTAAAATTGCATTTTATTCTTGCTAAAACAACAAACCTGCTTGTTGCCTTAAACTTCTGCACAGTGCTGTATATGGTGGATTTTTATTCAGATTTTACCTGTTATTGGTAGAATATTAACCCATAAAGACCCAGTGGGACTTTTGTGGCAGTTCCCGAATAATTTTTTCTCTATATATAACTCTCTTCTAATATTACCTTCTTTAGTTATAGTTTTTTAAGTGGAAATCATATATTTTCATATATTTAATTCAATGATTATGTAGATGTTTGTTAAAGCTCAGAGTAAATTCAAAGGTTATTATATCAAAACAGAGAAAACAGAAGAAAAATTAACCCACAAAGCCAATATCTACCATTAAGTAAGACACTATAAAGTCCTACATACTAATACTAAATAAAATTATACTAATAAATAATACTAATTTTAAACTACATACTAATACAAACATACTATAAATGCATACTACTTACTGTATATAGAATAGAATAGGTTTATTGTCATTGTAAAACATTAGAAGATTACTTCAGTAAATCTCATAATGTCTGTGTTCGAGTTCGGGGTGTGTTTTTTCTAAAATTGCATTATATTCTTGCTAAAACAACAAACCTACTTGTTGTGTAAAACTTTAGCACAATGTTGTATATGGTGCATTTTTATTCAGATTTTTTCCTGTTATTGGTAGAATATTAACCCATAAAGACCCAGTGGGACTTTTGTAGCAGTTCACAAATAATTTTTTCTCTATATATATATCTTCTAATATTACCCTTTTTATTTATAGTTTTTTAAGTGGAAATCATATATTTTCATATATTCAATTCAGTGATTATGTAGATGTTTGTTAAAGCTCAGAGTAAATTCAAAAGGTTATTATATCAAAACAGAGAAAACAGAAGAAAAAATAATCCACAAAGGCAATGTCTACCATTAAGTAAGACACTATAAAGTCCTACGTACTAATACTAAATAATATAATACTAATAAATAATACTAATTTTGAACTACATACCAATATAAACATACTATGCATGCATACTGTATATAGACTAGAATAGGTTTATTGTCATTGTACAATGGCTATACAACAAAACTGGGTAGAGCTAACCCTCTTTAGTGCCTCAAAATAAAACGATGAATAGCACTGAATAAGACATCTAATAAAATCAAAACACCCAACAAGATCAAACATCCAATAAAATCAGAACATCCAATAAAAACAAACATCCAGTAAAAACTAACATCCAACATATTAACCCATAAGTACCCAAACAGCCACTGGCGACCAAAATCATCTACCGATCTAAAATGTTTAATAATTTCTGAACCACTAAACCTATTAATACGTTGAAATAATTGGTGCAAAATACAGTTTGTCGTTTTTTCATGGTCATTAGATATGACCCATTTGGACGTTCAGAGGCTCCGTAGTTACCGTGGAAACACCGTCATGTTCTACAACATTGATTCGCCAGTAAAACCCATGGAGTTGGATCAATGACAGTGAATGGACACACTTGTTTTTTTCAGTCAGTTATTTATATCTTTGCTGAAAAAGTCACTTTTTCTTCCATATTTTTCTGTTTCTGATATAATAACCTTTAAATTTACTATAAAATTTCATGAACATCTACATGATCAGTGAATGAAATATAGGAAAATACACGATTTACACTGAAAAATGCAAAATATGGAGGATAATATACGAATAAATGGTGATAAATTTAATAAAAATGGTTAAATATAGACAAAAAAATGAATTTGGGAACTGCCACAAAAGTAGTACTGAGAGGGTCTTTATGGGTTAATGACATATTTGACTGAAAAAGTCATTTTCTTCTGTTTTGTCTGTTTCAGATATAATCGCCTTCAGCTTTACTGTGAGCTTTAATGAACATCTACATGATCGGTGAATTAAATATAGGAAAATACCAGATTTTCACTCAAAAAATGCAAATACAGAGGAAAATATAGGAATAAATGGTTGTAAATCACTTAAGAAAGGTTAAATATAGAGAAAAAATAATTTGGGAACTGCCATAAAAGTAGCTTTATGAGTTAAGGATATTTACTGCAGCTTCTACGACAAGCCTAGAATTAGTCTTATCGTTGTTACTATTTTGGCAGTTAATTAGCATTTTGTTTCCTCATCATGTGACTTCAGATCTTTGTGATAAAAACCTGAGAAGCTGTTTGTTTGTTTTTTAAAAGATCACGTGACCACTTTGGGCACATGACGACAGGCTGTAAATTCAGCAGTGACAGATAATCATTACACATAGTTGACATGTTAGCAGCAGTTAGTGACACACCCAGCTCAGGGATGTTTCTAGCAAATTCTTCTTTTAGCTCCACACTGATCTCCAGTCACGGGTGGAAAATATTATTGTCTTTTAACCCTATAAGATCAAAACAGCCACCGGTGACTGAAAGCATCAATGACAACAGACAGCACTTACACATAAATATGCTTATTTTTCAAGTTTAGTTAACAATATATTTAGCAAGAAAATTCACCTGATAAATTATTTTCAGTTGGAAAAGCAAAATGCAGAGAATACTATAAAATAAATGGGTGTAAATCTGTTAGGAAAGGTATAGAAAAACTGACAAAAACAAATGTGGAAGTCATCCCAAAGTAGTTCTGGGTCTTGAGGGGTTAAATAATCTAGTATGCTTTCACCTGGGTTGATGAAAATGTAGCTTAAAACATCTGTCTACTGAATTTAAGAGTAAATAAACCAAAAACAATGGGTTGAACTATTTTAATCATGAAAGGGGCTATTTTTTCATAACTTCCAAAATGGTTTTTTTTTTGTCTTTCCCAAGCGATTTATCACTACCTATTATAATATTATTTTTTGCATTTCACATTTTTCAGCAAAAATCAGGTATTTTCCTATATTTAATTGACTGACCGTGTAGATGTTCATAAAAGCTCAGAGAAAATTCAAAGTTTATTAGATCAAATCACACAAAAAAGAAAAAAACTAACATTTTCAGTAAAATATACAATCTACAGGAGATGTTTGAGCCCAGGCAAAGTAATTATAATTTAAGGGGAACTGAAATCTACAAAAAAAAATTAAGTGTAGAACAAACTTAAAAAGCTAGTGTATCTCTGTTAGAGGGGTACATCTGTGGAATAATCTGGAGCAAAAGTTAAAAATGTCTTCCTCAATCTGTGCATTTAAAAGGATGTATAAATCCACTATAATAACAAAATATAGAACATTATAGAAGTACGCATAAAATAAGATATTATTGTAGTTAATTGGTTATCATGATAAGAAGATACAGTCATATTTATTGATCATTGCATTTGGAGTAAATATTTCAAGTGCATATTAAAAACGGTTGATTATGCAAATCTGATTGTGTGTGAGGTGACTAAAAAAGTGTATATGAATGGTTTTTATGGATGTTTTGTGTTGCTGTAAAAAAAAATATACAGAGGAAAATGTGTTTTAACAAAGGAAAGGAAGCGGATCTAGTTTGATTATTAGTTTGTAAAAAGGGGATGGGAGTTAATAAGTTATACTTCTTCCCACTCCTTTTCGAGCGCAGAAAAATTGTATTTATTAATTTTTTTTGGACCATGTTGTATGATTCTTTGTTATCTGATGATTCTATGTGCTCGAAATAAACTACTACTACTACTACTACTACTATTAACTGAATTTAAAACAAGCATCTCCATTTACTGTCCTTGATCTAACTCTATGGGTTTTACTTCAATGTTGCAGAAGATGACTGTGTTTCCACGTTCACTATGGAGCCTCTGAACGTCCAAATGGGTCGTATCTGATGACCATGAAACGGTGATAAACTGTATTTTACACCAATTATTTACATGTATTGATAGAAGTAGTGGTTGGCGGTGGATGTTTGGGTCTTTATGGGTTAAAATGCTGAAAAACTTGGATAAGAATCGTTAAATGGTGAAAATTCTCTGTAACTTTGAGGCTTTAAAAGTAAATAGAAGAATAAAATTAAATATATATATATATTGTTTATAGGAGCTTGTTTTCCAGCTACAGGTGACTGTAAAGCTAATTGTACATCAGACTTCTGAAAAAAAACACAGGTGCAACTTTTATTTCACCCCTGCTGGCTCTGTTGCTTCAAACCTCAGCCCGAGGCGATGTGCTGATTCACAGGTAAGACAGCTCCTCAAAATGAATGACAACTTCTGGACTGGAAACCTAAGCAGCTGAAGGGGCGGGTAGGGGAGTGGAGCTAACAATGCACTTAGCGCCTGCAGGCAAAACATTGCATATTGAGCCTTCAAGTTGTGTCTTGCAACATTAGCACCTGAGTTTGAGCAATTGAGGAAACTTCCAACAGGTTTTTCTGCTTCAAATCCAGATTCACAACACAGCTCGTGGATATCAAACCTCTTATCTGCCAGACCAACTGCACGAAGCAGGGAAAAAAACAAAACAGAAAAACCTGTCCGCGGGAGACACCCAACAGTTAAAATGGAGATCAGTCTTGCTCTTATCTAGTGTGTGCTAAGGCATGTTTTAGTAACCTTTGATTTAACATAGCAGAAATATTCACATCCAACTCCAAGTCCAAGCCAAACAATGCTATATCAATACGCTTTGAGTGCTCCACATCCTTCAACACACACTGTAACACACACAAGAGGCTTAGTGTGTACAGGGTCCACCTTTCTGTCTTTGAAAGCTGCCCGGGCGCTCAGCAGCTGTAATACTCTGCTGTTGACTTCATGTTGACTTAGCCATTAAAGGCTGTAGCAGGTCTGAAATCAAAACCTGCACAACTGTTTGGCTTGGATCGAGCCAGCCTTATAAGTATACACTTGAGCTGGGTTAAACACTTGTACCTCTGACAGAGTCCTCGCACAGGTCGTCGGTGCATCTCTTAACCCATGGAGACCCAAACGTCCACCAGCGACTAAAAGCATCTACTGATCTAAACTGTTTAATACCTGCTGATCCACTAATTCTATCAATACATGTAAATAATTGGTGTAAAATGCAGTTTGTCGTCTTTTCATGGTTATCAGATATGACCCAATTGGATGTTCAGAGGCTCCATAATGAACGTGGAAACACCGTCATCTTTTACAACATTGATTCAGCTGTAAAACCCATGGAGTTGGATCAATGACAGTGGATGGACACACTGGGTTTATGTTCAGTTATATATATATATATATATATTTGACTGTGACAAATAGTGCCAAGCACAACAAACCCCATTAATTGCCTCTGTATATGTGCCAAGTTTGAAATAAATTGCAACAAAATTGATTTTTTTGGTTTTTATAGACACGTGAATTTTTGCCCCCATTATAAGTAAATGGGAGAAGAAAAAAGATTTTAAAAATTCATTAAAAAAAATTTGAACTTTGACCTATTTTTCCCAAAATGTAACGAGATCTATTCTGGGTCACTGGCAATCTATGTTCAACCAAGAGTCTTGCTGCTACAGACATTTGAAATTTCGTCTATTATAAGTAAATGGGGAAAAATAAAAATATTTAAAAATTCATTGAAAATTTGAACTTTGATCTATTTTTCCCAAAATGTAATGACATCTATTCTTGGTCACTGGCAATCTATAAACCCAATTTGCTTTGAATTCAACCAATAGGTTTGCTGCTACAGACATTTGAAATTTCGTCCATTATAAGTAAAGGGGGAAAAAAAAAGATTTTAAAAAATCATAAAAAATTAACTTTGACCTACTGTTCCCAAAATGTAATCAGATGTATTCTGGGTCATTTGCAATCTATTAACCCAATTTGGTATGAATTCAACTAAGGCTACGTTTACACGGCAACACTAAGATCCAATTCCGCAAAGATTTCTCCTTTGCGTTATAAAATCATTCCGCGTTAAGACGAAGCCGCTATGATAACGATCTGCGTTCACATGAGTCCGCGAGGACGGCTGAATACGCTGTAGTGGCCATGCCAGACCAGTAGCTGGCGATGTAGAGCTATAGTGAAACAGTGGCGGTAAAACACGCGCCTGCTCACAAACGATTTCCCGTTTAGACAGCCTTTAAATGAGAAGAAGAAGAATAGGCGGACAACACTATTTACAAACAACAATGGCGAGTGGTAGAACGAAGACGCAGGACTTCTTTGTCTGGACAGACGATGAAGTTGGGTTGTTGCTGGATGTGGCCCTGAATTATAAAAGTTAGCAGCACGTATTTTGTTCGGACACCGGCCATTGTTGTTGTGGTTGTTCCTTCTTTTTCCGCAGCTTTATTGTGTCATAGAGGCTGGCAAACCAGCTTGGAGGCGCATTACCGCCACCAACTGGCCTGGAGTGGGTTAACTGGCGGTTCTTGGCTGCACGCGCATGCGGTGACGTCATATTTTACCCCAGAACGCTCCGACTCGCGTTAACACGGAGCTAAAATGCGGAGCGTATCGATAACGTTCCACCCTGGACCCTGGTATCAAAAGTTTCCGGATTCAGGCACTCTAGGCACCGTTTCCATGTTAACAGAAGGCTAATCCGCGATGAAATCTTCCCGGAGTCGACTGAATCCGACGCCGTGTAAACGGCCCCTAATAGTTTTGCTGCTACAGACATTTGACATTTTGTCCATTATAAGTAAATGGGAAAAAATAAAAAAATAAAATTTTTTTAACTTTGACCTACTGTTCCCAAAATGTAATCAGATCTATTCTGGGTCACTGGCTGTTAAGACTTCTGGGTGAAATGACAAAGCTGTTAAGACTGAGTAAATGGGTTTAAATAACTTCACTGCTGAAAATGGTAATTGTTTGGTTTCTTTAAATTTCTTTATATGTTTACATGTTTTTGTCTAATTGTATTAATAATAGTAATGTTTATATTATGGTTAAAAAAGTCTTTCAATTTATATTTATGAGCAGGCGGGGTTCCCTGAGGTTATATATGGCGGCTGCGGCCCATTCTAATCAATCCATTCATTGATCTGTTCACCATCGGCAGGAGCACACAGCCCATTGGTATGTAACAAACGCTATCAGCTAATGTAGACTGCTAAGGGTGTTTAATCATTAATAGATGCTTGTGTATGTTATCATTTGTCATGCTAAGTTAGCGTTACTTTACAGTGGAAGAATGTTTATGTTTGTTTAACTATGAGTTGCGGGAATGCGGAAGTTCGGCTGTGGCGTGAGTGCTAATTATCAGTGCTAGCCGTATCTTACGTTACCTTAAATATTCTTTAAGTTAATGATCCTGGTGACTGCCATAGTAAACGCCGTAGTAAGCGACAACATTTAATTCTTAATCTGTAACAATGTCGCGCTGCAGCGCATTTTTGGTTTGTTTACGTTGTGGTCGGCATGTGTAGTTATTAGCCCATGGGCTCCCATTCATAAAAAGGGCTACGGTGGCGCTGGGATGCGCTTTGCGCATGCTCCAAGGACACTAAGCCTTCTGGGTAATGTAGTTTCCAGGTTAATACAATCACTGTAGTTAGTCTAATGTGTTTTGTCTTTTAAGTCTGTCATGTGAGAGATGACTTTGTTTGCTTGTTGTTGTGTTTTATGTGTGAAGAGTACATTGTAATTATGAATTTCTATGTGTTTGTTTCTATTTAAAGGTTTATGACCTGTGATATATCCTGTGATAAACAAAGAATAAATTAAGCAAGAAAGGATAAACACGAGTTGTAACATTGTGTGCTGCCTGTCTAGCCTTTTTGGAGGGCTAAAATTCTGAAAAGTCCGAACACTGGCAACCTATAAACCAAATTTGGTGTGAATTCAACCAACCAAACAAACTGAACCAAAAATAATACCCCTATCCTCTCCTTTGGGGGGCGGGGAAATAACCCTCAACTTTAATCTGAGCTTTTATGAACATCTACATGATCAGTAAATTAAATATAGGAAAATACATGATTGTTACTGTAAAAATGGAAAATACAAAGCATAATATTATAATAAATGCTGATAAATCACTTATTTTCCACATTATTTTTTCTCTTTATTTAACCTTTCCTTAGACAAAAGTAGCACTCGGTCTTTATGGGTTAAACAGTGATGTCATCCAAGTTAGGATGAGGTTGTTGTTTTTTTTTTCACCCGTAACTCACATAAACGATGAAAATATGCAACTCACTGAGCACGATTCCAGAGAACTCAAACTGAAACTTTGTATTTTAACAAGCTGAGAGCAGACTGATTTGACAACATGTGTGTGCGTTTATGCATGAGTGTGCAGATGGGTGATTAATCGCCTTGGCTTGGATGGAACAATAAACAGAGGAAGCACAGGATTATTCCCATCAACCTGACTGTCATGTCATGCTCAAACATCTTGATTTCGACATTCCACCCATCTCCACATTTCAGCCCTGACTCATATGTTTGTACTTCTGCCTCTCGAAAACTTCAGAAATGTAAAAAAGGACAACTTCAGCAACTTTTTCTATTCGTTCTGTTCTTTAATGCGGTCGGGCAAGAAATGAGATTCACTCTGTGATTTTGTTTTCCGGCAGATCAGTGCACCTAAATATCCACTTCCACTGCCTCGGTCAACACACAAACCACATTCCAAAAACCTCTCAGACTGATTGCTACACCCTATTACATCTCATGCAGGTTGCGTGAACCCACTCGTTTTTCACTTCGTGTTTTTTTTTTTCTTTCTTTCGTCTTTGCTTTGACGTTATAAAGACATTTTTGGCAGATCGTTGGAACGATGGTAAAGTTCTTCCAGATGGACCGTTGATGGGTCGCCTTAAAAGAAGGCCTTGTTTTAAGGAATCAAAGTGCAGTCAGGGCTAATTTGAGCTGAGAGTGACATTAGAGAAGGAAAGGAAAGGTAAAAAAGGAAAGGAGGGATAAGTGAAGAAAAAGAGTGTAAGGGAAGGAAAGGTGAAGAAAAAGGATGCAAGGAGAGGAGAGGAGAGGAAAAGGATCTAAGGAAAGGAAAGAAAAAGGATGTAAGGAGAGGAGAGAAAAGGACCAGTGGAAAAAAGAGTGTAAGAAAAAGAAAGGTGGAGAAAAAGGATGTAGAGAAAGGAAAGGAAAAGTGAGGACAAAGGGTCTAAGGAAAGGAAAGAAAAAAGGATGTAAGGAACAGAAAGTTAAAGAAAAAGGATGTAAGGAAAGGAAAGAAAAAGGATGTGAGCAGAGGAGAGGACAAGTGAAGAAAGTGTCTAAGAAATGGAAAGGAAGAAAAAGGATGTAAGGAATGGAAAGGTGAAGAAAAAGGAGGAAAGGAAAGGTAAAGAAAAGGATCTAAAGAAAGGAAAGAAAAAGAATGTAAGGAAAGGAAAAGAAAGGAAAGGACAAGTGAAGATAAAGGTCTAAGGAAAGGAAAGGAAAGAAAAAGGATGTAAGGAACAGAAAGTTAAAGAAAAAGGATGTAAGGAAAGGTAAAGAAAAAGGATGTAAGGAATGGAAAGGAAGAAAAAGGATGTAAGGAAAGGAAAGGAAAGGAAAGAAAAAGGATGTAAGGAAAGGTAAAGAAAAGGATGTAAGGAAAGGAAAGGTGAAGAAAAAGGAGAAAAGGAAAAGAAAAGGATGCAAGGTAAGGTAAAGAAGGGGATCTAAAGAAAGGAAAGAAAAAGAATGAAAGGAAAGGAAAGCAGGTAAAGGAAAGGACCAGTGAAGAAAGAGTGTAAGGAAAAGAAAGGTGGAGAAAAAGTGTGTAGAGAAAGGAAAGGTGAAGAAAAGGATGCAAGGAGAGGAGAGGAAAAAGGATCTAAGGAAAGAAAAAGGATGTAAGGAAAGGAAAGGAGAGAAAAGGACCAGTGAAGAAAGTGTAAGGAAAAGAAAGGTGGAGAAAAAGGATGTAGAGAAAGGAAAGGAAAGGTGAAGAAAGGGATCTAAAGAAAGGAAAGAAAAAGGATGAAAGGAAAGGGATGCAGGGAAAGGAAAGGACCAGTGAAGAAAGAGTGTAAGGAAAAGAAAGGTGGAGAAAAAGGATGTAGAGAAAGGAAAGGAAAGGTGAAGAAAAAGGAGGAGAGGAGAGGAAAAAGGATGTAAGGAAAGGAGAGAAAAGGACCAGTGAAGAAAGAGTGTAAGGAAAAGAAAGGTGGAGAAAAAGGATGTAGGGAAAGGAAAGGTGGAGAAAAAGGATGTAGGGAAAGGAAAGGTGAAGAAAAAGGATGTAGGGAAAGGAAAGGTGAAGAAAAAGGGTGTAAGGAAAGGAAACAAAGAAAATACTTGAAAAGGACATTCATTTAAAGGTACGAAGTGAATGGAAGCCTATCTAAAATGAACAAAGTAGAACCATTTGCATGCAGTTACTCTAAGCAGTGAAGTGTTGAATGCAGATATGTCACTGGTTTAATGTGCTGCTGGTGGTATACATCATATAGAACTAAGACTCTTATCTGTGATTCATGTTCTTTGTATTCTTTGCTCTCCTCCAATAAAAACACATGCAGAGATAAAGCAGAAACATGCTCTCCTCACTCTTCCACTCTGCTCCAGGACTGATGTATGTTTTATGTACAGACATGACTTTAAAAAGACGACCCAGTACAACACATACACAGCCCAGTTCCTCTGCTGCTCAGATCATCTGCACCATTACTCACTGCTGGGTTAAAGTGTCACCAGGGTCTCAGGACCTGGAAATACTGCAATGACTAATATGCACACAACATAAACACACATACATTGCGTTTCCATGTTCAACAGGACATTACACTGACTTACACCCACTTACGTCTCTATAATGTCAGTAATCCATCGCTACACAAACTCGCACATACACAACAAGACCAATCCATTATGTCATATCTGCACGTCTTCTTCTGTCCTGTTTATTTTAGTGACTCTTACTGCCATTTACATAACCGGGCCTGTTTTACAGTTAGGTTTCTCCAGTAAACATTCGTACTTCACTTTCATAAACACACCGACCTGCTACACAGAAGTAAATATTAGTTCCTTTTAGGGCTGCATGATATTGGAAAAAACTGACATTGCAAATTTTTTTTAACCCTGCGATATACAGGGTGGGGAAGCAAAATTTACAATATTTTGAGGCAGGGATTGAAAGACAGTGTATGACCAATTAGTTTATTGAAAGTCATGAGAATTTATTTGCCACAAGAAAATTGACATAATAGAAAATGTTTTTATTCTATGTGTCCTCCTTCTTTCTCAATAACTGCCTTCACACGCTTCCTGAAACTTGCGCAAGTGTTCCTCAAATATTCGGGTGACAACTTCTCCCATTCTTCTTTAATAGTACAGTCTACTCTCGTTATACCGCCCACTTCCGTTCACGGCCAAATTGGCGGTATAGCAAAAATGGCGTTACAACGGGTTGCGTCCATAATGTGCATGTCTTTACTATATGATGTCTATGCTGCCTCCGTTAACCCGTTCTAATTGCGTTTCTAAATAAATCTTGATTCTGTTATGTTGTAAGGGATCATTTAAAGTGGGGAAACATTTTAAGCATTATTATACCGTGTCGGGAAATGACACCCCATCATCTTGAGGCTTTGGCTTAATCCCACGTCCTCTTCCCGACATCCTGACCTACTGAGTGTTCTGCGATAAATGAACGGTGGCCGTTCCGTAGACCTACTCGTAGCTTGTCGCGATCAGCGTCTGGTGCGTTTGTTTCAGTGCATTGTTAAAATTTATGTGTACTCGATGGCAATCACGCTGGCGGTATAACGGTCGGGAAATCAATGGTATAAGTGTTGTTTGTGCATGGAACTGGGCTGGCGGATGGCGATAGGCGGAAATGGCGGTAGCTAATGGAATAATGCATTGGGGATTTTTGTGCAATGGTTTTGGTCGGCGGTGAGCGAAAATGGCGGTATAACGGCGGGCGGTTTAATGAGAGTAGACTGTAGTATCTTTAAGAAAGTTGACATTGCTGTGTGATGTTCTATTGGTAGCTAGGGCTGCACGATTAATCGATTTTAAATCGAAATCGGATTTTTTAGTTAGGACAATTTTTAAAAAAGGGAAATCGTAAAATCGATTTCATCTCTCTCATGCCTCCGGGCTGCGCGCCTCCGCGGGCTACCGTAGGCTCTTCCTGTGACAGCGGTCTTTCACAGAAGTCCGTGTAATGACCGGACGTTAAATCTGTTCATGAACCCGCAGTACTTATACCAATATAAGCCGTGGCTTCACGCATGGATCCCGCAATTGAAATATAACTGCAAGCGGATCACTCATCTTCCGTTGTCCCGGATCCGTACCGTACTGTCTTCTTCCGAACCGGGTCCGGGTCTCGGGGTCAGCAGCCTCAGCAGAGGAGCCCAGACAGCCCTGTGCCCACACACATCCACCAGCTCCAGGGATAGAATCCCTTCAGTGTGTCCTGGGTCGGTCTGTTCCACGCACGGATCCCCCAATTTAAATAGAACCGCATGGGGAACACTCATATTAACCTGGTCCACGCACACACACACGACTGATGCCTGTCACTGACTGACACTGGTATCACTTCTGTGGGCCAGATACCCAGAAAAGAAAGAAAAAAAAAGTTTTTTTTTTTTAATAATTAATTTAGTCCTCTTACTTGCTAAATTTTTCATTCACAAATGTAAGTTCTGTAACACAAAACCAAATATTATTTATGTTTTGTAAGATGTTGAAATTTATTTAAAGCTGTTAGATAAATGTGGAAACAAAAAGGTTGTAACAACTATCAGTATTTGCTCTGATTTGGACATTTTCTTATAGTGTATTCCCCCTGACAAACTTATGTTATTTTCTTGTTGTATACATTGTTTGTGTACTCTACTTCATTTCAAAGATTTAATGAAGAGAAAAAACAAAACAAAACTGTAGGTTCATCACGTGATCCCATCACAGCTTTGAGGTCAGAGCAGTGGCTTGCATTGTGGGCTGCTCACGAAAACGACATGTTGACTGCTGTTGCCTTTTCTAGTTATACCCAAAAATCGAAATCGAAAATCGAGTTTTTAGAGGAAAAAACTGGGATTTTTTTTTTTTGCCAAAATCGTGCAGCCCTATTGGTAGCATGTTCTAAAATGCCCCAAATAGCATAATCCAGAGGGTTTAGATCTGGGCTAGAAGGCGGCCATAAACATGATTCCCAAAAATTGCTAAAGTTGGATTTGTTGCTGTTGTCAACAAGTGTTTTGGTGTTCTTGTGTAAGATTTTAACTTCAAATCATATTTTACTGCATTTCTAACGGTCTTGTTGTCTACCTCAAATTCAATTGCCATTTTTCTCATGGATTTGGTTGGATCCTTTAGGATTTTGGATTTGAGAGCTTTAATAAAAGCTTTGGTACGTTTTTTTGTTGCTTCCTCCACTTCCAGACTTTCTCGTAATAGTTTTGCTCATAGTCATTCTCTTCTTTCCATTATAAACAGTCTTTATGGACACTCCAACTATTTTTGAAATCTCCTTTGGTGTGACGAGTGCATTCAGCAAATCACACACTCTTTGACGTTTGCTTTCCCGATTACTCATATGGGCAGAAGTTTCTGAAAAGGTATGGATAATAGTGTTAGGTATGATTATGACATCAATATATGTTTGGTTTCAAAACAATTGACGTAGTGCCTGCTGAGAAAAAACAACTAAATGTTCATTGTAAATTTTGCTTCCCCACTCTGTATATATTGCAATATGACAAGGTTTTGGTGATCAATAATCCAATCATTTTAACCCTTTCATGCATAGTGGTCACTACAGTGGACAGTTATTCTCCAGCTGTTCTCTTGTATGTTCATGGGTTTAGCTGTTTTAGTTCTATGTCCTCCTGAGACCCAGCAATGCATTTTTGTCCTCTGTAGGGGACAAAAGTTTGACAGTTACACTACAAAAAATGCTGTTCATTGCAAAGGACATTCCATTAAAAAATAAATAAATGAAAATAATTTTAAAAATGTATCTGAAAAAAACTGTTGCATTATGCAGTTTCCATTCAAGATGACTGTTTAATGTAAAAAAAAAAAAAAAAAGCTAAAAATGTTCACTTTTCTGGGTCTAAGGAGGATATCAACTAACACAGTGGACGCTCATGCATCATCTACACTGACATTCAGACCATTAACTGTAACTTTGCTGTTCTTGACAAACCTGATCTGCACTAACATGTTTGAGTGTAAATCAACTGCTAATTTCCTCGAACTTATTTATTTATTTATGCGTATTATCTCCATAACTAGTCCTAGAATATGATCAAATGTGTGAAAACATGACATTAGCTGCATTAAAAAAACATATATTTCATAGTTTTCACACAGTATATCACTTTATGATGATGAGTTTTAAATATGTTTCTTTGTTCAAAAATCAAATGCATGCTGTCCAGGTGAGTGGACATTTTTGTAACTCTGAAAAATAGATTCATAAAAAAAATTCAATCGCAATTTTTTTTTCATGCCTAAATAGGAATAAAAACACTCAGGAAAAAAAATCTTGATTAAGGTTCTCATAATTCATGCATGAAAGGGTTAAGGCCTTTGAAAGCATATTCAAGACATTTTAATGCCTGAAATTCACATTAGAAAGACAATGTGATGTCATTATTAGATTTGTTTATTTATAAATATTTATTTTATGAAGTTTAAAATAATTTTGGAATATTGAATTGAGATGGTAGACATGTTTTTGTTGTTTTTTTTTTTTTTTTTGGTGTGAATGCTCGATGCTGTACACATTTAAGTTGATGTAAGCAGTGTATCAGGCGAAAACGATAGGTAAAAAAAAAAAAGAGTTTTTGCTTCTAGCCTATTCCTTTTATGGTTTTTATGTTTATTACGATTAATGTACTAAGTGCAATGATGGATGCACAAACCAAATGAATTTATTAATTCATTCATTTATTTTTGGATTGGGCTTTTATGGTTTTAAGGTCTTTGAAAGCATATTCAAGACATTTTAATGCCTAAAATTCCCTTTTTTTTATTTATTTATTTGCACACCATGAAACAGCAAGAGAAAAATTAAAAAACAACAACATTCAAACAAGTAACATTGTGCAGGAGAGGATAAAAGCCAAAAAAGACTTATGTGAATATCTCTCCGGAAATAAACAATACACAGGAAATTAAAAAAGAAAAAAAGATGATACAACTGAAAGAATAAACTAAAGTAAAACCAATAAAAATACAAATCATCAAATACAAATGAAATGATATACAGCCTTACATTTTCTCATGAATTAGAGTCCTTTTCCGATGCTTTTTAAATGATGATAAAGATGATTGAAGTTCAGGTCAGATTATTCCAAAAATGTGGTCAATGATATTTTAGAGTAGTGTTTTTCAACCTTGGGGTTGCTTGGAATCCAAATGGGGTCGAAATTTCTAGTTATTGATTAAAAAAAAACAAACAACAACTTACTAATAAAAAATATATATGGTGAGTTGACAGAGACAATCCCAATACATAAAAAGACATGACAAACTCTGAAGCTGAAACTGAAGCACTGTGGTTCTGTTTATCTTTCAAATGTTCATTGTGGTCAGTTTCAGATGCTGCAGCTCTTTCATAATTCATAGTTTGAGTTATTGTTTGTTCAGTATCAATTGTCAGCCTTGTAAATCCAAGCTGGACTGACTGTACATATCCTGACCAAGGAAAATAAAAATACTCACTTTGTGCAGTAATCTACACCTGGCTTTTCTGCCTCCGTCCATAATAATATTCATTATATTGGCTAAATGTTGTCTAAAATTAATGTTTATTTGCAACATAGTATAGCAAAGTATTACATGATCAAAAACAAATTAATTCTAGCAAAAAAAAAAGTCTCAGTTTTGAATGTCTGGGCTCACCAGAAATTTGTGATGTTAAAATGGGGTCACGAGCCAAAAAAGGTTGGGAACCACTGTTTTAGAGAATACTGATGGACAGAAGTTCGGCAGTACGGAAGATAAAATTTGCTTCATTAGAAAGACGATGTGATGAATTGTCACTATTAGATTTATTTATTTATTTTTGGATTGGACTTTTATGGACCGTTTTACACCCTGAAATATTCATACTCCATATTCAGTGACAATCCCTGCTGTTCAAAATGCCTGTTTTATTTTTAGAGACAGTACTTTAAACCTTAAACAACCCTGACCTACCGTTTCATGCTACGTCTATATTTATTTCAGCGCGATTTCATGTTTTTACTGAAAGCAATTCTGTGGCAGTCAATGCCTAAACTAACCCTAACTAACCCTCAGTATAACACAGTCTGACAGTAATATCACAATAGTTTATTTTTCTGCTGATCCATAGAATAATAAAATACTATTTCACCAGCCTCTATTATCATTCCGCATGCGGGGCAGTTTGGTTCCAGTAGAAACAACGCCGCTGCCATACTGCTCACAATTGTCCAGTTATCTGAGAAATAATATTTTCTCTCTGAATTAACATGAGCGAATAGGGACCGGGGCTGAGGACTTTAACATAACAAGGCAACAAATCACTGGTGGGCAGATTTGCAGGCGCACAAACAGGCAGGCAAGAACTTACAAGCCAAGACACACAATACAGTACGCACTCATGTACAGTAAGCACACACAATGCGTCAGCTGGGTAGTTATTGTGTAGAGAAGGGTAAACAGGAAACATGTCGCAGGACCTCGTGGTTCGTCATCAGACCTCCCAAAGCTTTGGTATACAGCAGAACAATACATGCTAGACCCTAAAAATACACACACACTCATTTGTCAGCGTATCAACACGTACCTGCCATGTGTGTGAGAACATATGGGCATCTGTGCATGTCGACACATGAGTGTTTGTGTGCGGGTTCATCTCCCGTATGTGTGTGTGTATGTATGTGTGGTTAGCTGTGTCGGTAAGGAGGCAACGATACAAACAAACTTGCGGTCTCTTCAGGAGAATGGGGCAATTTCCTGGTACGAGCGGCAGGATGAAAACCCAGACAAGTTTAGGCAGGCAGCATGGGAGAGTCGCAAAGATGTAGAGAGCGAAAAAGGGAGGAGGATTTTTTTCAAGACATTAATATCTCAGACAACACAATGCAATTTCGGTCCAAACCCTTCATACCTTAATGCTGTAATACTGATAAATCTTACACATTCACTCCTTTTTTTGCAGCCGTGTTGCTTTTGGCTTCCATTGTATTCTTAAATTCCTCATATCTGTTTTATTATTATTATTATTTTATTGCAGTTTATTCATCTTGTGGGAAATATGCAGCTGTAGACTTTGTCCATGTTCATGATCATCCTTTTTTTTTTTCTGAATGCACTTGTAAATAGAACTGGAAACTGAGGTTGACAATCAGGCCCGTTACAAATCGATAATCCATTTATCAATGACATAGGTCATACTGTAAATACAAGACCTCAAAATGAAATCTGCCTCTTTCAAATCAGATCTTTAAGGCCGACAGTATGCAGCATTATTTACAAGTGATCAGATTGAATTTGTGCCCAGACATCACCGAAAACCATCTGATTTACTGTGATAATGGCCAAGGCATCAGTAATTAATAGTTAAAGGTCAGCTTTATTATCTGTGTTGGGACATTTAGACTTGGCATTTTACTTATCCGAACACACACATGCACACACACACAGCACCTTGCAATAGCGATTAGCATTAGCACATGAGGAGCTGGGCCCAACTCCAGATCTTCATCAGTACAGTGGTCAGGGACACTGACTGTATAGGTTAGTGTTTCCTAACCTTTTTGAGCCACTGAACATATTTTACATTGGAAAAAATCTCAAGGCACACCATCAAACAAAAATGTTACGAACAGTATATTTATTGAATTATAATGCAAATCTAACCTCACTTTACTTTGTATGAAACCTGGGCCTGTTTAGTTGAACACAAAGCTGATATACTTGCAGGGACTGAAGGAAGACACACACGAATCTCCCTCAACAGCTGAGTCTCTCTCTGTTTTCGGGGGGAGGGCATATCGGGGGTGCACGGGCGACACTGTTGCAGGGCGTTTGGATCAACTAAGCTGAGAGGGGTGCATCAGCGACCCCTTGGATGGACCCCTGGATTGAGGTCCATTGTATTATAGTATAATAGAGGCATATCCCCCCTGCTCCAACCCAATACCGGGGGGTTCACGGGTAACTCGCTAAGCCTCGCATCACTAGTGAGGAGGGGCTTTATCAACAGAACCCACCGGGGCCGGTTCACTTTCACTTCTATTTTGCAAAGGGAAACAGGAGACGGTTGTTGTAGAGTGGATCATTGGTGCGTGCAGTCGTATGTATTTTATACTGACAGTCAATGGAAACTTTGAGGTAGAAATGTCTGCATATTTCTGCTTGTAGGGGGGTTGTAATTATTCATTGTGGATTTATTGACAACTTAGTGCTCAGGTAGTTGACATAATGATGAGTTGTCGTGTTGTCACGGTTCATTGCACATGGGTTGGTCTCTTTGCAAAAGTGGACCAAATACACATTGAGCAGTACTCAGTGGGTATCTGCACAATTTGAGGATTGATTTTGAAGGCCTATATAAAGGCCCAAAAAAGGCCACCATTGTTAGTCCAGTGAGCAGCATCATGCCACGTCTATCACCTGAACAACGTCTCCGGGCACTGGGTATGGTGGAGGCCGGTTTGAGCTACAGTGATATTGCCAGGCCTGTGTATGGGCTGTTCCCAACCCACAGTCAGAAACCTGGTTGAACACCACAACACCACAGACTCTGTTGACCATAGGCCATGTCCAGGGCGAGAGAGAGTGACGACTCCCAACCAGGACCGCTACTGTTGTTTGTGTTTGGCAGATGCCATTTTCTTTTGTTAAGTTTTTTGTTTTGAAATTATTCTTGAAACTTTAGATTTTTGTTTTTGTATGCCAATATCCTAAACAAATGATTCATATGAAAAAATTCCAGTTTAGGGTTTCAAAATAAAAGTTATGTCGAAAAATACAGTCTCAAAGTTTTCATTGACTGTGAGTGTACATCACGCTGCTCCCTTACAGTACCAATCAGGTGAAGTTGGATAATTTTCCACGGCACACCTGAGGATTTGTCTCGGCACACTGGATGGTAAACGCTGGCATAGGTAACACCTACTGATGGGAAATGTGGATCATTTTGAATCACTCGCTGAAAGGATCTGGGTTCGATGAGTCACTTGAGCCAGAATTTCACAATCACACACAAAAGGATGAATCTGAAGAGTGTTCATGGCGCATCCTGTGAGTAACCCAATCTTCTTGGCGAGAGTTTCCTCCATCTGTGAATGGATCTCGGTTAAGAGATCCGATTAGAGATTCACTCAACCATCTCTCCCTACATCTGAGTGTCGGGCTCAGATAGATCCAACGCTTTCCTCCCTTGTAATTTATGGGACTTCTCTATAGGACGATGTGTTATCAGGTTCTTCAAGATGCAAGAGGTTTGTGGATGATGCTGTTTGGAACTTAAATATGGTAGGACTCCACTAATGCAAGTAAATGGACACAGAGCTGTGAGATGAGTCATTTTAGGGACTTGGGTAAACAATTCGATTAGGGATTCGCTGGACCATCTCCAGTAGCCTCATTTTCCAACACGGAAGCTTGAAAAACACCGGTCCATCATCTTCCTTCTTCCACCATCGTCATGTTGTCAAATCATGAGTCACTTGGTTCTTTTTCTTGTTTGTTATTGTGGTCCAGATTTTCTAAAACCTGGACACAATCCGATATGCAAACTAATTCTCATCTGGCAGCTTATTCTGACTCAAGAAGCCTCTGTACGGCACTAAAACCAAAACAATGTCAGAATAATTTGTCTTGTGTTCAATGGTTTGACCTCATTGTATGATGCATATTGTAAAACGCAATACTAGTGCTGGGCGATATGACGATACATATCGTGGGGACGATAGAGAAGTGTCAATCGTGCCATTTCTCTTCTATCGTTTCTATCGTTTCTAACCTAATTTTATCAATTATAACAGCAAATATATCATTAAATAGCCTGCGACGGTTTTATTAGTGTTGTCTTGTCACTATGCATACTCTAAGTTTATATAAGTGAAAATAAAGAAGAATAAAAAATAGATTTTTCGCAAAGAAACTCCGTCCTGTGGTTTTGCGACATGACGCTGCTTTACGTTCTTTGATTCTCACGCGGGTTTGCAACATGCTTTTACGTTACTTAACTCATGAGTGCTGAACGATGGACGCGCAACAGGTTAAAGTGTCATGCCCGGAGTCGCAACAGACAGCCACGCAGGCAGCCCAAGAAGAAGCACTTTTACCGAAAAGAGGGGGTACGTCTGTGATTTGGATACATTTTGGGTTCAAGAGGTCCGACACGGAGCAGAAGACGGCCATATGCAAACTATGTTACAAGACTATTCCCGCGCCCGATGCCAACACAACAAACCTCTTCTATCGCCTAAAGAAGGTCCACGAAAAAGAATATATAAGAATCCAAAAAATCCGAGCTAAACCAAGTTGTGGAACAGCGGGGGCAAGTTGTGAAAAGAAAAACTATAGCCAACCTAAGATAAAGCAGTCTTTCGCACAAGGTACGCCGTATGAGAAAACGTCCCAGCGCCATAAACAAATCACATGTGCCATCTCGCGTTACATTTGTAAAGGCATGGCTCCCGTGCATGTAGTTGAGAAGGACAGCTTTCGAGACCTCGTCAAAGTCCTTGATCCGAGGTACGTTATGCCCGGTCGTAAGCACTTCAGTAAAGTCGAGTTGCCTCGCTTATATGACGCATGCCGGGCCAAAGTAGAGAAGGATGTTTGCAGTGTGGTGCATTATGCCTTGACAACTGACCTGTGGACGAGCAGAGCTACGCAGCCCTACATGAGCGTAACCATCCATTTCATCAGCAAAGACTGGACCCTCTGCGCCCGCTGTTTACAGACTTTGTACTTTCCAGATGACCACACAGGAGTCATGCTAGCCCAAGGTATCAGTCTCCCATTGCTACATATTTATTCTTTTTAGAATCATTTTACTAACGTGCATATATATATATATATATATATATATATATATATATGCCATTTTGTCGGGAACACATTTCAATGCGTGTCCTCCACTGCTGAAGAACTATAAAGAAGAAAAATATAAAGAAATACATGTTAGAACCATATATGTATGGAATGTATTATGTCTCCTATGTATGAAGACTTATGGGACACCCAGTAGTTCTTCAGCAGTGGAGGACATGCCTTGAAATGTGTTCCCGACAAAATGGCAGTCATATGGAGCATTTTATATAAATAAAAATGGTTTATGTCAAGAAATGTTCGTTTTTCCTATGTATGGAGATTTATGGGACACCCTGTGTGTGTCTGTGTGTGTGTATGTGTGTATATATATATATATATATATATATATATATATATATATATATATATATATATATATATGCATGCACGGTAGTAAAACACTTATATATTACTGTTTTATTATACTGTTCTGTACGCTGTAGTAATTCTGAGTGACCCCTAATTAAGTATTCATCTATCTAGGTCTGAGAGATACACTGGAGTCATGGGGACTGCAAGAATGCCACCTTGTCTGTGTCACCACGGATAACGCCACTAACAACATCTCTGCAATGGAACTGAATGAGTGGGAACGGCTACAATGCTTTGGTCACCGTCTACAGCTAGCCATTGGTAAGTGTAAAATGATCTAAAAATGGCTTAGTGTAATATTGCAATGGGAATATTATAGCAGCAACAAAAATATTAGTGAATTGAAATTAGTTTGGTTATCCTGTGTTATGTTTGATCAGCCTATGTACAAAACCTTATTGAACAAGTTATTCTCTCCATTTTATTTATTTATTATTTTGTCTGTCATGGTAAAGAATGAATTGTGATACTAGCTGACCACAGTATCTAATTATTAAATCAGTCCATAAATCATTTAAGTGATACATGATGATAAAAATTAAAATTGCTGTCAAAATATGTTATTACATTACATACTTTTTTGTTTTATTTCAACAGAGAACGCTCTAAAAGCTCTCACACCAGCATCTACAAAGCAGGCTGTGGAACGAGCAGTTGGAGTGTGCAAAAAGGTGGTGAGTACCTTCTCCAACTCATGGAAGAGAAAACGTGACTTGGCCAAGGCGCAAGCAGTGTTGGGCTTGCCTCCCCATCAGCTCATCACTGAAACCCCCACAAGATGGGGCTCGCGGCAGATGATGATAGCGAGGTTCCTAGAGCAGGAGAAAGCTCTTTCACAAGTCCTCCTTGCAGACAAGAAGGTGAGACATGGCCACTGGACATTGCACATTGATTCTTTTCATTGTGGATTCTGATTATGTTTGCAGCCTAGATTCACCTTCTCATGAAAGTAACCTATTTTTTTTGCTATTTGACTTAGGCAAGACATCTGGTGCCAAGCTGGCAAGACATGGCATTGCTAGAGTCCTTGAACAAGGCACTGGGTCCACTGTTCGAATTTATTGACGCTTTGTCGGGGGAGAGGTATGTCACCGTATCTTTTCTGAAGCCAGTACTGCACCTCTTCAACAACGAAATCCTCAGCCGGAAGGATGGGGACACAGAGCTCACAAAAGCAGTCAAAGAGGGTATCCTCAAGTACCTCAATGAAAAGTATGATGACCATACCACCAACAATCTCCTAGACATGGCGACACTTGTTGACCCACGGTTTAAGACAGCCTACATGAAGGAAGAGAGGGTGGAGTTCATAAAGATGAGGGCTACAGCAGAGCTGGTGGACATGGTGGGAGCCACGGCACCAGAAAGTGCACAAACAGCAGCAGCCTCCAGTTCACCCCCAGCTGCTGAAGATGATCCAGAGCTTCCCCATCCCACAAAGAAAACAAAGAAAAGTTTAGGTAGCTACTTCAGAAAGGCAGGTCAAGCCACCACCCATTCCCAGCCAAGCAGAGCATCCATTGAACTGGAGCTCTCTATGTATCTTCAGGCACTTGGGCCTGACTCAGAGACAGACCCACTGGAATGGTGGAAGCAGCATGAGATGAACTTCCCATTGGTGGCCAGGCTCGCCAAAAAGTACTTGTGCATTCCAGCTACTAGTTCTTCATCTGAAAGGGCCTTCAGTGCGAGTGGGAACATCATCACATGTAAGAGGTCATGTCTTAAGCCAAACACAGTAGACCAACTTGTCTTCCTCGCACTCAACCTGTAAATTTGACAGAAACATATCTACTTCTACAAAGTAGCCTTTTATGTTTGCATTTTTATTTATGGTTAATGCCTTAAACAGAGTTCTGTTCAACCCTAATGTTTACTTTTGACACTTTATATTGGTTTGCAAACTTTGCACTACAAGGTTACAGATTTCAGAAAGTTGAAAAATAATTTGTTTATTTTTTATAGCTGAACTTCTGTGCAAAAATGTTTTTTTCTTCTCAGAAACTTGAAACTGTTGTGCACTTTAAAAAAAAAACTTAAAAATAGAGTTTATTTTGACAATTCAGTTTAAATAACTGTATGATTTTGAAAAAAATGTGAAGACTACTGTACCTCCGCCACAGCTGTTTTCATTAGATACATTTATATTGCTGCACTAAAATGTATGTTTCTCATTTGTGACAGTTGAGTTAAATGTCACTTCAAAATAAAGTTGGAGAAAAGCAAGCAATGAAATTTTTGTCAAACTTTTTAGAGAATAACTGAAAACATACTTTTTTGTGGTATATCGTGATATATATCGTTATCGTGATATAAAATAATCCATATCGTGATATATGATTTTTTCCATATCGCCCAGCACTACGCAATACTATGCAGATTAGCAGAAAACTGAGCACACTGGTTAACTTTTCTAGAGAGGAAGAATCTTTATTATTTGTCAGGATATATTGTACATACAACACACACTGAAATTGGCCCTCTGCTTTTAACCCATCACTATTTGAGTACCACAAACATTGCAGACTCGGAGCAATGGGCAACCATGTCTTCTCAATAAATTGGACGTCATCCATTATATTGCAGTCCCTTTTGCCACAGGTGCCTCTTTCAACACTCATAATAATCTGCACTCACCATCCATCACTCTACTGGTACCAGCTCATTTACAAAATTTCTCCATGTCTTCAGTCACTAAGCAGAATCAAAATTTCCAACAAAAACTGCAACTTACACTCCAGTAAATTTATCATCATAATTATCCTAAAAGTCCACAACTCCTTTGGCCATTCTTCATTTCATTTTACTGCTTCTAAAAACTGGAATGAATTGCAAAAAGCACTAAAGCTTCATACCTTCATCCCATTATCCACCTTCAGTAATTCATTAGGAACTAAAGTTTCTGATTGTACTTGCTTCTAATTATTTATGGATTTCCTTGTTGTATGTAATTAGATGTTGTGTGAGAGTAGTCTGTTTTGAATTGTTTGTGGAGAGGTTTTGTACTACAATTATTAGTTGCTTTTCCATTGAGCATCTTTACCAATATTTACTAAATGTCAAAAAAACAGAAGTGCGTGATGTCAGTTTTTCCATTTAATCACAAATGCGATAATTTGTTTATTTATTATCGCAAGATGACAAGTCATGCCATAAACATGGCGATGAACATAAATATTGTGTTGATTTACAGACATTCATTATTATCATCATCATCATTATACCTCTGTCCCGTAGTAAATTAAAAAATAATTTGGCTTCCTGGTGTGTCCACACATACCGCGACATGTTTCTTTTAAAACTCCTCTTTGCTTGTTGTAACATCCGACAACATCTTTTTTTTTTTTTTTTTTTTTTTTATTCATGTGACTCTAGTTGCAGAAAAACGTCTTTCCATTGGAGTTTTGCTTGACATACATTTGCGCTATGCCGCAAAAACCACCTCTTGCCAGCACAAAAACTTTTAATTGAAAAACGAGAGTTTTGGCGAAATTGTTTTTTCCATGCAGTAAATTTTTATGTGCAAGTTGTATTCACACAATTTGAGGGTCAATGGATAAGCGGCTATTGTTTTTTTGTATATTTTGCCTCATGCTGCTGCTTTTTGCCTTGGTCATTGTTGGAAATTAGAATTGGTTTTCAACCGATTTACCTGGTTAAATAAAAAGGTTTAAAAAAATGTCAGGTGACTGGGTAGCCAATGGGGGTTTAAGTGCTTTGCTCAAGGGCATATCAGCTAACAATTTCTCTGGCAAACCGATGGCCCTTTCACAAGCCAAACTTTTAGGCCACTATTAGGCCCTGTTGCTCATTCATTCAAATAAAACTGAAAAGGAGTTCATATTTGACCTTGAAAATGGAAATGTGCACAGCCTGGGAAAAATGCAAAACGATAAAACTGACACTAGAAAAGGAAGTATTGAATCAGAAAATACCTGTAACCATAATGAGGTGTCTGGATACTGCACTATATTAAAGATGTAATTGTAAGCTTGGAAATATGTCCTGAAGTGAAAGCAGACAGTTTGATATATTTCAGTGGTGACATGTGACACAGTTGAAGGTTGAACTTGTTAGCACATGCAGCTCACAGTAATGCGAGTGAATGCCAAAGAACAATCTTATCTTTCTACCGTCTGAGAGGCCTGCACTTACATACACAGTGGGATGAAGAAAGCAGTTTATTTTATAACGCTGGATGTACTTAACCTGCCATAAATTAAAGTTGTATTTGTTATATTTAGCTTGGGCTTGAGCCAAATGTTCTCACCGGCTGCATTTCTGACTAGCTTTCTTCATAACGTGTCGGTGGTTAAGGTGCGGATTTGGCCTGCAGATCAGCTATGCATGTTCTCAGACACATGCACAAGTCATTAATGTGCGACCCCCACTAAAACACTTAAACCCTTACAGATTACTCTGGGGGTAAGCCCTCTGATGATTTTCATTTGAAGTGCGGAGAACTTGTTTTAGTACAGCTCATTTAAAATATTTTTAAAGCTTAATTGACCACGAACGTGACTTAAGATGTTTCAGAATATCTACGTTGAACTTTTTTTTTCCTGGACCGAAACAAAGACGGCTTGTGTGTCAGCAAAGTCTGGGGATTATGATTAACTCTTTGATTACCGAGGCAGTATTAAGGAGGGAGGGAGAGCTGATAAAGCGGTGAGAGAAATAGAACAGAAGTAGGTGAGGTTTGGGTAAGAGGGTGACGAGATGAAGGGTTTGTCACCGCTCATTTTCGCTGGAAGACAAATATCTCAACACTTAGTAAATTGTGTTTGTGTGTGGCATCAGGCCAAATCACTCACACCTTTTCAGACACCTGACACCAGTTTCTATTGTTATCTTTGTTTTCCAACGAGTTTCATGTGTTTGTGTGCGAGTGGGTGTGTGTAAATTTCCTGCATGCTTGTGAAACATTAGAAACTCCTTGAGCACGTTACCAGCGGTTGTAAAATAACACAGCAGTCCAATTCAGTGACTTTATTTCAACCTCGAATGCATTTTTTCCAGAAGTAGTACAAACACTAGCAAACAAGACACTAAAAAAAAAACATGGAAAACAAAACAATAGACTGAAAAGGTGAAAGCTGAAGTTATAGTGTATTACAACAACCCTTTGTAAACACTAAAGCAGCTGCTGTTTAGGATAAAAATACAGTCTTTCTCTACAGTTTCATGAATAGTTTGGCAATTATCAATAGAAAATATAAATAAATAATTTTCTGAACCCGCTTTATCCTCACTAGGGTCACGGGAGGGGGGGTTGCTGGAGCCCAGTTGCACTGCTACCAATTGTGGGCCCCATGAAAGCTGAATGTTGTGGGCCCTTTCAGAAAATTCAGTACCTTATCAGTCTGTTGGAATGGGGGGGCATACATACTGTGTGAAAACAAAACTGAAACTTAACATGCTGTCAACGTCCCGTTCCCAACTTCTATGCCCCTCTTATACAGTGGATCTTACACGAAATTTTTACAAATTCTAGCTCGTATCCACTGGACCCCCTCCTCTGCTCTGTGGGGCCGGGCCCCCACAAATGCTGGGCCCCATGAATTTGTCATGTTTACCCCCCCCTTATCGGTGCCCCAGCTGGAGCCTATCCCAGTTTCGTGTGGGCGAAGGCGGGGTACACCCTGGACATGTCGCCAGTTCATCGCAGGGCTGACAATCACTCTCACATTCACACCTATGGGTAATTTAAGTTAACTGATTAATCAGTGCATGTCTTTGGATGGTGGGAGGAAGCCGGAGTACCCGGAGAGAACATGGGGGAGAACATGCAAACTCCACACAGAAAGGTCCCACCCCTGTTGAGTGGTGTTGGAATTGAACCCAAGACTTTCTTGCTGTGACGCAAGAGTGCTATCCACTGTACCACCTTTGTGATAAATAAAGTAGAAAAGCACTCTGAGAGCACAGACCTCCGCCCAGGCAGATCAGTGCCCCCCCCCCCGATCACCACGAAAATTTAATAATTGGTTCCTTGTGCCAGTATCAACATTTCCTGAAAATTTCATCCAAACCTGTCCATAACTTTTTGAGTTATCTTGCACACGGACAAACAGATAAACCAACGCCGGCAAAAACATAACCTCCTTGGCAGAGGAAATAAATAAATAAATAAATAAATAAATAAATAAAACAAAACTAAAATAATTTTCTGGGGTATGAATAGGACTGTCACCTCACAGCTACAAAGTCCTGGTATAATCTCAGATTTTGTGTGGAGTTCACATTTCTCCAGATAGAGTAGCATTGTCCACTGTCCAAAGACATTTACCTTAACTAGAAAAGCACTCGGAGAGCACAGACCTCCGCCAAGGCAGATCAGTGGGCCCCCGTGCCCACCCCTGATCACCACCAAAATTTCATCATTTGTTCCTTGTGCCAGTATCAACATTTCCTGAAATTTTCATCCATATCCGTCCATAACTTTGAGTTATCTTGCACACAAACAGACAGACAAACCAACGCCGGCAAAAACATAACCTCCTTGGAGGAGGTAATAATTGGTCTAAATTTCACATAGGTATGAATGGTTATTCATCTGTATGTCAGCAATTTGATGAAACATCCAGGATGTACCCTCACCTTTACCCATTGGTGACACTCAAGGACTAAACAGTTCAGAAAATGACCAATTGCGATCATAGAGGACATTTGTATTTGCCCACTATCTTTTCCATAAACTCTTAACCCTTAGAGACCCAGACCTACTCAAGAAATTTTAGATTCGAGTCATTTGGAAGTCGACACAAAAGTAATGTCACTATTTATTAAATATTATCCCCTGAATTTAGCGTTTCTCCAAGTAAATCAGGTATTTTCATTATATTTAATTCACTGATCATGTAGATGTTCATAGAAGCTCTGAGTAAATTCAGAGGTCATTATATCAAAACTGTGAAAAAATAGTGACTTGCTCAGAAAAATATATTTTACAGAACATAAAAACAGGCATCTCCATCCACTGTCATTTGTCAAATTCCACGGTTTTTACTGGTAAATCAATGTTGCAGAAGTTGACTGTTTCCATGTTCCCTACGGAGCTCTGAACGTCCAAATGGGTTAAATCTGACAACGAAAAACTGAGAAACTGCATTTTACTTCAGTTATCTACATATATTTCTAGAATTAGTGGTTGTACACTTATTAAACATTTCAAATCAGTAGATACCTTTGCTTGCTGATGGTTCTTTAGGTCTTTATGAGTTAATGTCTAGATGGAATTACATCCTGAATTCCTTGTCAAAGCTGTCCCACTGGTTTTACCCTTTAACAGATGTGTCTGTTTTCTGTTGGTCATTCCTGTTCTTCTCAGCTCATAATGACTCTCTAAATTCAAACAACTTCTGAAAACCATTTGGAAGTAAATTATTAAATATTTCATACATTATCTTTGCGGTTTTAAAATGACCTAAGTTGCTAAATTTTAATGCAAGTAAGTTAGTAGATATTGCACTGGTTGGTGCAATAATAATCTGATTTACAACTCATTTGTCTTTTCTGTGGCAGAAAAATTGGATTAGTGTTGGCTTGGATGAGTTTCCCCAGACCTCCACGTAGTAGGTCATTTATAGAACTATTAGTGAACAGTACAGTGTGTAGAATGACTGTGACTGTATAACACACGCTGTGACTTAAAACTCACATGGAAATACCCGACATTCTTGCTAATTTTAGCATCTAGTAGTGTTGTTTATTTGAGCTCAGTCTTTGTGTTGATACTGCTCTCAAGTCCACTTTCTAAAGATCTTGGTTTCATCTCGGGCCTCGAAGGCATTTTTACCGAGATCTCGTCTCATTTCAGACAAAGACGAGTCTGGATTTTATTACAAGACCAGTCAACAGGAGTATCTGGTGCGTGACTTCTGATTTCTTTGCCAACACTGATACTGTAGGATGGATGGACGTTCCTGTATTCTTTAATTGGTCCCATGCAAACAGGGCTGTAATATTAGCTTTAACTTGGTCTTAGCCCTTCAAAGTCTTGGTGTCTTAATACACTGGTCTCGGTGTAGTTTAGAGGTGTCAAACTCATTTTAGTTTGAGGAGTCACACCAACGTAACTTATAAATAACATGAGATCATATGTGACCTGAACTAAAATGACTGATACCCTTGATCGTTAATATTAACCCATAAAGACCCAGTGTGACTTTTGCAGCAGTTCCAACATGAATTTTTCTCTCCATTTAACCTTTTTTGAATTATTGATCACCATTTATAATAATATTATCCTCTGTATTTTGTATTTCTTCAATAAAAATCAAGTATTTTCCCATATTTCATTTACTGGCCATGTAGATGTTCATAAAAGCTCCAATTAAAGTTAGTTGTCATAATATCAAAACGGAGAAAAATGAAGTAAATGTGACTTTCAACAAAATCTCTCACTAACTGAACATAAACCCAATGTCTCCATCCACTGTCACTGATCCAACTCCATGGGTTTTACTGGTGAATCAATGTTGTAGAAGATGACGGTGTTTCCACGTTCACTACAGAGCCTCTGAACATCCAAATGGGTCATATCTGATGACCATGAAAAGATGGCAAATGGTATTCTATACCAATTATTGACTTGGATTGATAGGATTAATGGATCAGAAGTTATTAAACAATTTTTGATGGTAGATGATTTTGGTTGCTAGTGATCGTTTGGGTCTTTGTGTTAAGTTACCCCCAAAATCAAGATTCATAACTGATGAACAGGGGTTGCAAATTGGAGAAACTAACAAACTGGATTGCAGAAAAAAAAACAAGAAAAGGGGTAAAACCCACAAAGGGCCCTTTTTAATAGGTTCTAAGAGGTGGCTGATAATGAAAAGTTCAGTCACCAACTAAATCTATCGTAAAGATGGAAAAATTTAAAAGGTGGGCCTTAAACGGTCATGTGGAAATGGGAGTCACTGGTCAGGATGGGGGGAGGTGCCCTATTGTCAGAAAATCAGAGGAGCCCAGGAAGACTAGCCTGGCGTTTGTGTGTTGGCTAATGGGGATCCTAAATAAAGAAAAAACCAGAAGGCCCGTTAGTCAGAAAAGGGTTAGGATTACAGTTAGATTTATTAACTACACTTAGACTTTATTCGTCCCAGAAGGGAGACTTGTTTCCACATGACTGTACATAGAAGTTGTCACACAAACATCGACATCAAATAGAAGAGAAAAACATCCAGAAATGCAGACATATTACAGATACACTTGGTTGTGGCGGACATGGCGATGAAAGTGGCTATGGCTGCAGGGATTAAACTCCTTCCCAAGTGAGCTCTTCTGAAGGATAATGCCCGGTATCTACTGCCTGAGGGTGGTGGGATGAGGTACTGATCGAGCGGGTGTGTACTGTTCTGTTCTATTGAGACTGCAAAGCATCTTATGAATCTGTTGTTCAGTTCTGTGAGGTTAGGTATGGGAAGACCGATGAGTTTGGTGGCAAGGTGTGTGATGTGTGCTTGTAAATCCAACCTAATTTTCTGACTAAAGGGCCTTCTGACAATAAGGTGGGCATTGGATGCAATATCAGTAAGCCAAATGGAGAAATTGAGGGCTGGACAGCACACAGACAACTGAACTGGGAAGGTCCAGCTCCTTTTATAAACTCACTGACTAATTACAACCAGGTGAGGAGAAAAAAAACAGGGCAGGTGCATCTGATAATCCCCAACGACCTGTGGATAAGATCCTAAACCAGAAAGAAAGACGATGGACTCTATGTACAGCTCCACTACTTCCTGAACTTAAAGCAGCTCTTTTATTACCTCCGCCAAAGAGGTTATGTTTTTGCCAGGGTTTGTTTGTTTGTTTGTTTGTTGGATAGTTAGCAACATAACTGAAAAAAGTTATGGACGGATTTTGATGAAATTTTCAGGAAATGTCCAAAATTGAATGAGTAACAAATGATTAGATTTTGGGAATGACCCGGATCACTGTCTGGATCCAGGAATTTTTAAAAGGATTCTTTATTATTGGGAGATAGGGATTTTTTCAACAAACATATGTATGTGTAACTCTACAATGAATGGTCAGAGTGCTTGGTAAAAAAAACAAACAAAAAAAACAAAATAAGTTCCCAACATGTACTACAAGACATTGAAGATTGAGGACCCAGATCAATCTTCGGGGGTGGGGTGGGGGGTTTGTTTGTTCGTCTGTCTGTCAGCAAGATAGCTCAAAAAGTTCTGGATGGATTAGGATGACATTTTCAGGAAATGTTGATACTGGCACAACGAACAAATGATAACAATTTGGTGGGGATGGGGGGGACTGATCTGCCTTGGTGGAGATCTGCGCTCTCTGAGTGCTTTTCTAGTTTCCTGTCTTGCATTATTGGACACACTGATTAATCCAGATGTGCCCGAGTACAGTAGTCACAACAAGAAGTAGCAGACACATAATGAAAGATAATGTCCAATAATGAAAGACAGGAAATAAAGGAGCTGCTTTAAGGTCAAGAGTAGTGGGGCTGTGTTTAGAGCTCATTGTAGGTTGATATGTGTCCGTAACAATATCTTCAGTGTAATTTTTGCATTATACAGATTATTCATCCCAATGGTCGGACTGAACCCTGTGGCGGCCTGGTTTTGGTCCACAGACCGTATGTTTGGCACCCCTGGTTTAGGTGGTCAGGGCTGATCTACACTTACCCTAATGATAAATAAGGAAAATCAGGTATACATTAATGGTGTTTACTGCATATCGATACACTAACAATGGTATTAATGGTCATTTTTTTCAACATCTAATCAGCTGATTCTTCCAAATAATTCAGACACGTGTGATTACAAAACTGGCTTTAACCCATAAAGACCCAAAGAGCCACTGGCAACCAAAAGCATCTACTAATCTAAAGTGTTCAATACCTGTTGATCCACTAATCCTATCAATACATGGAAATAATTGGTGTAAAATGCAGTTTGTCATCTTTTCATGGTCATCAGATATGACCCATTTGGACGTTCAAAGGCTCCATAGTGATTGATTCACCAGTAAAACCCATGGAGGTTGACAGATGACAGTGGATGGAGATGCCTGCATTTTTATTTTAATGATTTGCACATGATAAACAGCAAGAGGAAAAAAACGAAAAGATTCAAACAAGTAACATTATTGTGCAGGAGAGGATAGAAGTCAAAAAGGCTTATGTGAATACCTCCCTAATAAAAAATATACACAGAAAAAAGAAAAGAAAAAAAAATAATTAAAAATATGATATAACTGAAATAATAATCTAAGGTAAAAACAAAAAAATACAAATAAAATTATAAATCATCAAATACAAATCAAATGATATACAGCCTTACATTTTTTTTCATAAAGAGAAAATTAGAAAAAATGTATGTTCAATTATTGATATCTTTGCTCAAAAAAAGTCACTTTTCTTAAGTTTTCTCTGTTTCAGATATAATAGCCATCAACTTTAATCTGAGCTTTTACAAAAATCTACAAGATCAGTGAATTAAAAATGGGAAAATACCGGATTTTCACTGAAAAAAAAACAAAACAAGGATAATGGTGAGAAATCATTTAAGAAAAGCTAAATCGAGAGAAAAATTCATCCAAGAAACGCCACGAAAATAGCACTGGGTACAGGTTAACTCCTGTTTTACTCCTGTTTCAAACAAGTAATATCATTGTGCATGAGAGGATAGAAGCCAAAAAAGGCTTATGTGAATACCTCCCCAGAAATTAAAAAAAAAAAAAAAAAAAACACAAAGAAGAGAAAAAAAAAAATTAAAAATACGATATAACTGAAATAATAATCTAAAGTAAAAACAATAAAAATACAAATCAAATTGTAAATCATCAAATACAAATCAAATGATATACAGCCTAACATTTTTTCATAAAGAGAAAATTAGAAAAAAATGTATGTTCAATTATTGATATCTTTGCTCAAAAAGTCACATTTTCTTAAGTTTTCTCTGTTTCAGATATACTAGCCATCAACTTTAATCTGAGCTTTTATGAAAATCTATAAGATCAGTGAATTAAAAATGGGAAAATACCTGATTTTCACTGAAAAAATGGAAAAAAAACAAGGATGATGGAAAGAAATCATTTAAGAAAGGTTAAATCGAGAGAAAGAACCGCCACGAAAATAGCTCTGGGTACAGGTTAATTCCTGTTTTACTGGCAGAAATGCCCAAAATGACACCTAAAACCATCTCTATGGTTAAACTTTGACCTCATTCTTGAACTGTCAGTGTCTACAGTGTTAACCTCAGAGCAAAGAAACAGGTCAGTCCAACCGATCAGGCTTTTACTGCCAACGGAGTTGGGCTCTCCCAGTCCTGAGGCTGACTCCTGATTTATGAGTTCATATTTCTGCCGTTGCATGGTGGTATTAGAGTACTCAGAGCAGGAGTGATGTATGCTGTGAGATGGATTCCACTCTCATATATGTACAGATTTATCCAAGTCTTCTCTATGCTTTGAAGTGCGGCTCGTGCAATAAACCCTAAATTCCAGCACAATTTCCTGTCCCGCTGGAATACGCTTTGTGATTGGGGGATGAGATCAGTGTTAAACACGTACAGAAACGCACAAATCCAGACATTATACATATGCGTATGGACACACACACACACATCCACCCAGACGTACTTGTTATACAGACTGATTACATGCATTTCAGGCCCTCAGGGGGGACTACAGATAAGATTTGCGCAGAATGGCGAGTAAGAATAAAGCCCAAATCCAACCTGACGTACAGGCTTACAAGACAAAAGACTGCATAAAGACGGGATGTAAAATACAGACAGTAAATACCTCCACATAATGATCCTTGTTTTTTCGTAACTGCCCTCGTGTCACAGCCAATATTATTACATAAGACGTCCCAGCTAATCTCAGCAGTTGGAGGGTTTGATTCCACCCTTCTGCCACATCTTAAAGGATAAATCCACCTATTTTCATTTAATGTTCAGATGTTTAAGTGTATTTTCACAGTGGTTTAGTGTTTAGACACACATCATAAAGCAGTGCCTTCTGTTTTCCTTCAACATATGTGAACTGACTGACACAGCAGCTCTACAGTACATGCTGTTATAAGCGCATGGGGCTTTTTATGTCTATTACTAATATTATTTCACATATGGACCATTTTATTGAACCAAAAAAGCTTTTAAGTAGGAAAATATTACATGTTTATTAATATCTTTCTATAAGCTATTGACACTTCTGGAATTTCCCCTTTTGGGACTAATAAGCTAAAGTCTTGTCTTGTCTTGTCTTATCTTTTCTAATATTATCTTTTCTAATCTAATCTTAATCTTAATCTTACTTGATATTTTAAATTGAAGCTCAATATACAGGGTGTCCCAAAAAATTATAATAATAACACTGGGTTACAAAAAATGTTTTTTGCAAGTTGTCTAGGTTTTTTTCAACTGAATTAGGACCATTTTGCACCGCTAAATCCAAAAATGACATCTGTTTTTCTCAATCAGGTCAGGTTTTTTTGCTAATTTGATTTTGAAAAATTTGATCTTCTCACAAAATTGATTACATTTTTGTGACTTTATCAGTTGATTTTTTTTTATAGTTCTCACCCAAAATAGGTTTTAAGAGAAAAAACATCATTTGATCACTTGATTCCTGTTAGGTACAATGGTGTATTCACCGCAGATGTAGCAGAATATGTCAGGCTTATTTTTGCAAGATCTTCTAGTCGAAGCCATTTCATTCACCTGTAATATTAAAAAAAACTTTAATCATAAATTGGCAAAAGTAAAATCTTCAGAACTCGTTTATTGCAAGAAATATGAAAGAATTTTGTATCATATGATGTGAAAATGCCCATAAATGTAAGCAAAAATGTTAAAAAGCCAATATGTAGCATAGTTCAGAAAGTTGACCTGATTGAGCAAAATTAATCCAGTGTAATGGATTAGATTTATATAGCACTTTTTTGGTCACTCAAAGCTCTTTACATTATTGATCCATTATTCATTCGCTCTCACATTCTCCCTCTGGTGGTGGTAAACTACATCTGTAGCCACAGTTGCCCTGGGGCAGACTGACAGAAGCGTGGCTGCCAATTCGCGCCAACAGCCCCTCTGACCACCACCAAACATTCACACGCATTCATACACCAGTGTGAGTGGCACTGGAGACAAGGAGGGTGAAGTGTCTTGCCCAAGGACACAATGGACTGACTAGGACAGAGTGGGATTCGAACCGCCAACCCCTTGGTTATTGGATGACCCACTCTACCATCTGAGCCATGGCCGCCCAAAAAATTGACATCATTTGAGATATCCATATTGGAGTGACTACACCACAGGTGTCAAACATGCGGCCCGGGGGCCAAAACCGGCCCGCCAAAGATTCCAATCTGGCCCAAGTGATGAATTTGCAAAGTCATCAAGCTCAAAAATGATATCATAATAACCTATAAATAATGACAACACCATTTTTTTCTCTTTGATTTAGGGCAAGAAACATTACATTATGAAAAGGTTTACATTAACCCTTTCATGCACACTGGTCACTACAGTGGACAGCTATTCTGCCGCTGTTCTCTTGTATATTCATGGATTTTGTTGTTCTTTTTGTTGTTGTTTTTTACACATATCTTTATTAAAGTTTTAAGACACTACATATCCTATCTGGCATGAATTGGTAACATTATGTAGATCTCTCCTGAGCATAAAGCCCCAGAATCACAAGCCCTCCCCATAGTTTTCACACAATTTATCAGTAAATACATATTTCTGTGCGTCAAAAATTAAATGTGTGGTGTCCAGCTGAGTGGACATTTTTGCAACTTCATGAAAAATAGGTTCATAAGAATTTTTTTTTTTTTTTCATTATTTTTTTATGTATTTTTTTTTAATTTTTTTTTTAAATTATTGTTGTTTTTTTTAAATTATTATTATTTATTTTTCAGGAGAAAATTTTTAATCGCATTGTCTTTTTTTCATGCCTAAAGAGGAATAAAAACACTCGGGAAAAAATTGTGACTAAGGTTCTCATAATTCGTGCATGAAAGGGTTAACAAACCATCCTTTAACAATAAAATGTGAATAACCTGAACAAATATGAACAACCTGAAATGTCTAAAGAAAATTAATCAATCAATCAATCAAATTTTATTTATATAGCGCCAAATCATAACAAAAGTTATCTCATGACGCTTTACATATCGAGTTGGTCGAAACCAGACTCTAAAATTAAGAGCAATTTTAACAATATTTTTCCTGTTACAAAATGCTTTGTGCCTTTATAGATCTGATCTGTAACGCACATGTATAAATGAAGGCATAATATTGGTAAAATTGTATTTATATTTCTTAACAAATGTAATTTTTTTTTTCAGGTTATTCACATCCTTTTTTTTGGATAGTTTTTAAATGTAAATATTGGGATAATTAAATGTTTTTTTTTTTTTGCAGTAAAACAATTTGGAATTGTCATTATTTATTGGTTATCATGCTGTTATTGTACTGGTCCAGCCCACCTCGGATTAAATTGGCCTGAATGTGGCCCCCAGAGGAAAATGAGTTTGACACCCCTGGACTACACGGTCAGGAGAAATGATACTTAATAGGCTTGATTTTGGGCATAAAATGTTTTATTCTACAAATTTCAAACAAAAAATTCATATATTCATATTTTAAATCAAGCTCAGTGCTACCTCACATATAATTTTGCTTCTAATAGATAACGGAAGGATATTAGCAAACGTTTAAGATATTTATGCAGTTTCAGTAGAAACAAAAGTACACCAAATAATGCATTATTCCTGTGCTTTTCATAGTCATGCCAGCTGTGCCTTTATTTATTTTCTGCATATAGTTTATGTACAAAAATATTGGGACACATTTCTGTTGATTTGTAATATTGTCATGATTAAAATGCTTATGTGAGTCGGTGTCAATAATTATCATGTTTGTCAAATCAATATTTCCTTTTAAGTTTAACAGCTGTTTTTTCTTCCTGGGTGAGAGCTGTAGAAACCAGATGGATACTTGTGTTTAAAATCATTATATATGGTCAGAACATGAAAAAAAAAATCTGAAAAATAAACATTTATAATTCTAAAAAATTTCAACATTGAGTAAAATTAAGGAAAAACAAAGCATTTATAAGCATACAATATAAGGACAATGTAAAAAATATAATTCCTACAGCTGAAATTAGAATTAAAAGATATTTTCCTTTATAATTTTTACTGGATGACATTTTGACTTTGTTGTACATGTTATAATGATAAAGAATATTCTATTGTATAGTATTATACACTATATTTGTCATTATCATTTTGTGGCCCCTTGTAATGAAACACTGGACTTCAATACATCCTCATATTTGTGTACATATTGTGTATATCCCCCCTGAAGTAGTATTTTACTCTTTATTACTCTTCTACCGAATATACAGTCGCGGAAAAAATTATTAGACCACCCTTGTTTTCTTTAGTTTCTTGTTCATTTTAATGCCTGGTACAAGTAAAGGTACATTTGTTTGGACAAATATAATGAAAACAACAAAAATAACTCATAAGAGTTTAATTTCAGACCTGACATCTATCCATTTTCCATGGTTTTCTTGATAAAAACCAAAATCACTTCAGTTCTTACATCTATAGCTATGGCATTGTACTGACAAAAACAGTGCTTTCAGGCATTCCATGTTTTCTTTTCTGTCTGTTTTAGTCACATGATACACACAGGAGTTAGTACTTGATTGCATAACCATTGTTTTCGATGACTTTTGACGGTCTAATAATTTTTTTTTCTATATACTCCTCTTCTTGTATGACACTGAAAAGGAAGCATTTTTTCTTGTAAATTCAGGCTGCAACTGGTAATCCAAAGTAAATAAACAAGACGCTCTGTCACAGTCAACTTCCATTTCAGCTCCTTGAATCATCAGTCACATACTGTAGCTCCAAAATTTTCCAGAAACACCTACAAAACCTGCAGCCACAAACACTAAGCACATGTCTAGACCAGTGGTTTCCAACCTTTTTTGGCTCGCGACCCCATTTTAATATCACAAATTTCTAGTGACCCCAGACATTCAAAATGGAGACATTTTTTTTCATGCAATAGTTTGCTGTACTATGTTGCAAATAAACGTTAATTTTAGATGACAGTTAGTCTATATAATGTATATTATTATGGACAGAGGCAGAAAAGCCAGGTGTAGATTACTGCATAAAGTGAAAATTTTATTTTCCTTGGTCAGGAAATGTACAATCTGTCCAGCTTGGATTTACAAGGCTGACAATTAATACTGAACAAACAAGAACTCAAACTATGAATTATGAAAGAGCTGCAGCATCTGAAACCGACTACAATGAACATTTGAAAAATAAACAGTACCACAGTGCTTCAGTTTCAGCTTTACAGTCTGTCATGACTTTTATGAATTGGGATTGTCTCTCTCAACTCACCATATATATTTTTAATAGTATTCCTTTTTAGAAATTGTAGAAATTTCAGGTGACCCCATTTGAATTCTAAGCGACCCCACGTGGGGTCCCGACCCCAAGGTTGAAAAACACAGGTCTAGTGAGTAGTCACTTTTCCATTGACCTTCAAAGTGCGCAACCCTAACTTGCGCATAAAATTTACCTAATGGAAAAACAACAATTTTGCCAAAAGTCTAATGTTTTGATTCAAAGTTTTTGTGCTGGCAAGAGGTGGTTTTTCGGGCATAGCACAAATGGTATATCACACAAAACTGCAATGGAAGGACCTTTTTTTTTGCAACTAGAGTCAGGTGAATTAAAAAAACAGATGTTGATGTTCATTTCAACAAACGAAGAAGAAGAAACATGTCATGGTATGTGTGGACACACCAGGAAACCAAGGATATAATAGTTTTGGATTTTTCATTATAGTTTAGTTTTATGTAGTTTTAACTTTTTTTTTCTCTAATTCAGTTAGTTTTAATTAGTTTTTAGATCAGGTTCGCTAGTTTTTATTAGTTTTCATTTTCTTGCAAATGCTTAGTTTTAGTTTAGTTTTATTTTTTCATATCTTTGCTGTTGTAGTCACGTAAATCCCAAACAGGACTCAACAAGTGACGAGAAGTGACGGACCTCGAAGTGCCGTACGGTGCCATTGGCTAAAATTGCTCGAGCGAAATAAATCGATTTTATATCAATCCGACATCGACAAAGATGAAAACTAAGGGAATTTTATCCATAATTTTTGTATGTTTTAGTTAGTTTTGTATGCACACAATACAGTTTCAGTTAGTTATAGTATTTTTCTTTTAATTATAGTTTTTATTTATTTCAGTTAACGAAAATGCTTTTTTGAATTCTAGTTTTCGTCATTTCGTTACTTTTCGTTAACAATAATAACCTTGCAGGAAACCCAATCATTTTTTTTTATTTAGTACGAGATAGAGGGGTAATATATATAATAATAATAATGAACACATCTGTAAATCGACACCATATTTATGTTCGTCATGTTTATGGAATGACTTCTCGTGTCATCTCCCGATAATAAATAAACAAATCATCGCATTTGTGATTTAATGGAAAAACCGACATTACGCACTTGTGTTTTTTCCACATTTAGTAAATATCAGGAAAGTTTAGCACAGATGTGCAATGGAAAAGCGACTATTGTCAGCTCAGTGTGTCAGGTCCATCTAGAATCAACATTTCACTCAATCCTCCAGTATCACCTCAATTCTCAATCCTCCCAACCCCCCCCCCTTCCAAACACCATCTCCCTCTCCCTCTGGGTCTTTGTCTCTCTGTAGCCCCAGGTCTTTGATAAACACTGTTGATCCTGGGTCTATGCACTGAGTATGGAGTGTTTGAAGGCCAGACTTTCTACTCAGGACCTTGTTTATTCTGCCCACTCCATGTCAACTGTGTTTAATGTCACCAAGGCTTTTCTCTGTCCTAGACACACAAACCCTCTCTCTGACACACACAGTCTTTACATAAGTTGTCAGAAATGGAGAGAGAGAGTGGAAGAAGGGAAGGAGACAGATAGCAGCTCCATGAGCGTGTTTGTGCTGGTATTATATGTGGAAGGATGAAAAGCCACCGTCACCACCGCTGTTGATTACACGTCTTTTGAGGACTGTGTAGGACAGGGGTCTCAAATTCATGTTCTTTCAGGGGCCACATTCAGCCTGATTTGATCTCCATTGGGCCGGACCAGTAAAATAATAACAGAATAACCTATAAATAATGACAACTACAAATTTTTGTCAGTGTTTTAGTGAAAAAAAACACCATTAAATTATGAAATACTTAGTTTTATAAACTATCCAAACAAAAAAGATCTAAATAAGATGAAAAAAAATGAAATTTCTACGGAGAAATAAGTGCAATTTTAACAATATTCTGCCTCAACTTAACAGTTCTACATGTGCGTTATGGATCAGATCTACAAAGACACTAAACACTGAGGAACAGGCAGAAAATAGTTAAAATTGTGCTTAATTTTCTTTAGACATTCCAGGTTGTTCATATTTGTTCAGGTTGTTCACATCTTATTGTAGCAGGATAGTTTGTAAATGTAAATATTTTCATAATTTAATGTTATTTTTTTGCACTAAAAGACAAAAATTGAAGTTGTTAATTCTAAATTTTTTGTTTAATTCAAGATTTTTTGCTAAATTTGAGATTTTTTTTGGGCTTAATTCAAGATTTTTTTTTACTTAATTGAAGATTTTTGTTGGCTTCATTCAATATTTTTTTTACTTAATTGAAGATTTTTGTTGGCTTCATTCAAGATTTTTTCACTTAATTGAAGATTTTTGTTGACTTAAATCAAGATTTTTTTACTTAAATGAAGTTTTTTGTTGGCTTAATTCAAGATTTTTTTTTTACGTAATTGAAGATTTTTGCTGGATTAAGTCAAGATTTTTTTTACTTAATTGAAGATTTTTGTTGGATTAAATCAAGATTTTTTTTACTTAATTGAAGATTTTTGTTGGCTTAATTCAAGATTTTTTTTTTTACTTAATTGAAGATTTTTGTTGGCTTAAATCAAGATTTTTTTTTACTTAATTGAAGATTTTTGTTGGCTTAAATCAAGATTTTTTTACTTAAATGAAGATTTTTGTTGGCTTAATTCAGGATTTTTTTTTTTTACTTAATTGAAGATATTTGTTGGTTTAATTCAAGATTTTTTTACTTAATTGAAGATTTTTGTTGGCTTAATTCAAGATTTTTATACTTAATTGAAGATTTTTTTTGGGCTTAATACAAGATTGTTTTACCTATTTGAAGATTTTTGTTAGCTCAATTCAAGATTTTTTTCATAATTTCATGTTATTTTTTACATTAAAACAACAAAAAAAAATTTGAAGTTGTCATTATTTGTAGGCATAGTGTAGTATTATTTTTCTCACATGAAAGCAAGAAGAAAATATGGGGTCATTATTTTTTGTAGGTTAATCTGCTGTTATTATTTTACTGTAGATCATATTGGTCTGCATGTGGAACCCGAACTAAAATGAGTTCCACAGGACTTTGTAAATTCATCCCACGGGCCGCATTGGAACCTTTGGTGGGCCGCATGTTTGAGACCCCTGGTGTAGGAGAATGTGTACAAGTTTGCAGAGTAAAACCAGGCATCCCAGCATCTTGGCACATGCACACAGTTTGGCATTTTGGGTTTGTTGAGGAAAAAAAAACAGCATTCCCCCTCTCTCCAGACTCCAGTGCATTAAAGTGTGTTCATGCTGGTGTGTGTTAAGCCTGTTTGAATAGTGGATCTGTGTGCTCTTGGTGTAACATTCAGGTTAAGGTGTATGATTTGTACCGTGTGGGTGCGTGCATGTGGTTAATGTTAAAAGTGAACCAGCGGTGTAATCTGAGTGCTGACAGTCTAAATCCCCAGTGGGAAAGTGGCTTTTGTACAGTAAAAAAAAAAAAGACATGTGACCCAGATAGCTTGCAGCAGTGTACATATCATTAGATTATACAACGTATAATCAAATAGCATTCATTAAAGTTTGGAACTCATGATTTGGAAAAAAGAAAGAAAGAAAAAAACTTGTATAAGATGTGCAGGATGAAGGGATTTTTGGGGAAAACAAACAGCTACGATGAGTACAAGGTTTTTGTTGTGTGGTTCTCGCAGCTGTCTTTGTGTCGGTGGGAATTCATTGGATTAAACTGGTTTATTTTCAAGATAATTATTGCAAAGTGCTGTTCTGCTTACCAGAAATGCGACTTAAATTTGTGTTATTGGTTCCACGTATTCCAAATTGGTGGTAGGACTGTGTGTGTAGTGAAAGAAAAACTTATATTAGATCAGGGTGTCAAACTCATTTTAGTTCAGGGGTCACATTCAGCTAAATTTGAGCTGAAGTGGGCCGAACCAGTAAAATAATAACATAATAAAAAATAAAGAAATAATGTCAACTCCAAACTTTTCTCTATGTTTTAGAGCGAAAAAAGTACATTTCCATTATGAAATGGTTTACATCTACAAACTGTCCTTTCAAATGATGTGAATAACATGAACAAACTGAAAAAAATAAGTGTAATTTTAACAATATTCTGCCTCAGTTTATCATTTCCACATGTACATTATAACTTACAGATCACAGTGGATCTACAAATGCACAAAACATTTAATAACAGGCGGAATATTATGAAAATTGTACTTCTCTTAAGACATTTCAGGTTGTTCATACTGTATGTGTTCAGGTTATTCACATTTTTTGCGAAATTATACTTTGTTTTAGTGTAAATACATGAAAATATTTACATTTACAAAGTGAAAAATGTGGAGTTGTCATTATTTATATGTTATTATGATAGTATTTTACCAATCTGACCCATTTGAGATTGAATTGGTCTGAATGTAGAACCTGAACTAAAAGGATTGTTAATATCGTCAGTGTAATTTTTGCATTTCACACATTCATCCCAAGGGCTGGAAATGGACCCTTTGGCGGGCTGGATTTGGCCCCCGGGCCGCATGTTTGACACCTGTGTATTAGATAGTGAACATAGTAAAGATGTACAACTGTAATCCCACTACTCCACACTGTAAAGGTTTTAGCATTCACACAAAATATTGATGTTTTTACAGGTTTTGCTGTTTTAGTTTTTACCTTTGGTCACACTGGTATTGTCATCAGTTGGTCATCCGTCCATCTGTCCAAAAACTTTGGCATGCAGTGATAAGTCAGGCCACTGGGGGCAGTAGTGTTCCTGATCCAAAGGTTTTCAAATGAAAACCCTCAGCCTTCAGTCCACGCCAAGGTTTCCTTATCATTGACTATCTGCTGCCCCCCCCCCCCCCCCCCCCCCCCCCCCCCCGGTTGAGAACTACTAGTGCACGCCAAAGTTTTTGCACATACAGACGGACAGACAGACGGATGACGAACTGATGACAATGCCCTGCAGCGAGGGCCAAGGGTAAAATGTCTTTCCATGTGTTTCTCTGGTACACTGAAGCATAAATTCCAAGCATTTTCTACATTTCAAAGACTTTTACTGGCAAATAAATCACTTTGTGTCATTGCTAAATCTTTTGGCCATAGGTCTATATGTACTGTAGAGTGGTGCAGGTATGACATACAGTATTTATACAGGGTAACCAGGAAGTTATCACCACCCCAGTTCTGTTGACAAAAATCCCATGGTATTTTTATAATTTACTTTGATGTTCTATGAGGTAATGTTAAAAAATTTAAACCACTGAAGTGAAAATTCAATCACAGAAACTAACAAACTCTACTAGTCATATGACTCTGACTTCACACTCAGTGATTCAATTCCATGTATAATATTTACTTAACAACTGTTCAGAGAAACAAACCTCCACCAAGCACCCTGAACGGTGTGCATGTGTGGATCGACTATTTCTTTTGAAATTAAACAGTTTCAGGGTTGTTCCATACAGCAGAAAAAGTTGAAGCTTGGTACCAGTCATGTGTATGTCAAATTATATTAAATTCCAATCGATATTTGTTGAGTTATAATGAAAAATGTGTGGTAAATGGAATTTTCAATGTTAAATTGAAATGTCCACAGAGTCCACATTCCACTGTGGATGTGGACAATTTTGTGTCAGATACAAGATATTGTTATAAGCTACGGGTGGATCAAATTGGAGGCTAATCGGAGTCGTTTTGAATTTTTATGAATTTTCAAAAATAGCTCAGTGATGAGAGATAGGAAAATTGTGGATTTTGTAACCTTGCTGGGACCTTGAACTTTGGCCTACTTGGCCCAAAATTTAATGGGTTGGTCCCAGGGCCTAGGCCTATCTGTGGGTAAAATCTGGTAAAGATGGTTGAAATAATTTTCCCGTAAAGTTGTTAACAAACCAACAAACATGCAAACAAACAAACACAAAGCAAAGTGATCACAATACCTCCTGGCGGAGGTAAAAAAAACAGGTCTGATCTCACCATGACATTGTAAAGACTACTACTTATGAGTTCAAAGTAATGACATTTAACGCACCCTACAACCTCTGCAGTCTCTTTTAGACACTTGTTAGCTATTGTAGTAGTTTTATTAACTGTCTTTTTCATATTAAGGATGAATTTTTAACCTTAAACCTAACCCTTGTGTTTCATATTGTAGAAGAGCGTATGAAAATGTAAGCCTCTCTCAATTACAGACTTTATTTCAGACATAATTAGACAAACCCTTTCAAAAAACCCATCAACTTGGAGATAACTGAACTCATTTCTAAGTTTTAAAGCTCATTTCTGCAGCTCTCTGTAGCAGCTGTACCATTTTCTAGTTTAACATATCAGTTTATCACTTACGTTCTGTATAAAAGTGTTTTATATACCTGTAAGTTATTTTTATTTTTTAGGTGAGCCCCCCCAGTCTGCAAGATTTTCCTTCAAGTGTTTATGCTCCCTTAAGGCATGACTCACGATAGCATCGACAAGATTATGTCACATTTAGTCAAAAGTCCTGAATTGTGGTCTATATCCACAGGGCAAGAAGACTACTTATAATCAGCTTTTCTAAACAGGGGCAGGTATAATGTCAAGCGACTAGTTTTCCTTCAACTTTTCAAGATTTTCAGAAATAAGCACTTTCTGTAGACATGAGTAAGACTACAAACAGGAAGTAACTAATGGTAGCTGTTGTGCTTGTTCTTGTTTTACTTTTCCAATAAAAACTACACAAACGTCTACCTGTTGAATCCAAATTTGGCAGTGGATTTAAGTAAACTGCCTTCTATTTCACTCCAGTGGAGGCTTGATGGAGCGTTCTGTGGAGGGGGTTTGTGCCAAAAAGTGATGGCAACCAAAACCACATTTAATCAGTAATGGCACAAGACTGTATGTTAATAGTAACGGCATAGCTATGTTGATGTTAACAATGTGGTTAAATACAGTTTTTAGGTTATAGACTATTCAGGTATGATGTGATTTTTCTATGAGTTTGGTCTCATATTCTTGTTTAGGCCTGTTTTTGAAAGGAGACTGAGTTGTGTAATTTAGAGTATTCCTGTAGTTTTATGTACTTATTTATTGTTTTTAGTATTTCTCTTAATTGTTTTGTTTGTATGATGTGCAGCACTTTAGAAACATTCTTGTTGTTTAAATGTGCTATATAAATAAAGTGGATTAGATTGGATTGATTGGATTAACCCTCCAGTATCCGGATGCGCCTTTTTGGCACACAAAACTTCATATTATTTTTCACAATTTAAATAAGGTTAGAATTCAAAAGTTGTTCATTTTTGCATGATCTTTAAAATTCTGGTCACCAACGAAAATTTGCGCATTGTAAACAAAAGAAAATTACAAGACTAGTATCTGTCTCCCGAGTGTGCCTATAACGCACTATTTCTTCCATTTGATATGTATGATTAGGACTGACCTTGATTTACAAAAATAAAATCAGATTAGAGCAGAAAAATGAATCAATATTTAATATTTAATAGTTTGATTTATAGGTGTGCCTTTTTTCCACACTTGGTGACAGATGCTAGTATTTTTGAACATTTGACCTAGCGCCAAAAATAATCATGCAAATTAACCAATGTGGCTGTTAATCACTGACATATGCCAGGCTGCAAAAATCAAATATGTGATCCACTTTTTATGTAGTATTTTGAACAAAAAAAAAAAAAACTTTTTGTGTTTTTTGCATCAAAAAAATGGTTTGTTTACATTACAAACACGGCATTTAAAGGGTTAAAAAATTTGACAATTATTGAGTATTTGGTATTTTTATTTACGGCACAAGTTGATGAAATAGAAAAAAGTGTAAAAGAATTAAAAACAAACTGTATGAAAAATTTTTTGACATTATTCCACAAGTGTGCGAAAAAGGCACACTTGGTGCTTAGTAAGGGCCTTGCTGGACGGGATACCGGAGGGTTAACTAATCAACAACATGAAGGTTTTTCTTATTCTTAGGTACAGGGGTTGGACAAAATAATGGAAACACCTTCACCTCAAGATGATAATGCCCCAATCCATACAGCTAGAATTGTTAAAGAATGGCATGAGGAACATTCTAATGAAGTTGAGCATCTCGTATGGCCGGCACAGTCCCCAGACCTCAACATTATTGAGCATTTATGGTCAGTTTTAGAGATTCAAGTAAGACGTCGATTTCTACCGCCATCGTCTCTAAAAGAGTTGGAGGGTATTCTAACTGAAGAATGGCTTAAAATTCCTTTGGAAACAATTCACAAGTTGTATGAATCAATACCTCGGAGAATTTAGGCTGTAATTGCCGCAAAAGGCGGACCTACACCATATTAAATTATATTTTGTTGATTTTTTTTTAAGGTGTTTCCATTATTTTGTCCAGGGGCAGATGCAGATTACTTAGCGGCCCACCTACATTTGTATTTGTGGTACCTTAGAATTCCCTGGATTGTGTCAGAAACCACGGTTTGCTTTTTTCTCCAGGCTGGTTCTTCAAGTGTACTTGACAGATTTCTATAAATCAATAGGAGCTGCAGTTTAAGAGGTTTCCACACTGACTCTCATGTTTTACTGAGACCCTGAGCGGACAAAAACATACACATATGGTTCACAAGATCTTGGATGTGAGCGCAGTACAAATGTGCACTCTTTCACAAACACACACGTGTACACATGCAAACAGCCCCCTAAGGTCCAGCCTGCTCCACAACCCCCTTCCAAAAACTCCAAACCCCCCATGTCTGCTGAGTTCACAAAGAATTTATTAGCCGACTTCAGCCACATCTGCAAGCCATTTCAGCTGTTGTTGTTGTTGAGTCGGGCCGGGTCGAAGTGAAGGACTGGACACTGCATCCAACCCCCCCCGACTGCCCTCCCCCTTATCCTCTGTATGGGTCAGAACATCTTGAGGAGGTCCAGGGAGGAAGAAGAAGACTGAGTGTGTGTTTGTTTGTGACTGATTGAGGAGAGGCTAACAGGAAACCAATCCTCCCATTTCACGTTCTTTATTGTCCTGGTCTAGAGTTAACCTTCAGGAATGCTGGGCCTTTTGGTGGAGAACAATATATCTTGATATATCTTTGAAAAATACTAGGATACATTGAAAGTTCAGTGTGCATATATCGTGGTATCTAGTGGGGTGGCTCCACATTGCAACCAGTTCACTTTCCATTATCGTGGCTACGTGCAAGACTAACTGGATGCCATAAAGGGGAAAGTAGAAAATAATTGTTTTAAGCCACTATAGAAACTTAATATATATAGAATCTTTTTCTTAATTTCACTGTTTTAATTATACAGCTGTTGTTATGTCTTCTTAATCTATTCTTGTATTTTAGTCTATCATTTTGCTTTTTTATTCTTCTGTATGACACTGTTTTTAATTGTACAGCTGCTTTATGTCTTATTCTTGTATTTTATTTTATTTATTTTTTTCTTTTTTCTTTTTTTATTTTTTTATTTTGGTTTTCCTCTGTAAGTCGCTTTGGAAAAAACCGTCTGCCAAATGTGTAAATGTGAAAGTAATACAGTAAGGTAAGTTTCAAGACCTGTTAACTCTATAGATATAAACTGCTGTTATCGTGGCTTTGTTACATCTGTGATGGTATGGGGTTGCATTAGTGTCTATAGAATGGGCAACTTCAGCATGGGGGAAGGCAACATCAGTCCTGAAAGGTGCAGATTTTACACTAACATATGATCCCATTCACACCACGTCTTTTTCAGAGAAAGCCTTGTACATTTCCACAGACGATGCTAAACCACATTCTGCATCTGTTTCAACAACATGGCTTTGTAGTAGAAGACTCCAGGTCCTGAAGGGACCTGCAGTTCAGACATTTTATCAACTGAAAATAGTGGAAAATGGTGTAAAAATACAATGACAAATACTGTTGAGTGGCTACAATCTTATATAAGACAGAAATGGGACAACAGTCATCTAAACATGAACCTGTCCCAAGTTTTTGGTCACATGTTGCTGCAATCAAACACAAAATATTCTTTATTTTGTCTTAAAAATATACTTTTTTATTTATTTATTTATTTATTTATTTTTTACATGTAGTATTGTAAATAAAATATAGGTTCGTGAGATTTGCAAATCATTGCCCTCTGTTTTTATTTGTCCCAATTTTTTGGACCTGAGGTTGTTTACACTGAATCTTTAAATAAATAATTGTCCAGACTTTCTTACTCCACTAACAGATCCATTCCAGTAGTAGTGGTATTTACAGAAATTGTTGCATTATTGGTCTTTTTGGGCTTTAATTTTGTTGAGTCATAATGATTCCTTAGAAAGTGTCAGTACTAAGTGTCCAATCCATCAATTTTATGGGGGATTAAGTCAATTAAAGTGCAGACATTAAGTTCATATCATCTAACTATAGCAACGTCTAGTAGCATCTTAAATGTCAGACTATCCATTTAGCCTGAAAATCCAAAATGGGTTGATTTGCGCAATGTTTCATTCTCTACCTCATGTGATATATTCTGTTATTTCTCAACAAGTCGATATTCTGCCCCAGAAGTCCTTTAACAGGTTAAAAACTGCTCCACACTTACATCCTCCCTCTCCCTGCCGCCATCTTGAGTCCCGATCTACAGCAACAGCCAAACAATTGCCTTTTACTTGAGAATTACCATTCAAATGGGTCATTACAGTGCAGGCCTTTTAATGTTCTTATTAATGGTTCTCGTGTGAAAGAAACGCAGCAGGGGGACTGATCTGGATGAACACTCTGGATATTTGCATGTTTCATTAATCTGCTAACATTTGTCCTTGGGTGGGCCGTGTGCATGCGTTGAAGAATTTAAATTTTCCACTTTTTTAGGCATTCAATCTCAGTTGAATAGAGATGATCTGTGAAACCACTAAGATTCTCAAAAAAAGCACTGTCAGGAGTAAAAGGAGCAGTTTGGGTGGCCTCGCCGTGTACAGTTATGTGTGCGAGAGTGTGTGTAGGTGTGTGTGTTTAAGCCAGGGATCGACAGTAAGCCCTGTGCACACAGACCGTCATCGGTGATGAATAGCCCTACCTGGTGAGAGGGCCCTTCACTGACACACACACACATACTGTCTACTTGCAAATGGATTACACTGCACCGAGAATAGTCATCTTCTGTTTCATCTCTTTTACCCCGTCCCCAAACACACACACACACTCACGCACACACTGACTGTAATCCACTGTGTGTGTTTATATTGTCCAAGGCCCCTGGGATTATAGCGACTAACGCTGGGAACAGCAGGTGAAGTGCCATGATGGGTCTTCTTTCCGTGACGTGGAGCTGTGGAAGGAGCTGAGGAGGCCACACCAGAAACTACGGCACAGGAGGGAGGGAAGTAATGGGAATACACTGATTTACCCTGTATACCTTTAGTAACTCACTTTAAACAAGTGGTGTAGTGGTCCCTGGAGAAGTGGGTATGCTCTCAATTTTTGACTTTTTTTTTTTTTTTTTTTAAGTAGTCCAGAAAAATGCCCAGTTTTAGAAAAACTAGTGGCTTTTCCATTGGACATCTACGCAAAACTTTACCAATATTTACTAAATGTCAAAAAAACAGAAGTGCATAATGTTGGTTTTTTCATTAAACCACCAATGCGATGATTTGTTTATTTATTACTGCGAGATGACACGAGAAGTCATTCACTGAAAATGGCGACGAATGTAAATATAGTGTTGATTTACAGATATATTCATTATTATTTTATATTACCCCTCTATCTCGTACTAAATTCTAAATTGATTCAGTTTTCTCGTGAGTCCACACACATCGTGTCATGTTTCTTTTAAAGCTCTTCTTCTTCGCTTGTTCTAACATCCGTCAACATCCGTTTTTTTAATTCACCTGACTCTAGTTACGGAAAAAGGTCTTTCCATTGCGGTTTTGCGTGATATACCATTTGCGCTATGCCCGAAAAACCACCTCTTGCCAGCGCAAAAACTTTTTATCCAAAAGCGAGAGTTTTGGCGAAATGGACGTTTTTCCATTAGGTAAATTTTTATGTGCAAGTTATATTTGAGCAGTTTGAGGGTCAATGGAAAAGCGGCTTGTGACATGTCAGTCAACTCTATTTAGTGTACCCAAAAATCCGTCAGTATTTACTCAGTATTTTAACATTATCATGACTTGATCAGGAGCAGTTTGTAGGTTTTACTGGTCACAAAAGCAGCTGCATGAGGTGTCCAGTCAGGTTCCTGATGTTCCCAGCGCTAGTTAGCAATATTTTCCTTGGAAGGACCTGCCCTACTCTGCCTCTGATTGGCTCATCAGTCCTCTAGCCTAAAGTTAACCAATCTAATCAGTGAAGACAGTGAGTGCTAGCAAATTAGAAGCAGAGTAGGGCGGGTCATGGCTTCACCATCCTAGGGGGAAAAAATGGGCAGTTTGGCTCAGATACTACTGAATGGTGCACATCGGGGGGATTTAGAAGTGGGTATATCCAATGCTGACTGAAAAATAAGTAGATATAGACCGTATACCCTGGACTACACCACTGCTTTAAACCCCAATTACTAACATGAAATATTTGTGGAAAAATCTTTTTTTGTGTTGCAAAAGGTGTGCATCGAACAGACAAACTACAAATGACTGTTTCTTGTTTATTGTGACCCAGAAAAAATAACAAAACTAAATTCTTGACGGTTTCAACATGTCATGTCCTGGATGTGTTTCATTACTTCACTGACATTGACGGAACTGAGCATGTGCAGAAGGGAGTGTGTGAGTTTGGAGAATGGAACAAGACTTGGCAGAGTTCAATAACTTAAGACCAGTGGTGTAGTCCAGGGTATACAGCGGTATACTGAGTATACCCACTTATTTTTCAACCATCATTGCGTATACCCACTTCTAAATCCCCCTGTCCATTTTTTCTCCTGGGATGGTGAAGCCATGACCCGCCCTACTCTGTGTCTAATTGGCTAGTACTCGGTATCTTCACTGATTAGATTGGTTAACTTTAGGCAAGAGGACTGATGAGCCAATCAGAGGCAGAGTAGGGCGGGTTATGCCAAGGAAAATATTGCTAACTAGTGCTGGCCACCTCTGGAACCTGATTGGACATCTCAGGTGCCAGTACCACTCCAGCTGATTGACAGGTCACTGCACGTCTCGTTCAAAGATGTGCGATTATTGGAAATACGAACAAGAAAGGCAGAATAAACGTCTTTCAAGTGAGTGACACATATTGAGAGAACCTAGTTTTATGGAATACATAATTCTGAGGTAAGTTTTAAGGTGGATTCAGAATGAGTCACTGTTTTAAACTACTGGTCACATGATTGCACATTTAAAGGAGAAGAGATATTGTCGCTAATAGTTAAACTGTGCAAGTAGGATAACGTTACGAAAGGCTAACGTTATCTTATGTTTGCCTCATGTTGAATACATTTACATTCATGCAGCTGCTTGTGTGACCAATAATACCTACAAACTGCTCCTGATTAAGTCATAATAATTTTATAATGATGAGCAAATACTACTGACGAATTTTTGGGTAAACTAACTAGATTAGTCTTGCATGTCACTGTTTCTAAAGCAGGGCGTTTTTCTGGATGACTTTTAAAAAATAAAAAGGCAAAAATTTTGAGTATACCCACCTCTCCAGGGACCACTACACCACTGCTTAAGAGTGATTCTTAATGCACTATATCAGAAATGCATGAGGAGTAAAAATAAAAAAAAAAAAAAAATTATATATATATATATATATATATATATATATATATATATATATATATATATATATATATATATATATATAAATAAAATCCACAGCTGTACTACCTAGCATTAGCATAAGCATAGCACACATTGAACACTGAAGCCTATGTGATTCATGCAAGAACATACAAACTCAACACAGAAAGAGCCCAGTTTGATTTGGAATCAAAAACTAAACCTTCAGAACAGTAGATTAAAAATGAATCTCTGTATTTCGTGGTGTAGTGAACAGCAGTCATCATGGCCTTAGCTTTAAAGCTTTGGCTCATTTTGATTTTATGACTTGTAAAAAAATATTCTTACTGAGACATGAACTTCTTGAAAGCATGATTTATCACAGGGTGGGGGGGTCTCTAAAATATTGACTGTGTGCAGTTTTTGCCACATATTTCTCTGTTTTTATATCTTCATGATGGATCTTGCTTCAAACCGGGCTGTTTTTAATGCACGAGGATGGAACCATCAGTAAATCAACTCACAGCTACTCATGCTATCCTTATTGAAACATGGAGGCTGGATATCAAAAATGTCACTCAATTTAAGTCAAACATCAGACAAAAAGAAACTTTCTTCATTCCAACTTCCATAAAACAGGAGCAGAAGAAACTTTAAAGTGTGCCACAGTAACAAACACAAAGCTGGCGAGAGCGGCTACTTTTCATCTGTTTTTTATTCTTGGTATTCATATCATTATTAAGAGGAATAGTGATAAATAAAAGATCAGTCAAGGCCTTTTAAAAATCTAGTTTCTGTGTAAAAAGTCAGTTCTCCAGTGTACTTCGCAGCTAAGAATCCAAAAACTTTGCACCAAAACAGAGCTTGGTTCAATTAATCCACATTGTCCTTTCTTTACAATTACAGTAACATATAATTTTACTTACATTACAATTTATACAATGGAGACAGATAAAAAACTAAAGAAAAAAATCCCCAAATTAAACCTGCAAACAGTGTTTCCATCTGCAGCACACAGTGACATGAAAATGATGTAAATCTATGGCCATAACAGGTGTTTAGTAGGGTTGACATATCAGACAACCCTCTTCAAAACAATCATCAAAACACAAAAAGATGGAAAATCTTATTTAAAATTAAAATAGGTTGATAGGATTAGTGCTAAATAACACTGAAACTGGTGGCTCATAGTGAAACCATATTGTTCAAAGATATCGCAGTTGGGTGGAAACCTCTTATGTCCAACGCAGTTATTTTTTCAGGGAACTGGAAAAACTATGTATATTCTAAATAAATGAATGGAGTTAAGAGATATAGTCGCAAGCCATTTTCAACACTTTTCATTGGGTAATATTTCTAAAACTCTCAAGCAAATGTTAAGACTGACCAACAGAATGGTTTTATGACAAAAAAAGAAAAGGACCAAAAATGGACTTACAAGGTTTCTGCCTTAGTGACAATATAATATGTTGATTTTCTTATATTTTGACATCTATTGACAAAATGCAATGGAAAAAAATAACAGCTGAGCAATTAAATCTGTACATTTTAGTGAAAAACAGATGTAACAATTGTATTTTATACTTTATACTTAAATGTGTGTTATAGGGGTCATATTTTGTATATTTTACTTTCTAAAATGGAATTATGCATTATAAAACATTTCCTTGTGGTCTACATGAGCTGTAAATGCAATGCTTGGGTCTGAATTCTTCATTAATTCAACTCACAGGTTCATCTTCAACAATATTTCTGAGTAATGACACCAGAAAGGCCATTTTGTGCGCTGGTTCTTTAAATGCACATGAACCATTCCACCCCCCACCGCCTCCAGATTGTTGACCGTGCTTTCTGTTCATTAATACAGCCAACAACTGAACATTTTAGGTAATCGACTCGAAGTTTGAACATATTTTCAGTTTTTACTACAACCGCTGCTGCCAACAAACAATTATGTCGTACTCGGAGAAATGTTCGTCGGAGGTCTTGACCTTATACAGGGTGGGGAAGCAAAATTTACAATGAACATTTAGTTGTTTTTTCTGAGCAGGCACTACGTCAATTGTTTTGAAACCAAACATAAATTGATGTCATAATCATACCGAACACTATTATCCATACCTTTTCAGAAACTTTTGCCCATATGAGTAATCAGGAAAGCAAACGTCAAAGAGTGTGTGATTTGCTGAATGCACTCGTCACACCAAAGGAGATTTCAAAAATAGTTGGAGTGTCCATAAAGACTGTTTATAATGGAAAGAAGAGAATGACTATGAGCAAAACTATTACCAGAAAGTCTGGAAGATACTATTAAAGAAGAATGGGAGAAGTTGTCACCCCAATATTTGAGGAACACAGGAAGCGTGTGAAGGCAGTTATTGAGAAAGGAGGACACATAGAATAAAAACATTTTCTATTATGTCAATTTTCTTGTGGCAAATACATTCTCATGATTTTCAGTAAACTAACTGGTCATACAGTCTTTCAATCCCTGCCTCAAAATATTGTAAATTTTGCTTCCCCACCCTGTATGTGCAAATGTCGTGACATAACTAGTTATAAAAAGTAACAAATTAAGCAGGAATTAAAGCAGGTTGTAGAAATCCCACTTGATTTTTGCCAAAATGAATATAACAATAGCTTTGCGGCACCTGGAGGGTTCAAATTCAAACTTTATGAACTATTAAGGTCCCCAAATACACACAAAAATGTACCAAAGACTAACAAAAGTGGGTTTATGATCCCTTAAAATGAGAAGAAGAAATAACATGTTACTTCATCCAAATGATGTCGGGGTATTCCCGTAACTCATCTGTAAAGCTGGTGAGACAATACGACACCGTGACTCCCATGTTCCATGTTATTACCTCTGATAGGAACCATGACTATGAATATGACAAAGTGAGATGATCCTTTACAGAAGTGTTGGAGAGAAAGGCCAGCATGAGGCCTGAGAGGAGCTGGTGAACACTCCAGGGAGGCATCAAAGTGAGTCATAGAAAGAGACAAACATCCTCTGCTGATCGCTGAGGGCAGCAGCAGTTAACCTGCCCATCACATGTCCTACAACTGAGGAAACCGCTGTCCAAACAAGATAGGCTGCTGCGTCTGACTCATCTGACTCATCTTCCTTGTTTTTTTTTATCATAGACACCACTTTCCCACAGCGACATCACATAAACCCTTTACCGAGCAGCTTCCAGGACAGAGGTGTCACTGGTCGTCTGGGTTCATAAAGGCTTTTGAGGATGGGATGAGATTCTTTGACCAAAAGTACCCTGGTATTAACATCCGAATACAGTACAGTAGTATCAGTTGGCAACTACTGTATTTACACTTTCAAGGTTCAAGGTTACTTTATTTGTACCCGTAGGTAGATTTGTTTTGCAGTCGAGGTGATTGCTTTGGCATTACAGCAAGGCATACATTGAACATGTTAGACAGGTACTTGATCGAGCTTACAGACAGGACAAAAAGTACTCAGTGTTCCACCATTCATTAGTACAGCAGCATGGATAAGTAAAAGAATAAAATAAATAAATACGATCAAATAAATAAAAACAAGATGCAATAAAACACAATAAAACCCCAGAGGAGATGAAAACAGTCTGGGATAAAAACCAGGATAAGAACATAAAATTTAACAATTAGAAGTCACAATAATAATAAATAGAGCAAAGAAATAGAATAAATAACTAAATTAAGTAAATAAAGTGCAGTGTCACTATTTCTTATTGAGCTCAGTGACAGCGACAGGAACAAAGCTGTTTTTATAACGCTGTGTCCTGCACATTGGGACTAAGAACCTCCGTCCAGAGGAAAGGAGCTGAAATTCACTTCGTAAAGGATGGGAGTCATTATTAAGAATTGTTGAAGCCATCCTCTGTACGTGTTTAGTGTACGGGGAGGCGGGACAAGACTGGGGCTCACCAATCAGGCGACTGGACCATCTCACTATTTGATTCAGTAAGTTTTTCAACCCTCCCTCCATTCCATTTATGTTGTCCATCACTGTCTATATGCATCACTGTCTATAGGCACCATATTTATATATCTAAAACCGCACCTGTCCAAATCTGTATATATTCAAATCCGTATTTATATATTTTTTTAATATTTATAACCATTTGCACTACATTCATATCAAACTGTATTTGCACTCTCCTTTTAAACACTTTTTATTCAAATTTATATGACTGTTTTACGTGTATGTGTATGTTTATTAGATTTAATTTATTGGTCCCCGTGGGGAAATTCATCTTCACTGACTGAAACATTACAAGAAAAAGACATTACATAACATACAAGAAAAAGATAACATAGCATTACAAGAAAAAGACAGCAACATTATACGACACAGACAACAACAACAATAGTAGGGGCAGACATAACAAAAAGAGACGCTGATGGAGTGACAGGTAGCAGACTGGTCAGCCTGTCAGCGGGGCCTGGTGTTTAGGGTGGCTATGGCTGCGGGGATCAGGCTTTTCTCAAGATGGGCCCTCCTGAATTTTAATGTCCTGTACCTGCATCCTGAGGGTAGTGGGATGAAGTAGCGGTGTAATGGGTGCATGATGTCCTGGACTATTGTGTTTGCCATACGGGTGATGGATCTATTATTTAGTTCTGTGCGATTGGGTGTGGGGAGGCCGATGATTTTAGCAGCTGTATTTGTGATGCGTGTGAATTTGGCTCGGTTAGTGACGGAAAGCATGGTGTAAAAACATGTGGAGCAGTACAGGAGGATGGGTTGGATGATACTTTTGTAAAGTAACAACAGGAGGTGGGGTGCAACATGTAATCCTTTAAGTTTGCGGATGGCTGACAGTCTTTGTTGGCTCCTTTTTTGAATGTCCGTGGTGTGCTGATCAAAGATGAATTTATTGTCCAGAGTTATTCCCAGATATTTGAAGGTGTCAACTGACTCAACTGTTTGTGTGTTTATCAGCCCGGTTCTGAGGTCTCTACACTGGCTCCCTGTCTCTCAGAGAATAGACTTCAAAATTCTCTTACTAGCATATAAAGCACTAAATGGTTTAGGCCCAAAATACATTAGAGACCTTCTCGTCCAGTATGAACCATCCAGACCACTCGGGTCATCTGGTACAGGTCTGCTCTGTGTTCCCAAAGTCAGAACTAAACCTCCATGTTTAGTCAGCGTTCAGTTTCTATGCTCCATATATCTGGAACAGACTACCAGAAAATATCAGGTCTGCTGAGAGTCTGAGTTCTTTTAAGTCCAGGTTACAGACTCACCTGTTCACTGCTGCCTTTGACTAAAAGGCTTTTGACTTTTTAAACTCTGCACTGCAACTTTTACTTTAATATGTGTGTTTTTATTTTTATTTTATTTATTTATTTATTTTTGATTTTATGTGTTGTTTTCTTACTTGCTGTTTTTAATCACCTTTTATATGTTTCTTTTATAATGTTTTAAATGTGTTTCTTTTTGTTTCTTTTATTTCAATGTCCTGTGTGAAGCACCTTGAATTGCCTTGTTGCGGAAATGTGCTATACAAATAAACTTGCCTTGCCTTGCCTTATGATAATGGGATCCTGGGGTGAGGGGGGGGTTAAACCATAGTTCTTTAGTCTTGTTGACATTGATCTCCAGATAACTGTCTGTGCATAGCTTGGTGAAGTGGGTGACTGTGTTGTGGTAGTCCAGAGTGGATTGATTGTCGGAGAGAAGTGCAAGGATGGCTGTGTCATCTGAGTATTTTAGGTATGTTGTGGTGGGTGAGATGCTGCAGCAGTCGTTGTAGAGTACATACAGGAAAGGGCTCAACACACATCCCTGTGGGACCCCGGTGTTGATGGTGAGTACAGTGTGTATGTTTGCTGCTGACAACACTGTGAATTTCCCTATTGTGGGATCAATAAAGGAACATCTCATCTCGAACCACGCCACCAGGCAAAAACAGACTCAATAACTTTCGTTATTTAGAAGCCTTCTGCTAGTTTTCAATGACATGTGGTTTACATTTTTAAAACTTTTATCAACCTGTTATACAGCACTCATAGAAATACCTTCGTGTGTTATTGGAGGACATAAGAGTTTACTACTTTTTGTGAAATTTTTCCCAATTTTTTCTTGTCGTGTAGAAAACTAAGGTTTATGAAGTTACCATATTTGGTTCCTTGCCCATAAGTGGCAAAAAAATTAAATAAATAGATAATAAAACATTTTGCCATTTTATTTCATTTTAATTACATACAGTATATTATATACTATATTATATAATTATATACAGTATATAATTAATGACTTGTGGATTTATTCAATGTGAATGGATTTGATGCTGTACTTATGTATGTCTTTAACCCATAAAGACCCGGTGCGACTTTTGTGGCAGTTTGTAAATGAATTTTTCTTTATATTTGTCCTTTCTTAAGTGATTTATCACCGTTTATTGTAATATTATCCTTTTTATTTTACATTTCTTCAGTAAAAATCAGGTATTTTTCTTTATTTAATTTACTGATGATGTAGATGCTAAAAAAAATCTGAGTGAATTTAAAGGTTATTAAATTACAAACAGAGAAAGCTGAAGATTAAGTGACTTTTTCAGCAAAATCTATCATTAACTGAACATAAACCAAGCGTCTCCATTCACTGTTATTGGTCAAACTCCATCGGTTTTACTGGTGAATCAATGTTGTAGAAGATGATGGTGTTTCCATGGTAACTATGGAACCTCTGAATGTCCAAATTGGTCCTATCTGATGACCATGAAAAGATGACGAACTGTATTTTACACCAATCATTTACATGTATTGATAGGATAAGTGGATCAACAGGTATTAAACATTTTAGATCAGTACAAAGCTCTGGACGATCATGGATGTTTGGGTCTTTATGGGTTAATTTTACAATAAAAAATCTAAGCCTTATTATTTATTTCATATTTTATTGTTGTGAATTAAATTCCTCTTCTTATGGGATGACTTGTTTTAGCTCTTTTTTGTGGAACAGTTCTATATAAATAATCAATAACTTACTATTTGAGGAAACATTGGTCTTCAACACTGCCAGGTTATTGTTTTTTAATCAATAACTTCCAAAGACTATTTGAGAAGAGTATGTAATGCTGAAGTTACATTGATAGCCATGGTTTTGTTCAGTTTAAGAGAAAAACAAGTCAAGGAGGGATATTGATCTTGTGTTTTTTTTTTTTACTCTATTTGACTGTGTGTCTGCAGATGGAGATGCCCGCCTTGAAAAATACTCAACAGCCTCAGTAAATATATGGTCACCAAGCTTGCCAAGAGAAATTTTTGATGGTAGAAAGTTTGTGGTACCCATGCCAGAGCTATTGGAAACATTAAGCTCTGGGGATGATGCTGAATATTTATGAGTCTACATATAGTGACTACATCCAGTTTTTCTTACAAAATTATAATCAATGGAGCAATAATGTGTAATATATTATAGGGTTATAGTGTAAAAGAATGTTAAATAAATACCAAGAGCTGAGTGTCTGGGTTATGAATTGCCTGTGCGTTGGTGCGAAAGGTGCTCCATTCATGTTTCCCAGGTTTTAGTGAACTTTTTACATCACGGAACGCCAAGCCGCTGTCATTCGAAGGTCGTTTTGATGAATTTAAGAAGTGAAATAGCTTTCAACATAACATTTCCAACAGCCTCTTTCTATATACAAAAAGGCTGTCAGACTCCTGCAAAGAAATAGTAGCTATATTTACAGTTGTTCCATTTAAATGACAGCCGCTTGGCCGTCTCTTAGACCGACCCCCCCACCCCCATCACCACCACCACCATTCTTCAGGCAAACGCAGGGTTGGAAGCATCTGGAAAGATTTAACTCGTAGACATGTTTTTTGTCACTGACATGTTTGTTTAATGTTTTTTTATTTTGTGATTTCATCCTGTTTTTTTTTTTTTTGTTTTTTTTCTCTAATATTCAGCCTTTGTGCCGTTCCGTTCATGAGTACTGCTAATTTCTGTCTGCCTGAGCAATTTGATCTAGCTCATAAAATGAAATTATCTTCTTGCCAAACTACGGATATGCTCTTAAATGACCTGTGAATGCAGATTTAATTTCAAAAGACAGAATAACAGAACAAATACAGACTGGAAGATGAGGAGATGTGGATGTGGTTGAGGTTGAGAGGAAAGAAAGAAAGAAAGAAAGAGAGAAAGAAAGAAAGTTCAAGTTCTTGTGACTGTAAAAATCATACATTTTCTAATTCTTAAATTCCTAATTAGCACTTAATAATAATAATAATAATAATAATAATAATAATAATAATGGATTAGATTTCTATAGTGCTTTTCAAAACACCCAAAGCACTTTACATTCACAGGGTGTTATAAAGATGTACAAGTATGTGGTATATGTATGTATGTGTGTGTGTGTGTGTGTGTGTGTGTGTGTGTGTGTAGGTGTATGTGTACATGTGTGGGTGTATAGATCTGTGTATGAATATGTATTTACATATATGTGTTATTGTATTATGTGTTTATGTAAATCATATTACATTTGTTCATAATAATATAAAACCAGAAACCAAATTATTTAATAGTATCAGTCATATTATGGTATATAGTATAGATATGCTTAGACTAGGAAGGTTATTATTGTTATTAATTATATAAGGAGAAGGGGTGGGAGTTTATAAGTTGTACTTCTTCTCACTCCTTTTCGAATATGTATTATATCTTATGTTTAAGTGTTTTGTTTATTTATTTTCTTCTGTTTTGACATTCATTTTCGAAATAAATACATCAATCAATCAATCAAACATTACTGATCCATTATTCATTCACTCTCACATTCACTCTGATGGTGGTAAACTATATCTGTAGCCACAGCTGTCCTGGGATGCTGCCCGGGATTCAAACCACCAACCCTTCGGTTATTGGACGACCCACTCTACCTCCAGGCCATGGCCGCCCCTTCTTATTATTGAAAAAACTAGTGAAATGTACGCGTCATATCACACCACACATATTCATAATAATAATAATAATAAATACAGTTCTATTTACACAGAACTAGAAACAAAATTTATCATGAATTGTGTTGGAAGAACACAAATCTTTGGGATGCTGATCCAGACTGATCTCATGAAATCATGCTGTACGTCACGCCAGTTCTTATGGCATTTGGTGTGCTACAGATACGCATTTTCATCCTTTTGCATGTTATTCAACACCATTTGATTGTGTGTCAACGACGGCCCTGACCCGTTTCGGAGCTGAATATCAGGACAAATAGAGGTTCATGGTTTAAGTTTATTCAGTCATATTTCATAATACAGAACATACAGTCAATGAGGTAGATTATAAGTCAATCGACTGTGAATTCTGTTGAGACTGAACAGGCTTAGGCAGAAGCTAAATCAGTGGTTCCCAACCTTTTTTTGGCTTGTGACCCCATTTTTTTTTTTTTTTTTTTTCTTTCTTTCTTGTGTCCCCATTTTAACATCACAGATTTCTGGCAACCCCAGATATTAAAAACTGAGACATTTTTCTCTTGGAGACGTCTTGGTAGGGCCAGGCAGGCGAAGAAATCTTTCCATTCTCTGTTCGGTCCAGTTTCGACTGTGTCCGAGCAGGTTGAAGCGTAGTAACGCATGCGGTCACATGATCGGGTTAATCAAGATATGCCTTCTCAGATGTTATATCCTGCATTTTATTTGAACTGGATTTTTATTAGGAAAAATGTGTAGTGTTTTAATTATATTGAAATATATATTGAATCATTAAAAAATATTTTTTTTAGTAATTTATTTACTTTTTTTTTTTTTATCGAGTGCTAGAAATTTCAGGCAACCCCATTTGAATTCCAAGCGACCCCATGTGGGGTCCCGACTCCAAGATTGAAAAACACTGAGCTAAATGCTTTATATATGCCTCGCCCACATTCAAATCAAAAGTTTTAGGATATAAATCAATGTAACAAATCAATACATCAATGTGAAATTCACTCTTAACACACCTCAGACCACAGGATAATCTTATAAGACACAAGATAATCTGGTGTTTACTGTCCTTGGTCGGGAAGGGGGAAAATCAGGACAAAAACAGCTCCATTACCTTTGTGTACCTCGCTTTAGTCAATACTCAGACTACTGCCTACCTACATCTCTACCTTAATTACACAGAGAAGTGCAGATCCTTACTCTTTCCGTTCACATGGTCATTTTTTGCTTTCTGTTCCATTTGCCCGAACTGAAATGGGTAAAGGGGCTTTTGTCCACCCTGCACCATCTGCATGGAATATTTTGCAGAAAGACTGGAAACTAACTGAGTTCATTTCACTGAGAGCTTTTAAATCCAAACACAGTTCTGGAGGCCGACTCCACATCATGCATTTGCTTTGCATAATCTGCCTGTAAAATGTAGTCTTTTCTTTTTATTTATCTTTTGCTTGTGTTTTTAACTGTAGTTTTGTATCTTGACCAGGACTCCCTTGAAAAAGAGGTTCTTAATCTCAGTGGGATTTTAATGGTTAAATATGGGTTGAATAAAGGTGGTGAGATGGAATGAGGCTGTTCCAACCTTCTTGATGAACCCCTTGGTACAACTATAGGAGTAAATGTCACAGCTGAAAAGCAAGAATTTGAAGAAGGATCCTTGATTTTCCAATATATGACCTTTGTGTGTTTTGGTGCTGGATTGTTGTTAGGTTTTTTTTATTGTTTTTTCCATTATGATAGCATTTTACTTCTTTTTTCTTTTTAAATGAGTTCATGCTTGAAGTGAATTGGTTTTGATTTCTTTTTTTGTGTTTTCGTTTGCAGTTTGTTGATATGTATGTAATCCATGAGAACGATTTCTAGTATGGATGGATATGGGGGTGGTTGAGGGTGGTTGGCAGGGTTATGTGTTACCAGTGGCGGCTGCTCGTCTTTCATGTCAGCTTACATAAAATAAATGTCAGGTTATTTAAACATAAATTTGGCCCTCCGTTCCTTCTTAAGAAAATGGTCAGTGACCTTATCGTACCAAGTAAACAAGAAAATGTTGAAATTATGTTAAATTGAAACAAGGATGTACAATGAGCGTTTTATTTACAGTGCAAGAAATGAACAAGTAATTTCATAGTGGTTTCTCTCTCCATTTCACATCAGAATGTGCGATGGTATTAAACTGAACTCTGTCCAGTGAAGGAGTATATCTCAAAATAGCTGTCAATCAAATGGGATTCAGCCTTTCAACTGATCCTCCAATCAGCACGTGGAAGCCCAGCATCCAGCCCAGCCGAGCTCCGCCCACAGCTCCATTCACCCCCAGAGACGCTGAGCGTCCAGGGGCGGGACAACATTGTGGCATTTATCCAATTACCGTTCAGTTTTGAGGGAATGAAAAAAACTGTTCCACTCAGTCCCATTGAAGTGCATGGACGCTGAGCAGAGATCGAATGAGAAAACAGTGCAACGGGAATGTATGAGAAGTGAACAACATTGCGTCCGCTGATTTGTGATAAAGCTGATTCTAAATTAACTCGTCTGTGAGATGAACGTGTTCTAACACATTTGTAGTCAATTAAATGTCAACATAACTGTACATATTTAACCATTTCATTTTCATAATTTTAGGGGAAGCCGAGCTTCCCTTGCAGTCTATGAGCAATCGCCTCTGTGTGTTACATGTATGAAAAACTGTTAAACTACATAAAACTTACTTCAATAGGACTCCAAATCGTGAAGATATCAGTTTGCATGAGACTAGTATAATCTTTTCTCATTGACTTTTGAAACTATGTGAGATGTTTGAAGGTATTATTTTTATTCTGTTGTTTTTATTTGGTAGTGGTTTATTGTTCTTATTTTTTTGATGTTTTTAATTGTATGGCTTTTTATGTTTTTTAATCTATTCTAATATTTTATGCCTTGTTTCCACTATGTGGAACCGGCTCGACTGGACTCGGCTCTACTCAACTCGGGTACCAGGTCCTATTCCTGGAGACCGTTTCTATTACAGGATACTACCGACTTTACAGTACCTGGACGTCATAGCGATGTGGTGTGTTATTTTTGTTTCATCTGCTCAGAGAGTCGATGATAAACTCGCTCATTGCATGTTGTCTTGTCTAACTCATGCTAAATTTTTACGTCGGCCACTAAAGACTGAATCTTCTGACTGAATGATGTAGTTTTGCGGGCTGTCATGTGGATTAACCTACCGCTATATTTACTGTCAACTTCCACATCTGTTTTTTGTAAAACGGCGGGTCACAGAGACAACTCTCTGACCAATCAGTGGTCTGCAGTGTTTACATGTCACGTTTTAGTATCTGGTCCCCAGTCTTGGAACCTTGGCGGAGGTGATACCAAAAAACTAGTACCGGGTACCAGATTCCAGGTCCTTTTTCGTAATGGAAACGCAAAAAGGCCGAGTTGAGTCGAGTTGAGCCGGTACCACGTAGTGGAAACGCGGCATTATTCTTTTATTTTGGTTTAATTATTCTTCTGTACAGCACTTTGGTCCGCTGCAGTTGTTTTAAAGTGCTTGACAAATAAAGTTGGATTGGATTGGACAGTATTATCACAGGATGTTTGTACTTAGTTCAGTAGAGTAGGCAACACAGGGAGGAATTTCTGTTTTCCACATTACAGGCATGGGATGGGATTAATGTTCTATTAACATGAGACTAGTATGACCTATGGACCACCAGGGATTTGGAAATTAACTCCCTATGTCTGTGTTTCATGTGGTGCATTCACACAGGATAAGCCAAGTCTGATTTTACTCAGATTTACTGACATTATTTCATTGTTCTGATGTCACAGATTTCTGTTCAAAGATAGATTGTTGTCTAGAGCTTCAGCAGCAGTTACCTTCACTGATTTAAGTTTCCTCTTTCACTAAATTTTGTAGCAAGTAGGTGAAGATTCAGGCATTTAGGATTTTAATGTTCAATTTAACAACCATTACAGAGACTCATAAAACAAAGGAGCAACTTAGCTCATGGTGCAAGAAAATGAAATCAATAAAACAACTAACAAAAAGGGTAAAACACATCATAACTCTGCTATCAAACATGAATAACACTTCTTTTAAACTTAGAACACTGTAAATACATAAAACTATCCAAATGCATTCCACTTTATCCCAATGCATGCTGAGAAACTTCCCCCAGCTGCTGCTCCAACATGCCACAATATTCATGTTACAGGGCGATATGAGCCTCTTAAATTCACCCCCAAAACACTTTAATCATTTTAATTTGTCATCACCAGCACAGTTTTATAATCCTCAACATGGAAATAGGTTCAATAATAGCACATGTACAACAGAAACAAAAAATGGTCCAAATGTTATCAAATCACAGAAATGTTGATTTACATTGAACTAATATTATCACATGACCCCTGTGAGTCATTTACATTGGAATTTTTACATCGCAAATTACACACACAACCAATTCTCACAGGATTAAGATCGCAGACGACCTCCGAAATTATTCCAGATCATCAAAATGGTCCACAGTGGTGATGTGTGGATTGATGCAAAAAAAATCGATATCTCTGAACCAGATCTTTACACTCTAGAATTAATTCACAAATTAAAATATCCATAGTTTTGATACTTTGATCATTGGAGGTCATATATATCAGGAACACAGTGGAAAGTAGCTAAACTATAAGTGATTGGTGGGAACTACTTCTTCCTCCGCCTGGCTAAGTGTATACTGCGTCACGCTTCGAAGCAAAGTAGTAGTGAGATACCTGGGAATGACTGCCACTTCTGTACCAGCAGAGAGACTTTTCCAAGCCAGGAGACGTTCTGAGCAAAAAATGGAACAGACTAAAGGGGAAAACAGTAAATAAGTTACTGAGGTCCAGCAATTTCATTACTCTATCTTTTCCAGAAGTCCGCATGGGGAAGGGGGGGATGGATTTTTTGTTTGTTTGTTTCTCTGTTAGCAAGATAACTCCAAAAGTTATGGAAGGATTTAGATGACATTTTCAGGAAATGTTGATACTGGCACAAGGAACAAATGATTAAATTTTGGTGGTGGTGATCGGGGGGGGGGGGGGGGGGGGGGGGGCACTGGTCTGCCTTGGCGGAGGTCTGTGCTCTTTAAGTGCTTTTCTAGTTATTATATATTATCCTCTGTATTTTGCATTTTTTGGTGTAAATCGTGTATTTTCCTATATTTAATTCACAGATCATATAGGTGTTCATGAAAAGGATTTCGATGACATTTTCATGAAATGTTGATACTGGCACAAGGAACAAACGATTAAATTTTGGCGGCGATCGGGGGGGGAGTGATCGGCCTTAGAGAACTTCTGCACTCTCCAAGTGCTTTTCTAGTTTATGTTATTTTTAACTTCATAGTCTCTTCACCATGGGTTGCGAGTCTTGGGTTCATCTGTACTGTTTCCTTTCATCTGTTTTTCTTTTGTCTTTGTTTTTGTCTGTTGGGGCCTCCTGCCAGGTCATCATTATAAATGAGAAGCTGTTCTCAATTGATTTTACCTGGTAAAATAAGGTACTACGTATAATAATTACTGTCATATCTTGTATTCTTTATGAAGTTATGATTTGAAATACACAATTTTTTTTGATTTCCCAGACATTAACCCTTTCATGCATGAATTATGAGAACCTTAATGAAGATTTATTTCCTGAGTGTTTTTATTCCTCTTTAGGCATGAAAAAAAAATGTGACTGAAAATTTTCTTATGAACCTATTTTTCATGGAGTTCCAAAAATGTCCATTTGACACCATTCGTTTAATTTTTGAAGCAAAAAACAAACATGGATTTACTGTGTGAAAACTATGAAATAAAACATTTTTAATGCAGCTAATCTGCTGTTTTCTCACATTTTAACAAACTCTAATACTAGTCATTACTCACTTCATGGAGAGAATATGCAAAAAAAACAAAAACAAAAAAACAACTGTTAATTGCAGTGTAGTAACAATAGCAATCAACTGATTTTTTTTTTTTTAGTTGAGTTTGTTTCGAATATGCAATAAGACAAAGTAATCTTACTTAGTCCTTAGAAATAAAACAGGAAGTAAGAGGTCATGGAAAAAAACAAAAACAAAACTTACACATATACATGACTTCATTTGCACATTCGAAAATCAGTGGGAGGAAATATAATTTACTTAATCCCACCCCTTCAACACTCAAACATGTTACTGCAGATCCAGTTTATATAGAACAGCAAAGTTCCACTTATGGTATGAATTACAGTGGATGGAATGGTGCATAAGCATCCACTACGTCGGCTGATATGGAACTAAAACAACAAAACCCATGAATATACAAGAGAACGGCTTTGAACAGCTGTCCACTGTAGTGACCAGTGTGCATGAAAGGGTTAAGTGTATTTGTACAAAGTATCGGTATCAGATTGGTATCGCCGTTACCAGCTTGAATTTTACTCGGTATCGGATCGGAAAAGAAATCCGTGGTATCGAACATCACTAGTCCACAGGTAAAACTAATCCCATACATATAGGGTTTAAACTACAACAATAATATGATGAGATTTTGGAACTTGCATCTCAGATTTGGCTGCAGAATGATTTACGCTGACACGGAAACAATTTATGCCGCGTTTCCGCTACATGGGAACCAGCTTGACTTGACTCGGCTCAACTCCGTATTCCTGGAGACCGTTTCCATTACAAGATCCTATAACTTTATAGTACCTGGACGTTATAGTGATGCGGCGCGTTACTTCTGTGTCGTCTGTTCAGAGAGTTGCTGATAAACTCGTTCGTTGCATGTTGTCTCGTCTGAATTTTTACGTCGGCCACCAAAGACTGAATCTCCTCGACCAACCATGGTGTAGTTTTGGGCTGTTATCATGTGGATTAATGTACTGCTATATTTACTGCCCACTTCAGCATCTGTTTTTTGTAAAACGGAGGGTCACAGTGAAAACTGTCTGACCAGTCAGTGGTCTGCAGTGTTTACACGTCACGTTTTAGTATCTGGTCCCCAGTCCTGGAGCCTTGGTGGAAGTGACACCAAAAAACTAGTACCGGGTACCAGATTCCAGGTCCTTTTTCGTAATGGAAACAGAAAAAGACCGAGTCGAGTCGAGCCGAGCCGATAACACGCAGTGGAAACGGGGCATTAGAAAAGTAAAAAATGACAGAAAGACCAAACAAAATCACAGCATACAAAAAAGAAAGAAAGGAGGAAAGAGCGAGCAGGAGGGCGACATTCATCAGAGTTATATAAGCAGCTAAATGACTCAGAGCAGGAGTCAGATCTATCAGAGCAGTGAAACAGACTTGGCTTTAGTAACTGGAACACTGTGAAAAATGAAACACAAATGATAAGGCTGTGTTTTATTGCCTCTGGGCTGCACAGTCGCATTGTGTCTGAATACTGTTTTAATAAAAGTGCAGATCAAAGTCTGCACCAGATTGTGGCCAACAATCGCTGTGCTTATTTCTGTTTCCTTGTAACTGCCTAATAGATCACTTATGTCACATGCGAGTTCTGGCAGGTTTATGCAGTAAAATAAACACAGTAAAAATATGTGTGTGGCTGAACAACTTGAGATTATATGGATAAGGATAAGAGAGGTGTAGGATTTCATTCAGAATAGTTGAGGTGTGTGTGTGTGTGTGTGTGTGTGTGTGTGTGTGTGTGTGTGTGTGTGTGTGTGTGTGTGTTGGATGCATCCTAGTATTAATGTTTGTGTGCATGTTGTGACGCCACAGTGGAGCCAGGCTGTTATGGCCCGGCTCAGTTTGTTTGCACAGCCACCCAGAGACCCTGAAGGTCCACAGATACAATCAGGAGGATGTGGTTTCACTTCTAATTTTACACAAACACAATCAGACATATGAACTGACTGAGGAGGACAGGGTTATATAGGTAACAAAACCTAAAACAAGTGAAGGAATAATCCCAGTATCAAACAAAACTACAAGTGACAGCTTTAAGAAGCATAGAAACTGAATAAAAAATAAAAATAAAGGAATATAACATGAACTAAAGCGACATGGAATTACAGGCACATTCAGCCTCATTTTCCAAGATTGAAAATTCAAGATTATTATCATTTTGTGCACATATTGAAATTTTTCTTACACTAGAAAAAAATCTAATTCTTACCAAGTATATTTTTCTCATTTCTAGTCAAAACATCTCATCACACTTAAATAAGACATAATCACCAAAAGAGTAACTTTTCAGTGAGATATAAGAAATCTTTTTTTCCCTTTTTTTTAACCCAACGTTCTTTTTATTGGAGTCAAGGTAAAAAAAAAAAGAAAAAAAAAAAAAGGTGACAGTCATACAAGAAAAAAAACAACAATACTTTTGGATTTTCTACATAACATAAATACAATACCCACCCCATCCCTCCCCCCACCGTACAAATTTCCAGGTAATATTCCAAGAAATCTTACCAAGATAATTTTCACTTGTTCCGTTTGCAGATTTTTTGCTTGAGTTACGCAAAAAAAAATCTCTCCCAATGGAACAAGTGAAATTTATCTTGGTAAGATTTCTTGAAATAAGATTTTCCAGATCTATTGTCGGAAAAAAAAAAAAAAAAAAAAAAAAAAAAAAAAAAAAAACTTTATTATTTTATAATAATAATAATAATAATAATAATAATAATAATAATAACTTTATTTATATAGCACCTTTTAAAACGTTTACAAAGTGCTTTGACAAACAAATAAAATAAAAGGGCACAACAGCAGGATACAAGATGTAAATAAAAACACTAAAAACAGTAAAATAGAAGCAACATAATAGGAGAGATGTGTACAACAATGCAGAAACAAGACACTTCAAACAGATTAAATGAATCGGAATAAGGAGTGCAGGGGTAATGTAACATGATGCTGTTAAATCAATGCAGAAGTAGAGGCGTGAGATAAAACAACATCATGTATGAGAATATAAACCAACAATCAAACAGGATAAGATTCAAATTAAAAAATTTAAAAATTGAAAGGGACAAACATCACATAAAAGCAAGTCTATAAAAGTGTGTTTTAAGAAGTGACTTAAAAGATGCCACTGATTCCGCATGCCTTATTTCCTCTGGCAGGCCGTTCCAAAGTCGAGGGGCCCTGATGGAAAAGGCCCGGTCACCCTTAGATTTAAGCCTCGACTTTGGAACAGCCAGGAAAAATAAGTTCTTATATCTCACTGAAAAGCTACTCTTTAGGTGATTGTCTTATTTCAGGTGTGATGAGATATTTTGACTAGAAATGAGAAAAATACACTTGGTAAGATTTAGATTTTTTGCAGTGTAGACGTAGTTCTCAGCGAGATAAAAAAATATACAAATATATAAAAACACTCAAGAATATGTACATCAATAAAAAAACATTAGAGAATAAGTATATCAAGACTATGTACATTATATATAGAAAATAAATGTCAAACAGTATGTACAGCGCAGTCAGTGCAGAAAAAAATCCTTCAATGTTCCTGATCCATGGTCCACAACACTAAAATATGGGGCCTTTTACAACAGTAATCTGTAAATTACTTGATCTCATGCATTCTTCTATCCTTTTGGAGTTAATGTGGATTTAATAATGTGGAATCACCTAAAGAGTAACTTTTCAGTGTGATATAAGAACTTATTTTTAGACAACAGATCTTGAAAAATTTCATCAAACCTTACCAAAATAATTTTCATTTGTTCCTTTGGCAGATTTTTTTTTTCTTTTCTTGAATTAAGCAAAATAAATTAATAAATAAATAAAAATTAATAAATCTTGAATTAAGGCAAAAAAAAAAAAAAAAAATCTTACTTAAACAAATCTTACCAAAATAATTTTCATTTGTTCCTTTGGCAGATTTTTTTTTTTTTTTTTTTTGCTTGAATTAAGCAAAAAATAAATAAATCTTGAATTAAGGCAAAAAAAAAAAAAAATCTTATTTCAAGAAATCTTACCAAAATAATTTTCATTTGTTCCTTTGGCAGATTTTTTTTTTTTTTTTTTTGCTTGAATTAAGAAAAAAAAAAAAAATCTTGAATTAAGGCAAAAAAAAAAAAAAATCTGCCAAAGGATCAAATGAAAATTATCTTGGTAAGATTTCTTGAAATAAGATTTTCAAGATCAATTGTCTAAAAATAAGTTCTTATATCTCACTGAAAAGTTACTCTTTAGGTGATTATGTCTTATTTCAAGTGTGATGAGATGTTTTGACTAGAAATGAGAAAAATACACTTGATATGATTGTGATTTTTTTTCCAGTGCATCATCCAAAGATATGCTCCTTGAGATGGATGGATGGATGGATGGATGGATGCGGTCTGTAACTAATGTTACTCGTGCTGGCATGAAACGAAACTGAAACTTAACATGCTTTCAACGTCTGATTCCTGACTTCTATGCCTCTATTATACAGCGGCTCTTACACAAAATTTTCACAAATTCTAACCTGTATCCACTGGACCCCCTCCACTGCTCTATGAGCCCCCCCCCCCAACAAATGCTGGGCCCCATGAATTTGTCATGTTTACCCCCCCTTTACAGCACCCAAGAGTAGTAGTAGTAGTAGTAGTATGCTAATGTGTTTATGAACAAAAACTCAGACTAACACTGATATAGTGAAGAGAAAAATGAACTAAAACTGGTCAAATCCTCAAAATACAAACATTTCTTGTGCACTATTAAAGGTAAGTAAAGCAGACTAAAAATAATGAAAATGAATGAAAATGTAATTTTTCATGTATTATAGGATAAAGACATGGTGTATTCCATGTGTATGTGTACAACCTGTTTACACATTGTGCTGCAGTGTGTGCAGTTGTGAGTGTGTGTAGAACTCCTGACCTGCTGCTCTGACTGGAGAGAGCAGTAATGAGCTTATTAGTCTGAGGATCTGTCTAAAACGGGTCACAGCAGTCTGGATTATTAACAGCACACTGTACAGACGTAGACATGGGATGGCAGTAACTGTAACAGCAATAAGAGAAGTTCTGGGTTCTGTCGCATAATTGTAGAAATAGTTCCCATTTGGTTTTAATGCACACGTGAATGTTTTGGAAAGATGCATCCTATCCATGTATGTGTGTAAGAGTCCACTATGAGACCTGCAGGATGTACTAACTGACAACACATTTATCTCTGCAGTTGTATCATTTACAGTAAAGAACCAGAAACTAATAATAGCTACTTGTCCATAAACTATGTTCACACAATTTGGATTTATTGCTCAGATCTGATGTTATCATCTAGCTGTTCACACTAGAATCTGATATGGGCCCTGTTTAAAAAGAATGTGAGCTGGTCACGGTTCTGAACTGGCCCATATGTAAAACATAACAATAACAAAGACGTCACATACTGTGATACAGAAGTAAACATCGAGGTCTCTGAAATCAACATCTGTGGTTTCATTTGTAAGTAGATGTGTAATGGAAGTGAAATTAGTGAGCAGATAATAAGAAGAAAGGGAGACGATTTTTTTTTTGTAATGGATTTTAACCCATTAAGACCCAGTGCTACTTTTATGACACTTCCCAAATGACTTTTTCCTCTATATTTAATATTTCCTACATGATTTAACATAATTTATTACCTCCGCCAAGGAGGTTATGTTTTTGCCAGGGTTTGTTTGTTTGTTTGTTTGTCTGTCTGTCTGTTTGTCTGTCCATTAGTGTGCAACATAACTCAAAAAGTTATGGACAGATTTTGATGAAATTTCCAGGGTTTGTTGGAAATGATTAAATTTTGGTGGTGATCGGGGGGGGGGGGGGGGGGGGTGCAGACCTCCGCCAAGGCTGATCAGTGACCCCCGATCACCACCAAAATTTAATCATTTCTTCCTTATCCCATTTCCAACAAACCCTGAAAATTTCATCAAAATCTGTCCATAACTTTTTGAGTTATGTTGCACACTAACAGACAGACAAACAGACACAGACAAACAAACCCTGGCAAAAACATAACCTCCTTGGCGTGGGGGGGCCCACGGGGGGGGGGTTACTGATCAGCCTTGGCGGAGGTCTGCGCTCTCCGAGTGCTTCTAGTTCCAGTTAAAATCAGGTATTTTTCAATATTTAATCTACTAATCATGCAGATGTTCATAAAAGTTCAGATTAAAGTTGATGGTTTTTGTATCAAAAACAGAGAAAACTGAAGAAAAAGGGACTTTTTCTATAAAATCTATCATTAACTGTACATAAACCAAGTGTCTCCATCCACTGTCATTGATCCAACTCCATGGGTTTTACTGGTGAATCAGTTTTGTAGAAGATGACGGTGTTTCCATGTTCACTATGGAGCCTCTGAACGTCCAAATTGGTCATATTTGATGACGATGAAAAGATGACAAACTATATTTTCCACCAATTGTTTACATGTATTGATAGGATTAGTGGATCAATAGGTATTAAACATTTTATATCAGTAGATGATTTTGGTCGATGGCGAATCTTTGGGTCTTTATGGGTTAAAGAAGTGATGGCTTCTGTCAGCCAAACATTTCAAATACCAATTTCCATGTATGAGTTTCAATTTTGTATTATATTTGATACATCAGGTCTCAATGCTCAAATATTAAGTTTGAACAAATAAAACATAATATAACACAAACATGTCTAACAAATTGGTAATTCCTTTTCAAAATTGCCAAAGTTCTGCCTCCTTCCTCATTAATGACAGTCTTGTAGTGTCACTGGAAAGGCCTCTGGTGAATGAATTCCTCCCCCTGGTTGATTATCTGTGTATTGCATGTATCTAATTGTATACATCAGGTTTTTCTAGAAAAGAGTGTCACACTGATTATGTAGAGTGCTTCAAAATTCATGTATCAAATATGATATGTTTGGCATTATAGGGTTAAATGTGTTCTTTTCATGTTCTTTTTCCTTTTTATTCTTATTTTTTTCCTCTACTTTCATATGCTTGAAATACATGATCAATCAACTTCTACATCCTAATGACTACTACATTACGTCGTCTATTTACAAAGTCAGTAAAATTACATGTACAACTGCAAAATGAATAGAAGTTGCAGCTCTAAACCAAAATCCTCACGTCACTACAGATGTGTGTTAATCCACAAACTTTGCACATATTTATTAGCCTATAAATCAGACTGTCCTTCTCTGAAAGCACAAGTCTCTCCCTCTTTGCCGTCTGTGAAAACATTAAAAAAGGATTTCTTTGGAGTTCTTTGAGGGACCAGCCTTGCTGAGCTAGACTGCGGTGATGGCAGTAATTGAGTAAAAAGGTGGGTAAACACATAGGTCAAAAGTTAAAGGCAAATATTGACCCACTGACTCGAAACCAGGACGCTGCAAAAGAAAAAAAAAAAAAAAAAAAAAAAAAGAGCGACCTCTACAAAATGAGTAAGGTGAGGAGACGGTGAGATGTTACTGGTGGAAAGTTTTTAACACTGCTTCAGAGAACAGCCCTCCTGGAGGATTTTCAGAGGCAAATAGGTCATAGGCAAATAGGTGCTTGGAGCGTTCCAGCAGTGAGACAACTATTTCAAGTTCAAGTGCCTTTTACTTCCCACTGAGTCGAGCTGGAGGAATTTATTTCAGCTCAGATGAAATTCAGTCTGACATTTACAGCACCTTACAGCGCCATCGTGAACACTAAAACATCAGACCATGTAGACAGAACAGAATCCTGGAGAGTTGACGCAAACGATACTTTTTTTTTTTATGCTTCCAGGAACTTCTTTCCCTTAAAGGAGTGATATTTTGCTTTTTTTTCTTAGATGGAATTATGCATTTTAAAAGATTTCCTTGTGGTCTACATGAATTGTAAATGCTCAGACTGATCTCATGAAATCACGTTGTATGTGATGCCAGTTTATTGCATATGGCGAGTTATACGTACGCATTTTCATCCTTTCACGTTATTTAATGCCATTTGATGGCGTGTCAATGTGTTAGCCGCTAAATGCATTAATCCCTAACTGCTAACCCTAACCACTAATCACCTTAGCCGCTAACTGTGCTAATGGTGTGTTATTTTTATTTCATTTTTTCTCAACTTTATTACAAAATCTGGCCATACATTCTAAAGAATTCCATAGGGAAACACTTTTTTTTTTCCAGACTGAGCATCAACTTCAAACTTATGCTGAACAGTATTTGTAAATAACATTATATATAAAAATAAAAAAATAAATAAATAAATGAAATTAAAATAAATAAAAAATAAAGTCAGAGGTCTAATCAGGTATCAATACATTCAAATTTTCACAAACAATCAAGGCTTGTTTGGTTCTTACACATTTCAGTGTTTTTTTGAAGTTTATTTCATTTATGTAAATTGAGAACAATGGGTGGTTCATAAATCTAATGGTGTGTTATTTTACACGGTGTAAACATACACGCTGAAAGCTTATAATGCGTACAGAAAACATGCCAATTAAAAGTGCAAACGCAATTCATGATATCATGTTGAAATGCTATGCTCTGGTCTGAATTCTTCACTAATTCAACTCCACAGGTCCATCTTCAACCCTATTTCTCAGTAATGACACCAGAAAGGTTGTTTTGAGCGCTGGCCCTTTAAATGCACATGAGCCACTTCATGCCCCGCCCCCTCCTTGTTTTTGATTGTGCTGCTCTGTCCTGTTCAACCAACAACTGAACAATTTAGGTAATCAGCTTGAAATTTTGACATATTTTCAGTTTTTACTACAACTGCTGCTGACAAACAATTATGGCGTATTCGGAAAAATGTTCATTGGAAGTCTTGACCTTATATGTGCAAATTAGTGATGTGATGTTCATCAATGAATCAAATCTTTTGAACGGCTCTTTGAAATGAACAATGGGAACTGAGTCTTTGTAAAGAGCCCTTCAATTTATTTTTATTTTATTTAATTTATTTCTTTTTTTAAGGAGGGAGTGTCCGATTGCCTGTCAGTTTAGCGTCACTGGGGAGGCACTGGCTTTATATACAAAGTAGAAGTGAGAGAACTCCTGATGTGGTATCATTTTGATATTTACATTAGAGATATCAAATTATTTTGCAATGTTACTTGAAGTCTTTTATTTGCACTACAGTTTTTCAGGTATTTAAGTACTGTAATTGCAGTGATTAATCACTGTTGTGTTTTGTGCAATTTTTTCCCGTATGTTTGCACACATTTATTACCTCCGCCAAGGAGGTTATGTTTTTGCCAGGGTTTGTTTGTTTGTTTGTTTGTTTGTTTGTTTGTCCGTTAGTGTGCAACATAACTCAAAAAGTTATGGACAGATTTGGATGAAATTTTCAGGGTTTTTTGGAAATGGGATAAGGAAGAAATGATTAAATTTTGGTGGTGATCGGGGGTGGGGGGGCCCACGGGGGGGGGGCCACTGATCAGCCTTGGCCGAGGTCTGCGCTCTCCAAGTGCTTCTAGTTGTTCTTGTTTTGAGGAGAATAAAATATTATTTCATAAGAAATGTTTTATTTTCTTCTTCATTTTTAGGCTACAGACTAGTCCACATAATGTACTGTGATGTTTTTTGTCAAATTCCAGCATTTGCCTAATGTCACTTCTCATGTCATGTATTTAGCCCACACATTTGAACTAATTACTCTTTTTTATGGTAAGATAATATTTACTGCCGCGCCAATTAAACACCTTTAAAATGTAATGTCAGTCATCACATGTAGCCTATTTAGTCATTAAAACATTGGTGTTTCAAAATAATGCAAAAAACATAAAAGAGCCAGTCTTTTGAATGGCTCTTTTCAGTGAACAGCTCCCTTCAAAGAGCCAGAAGTCCCATCATTAGTTCAAATGTCATGACGTAACTAGTTATAAAACGTAACAAATCAAGCAAGAATTAAAAATGGGTTGTAGAAACCTACTAGATTTTTACTAAAATGAATATATAGAGAGCTGTGCAGCACCTGAAGGGTTCAAATTCAAACTTTATGAACTATTAAGATCCAAATACACAAATAAATGACTAATAAAAGTGGGTTTAGCAAAATATGACCCCTTTAAAGCACAGACAACAGGCTTACCGTCGAGCACTACAGTACATACTAGTTTCCTTGCAAAAAATCTATATATAACTGATGTTGTCATGTGTAGGAATGCTCATACACACATTTGGAACATTTCCAGGAAGAAACATTTCAGAATGTATCTTTTCTGCTTCTCGTCCTCTATAAGCTGCAGCATTTTCATTCTCTGTCTTTTTTTCTACACTCCATGTTTTACTCATCCTTACTGCATTCCTGATAAATGGATGTCATAGCCATTATACAAGGTTCAGTCTAACATCTACAGATGCTGGGATGGTGATTATTTTACTCCTTCATATATATATTGTAGAGCTCATGTCACTTCCTCTGAGTACTCTAATAGGGTAACATGAGGTCAATATTAAACCACACCGTTTAAGTCACTTATTTCAGCTGTATTTTACTGATTTTTTCTGTCTTCTTCTATAGATACTAATTTGGTTTGTTTGGTTGCTTAACCCTTTCATGCATACTGGTCACTACAGTGGACAGTTATTCTCCAGCTGTTCTCTTGTATATTCACAGGTTTTGTTGTTTTAGTTCCATTTCAGCCAACACAGTGGACACATGTGCACCATCCCATACACTGACATTCATGCCATTACTGTAATTTTGCTGTTTTTGATAAACCTGATCTGCACTAACATGTTTTAGTGTAAATCATTTACTAATTGCAATTAGTAGTGTATCTCTGTTAGAGGGGTACATCTGTGGAATAATCTGGAGCAAATAAAATAAGATATTATAGTTAATTGGTTATGATAAGAAAATACTATCATATTTATTGATCATTGTATTTGGAGTAAATATTTAAAGTGGAGATATATATATATATATATATATATATATATAATAGTTTATATTAAAATCGGTTGATTATTGCAAAGCTGATTGTGTATGAGGTGACTACAAAAAGTGTATATGAATGGTTTTTATGGATGTTTTGTGTTATTGTAAAAAATATACAGAGGAAAATGTGTGTTAACAAAGTAAAGGAAGCGGATCTAGTTTTATTATTAGTTTGTAAAAAAGGGGGTGGGAGTTAATAAGTTATACTTCTTCCCACTCCTTTTCGAGCGCAAAAAAATTGTATTTCTTTATTTGTTTTGACCATGTTGTATGATTCTTTGTTATCTGATGATTCTATATGCTCGAAATAAACTACTACTACTACTACTACTACTACTACTACTACTACTACTACTACTACTAATTAGACTATAAGAAAAACAGTTTTCTTAAACTTTTTTTTTTTGCAAATTATCTCCATGAAGTGAGTAACAACTAGTCACATCAGATTAGCTGCATTAAAAATGTTTTATTTTATAGCTGTCACACAGTACATCGCTTTCTGATATACATGTTTCTTTGTTTCATGGTTTTTCTAACTCTACGAAAAATACGTTCATTAAAAAAATTTCAATTGCATTGTTTTTTTGGTTTTTTTTTTTCATGCCTAAAGAGGAATAAAAACAACCAGGTAAAAAAATCTTGACTAAGGTTCTCATAATTCATGCATGAAAGGGTTAATTTGGTTTGTTTGCTTCATTTTGTTTGGGAAAGTTTTGTTTTAGTCATTTTATGCAAAAGGGCATATTCAATAAATATGTTTGTTTTTTTTCTTTTCCCTGTTACATGTTTCTTTGTAAAACTATTGTCTATTTCCTGCAGGTGCTTTTATACATTCTTAATGTGCAGTTTTCATACTGTGGACCTCAATGCATTATTCTTGGTCCATGTAGCTGTATGAATGGATACGGTCTTGCAGACGGTGATATAGCTCCTCATAACCTTGTGAATTTGTGTTTAAACTTCTCTATATTTTGGTCATTTCCATTACATCCTGCATGTTTATTATTAATCCTATTTTGCGGTTTGTTGATCATGTTTCTTTGTAACTATGGGTTCTTTTTCATCTATATTCATTTTTTTTAAACCTTTTATTCAGTCAAATCAATGATCTTAGAATAGAATGCTTTTATTGAGACATCTCTTGTGGTGCGTAGTGCAAAACACTTTAAAAGAAAACTGTAAATATATATACAGAATTTTAAAAAAAGCCAACCAAGAAATGGTAGAGATATATAAATATATTGCACTTTGACCATTGGATGAACACTGAGGATATATGTTTAAATGTATATCCTTATTTAAGGTAATTAACCCTTTCATGCATGAATTATGAGAACCTTAATCACCATTTATTTCCTTAATGTTTTTATTCCTCTTTAGGGATGAAAAAAACAATGCGACTGAAAATTTTCTTATAAACCCATTATTCATGGAGTTCCAAAAATGTCAGCATGACACCATGCGTTTAATTTTTGAAGAAAAGAAACAAGGATTTACTGATGTGTTGTGTGAAAACTATGAAATAAAAACATTTTTAATGCTGCTAATCTGCTGTTTTCTCACATTGTAACAAACTCTAATACTAGTCATTACTCACTTCATGGAGATAATGTGCAACAAAAAAATTTTTTTTGTATAAAAAAAAAAAAAAAAGAGTTAATTGCAGTTTAGTAACAAAAAGAAGCAATTGATTTTTTTTGTTAGTTTTTTTTTTTTTTTTTAGTTTAGTTTAGTTTATTTCGAATATGCAACAAGACAAAGGCATCTTACTTAGTCTTTAGAAATAAAACAGGTAGTAAGAGGTCATGGAAGAAAAAAAAACAAAAACAAAACTTATATGTCTACATGACTTCATTTGCACATTTGAAAGGAGTGGGAGGAAATATAATTTATTTAATCCCACCCCTTCAACACTCAAACATGTTACTGTAGATCAGGTTTATCTAGAACAGCAAAGTTACACAAATGGTAACAATTACAGTGTATGGGATGATGCATAAGTGTCCACTGTGTCGGCTGATATGGAACTAAAACAACAAAACCCATGAATATACAAGAGAAGAGCTTTGAATAACTGTCCACTCTGGTGACCAGTGTGCATGAAAGGGTTAATAAATAATTAAAAAACCTTTATTAAGATCAATTTAACAAGAATACAACCCGTAGAAACAAAGAACTCTGTAACCTCGAAGGGAATTCAGTTCTTTTATTTCCATTGTGGGTCATTTATCTGCAGTTTGGTTCTGGTGACTTAGCATTAAAGTTTAATCAGGCTTAAACCACAGCTACAAGACAGATCTGAATTTTTGCAGTAAATACACCTTTGCCCAACAACACTTAATTAATAACATGGGTTGGAATAATTATATATCAGTCCTGTGTATCCAGGATCTAGAATACACTGTTACTGGACCACATCGCTCAGCATGTCCCTGGTATAATGTTACAAAGACAACAATATCATTATGGTTAGAAAAACACAGTTTAAATAAACCTCAAGTTGTTCCATGGTCATCTGAAAATATGATGCAACTCCTGGAGCTTGTCTTGTCTGAATCCTTCCAGTTTTGGGAAGTATTTTAATGCCCTTTTTTTTTTTTTTTTTTTTTTGCATAAATGAAACATGGCAGCACAGATCATTTGCCCTGGAGTGTGGTTATCATGCAGAGAAATTCACTTGTGGATGTTTTGGTGTGAAAGGGGTTTTAAGCAGAATGAAATACAAGGTATAACGGCCTCACTTTCTCTCAGTAGGAGATACGGTTTTGATTATGTGGTTTTTCATTGATCCAACCATTATTTTTCCAAACTTGTGTGTCCTTTACCCTGTTGGCCAAGCCTCCACGTTCCCTCTTATGTTTCAGTCGTCTACCTCCGACATCTGCACGGAAAAATTAGACCCTTGAAAAGATTTCCAATCTCTGAGATTGGACAAAGAACCTTACTGCCTTTCATAGTTAATTACCGATATCAGTAAATGTATATCTTAGCTATATCTTCAACTACTTGCTTTTCCTTCCAGTGGGCATTCATTCTGAAAACTCTTGAGTTTCAGCCAAACAACTATCATGATAAAGACTCCAGGGTGGAAATCTAGAGCAGAGGCCATTTTGGTTCTTCAGTGACACGTAATGAAGGCCATTGAGTGGTCCCTGGACAGGAAACCAGGGGCCGTTGGGGGTCGTTGACAGGCGTCACTGACCCCTTTCTCCACTCATCTGGGGAGAAACCAGAGCCTTCCAGCTGACAACACAACATCTCCTCACATTCAGGTCCGGCCAAAGATTTGGTGCTAATAGCTGAGGAATGATGATTGTCCCCATGGTCGGGTTACACAGAGGAGACGCTTACAGACAAAGGACAGGGAGGGGAGAATCAGCTCACTGTCAAACACTGCACGCATGTAAGAACCTAGAATTAGACTGCATGGGTTTTTGTGTATGGAAACTTTTATTCTTTGTTCGAGGCAAATCAAGTTGACAATGGTAGAGTCAGAGTTGTAAAGCATTTTTTACATCAGTCCTGGAGAATAAATGATAAATTAAGCCTGAATAACACATCACCAAACCATTATCTCAGAAACATTGCGGTTATATTAACCCTTTCATGCACGAATTATGAGAACCTTAATCAAAAATTTTTTCCTGAGTGTTTTTATTACTCTTTAGGCATGAAAAAAACAATGTGATTGAAAATTTTCTTCTGAAAAATATATTTAAAAAAACAAATAAATAAAAATAATTTTTAAAAAAAATGATAAAAACTACATTAAAAAATAATAATGAAAAAAAATTCTTATGAATCTATTTTTCATGCAGTTGCAAAAATGTCCACTCACCTGGACACCACACGTTTAATTTTTGACGCACAGAAACATGTATTTACTGATAAATTGTGTGAAAACTATGGGGAGGGCTTGTGATTCTGGGGGTTTATGCTCAGAAGAGATCTACATAATGTTACCAATTCATGTCAGAAAAGATATGTAGTGTCTTAAAACTTTAATAAAGATATGTGTGGAAAAAAAAAAAAAAACCAAGGAAAAGAACAACAAAACCCATGAATATACAAGAGAACAGCTGCAGAATAGCTGTCCACTGTATAGACCACTATGCATGAAAGGGTTAAATTTGATTGATGTCTGTTTGTGTGACTGTACTACTATGATTATTCTGTTGTGCATAATTCAATTACTGCATTATATATTAGCTGTGGTTGAATGCTAAAATTAGGAAAAATGTATTTTTCGATTCTTGTAAAAAGTTAGTGATAAAGATGTAAAGCACTTGAGGGGTAGGATTAAATAAGTTTATACTTCTTCTGATGTAAACAGTTTAATACCTGTTGATCCACTAATCATATCAATACATGTAAATAATTGGTGTAAAATGAAGTCATCCATCTTTTCATGGTCATCAGATATGACCCATTCAGAGGCTCCGTAGTAAACGTGGAAACACTGTCATCTTCTACAACATTGATTCACCAGTAAAACCCATGGAGTTGGATCAGTGACTGTGGATGGACACACTGGGTTTATGTTCCTTTATTGATGTCTTTGGTGGAAAAAGTCACTTTTTCCTCAGTTTTCTCTATTTCTGAAATAACATCCCTCAAATTTAATCTGTGTTTTTTACCGGATCAGTGAATTAAATATAGGAAAATACATGATTTTAACTGAAAAAATGCAAAATACAGAGGACAGTATTATAATAAATGATGATTATTCACTTAAGTAAAGGTGAAATAGAGAGAAAAATTCATTTGGGAACTGCCACAAAAGTAGCACTGGGTCTTTATGGGTTAATGGATCAACAGGTATTAAACAGTTACATCACTAAATGGTTCTGGTTAAAGGTGGATGTTTGGGTCTTTATGGGCTAAATCAGGGGTGTTAAACTCATTTTAGTTCAGGGGCCACGTTCAGCTAAATTTGATCTGCAGTGGGCCGCACCAGTAAAACAATAACATAAGAATATATAAATAATGTCAACTCCAAACTTTTCTTCGTTTTACAGTTAAAAAAAGTAAAATTACATTATGAAAATGTTTACATCTACAAACTATCCTTTCAAACAATGTGAATAACATGAACAAATTGAAAAAAAAAATGTAATTTTAACACTATTCTGCCTCAGTTTATCATTTACACATGTACATTATAACTTACCGATCACAGTGGATCTACAGATACACAAAATATTTAGTAACAGGTGAAATTTTAATAAAATTATACTTCTCATAAGACATTTCAGGTTGTTTATATTTGTTCAGGTTATTCAGATTTTTTGCGAAATTATACTTTGTTTTCGTCTAAATACATGAAAACATTTACATTTACAAAGAGATAATTTAACCCTTTCATGCATAGTGGTCACTACAGTGGACAGCTGTTCAAAGGTGTTCTCTTGTATAGTCATGGGTTTTGTTGTTTTAGTTCCATATCACCCAACACAGTGGATGCTTATGCATCCTCCTATACACTGAAATTCATACCATTATTGTAACTTTGCTGTTCTAGATAAACCTGATCTACAGTAACATGTTTGAGTGTAAAACAAAAAAAAAACAAAAAAAAAAAAAAAGGCAATTGTTATTAGACTGTAATTAACACTTTTGTTTTCTGTTTTTTCAAACAAAAAGGTTTGGGTTTTTTTGCAGATTATCTCCATGCAGGTATGTTAAAATGTGAATAAACCTCAGATTAGCAGCATTAAAAGTGTTTTTATTCCATAGTTTTCCCACTGTATATCAGTAAATGCATGTATCTTTGCCTCTAAAATGAAATGCATGGTGTCCAGCTGAGTGGACATTTTTGTAACTCAATGAAAAATAAGTTCATAAAAAAAAAAAAAAAAAAATCTTTTTTTTTTTCCCCCATGCCTAAAGATGAATAAAAACACTCAGGAAAAAAATCTTGATGAAGGTTCTCATAATTCACGTATGAAAGGGTTAAATGTCCCATATTATGCAAATCTCACTTTGTGAAAGTTTTCTTATAGTAGTGTGTGTTGCAGTAGCGTCATTCTGAGGTTCGAATTTGAAAACTGTCTGTTTCCTCCCTGCCTTGCTACACCACATTTTGTGAAAATGCCTGCTCAAACGGCCGAGTTTGAGTTGGGTCCGCTTATGACGACATAAGCGGATTTAACTCCTCCCCCTGACTGTGCCCCCACCCTGCATGAAAAGGTGAGCCCCACCCTGGCAAAGTACCTCTTGGACAACAAACATGGCGAAGGCGAGACACGCAAGTTGTGGTGTTGTTGGCTGCACACACCAACACGAAAGTTTATTTTTGCTCCCCACTTCCGAGCCTCTCCGTAAAAAGTGGCTGGATTATATCTTTGATGGTCATGTACCAAACAACATTCCCAAATGCTTGTATGTGTGTGCCAGGTGTGGCATAAAATACGGACCTTGTAAAATTTGGACCTATTTGGAATTTGCGCATGTGCGAGCGCAGCCTTACCGGATGTCAGGTTCAGCGACCCCTAACCCGAACCCAAAAGCGCACAATTCTACTTGCAAGGTACTTATTTCATAAGCCTCGCTGAACCTGACATCCGGTAAGGCTGCGCTCGCGCAAATTCCAAATAGGTCCAAATTTTACAAGGTCCGTATTTTATCCCACACCGGCATTTCACGGACGAGTGTTTTTCGAACATGGGCCCATACAGCTCCGGCTTAGCACAAAGACTCCGAATCCAGAAGGACGCAGTACCAACGCTTCGTGACCCAAGTACAAGTGTGGGAGATGTAAGTTCTTGTAATTTTTTTTGTATCTTTACTGCATAACCCTACATTACGGATAAGCTGGTGGTTGTTGATGTGTACGTCTAACGTTAGCATGGCAGCTAACATAGCTCGGTTACTGCTGCTAACGTTTGCGTTAACATGCAAGAGCTGATAATATGAAGAGACATTCAACAGAACTACTTTGAACACGGGCCCTTTGTGGTTGTCATCAGTAAAGTTAGCATCAAGCTTGTTAGTAGCTTCCATGCATTAGTGGCGGCAGGCGTCTTTCGGTGTCAGGTCCACAAACCTGACACAACACCGCCGTTTTCCGTCGGGGCTCAATCACGCCTCAAGGCAAAGAAAGCCAGTGTTTGGAAAGACGTTCTGTCTGAGATTTGTGTATTGTAGACGAGACGAGCCATGGCTTCACAGTCAACATTAGCGCGTAGTACCGCTAGCGTAAGCCGCGTCCTCTCCCAGAGAGGGGAGGGGGAGTGGGCGTGGACAGATGTGTTCATTTGCATACCCGGAAGAAGGACCAGAAACAACCTGTTCTGAGGAGGGCTGGTGAGAGTGACTTTTTCGACCGCTGAAACTCCGAACAAAGGATGATTTTGGGGCGAACAAACTTAAATACTATGTTTTTGGGCTTCTGAGACCTATATGACGTGACTGAAAAATAGCATAATACGGGACCTTTAAAGATATGAGTATTTATAGGTTATTATGAGATTGAATTGGTCTGAATGTGGAACCTGAACTAAAATGATTGTTAATGTCTTAGTGTCATTTTTGCATTTCACAAATTCATCCCCAGACTGGACCCTTTGGCGGGCCGGATTTGGCCCCTGTAGGTTAAACCATCACTAACTGTCTGTAATGAGAAGAGTTATCCTTCAACTGCACAGATATTTTAGAATGTTTCCATTGTTTTGGTTTGTCTTTGTGACTAATCAATTGCATTTATCCAACATAATGGAGTGTATAGCAGCTAACAGGTCTGCTTTACTTTGATGTAATCAAATATGGGAACATATCTGCATTTACTGGACAAAGTGCAGTAACTTTTGAGGTTCTGCATAATTTCTTATAGGGTTGCAATACAAACACACAGTTAAATACACTTATATTCATTGATTTATGGTTTAAATACTTATCCAGGATTGTTTGAACAAATCGGAAAATGTCTTTTAACCACAATCAAGCTTAGTAATACTTGAATCTTGTAAGTTATGACACGAGCATCAATCACAGCGAGACCCACATATACAAGCCGTCCTCTCAGATAATGACGTGCATTGAATCAAGCGATCAAGTGACAGTCACAGAGGATAGTATTATAATAAATGGTGATAATTCACTTAAGTCAAGGTGAAATAGAGAGAAAAATTCATTTGGGAACTGCCACAAAAGTAGCAATGGGTCTTTATGGGTTAAACCATCACTGTTGGTAATGAAAAGACTTATCACAGCCTGCAGATCTTTCAACTGCATAGAGATTTTTGCATGTTTCCATCGTTTTGGTTTGTCTTTGTGACTTATCACTTGCTTTTATCCAAACATAATGGAGTGTATAGCAGCTAACAGGCCTGCTTTGCTTTGCTGTAGTCAAATACAGGAACATATCTGCATTTACTGGACAAAGTGCAGTAACTTTTGAGGTTCTGTATAATTTCTCATAGGGTTGCAATACAAACACACAGTTAAATACACTTATATTCTTTGATTTATGGTTTAAATACTTATCCAGGATTGTTTGAACAAATCGGAAAATGTCTTTTAACCACAATCAAGCTTAGTAATACTTGAATCTTGTAAGTTATGACACGAGCATCAATCACAGCGAGACCCACATACACAAGCCGTCCTCTCAGATAATGACGTGCATTGAATCAAGCGATCAAGTGACACTCAGTCACAGAGGATAGTATTATAATAAATGGTGATAATTCACTTAAAGGTGAAATGGAGAGAAAAATTCATTTGGGAACTGCCACAAAAGTGCACTGGGCCTTTATGGGTTAATGGATCAACAGGTATTAAACAGTTACATCACTAAATGGCTCTGGTTAAAGGTGGATGTTTGAGTTTTTATGGGTTAAACCATCACTGTGTGTAATGAAAAGAGTTATCACAGCCTGCAGATCTTTCAACTGCACTGATATTTTAGCATGTTTCATTGTTTTGGTTTGTTTTTGTGACTTATCACTTGCTTTTATCCAAACATAATGGAGTGTATAGCAGCTAACAGGCCTGCTTTGCTTTGCTGTAGTCAAATACAGGAACATATCTGCATTTACTGGACAAAGTGCAGTAACTTTTGAGGTTCTGCATAATTTCTCATAGGGTTGCAATACAAACACGCAGTTAAATACACTTATATTCATTGATTTATGGTTTAAATACTTATCCAGGATTGTTTTGAACAAATCGGAAAATGTCTTTTAACCACAATCAAGCTTAGTAATACTTGAATCTTGTAAGTTATGACACGAGCATCAATCACAGCGAGACCCACATACACAAGCCGTCCTCTCAGATAATGACGTGCATTGAATCAAGCGATCAAGTGACACTCAGTCACACAGATCCCCTCAAACCCACCACAGACGGGGAGAGAGAGAGGCCGTTAGTCAAGCGAAAAGTCAAACTCCATCTCACAACCAAACAAACACAGAGATTTGCTCGAGACAAGCGAGACCAAACAGTATTAGTGTAAATTGCATAAGACACCGCCATAAAGGAGTGAGTTGAAAGTCACAGACAAAACTCAGCTTTACTTCTCAGACCACAGTTTAAAGCTGATATGTGGATATAGGTCACGTCGTTCTGTCTCTGTTTAAAAAGCCTTCAGACCTTTCATCCTTCCTCCAACCACAGATATCCTCCAATTTCTGCCAAGTCTTCTCTTGGATCGTTTCCAAACAACCAAGCAGAAACCTCCCTCTGCCATTCCACACCATCACCCATTACCCCTTCTTCTTCTTCTTCTTTCTCCATCTGTTGTGTAAACCTTGTAACTACAACCACGGGGATTTTCATGTTTTTACAAGAAATGAAGTTTGACATTGCCCTTAAAGGTACAGCGAGCTGTGTGACCCCCAGGTCCCCTTGAAGCCGCCCAAATCCCACAAGAGCAAATTAAAAATGCATCGTCATTAATCTGAAGTGACATCTGTTTTTTTTTTTGAACAAGTTAAACAAGATTTTTCTTTCTTCTTTCCAGTTACAAATTGTCCCTTTTCTGCCTTTTCCTCTTCATCATCCGTCCATCTCCCTGGCAAGGACTGCTATTACCACTAATCCCAGCAGTCTGACTCAGACCTGGGACCCTCTTCACATCGATGGTCCACAAGGAGAAACCCCATCTGGGTGCGGGCAAGTGAAACCACATCATTTTATGAAGGACGTGTGAAAGCCTGAAAATATCTGGGTTTGGAGTAATGAGAGGGGATCTGATGTATAGCACGGAAACATAAATGCCGTTTCTTTGTTTTGTTCCTTTGCCCATTCCCTCTTATACTGTAGCTACATGTATGAGGGAATCTCTGTTTATCTTAGCGGTACATTCAAGGAGCCGATAGTTGTATCAAACAAAATTTTTATTGGCAAATCTCTAAAGAAATACCACTCTTCTAGCAGTCAAGCCATACACACACACATACACACACACACACAGAAACACACAGCTTTCTTTGTTTAAAGACACATGCATGCCTGGAGTGTAAAATTAAAGTTGTTTAATCAACAAAGCTGGGGTTTTTTGTCTCGAGTCACATAAAATTGTCCACAGATCTTTATCCAAACTTTAAAAATGCAACCATTTTCTAGCTAAGGATAGCTAGACAGTGAAATAATAAGATATGTTTAACCCATAAAAACCCAGTGCTACTTTTGTGGGAGTTCCCAAATGATGTTTTTTCTCCATTTCTACTTTTTTCCCCCTTTTTTTAAAAATAATATTATCCTCTGTTTTTTGTATTTTTTGGTGTAAATCATATATTTTCTTACATTTAATTCACAAATCATGTAGGTGCTCATGAAAAGTCAGAGTAATTTCAAAGTTAATTATATCAAAACAGAAAATTGAAAAAAAAAAAAAAAAAATTAGTTTTTCAGCAGATATCAACAACTGAATGCCAAATCAAGTGTCTCCATCTATTGTCATTAGTCGCTTTTCCATTGACCCTCAAATTGCGCAAATATAACCTGCGCATAAAAATTTACCGAATGGAAAAAGGCCATTTTCACCAAAAGTCTCAATTTTCGATTAAAAGTTTTTGTGCTGGCAAGAGGTGGTTTTTCGGGCGTAGCACAAATGGTATATCACGCAGAACTGCAATGGAAAGACCTTTTTTCGCAACTAGAGTCAGGTGAATTAAAAAAAAACGGATTTTGACGGACGTTACAACAAGCGAAGAAGAACAAACGTGTTGCAGTATGTGTGGACAAACCAGGAACCCCAATCATTTTTTAATTTCGTACGAGATAGAGGGGTAATATAATAATAATGAATATATCTGTAAATCAACACCATATTTATGTTCATCGCCATGTTTATGGAATGACTTCTCGTGTCATCTCGCGATAATAAACAAACAAATCATTGCATTTGTGATTTAATGGAAAAATCAACATGACACACTTCTGTTTTTTCGACGTTTAGTAAATATCGGCAAAGTTTTGCGCAGGTGTCCAATGGAAAAGCGACTACTGATCCAACGCCATGGGTTTTACTGGTGAATCCATGTTGCAGAAGATGATAGTGTTTCCAAGGTAACAACAGATTCTCTGAATATCCAAATGGGTCATATCTGATGACCATGAAAAGATGAATAACTGTTACATGTACATGTACATGTATTAATAGGATTAGTGGATGAACAGGTATTAAACAGTTTAGATCAGTAGATGGTTTGTGTCACCGGTGGCTGTTTGGGTCTTTATGGGTTAATGCGACAAATGCAACTAAGACATGTTCCATTTTTTCATTGGGTTTCTTTTTCATGCATTCATAGTGAAACTGAAAGGATCATACTGTTTGGCTTCAGTGTTTCGTTTCAGTACATCTAAATGAAACCAGACGGGTTAAAAAAAATAAACACAATGAGCTAAAGTCACACCAAAACTGACTTCTAATGACGAATCCACCAGTGAAATGAGCTGTGATTATTGAAAAAAGAGGCGAATCAAATCCACAAAGTTGTAGGACAAAGGGACAAAAGGTGAGAAGTCCCAGGATGAATCTGATGATTTATTTAAACGACGCAAGCTGAGACTCCCCAGCTTCCCCAAAGTAAATAGACTTGTACAATCTGAGTATTAACCAGCATTAGACCACCCATTGGACAGAAACACACACTTGTACAAGAAGTAAGGCCGGATTTAAACCCCAGTGGTGAAAGATAACCCAACAAGAAGAACCTGAACATGAGTCCCATTGGATCACCAGGTCTGGCTTGGTCACTGAGGGACAGGGTTTGACTTAATGCCTTTGTCACAAAAACAAACACTTGACCAAACAATGATCTCAATCTGGAAGGGATTCTGGGAAAACATAGAGGATTTGTCAAGGTTTAAACTTTCAGATACTGAAATGATAGCTAACCAAAACATAACTGATACAAATGGGAGGTTGTTCAGGTACATGCAACTCTGACTATTCTCTTTTGCAAATTTATAAGTTGGGATTTGTCTATAATGCAACTAACTGTTCCTATGTAGTAGTAGTTTATTTGATCGTTAATTACTTTAAACAAACAAAACAACATATCCATTGTTCCATACACAAAACCGAAAGGGTTTAGACTGAAGTTAAGATTTATTTTGCTTAACCCTGTTGTTACAGTCTCCAAACAACAAGTAAAGCGGCTCAAAGGGGAAGGAGACCCCAACATAAGGAAAGGACACCAATAAAAATGTGATGATTACCTCCGCCAAGGAGGTTATGTTTTTGCCAGGGTTTGTTTGTTTGTCTGTCCGTTAGTGTGCGACATAACTCAAAAAGTTATGGACAGATTTGGATGAAATTTTCAGGGTTTGTTGGAAATGGGATAAGGAAGAAATGATTAAATTTTGGTGGGGGGGCCACTGATCAGCCTTGGCGGAGGTCTGCACTCTCCGAGTGCTTCTAGTTTTAAGTATTTTATTAATCCAAATTAAACCAAAGAAATTCAATGAATCAACAACAAAGTTATTCAAGACAGTAACTAGAAGCACTCGGAGAGCGCAGACCTCCGCCAAGGCTGATCAGTGCCCCCCCCCCACCCCCGATCACCACCAAAATGTAATCATTTCTTCCTTATCCCTTTTCCTAAAAACCCTGAAAATTTCATCCAAATCTGTCCATAACTTTTTGAGTTATGTTGCACACTAACGGACAGACAAACGTGCCCCCCCCCCGTGGGCCCCCCCACCCCCGATCACCACCAAAATTTAATCATTTCTTCCTTATCCCATTTCCAACAAACCCTGAAAATTTCATCCAAATCTGTCAATAGCTTTTTGAGTTATGTTGCACACTAACGGACAGACAAACAAACAAACAAACCCTGGCAAAAACATAACCTCCTTGGTGGAGGTAATAAAATTAATTTAATATGTACTGCTCAAAAAGGAGTGGCCTCAAAGTTAATCTGGGTTTTTGTGAATATCTAGATGATCAGTGAATTAAATATTGGAAAATACCTGATATTCACTGAAAAAATACAGAGGATAATATTGTAATAAATGGTAAAAATCACTTGAGAAAAATTCAGAAATGGTACTAGGTCTTTGTGGGTTAAAACTGTTTGCACCTGCGTTGGTCTGGTCAGTAAAAAGTTCACTGCCCAGCCAAAGCAAACACCTTGAACTAAGTAAATACATACAGAAAGAGCCTTCCACTGGATAATTATTGCAGTAATTGGAGCAAGACCTTTAACCCCAACTGATGCAGTGAGTAGCATCTTGTAGAGAGTAAAAAGACTGGATTGTGTTTCAATGGAAAAAGTTGATGTGATATAATCAGTCCAGAGTGACCCTGTTCCAGAGGGGTGAAGAGAGGCTGACGGACTGATTACCCATCATGCCTAGTGCCTACAGTAAAAGTCTGTGGGGGCAGTGTTATGATCTGGGTTTGGTTCAGTTGGTCATGTCTCAACAACATTATGTGTCCAAAAAATTAGGTACAGCAAAAAAATCTGAATATACTGAATAACCATATTAGAATATCAGTGGATTTTTTTATTTGCTGATGACACTGGTATATTCCAAGATGAGAATACCAGGCTTAAATTGTAAACGAGTGGATAGTGAATCCAAATGAGAATCTTTGTGATGTGTGACCATCTTCAAAACAAGATCTTGCTGCAAAATCAATGCAATTTTGGATGGAAATATTGTGATGTTTCTTGCGACATTACATAGCTTTGACTTGCATAACGTATGATAATGCAACTCATTCTCATATTCTCTCATATCTGTTTGTGCACAAAGCAATAAGAGGAAAGTAATAAAACCTTCTGTGGGATTCATGAACATATGCTGAAAACCAAATCCGTTTCTACCCACAGAGATATGTTGATGAATTGCTTTTGATCTGAAACTGGATGTGCACGCGAGGCCATTTACAATTAGCATAAGGAAATCTATATATGAGCAGCTTCGCCAAGTGCAAACCACAAACCAATAAGTCATTGCAATTTGACAGGAAGGATAAAGTTAGACAAAAAGAAGAAAAGGCAGAGAAGAAAGCAAATGGTTGCAAAAAGAACTATTCTACATAGTTGGGCTTTTCTATATCAGTTATGTCACCATTCACCCTTAAAAATCTTCATTTATTGTTAATGTTTCTAAGCAGCTAAATAGATCACCAGTACAGTTATACCATGAAAGAAAAACTGTCCTGCCAAGTTACAGGTAGAATTAGTCAGTATACATAGAAAAACTCCACCAATGAGCAAGTGGACAGCATTTTTGTGGTTTTAGGTCACCTCCTGCTGGTTGGAGAACTGTTAAGGGATGATATTAACCAATAAAGACCCAGTGCTACTTTTGTGGCTGTTCCCAAATGAAATTTCTCAATATTTAACCTTTCTTATGTGATTTATTGCCATTTATTGTAATATTATCCTCTTTATTTTGTGTTTTTCCAGTGAAAATCATGTATTTCCGTGTATTTAATTCACTGATCATGTGGGTGTTTATCAAACCTCAGATTAAATTGAGGATTATTGTTTATTTATTTATTTATTTATTTATTTATTTATTTATTTATTTAAAATATTTACAATAAAATCAAACAACAAAAGAATTAAATAAAAAAAGAAAGTAAACCATTAGAAAAGGAGTGGGATGAATTTTAATTTATAATCTCCCGCCCTCTTACTCCATCCTTCACGTACCCTAAATTCCTATGTCAGATTCCATAAGTAACTTAAAAATCCTACACATATCAGACTAAATTCTGACTATGCATAAAACATAAAAATGCTGTACATATCAAGGATAGACTGTCCATTTTGCAGCAGCATTTCACATTAAAATAAACTCTATCCTTCCCATAATGCTGCACGTATCAAAACAAAAATAAACTGTCCATTTCATAACAAAAATATAAGCAAAAATGACTTTTTCAGCATAGATATCAACCAAGTGTGTCCATCCACTGTCATTGATCCAACTCCATGGGTTTTACTGGTGAATCAATGTTATAGATGATCACGGTGTTTCCACGGTAACTATGGAGCTTCTGAACATCCAACTGGGTCATATCTGAATACCGTGAAAAGACAACAAACTGCATTTTATACCAATTATTTACATGTATTGATAGGATTAGTGGATCAACAGGTATTCAGCAGTTTAGATCAGTAGAGGATTTTGGTCAACAGTGGATGTTTGGGTCTTTCTGGGTTAAGTCAGAGTTTTAGTGTAGATGGATGGATGGATGCAGGTGAGGTCGGAAACCCAAAAGGCTTATGGAATGACGTCACCTTGACTTAGTTGTACATTAAACAAGACAAGAAAAGCACTCAGAGAGCCCAGACCTCCGCCAAGACAGATTTGCCCCCCCATCACCACCAAAATTTAATGTCTTCCTTGTGCCAGTATCAACATTTCCTGAAAATTTCATGAAAATCCATCCATAACTTTGAGTCATCTTGCTAACAAACAAACAAACAAACAAAGCAGAGTGATCACAATACCCCCTGGCAGAGGTAATAAAAGAATGTAATTTGCTTGTCTTTCATGAAGTAGAGGGATAAATTAAAATGACATAAAAGTAAAAGACATAATTATATATCTATAAACATCATTTCTTTCAATAACATAAAGAGTAAAAATAAATGAATAATAATGATAATGCAGTAATATGAGTTGTAAGAGAAACATGAAATACATAGAAAAATAAATAAATAAATAAATAGATGGATGGGAAGAAGTGAGATTCCAAAGGGAAAAGAACCTTAATACATTATAGAATAGATTTCTGATTTCACAAGGCACCAATGCTTCCCTCATACACTGCAAACAAAAAGTTAAGGATATTTAATTTTTTTTGGTCCTTTTTTTTTTTTTGTCTTTTTTGCCATTTGCAAATAAAACTATGTCTGGTCATTAAGAAAATATGTTTCAATTCAATTCACACACAAAAAAGTAAAAAGCGTTGTACAAGAATCCCAACTGAAAAAAATAGCCCAAAAATTAAAAAATATCCTTAACTTTTTGTTTGTAGTGTAAGTGGCTACCTCACATTTAGGGTACTTTCCTGTAAAGTTGTGAATGGTACTCAAGGACTCTATTTTCCTCTTCACACCCTGTCCAACATTGTGGCATTTCTGAAGTGTCACTATTAGGCGCTATTATGAAGCGAATTACCGTATATCACCCTGCACATATGCTAGCTTCAATAACGCCGTCAAAAGCACCACTTACGCTTAGGCCCCCCCGTCTGTACATCTCAGACACTGATAGACCCCCATTATTTTAATATGAAAATTACAACCATGTGAAATTTCTCCCATGGTTCAAACGCATCAAGGCTGGCAACCAAACTGTATTGCAGCCCATCGCTCCAGTTTGTTTTCTTTTTTTTTTCCTCTTCAGCTGTAGATCTGGCACTTCAAGGTTTGCCAACCATAACAGAGTTGGCACCACATTTGCCCTCCCATCACCGCTGTGCACGCAAGTGTTGTTTCACTTCTCTTTTTCCTCATCATCTGTTTATTTGGGTTTTCTTTGCTTTTCCGAATGGAAATTTTGAGGTCAATTGGTGTTGCCTGTTCCGGGCGAACAGTTCCAAGCACAAAGAGTAGGATGAGGGATGGGCGCAGGGCTGAAGAAAGACAGTAAGAAGTCGAGGGGGAAAGTTTGATTTTAACCGACAATGAGGGAGCTTCAAAACAGCTCCCATGTGTTCTTGATTTCAGCTGGGGTTTGATGGCAAATGGAGCGAAGCAAGAACTGGCTAGACCTTCTAGAAAACACACAAGTACGTTACACACACACATAAGTACACGCAGAGAGAAAGACATACATATTCTGCCCACTATTCCCATCCACCGACCACATCCACTGACTACAAACCGATAGAGAGCAGAGGACTGTACTTTCCCAGGCCCTGCTGCCAGTTTGGACTTATTGCATTACCTAGATTTGGTTTATGACAATACAACAAGACACTGAGGTTTGGAGGAATGTGGGCCCGACTTACAAAGCCATGAATATTATACATGTACTGTAGCTTACAGTCATCCAGGAGAGGCAGCTAAGAATAATTTCTCTCTTCCAGGAGTAACAGTCTGTTTCACATTCAATCAGTTTCAGAACTGGGAGCTGTTACAGTCAACGGTTGGCAGCGTATCATGGCTTCCTGCCTCGCTTGGGGGCATAATACTAGTTGATTAGAAAAGCCAGAGGATTATTCATTCACTTCCCTTCACCCCCTATAAGCTGGTGCGGAACACCTTTAACATGAAGTCACGCATGGGTTAAAGTAACATCACTATAGGAATTAGGAACTACAGGAGCCAGACTACTCATTATAATGAAATAAAATGTGTTTGTTGGTGCTTTTGATCATCATTTAGTTTCCAGTTTATCCTGCCATCTGGATTGGGCCTTTATGTGAATGTTCTCTGCATTTCCTAAATCTGGGAGCACCACAGTCTGTCCAGAGTCCAAAGACGTACAGGAAAATAGATTAAAAAGGAAAAGTTTAGATTATTTGACATGAGTCTGTATGAAGTATTTATTCTTGTATCCATCATGGCCACGTTTTGAAGATGAACAAAAGTAAAGTAAAACTTTCATTTTCCTGGGTTTCAAGAGGATATGCATGAATAATGTGCATAATTTTAATTATTTATTTATTTATTTTAGGATGCACACAGAACAGACACCAGCAAACTGGCTATTGAACCAACCTAACAACTTTAAAACTTTAGTCAAACTTTCACTGAGCAGAAAACAAAAACACAAATGTCCCTTGGGAGCTCTCTCCTCCGTCATATACAGACATAGTACATAAAGTATTGTCTGTCTAGAATTAATAGTAGTTGTAGTAATAGTAATATAGTAGTGGGTTATTGTCACCTTCATGTATCTTCAGTTTATATAGACGCAAGTTTAAGATATTTAATAATAATAAATATATTTTTTTTATTAAAATAAAAATAATTAATATTTTTATGTTTAAGCATATTTAAGATTGCTTTTAATGTTTAATTTCAATGTGTAATTGTTTTTTATGCATATACCCACCTTTTGCATCTGCTTTTTATCTGTTTTTATCTGCTGTATGTAAAGTGTCTTTCAGTTCCATGAAAACCGCTATACAAATACAATTTTTTATTTATTTATTTATTTTTAAAGATACTGTTTTCCATAAAGCTCAGCATACATCAATCAAACACCATAACATCAACCTTCAAAAAACACGATGGATTAAAAAGTTCAGAAGTTGCCTGAGTGTGGAAATGTGCAGAAAATGTCATTTAAAGTGCAAAATTTTAGAACCTGATGAATGAACCATCAGCCTTTCAGTGGCAACACATCCATAATATACCATTTTTATCCCCTGGTGTTGGGTGGTTGTCATCTCTGAGTTATGATACCATCGTAACAAAGTAATTTTAACATCGTAAGGATTAATTCTGCCAAGTAAGACCTGTTTTGATGAAATTTAAGAGCTACAGAGCTGAGGTCACTGTAAACAAATAGTGACTTCCTGTCTAAACAGTTGTCTGAAATAGCCTATTGCATTTATGACATATTCACTGTTTTTCATTTGAGTCATGTTTCTGGTCACTAGATGACGTCTAACAAATTGATTTGTACTTGTTTGATTTTCTGCTGATTGCAAAGAAACCAGCTGGCTGTTTTGCTGCTGAAAAAGTGCAGTTCACGTAAAATTCCGTCTTATTACTCATTAACAGTTTATCTGGTTATTTCATCTAATCATTTTTTGGTTTCATCTTATTTCTTGACACATGTTCTCTCTTTTTCCTCAACAAAAGACTTCACATAAATCTTTTCTAACCAGAGTCAATGCTCTTGGCATTGTCTGCATGTCTTTCATGAAACTGAGTAATAAACGAACGGTGATTTTTCAGAACAAACTTCAAAAAGCAGAGAATTAAAGTTATTTTCAGTCGACAAAAAAAAGGTTTATATCAAGAGTATAAAAAATACTTTTCATATGCAAGATTTCTAAAGCTTTAACTTTGAACAGTTGCTGATGAGAGGAGAATACAAAGTGCTGTGGGCAATTTCCTACATCCTATTTTCCCATTTCATGTCTGTTATCTTCTATTTACTTCTCCTATTCAGTGGAAGAATGGTTTTTGGATTGGATTAGATTCTGGATGATGAGAATGTGACGTTCTCCCAGACTGACGCAGCCAAAATGCACATCACTGTAGTTTATGAGACTTTCTGCATAAATGCAACATGAGAAGAACACTCCCTTTACTCTGAATGTGATGTTTCAGTGTTGGGAAGTGTGCATAATCTGCTTAAAAATCAACCTTGAAAGTGTCCAGTTTTCTGTGGAAAGACTGGATAGATAACAGTAAGTCACACAGTTACTTCTTCCCTGAAGCTTCAAGTTAAGCTCATTAAAATGTAACGTGATGTGGACAGAAGGCCATCGTATCAGTTTTCGCCTCATCTGTCTGACATTCTGATTCCTCTGTTGTACTTTGTCTTGGACTGATCTTGTTCCAAACTACCAGGCCTGTATTTGGACACAACTACAGATATGAGCTGGTACAATGTTACTGATACTAAACCCATTTTGGGTTTTGTTTGTATTATTCTGCCCTGTTCTTCCATTATTGATTTCTTGTTCCTTCCCCTATAATTACCCCCCCTCCAAAGGGGAGGCAAGGGGTATTGTGTTTGTGTGTTTGTTTGTTTGAACACTTTAGCAGCAAAACTATTGGTTGAATTCATACCAAATTTGGTTTATAGATTGCCAGTGACCCAGAATAGATGTGATTGCATTTTGGGAAAAGTAAATCAAAGTTCAATTTTTTTATGAATGTTTAAAATCTGTTTTCCCCCCATTTACTTAAGAGCAAAATTTCAAATATCTGTCGCAGCAAAACTATTGGTTGAATTCATACCTAATTGAATTTATAGATTGCCAGTGACCCAGACTAGATGTCATTACATTTTGGGATAAAGTAGATCAAAGTTAATTTTTTATGAATTTTAGAAAAGAAAAAAAAAAATCCCCCATCCACTTATAATGAGCAATAGTTCACATGTCTGTAGCAGCAAAACTATTGGTTGAATTCATACCAAATTTGGTTTATAGATTGCCAGTGACCCAGAATAGATGTCATTACATTTTGGGATAAAGTAGATCAAAGTTAATTTTTTATGAATTAAAAAAAAAATTCCCCCATCCACTTATAATGAGCAATAGTTCACATGTCTGTAGCAGCAAAACTATTGGTTGAATTCATACTAAATTGGGTTTGTAGATTGCCAGTGACCCAGAATACATGTGGTTGCATTTTGGGAAAAGTAGGTCAAAGTTCAAATTTTTATGTATTTTTTAACTTTTTTTCCCCCATTTACCGATAATGGGTGAAATTTCAAATGTCTATAAAACATCCATTTTGTTTCAATTTACTTCAGACTTGGCACATATATAGAGGCAATTGAGAAGCTAACATCAGCACACGCATAGACATGATGACATCAGCTGGATTGATGCCAAAATAAGCTACAATACATGTGAGGGGTGGGGTTTGTTGTGCCTGGCACCATTTTCTCGATAGGGAAGTAGTTGTAAACCTTCCTGACATTTCATATTAACCCATAACGAAACAAACATCCACTGATCTAAAATGTTTAATAACCTCTGATCCACTAATCTTATCAATACATGTAAATAATTGATGTAAAAAGCAGTTTGTCGTCTTTTCATGGTCATCAGATATGACCCATTTGGACATTCAGAGGCTCTTTAGTTACCATGGAAACACTGTCATCTTCTACAACATTGATTCACCAGTAAAACCCATGGAGTTGGATCAATGACAGTAGATGGACAAGGTTGCTTTTATGTTCAATTATTGAAAACTTTGCTGAAAAAGTCACCTTTTCTTTACTTTTGTTTGTTTCTAATATAGCAATTTTAATCGAAGCTTTTATGAACATTGACATAATGAGTGAATTAAATATAGGAAAATACATGATTTTCACTGAAAAAAAAATTCAAAATACAGAACATAAACTGATAATAATTGGTGATAAATCACTTCAGAAAGGTTAAATCTAGAGAAATATAAATTTGTGCTAGGTCGTTACAGGTTAATACCATCCCTTACCAGCTCTAAAACCCGGCAGGAGGTGACCTAAAACCACAAAAACAATGTCCACTTCTTCATTGGTGGAGTTTTCCTTTGTATATACTAAGTACTTCTACCTGTAACTTGGCAGGACAGATTTTTTTCTTGGCATAACTGAACTGGTGATCTATTTAGCTGCTTAGTTGTGCTTTTCTACATCAATCATGTCAACATTCTGACTTGAAAAACATCATTAATTGTTGATTTTTCTATGTAGAATTATTTTTGCTGCCGTTTGCTAATAGAGGGTATGCACATGACGTCACCGTTAACGGAAGCCACCGTGGTACCACCCACTGAGTGGCAGAGAGAGGGAGTAGAGTAGCAGCATTGGCTTCAATACTGTCTAAACTTCTGAACAATATTTAATAAACAATGGGGAAGAGCTGTGGTGCGATTGATTGTATGAATAGGTTTGAAAAACAGTCAGAGCTATCGTTTAACAGGCACCAAAAGACAAAGAAAAGAGAAGTAGATGGATCCACAAATCCAGGAAACCAAACCTAGGTCTGTGTATCCTGTTTGGTGTCAGGTAACATTAATTTATGCTGTGTTTTTGGGTCAAATCAGACCTTAAATTACATATTGTTTTGACTAACATTCCTTCTTAGTAAAGCTCTTGGTTTCATGATCAGATCTTTCATGGTTTTTGTCTTCATTTTGTGATTCTGAACCTTGTGCTCCAACATGATTAGTAAACTAACTTAAACTGAGGCTAACCTAGTTTTTCAAATACGGGGGAACTGGAGAATAAAGCTATGATGGCGTATTAGGGCCACATGAGAAAATAAAAAACACTTGTCACTACGAGAATAAAGTCATAAAATATCGACATAAAACCCTCTATACATGATTTTCAGTGAAAAAAAAAAACAAAAAAAACAAAACACAAAATACAGAAGATAATATGATAATGGCTGGTGATAAATCACTTAAGAAAGGTTAAATCTAGAGGAAAAATTCCCAAAATTGGGAACTTCCACAAAAGTAGCGCTGGGTCTTTATGGGTTAAATCCCAAATTGCATAGAAATTTCTCCAGCTTTACTGTGAACAATCCTCACAACACTTTTGTCCTTTTAATCTGTGAAAAGCAGCTGCTCTTTGAACCGTTTCTTCCCCTCATGACTTCTTCGTGTTGAAAGTTTCCAGCGGCGCAGATGCGAGAGTTTGTCATCATTGTTTTGCAATGTGCAACTGTCACAAATACAGCAGATGCCGACACCAGTGACGGGAACTGATGAGCTCAAGACTTACACTTCCAATGAATTGAACAATTTGTAGCTGGTTCTCATTTCTGATCCCTAGTGACCGCTGTGGTAAATGCCCTACTCTGTCCATCAGCTGGTCACTGTCTTTGTCTGTTGTTTGTTGCTGGGTAAGTAGCCTATAGTGGATTTATGGAAGCTTTTGAGCCCAAACAACTTGGTGCTACATCTGGAAGCAGTTTGATAAGAGTGGTAAGAATGCAACAATGAGCTGGCAGACATTTGGAAGACAACTCCTTCTCGTTTAAAGTAGTAATTTCTCTGCCGTGTTAATTCGAAACATCGATTCTTGCGACATTAGAGACCCACATTACGAAAAACGGGGATTATCGCTTTCTGGTGCAAATTGATTGGCTGTTTTTACCGGTTTTAGCTAACATTTGATCTCATCATTGACATCAATAACAATGTAATGGCAGCATTGTCGTACTGAGCTGTTCTTCTATAGTCGCTTCTAGTCAAAGTCTAATCCATCAGAGTAAATGTTTTGTTTCTTACTGCTAGGAGGGAACGCGGTCATGGAAACAAGCATATTACAGATAAACACAGGAGGTGAAGCCCTCCTATGTTTGTTCTGCTGTAAACATGAAAGCACTTTCATGCTGGTGGAATGCGGCGCTGTGTGTGTTTCTGAGTGCATGTGTGTGCACTTCCATGTATGAATGTGTATAGATCTCTATGTCTGTTTATTCTCACCCCTGCGTGTGTCAGCACTCTGTTCAATCTTGACGTATCAGTCAATTAGTTATGTTTCAGTGAACAAATTGGACTCGCTCGCCGCCATTTGTAGCACAAATGTTGTTCCAGAAGCATCCGGCACATATAGCTATTCTAATCTTGGCTGCTGTTAGGAGGTGTCGCTCCAAAAATCAGCTGCAGCCAAACTCTCAAACCCACCAAATGAAGAAACAAGGTGACCGTGGTTAACATCAACCAGTCAAAGTTTTGCTTGTCATAGAAAATAAATGGATTTCATGAGGTTTCTTCAGTTTATTGCGGTGAACACATCTCTAACATTTAAGGCATATGGTTGTAAAGAGAGCCTACATGGAAACAACAGTCATAAATCCACCAATGCAAGTCTGAGAAAGTGGTTAAAGAGGTATTTTTTAATATTAGTAGATGTCTGTCAAAAATACTGATGTAACCATGTTTAAGATCTTTGGTAACCGCAATTTCACCCTGTTAATACTTGCTAAAGATAGACGTTATTCAGTACTGGGAGAAGTATTCATTGTAATACTACACTGTAACTATTTCACTGCATTGTAAGCGCTGTAAGTAAAAAGTAGAAGTAATGAGGGTAGAAAATTTTTCTCTATCCAGTGTTGTATGGTGCACTATCATTAAATATATGTGCATTAATGTATAGATAGTACTTTATGGTTGTAACTCATTTTAAACTTTATCTGCAGCTAATGATTTAAATTCCATTGTTGATTTTTTTTCTCTCCATTTAGTAATTGTTTGGTTCAGGGGTGTCAAACTCATTTTAATTCAGGGACCACATTCAGCCAAATTTGATCTGAAGTGGGTCGAACCAGTAAAATACTAACATAATAATATATAAATAATGTCAACTCCAAACTTTTCTCTATGTTTTATAGTGAAAAAAGTAAAATTACATAATGAAAATGTTTACAGCTACAAACTATCCTTTTAAACAATGTGAATAGTATGAACAAACATTTTTTTAAAAATTTTAATTTTGACACTATTATGCCTCAGTTTATCATTTCCACATGTACATTATAACTTACAGATTACAGTGGGTCTACAGATACACAAAATATTTAGTAACAGGTGGAATATCATTAGAACTGCACTTCTCTGAAGACATTTCAGGTTGTTCATATTTGTTCCGGTTATTCAGAGTTTTTGCAAAATTATACTTTGTTTTAGTCTAAATACATGAAAACATTCACACTTACAAAGAGAAAAATTGGAGTTGGGAGTGTTTATAGGCTATTATGAGACTGAATTGGTCTGAATGTGCAAACTGAACTAAAATGTTTGTTAATATCTTCATGTAATTTTTGCATTTCACAAATTCATCCCAGGGGCCAGATTGGACCCTTTGGTGGACCGGATTTAGCCCCTGGGCCGCATGTTTGACACCTGTCGTTAGGTTTGTAAAGTCAATGCACATAATGAAAAATGTTTTTACCTTCACCCAGAGAACCTGTGCATTATCTACACATGTAAACAAGAGTCAAATCCTCAATATTATTCTGAAAAATTCAATCAAATAACTCAAATTATTCCAAAACCTTAAGAAAAGCACACAAAATTTTCATTAGGGAGCCAGAACATGAGATGGTTAAATTAAAAATGATTGAAATTATATCAGAATAGTTTAACATGAATCATGGATAAACACTAGAACCGCCAATGAGTCAAATTCAGTTGTGATTTATTATTTATTGTGTTGTTACTTTGTCTGTTGTGAAATAGTTAAGATCCAGATGGAAGATATTGGCGTTCATATCTTTAACAGACACCGGGTCAAATTTACAGATGAAAAATACATTGATTTTCGCATCATTTGTTTAACATTCTAGGTTTTAGGCCCTTTTTTTTTTTTTTCTTTTTGTGATCTGAAATGCCAAATAAGACCTAAATTTACAATTATAATGGAAATAAGACATGTACATAACCTATGTCAGTGTCATTTTAGACTGATTTAAGTCCACGCAAAGTGATAAATATCCATAAAAATACACTTTCAGTACCTATCAGACAAAGGAAACAAGCAAGTAAAGTGTTTTCACATTTGTATGAAGTATTAAATTAGTATCTCATTAAAAGCTTGACATATAGTGTGCACCCCATCTAACCCAGCTGTTGTCTTCATAGCAATTAACAACATATAAAAGAACCATACATACATCACATCTGGGTGACATATGGCATTATAGCCTTTTCTTTCAGCTTCCATCTGCAGATACATCTGACTTTGGCACCAGTTCTTTCAGGCTTTCCCTCATCTGGTCCAGTTGTTTTAGATGCATGGGTTATTCAATGCTTCATCATAAAGAATGGCCCCCAAATTCAGTTATTTTAATAAAGGAATATACACCATAGTGTTTTTCTTAATGTAATATGAGCCGTTGTGGAGCTCTTAAAAAATAATGGGTTCCCTCAACTATTAAACTCTGTTCGACAGCAGTAACAATGAACAACCTGTGGTCTAGACGCACTGTACTGTAACAGGTTCCCTCGTGACTGCGATTATGCTCTTAATCTCAAGGAAAATGTCAATGATCTGTGCTAAATAACTTGACCTATAGCCTCGGAACACATGTAAACATACACACAGTTTGCAGCCCTGACACATTTTTCTTCTCCAATAAAAGGGGAAAAAAAAAAACGGCGCGGCGCTGCACAACCGATTACTGGGATATACATTGATCGGGATGCTGCGTTACTCCGCAGGTTCCCACACATTGTTCAAGTATGCACAACTGTTTAAACCTAGCCAGATCCTCCCCAGGGGGTGAGCTAACGGCAGACCAGATGTGGCTGTAATGCTGTTTTAATGTTGGTCTTATATAGAAACTTCTATAGGAACAACCCACTACACCCAGAAAGCCTTCAACACCTCATCATCAGCACTAGAGCCACTGAAGCGAAACAGGCAAGTCCCTTGTCTGAGGATTAGTTTAAGCTTCACTACAGAAAGCATAGGTGTAGGAGGTTGGAGGTTTTATCTTTTGGAAGTTTGGCAGTTCTGCTGTCTGACGATGCTGTTTGTTAACATTGCTATGGAAATGTTGGACATAACAATTATTATCATAACGGGAGTCATGATGAGGGAATTTCCACTGGAGGAGCGTGTGTGTGTGTGTGTGTGTGTGGAGATGCAAGAGATGGGAGAGATATCTGTGTGATGATAGCAGTGGTTTGGATTCAGTCCTCATGCAGGTACAGCCAAGTCGCTCTCATTCCTCCACCTCCTACGACTCTTTTGTTGGATTTTCTTTTTCCTTCTCTTCCCCCATTAGTATTATCTTCTGGGAAGTACTCCTGTTTCCCATTTAATGACCTGCCAGATAGTTGGAATTCACAGTGATCGACTTGAAAGCTTTCATTTTCTGTTCTCTGACTCCTTATAACCCAGTTTTTATTGATAAAAGTAGTTTGTACACTGTGACGCACACAAATCTAATTTTTTTAGTCTTTGTGAAAATGTGTGTTTATGCAAGTGTGTCAGAAACTTGGGTTTCGGCTCATTAACCCTTTATAGTTTACTCCTAGAAATACTCTGAAATCACTGGTCTACAGTTTTTTAGAAATGATTTGCTTCAGACATTACATGTGCTAAATGTTACGTATTTTAATAAGATTAATTGGAAAATAAATGACGAAAGTGCCGGTTTGCTGATGTTTTCAAGGTATATGATAAAGTGTTATTACACATATATACTGGTTTATGTACATTTATATAATAGTTTTATAAATCTTCCACTAAATAGAACCTGTAAAGTGAATGTATTCTAATGTGCAGACAGTGTTTTGAAGTAGATCTTATTCTCATATTATTCTCAGTATTTTGCATTATTAAGTAAAAATCAGGTATTTTCCTTCATTTAATTTACTGATCGTGATTGATGTCCATAAAAACTTCAGTTAAATTTAAGGGTTATTATACCAACAGGGCGACACAGTGATGCAGTGGATAGCACTCAAGAAGGTCCTGAGTTCAACTCCAACACCAGTCCCAGTCCCCTGGAAAAGAAGTGGGATCTTTCTGTGTGGAGTTTACATGTTCTCCCCGTGTCTGTGTGGGTTCTCTCTGGGTACTCCGGCTTCTTCCCACCATCCAAAGACATATACTGATAGCACTGGTCTACAATTTTTTAGAAATGATTTGCTTCAGACATTAAATGTGCTAAATGTTATGTATTTTAATAAGATTAATTGGAAAATAAATAACAAAAGTGCCGGTTTGCTGATGTTTTCAAGGTATATGATTAAGTGTTACTACACAAATATATCGGTTTATGTACATTTATATAATAGTTTTATAAATCTTCCACTAAACAGAACCTGTAAAGTGAATGTATTCTAATGTGCAGACAGTGTTTTGAAGTAGATCTTGTAGCTCTGAGACAAATATTCCTTTAGACTCAAACCCATTCTCTCGTCAATTCTTGAATTTAACATTTTGACCCAAGGCTGTATCTTGGAAGCTTCAGCCAACCAGCATTTTTGACTTGACTTTTCTTTATCAGTGACTCTTGTGGTAAAATTTCATTACTTTTATTCTGGAAGCATTTTCCTTGCAGACCAGTGAATTCAACATTTAAACTCAACCCAGTCTCATATCAAAATGTGAAATAGCTAAGTTTATCCACAGTGCAAAATGTATCAGTTTCACTATTAGGGCCTGAAAATTGTAAAATGTTCACATTTTTCTTTTTTGATCACGTTCTTTTCCATTGGCCTGCAGACAGGTCACGTGACTACTTGCAGCTAGGCTTCTCAAAATAAAAACATGGCAGTCACTCCTTTCATTCTCAGTGGAAAATGTAGTATTTCAAGATAGTTTGGATATCAAAAAGCATTTTGGTGATATTTCTAGTGAGAAATATACATTGAAATTTCATAATATTTATTCAGTTCTTGTAAATGATCTTTGGTTTGTTTGTTATTACGATGAATATTTCACGTCTTGGCCTAAAATTGTTACAGTGGAACGTTTTCTGCCGTCGCTCTGCTTGTTGCTAAGTACGCTGCCACAGACGAAACCAAGTGGCGTGTTTGTTACTGTATTTATTCCTTACATTCAAAGGTTATCTGGGGCCTGCTCCAGAAAGCAGGTTCAACATACTCTGGGTCTAATTCTAAACTCTGAGTCTACTTACCCTGAGTTCAGAAAACCTTTGTGTGTTAGCGTAGGACATAAAAAGACTTTATTAACGCTTTCATGCATGAATTATGATAACCTTAATCAAGATAATTTTTCCAAAGTGTTTTTATTCCTCTTAAGGCATAAAAAAACAATGTGAATGAAATTTTTTATGAAGCTTTTTTCCATAGAGTTGCAAAAATGTCCACTAAGATGGACACCAAAGAAGCAAAGAAACAAGTATTTACTGATATACTGTGTGAAGATTATGAAATAAAAACATTTTATTGCTGTTAATCTGATGTTTTCTCACATTTTAACAAACGCTAATATGAATCATTACTCACTTCATGGAGATAATATGAAAAAAAAATAAATCTTTGTTAATTACAGTCTAATAACAGTAACAAGCAATTGATATACACTCAAATATGTTAGATCAGGTTTATCAAGAACAGCAAAGTTACAGTTATGTTATCAGTTGCAGTGTATGGGATGACGCATGTGTTGGCAGATATGAAACAAAATCCATGGACATACAAGAGAACAGCTGTAGAATAACTGTCCACTGTAATGACCACTATGCATGAAAGGGTTAATTTGATGAAAATTTTTCAAATTTGTTATTGTCATGTAGAAAATCAAGGTCAGTGAAGTTACCATATTTGGTTCCTTGCCCATAAGTGGGAAAAAAATAAATACAAGAAGTAAATATAAAAAAAATACAAGAAAAACACAAGTAATGTGAAAGGAAAATGTATTTTAGAAGATTAGAACATCATTTTTCGGCATTACAACATCATAAGTGCTGATCCAGACCACTGTCCACATCCACATTCTCCCTTTGAACATCATTCCTTACATTTGTACCATTACTTCATGGTGCCTAACAAAGCAGGTACACTCACTGTTCATGCAGAGGTGGACCTTACAGACCCTGTAGACCACATTGGACCTCAGATTGTTGACTCACTGTCCTCACTGTAACTGCTGCTGTAACTGTCTTGTAATGTATGCGGAAATTACCAAAAATAGTCACTTGTCCGACAAAGGGATATATCCACTTCCATAATTGTGTTGTCTTCAATTACACAGTCAGTTTTAAGTGAGACTATATAATATTAGTGGTTCATGGCCACAACAGCACTGCACTATAAACTAAACCAAATATTTTCAGATTCAGAGAGTAAGATGTGTGTGTACTTGTGTGAATATGGTGTTGTAATATCTGTTTTACACTTGTCTATGTTAGTGTTGCATAGTTTTGTAAATCTCTCTACATGGAAATCAATACACAATGATCATGTTTTGCGCCGTGAGCCTATAGCTTGTTGATGTTAGCCAACCTCATTACTATGCTAATGACCATCTCGGTTGCTTAACGTAAGCACAAAATAAGAAATCCTCTATATCTATATTATAAAAGCCAAGTGGCCTCTGTTTGCATGTGTGTGTCTTGGGATTCACACAAAATCTGGCCAGAGCTGACTGCTGCAGTTTGGCATACTTATGTATTTTTGGTCAAGGAAGACAATAGCTAAAATGGCAAGTTGATAGGACCAATATTTTGGGAGATATTAGTAATTTTGGAATACAATAGCCTTACAATCACGTTGCTATGCCCAGAATGCTTTGGCAGTGACTGTTGGACAAATATGGTACAGCATGCATGAATACACAACAGCATAAAAACTACCACATCTAGTAAACACGCTAGTTGAACCTTAAAGGTGCAAAGTTTCAACATGTACCGCATGAGTATGTAGTGCTTTTCTATTTTTTGTCATTTTCCCAGAACACACGATACACCTATTGGGCAGTTTCAATAGCTAATAAATATTCCTGTTAATATTTAGCCATGTATACTTTAATTAAAGTTCCTCACAGTCTTGTTCGACCGTATAAACACAGCCTCCCTCTTTCATTCCCACAACCCACTCGTTGGAGAGTAGGCTGGCATTGGGAAATGTGCACATGTCCAAAAACCTGTTCATATCTATGTCTCTGGTAGTGTTTAAATGCACAATAGGTGTTTTTCCACATATTTTGAAAAAGTTCACTGCAGAAGATTGACCCATGCATATAGCTGGTCTAAACTAATGACTGACTCCATTGTTTATATTTCGGCTAAAATTTGCTTAGAGGTCTTATGTCTTTGTGCATAATAAATCAATATAAGTGAATCCCCAAAGGAACTTTGTGTTGGTAAATGCAAGTTCTGCAAATTTACAGGATTTCAGTTCTGTTGCAACATGTTGATGGTCATGTGAACTATGTTTTCAGGTCAAAAATGTCCAATTTCATCACAATTAATGTTATATTTTCATGTCACAAATGGCCAAGTTATATTTTAACTGAATTTACCTGAAAAACAAATATTCTATTCTTTTACGTTCCCCAGTTTTTCTTACAAGATTATATACTACATATCACGTTTTATTTTTAAAGGTTGCAATATGGCGTATGGTGCTGATCCATCCTGCTTATGTTACGCCAATACATACATGAAGAATGTCACGCGTCACTTTTTAAATCAACAGTTTTCTAATAATAAGCATTTTTATAAAGAAATAATTCTATATTATTATTTACTCTTTAGTCTGATGATAAACTATACAATAAATAATTCTGATACCAGTTTTTGCACAGGGATCATTAGTGTAAACGGTGACATGGCTGCCGAGCATCAGTATGATGGGATCTGTAACAACCATGTCACATCCGTCCACTGCCACATTTTGTGTTTTTGTGTCAGCTGTCATTGTTTTAGATCCACAATACTAACATTTATGAATAAGAGGAGAATTCGCAATAGTAAGTATATACGTTTATTACTAATAAAGTACTGGTACTGACCAGATCTTCATGGGTAATGTCACGTCCGTCCACCAGCAAAAGTTTTCACATACACATGCTATTCAAAATGTATTAGCACAGTTCTATGCATTTCTTACAACTTTTTTTTTTGACAAAAATGGCCACTCATCTGACCCCCTAAGTAAATTTTAGCTGGTTTATGATAAAAGCCTGAAAACTGAATTCTATGTAAAAGGCTCAGGTTGGATTTTCCATGAAACAGTCGCTCCTGAGGTCATCAGAGCCTCTACTGATCTTTTACAGGTGTAACAACAGGCAACCAGCTGTCATTAGTTGGAGTCAAAAAGCAACCAGCTCTGAGAACAAAACAGATTCATCGAACAACAGAAGCACAAACTGGCCTGAAGTGGTCCATAATGACCCTTAATGCATGAATCAGCCTGAAAATACTGCGTTTGGAATACGGGCTAATTTGTATGGAATATCGTCATATGCTGAATAACAGTGGAATATTGTGCTGTGCGTAAACATACTTACTGTCAGTAGCAATTCTTAATTAAGTGAAGTTACTTTAAAGTTCTTTTGTCTGTAAGCAATGAATGTAATGCCATGAAATGTGTTCCACATGCTTAAAAGCTCTGAGCAGCTACTGTATGAGGAGGTCATCTGGCACCGGTCCTCCTACTGTCCAGGGTCCATTTAAAGTCAACTTGTCTTTTTTATTTTACTTCTTGCTGGGACAGTTTTAAAGACCTCACCTTTGAAATATTATTGTACATTATGTTCTGTGGGTGTGGCCATTGTCAGATCTCTTGAACTTTAACGCTCCAGTGCAGGTTTTGTCCTTTTACTTTTGGCTTTTCTCAACCCTTTTAAGACCGGCTTGTATTCAGCCAAGTTACAGGCTATCGTTTTAGAAACAGGAATGAGTACAATTAGTTAGATATTGTGGTGAACATTTTATCTCAGTACTATTTGTGTAAACTCTTTTATCATGGGTGGCCCCGGTCACGAAGCCAAAACCAACACAGTGTTGATTAAGTTGTTGAGCTGCAAAATTAGGTTTCATATTATCAGTTATACAAGTCATAGATCACTACAACATGTCAACATTATTAATAATTCTAACCTATTAATGATTAAAGCTTCTGTTAGAATCCTGGCAGCTCCATCACTCAGAAAGGGATGACTGTTTTAACTGGAAAAACATCCATGTGAGCGCTGATTTCTCATGCAGTTTGCCAGGTCTCTTTATCCTCCTGTGAAAAGCTATTTGCCAATATGTCATCCTCGATGTAACAACATAAAAATCCTTAATATTTATTGTACTCTGCAATTCAGAGTGGCTCCAGTTCAGTTCTTGATGTAATGAGCTTGAGCTGCAAAAAAGCTTTGACCAAACATTTCTGAAAGCCATTTCCAAAACAAATCTTTGCAAACAGGGGTGAGTTTGTCAGTCTTGTGAAATCAAACCTATTAACCTCGTCGTAGTTCTCCGCCTCCTCTTTCACAGTAAATGTTGATGAGTAAATATGCCAGTAAGAGGGAGAAAGGCAAACAGAGATTGGACTCTGTTCACTTCCTTCTTTCATTCACAAACTCTAAGTCTTTCTTCAGCTCTTTCTCCCAGACTAATGGTAATGCAGTAAAGTATGCAAAGTATTTTTACTCTGCTATTTTTATAGTACATAAGTACAAATTTCAGCTATTTGTACTCACCTCCACTACATCTCAGCAGCAAATATTCTGCTTTTTCTACCATTACATTTGTCTGACTCCTTTAGGTACTTTTCAGATTATAATTTTTTTATGCCTTTTGTTGTGATGATTTTGAATGTTTGTGCCCCTTCATGCCATTGAAACTCTTTAAAAACCCTTATGGATTAGGTAGAAAATGTATCACAAAGGTGCAAACCATTCTGCATGGTTGTCTTTAGTTGCTTTTCCATTGGACATACATGCGAAACTTTACAAATATTTACTAAATGTCAAAAAAAAAAAAAAAAAAAAAAAAAAAAACAGAAGTGTGTAATTTTTTTCCCCATTAAATCACATATGCGGTGATTTGTTTATTTATTATCACGACATGTCATGAAAAGAAGTTCCATAAACATGATGAGTATAAATATCTGTTGTTTTGAATCTAGAATGCTAGTTATATTCTCCCATACTAAATTCGAAAATGATTTGGTTTCGTCGTGTCCTCACATTGTTGTAAAACTCTTCTTCGCTTGTTGTAACATCCATCAATATCTCTATTTGTTCATGTCACTCTAGTTGCGCAAAAAGGTCTTTCCATTGCAGTTTTACACGATATACCAATATCACTATGCCCGAAAAACCACCTCTTGCAAGCGCAAAAACTTTTCAGCAAAAAACAAGAGTTTTGGCATTTTTCCCTTTAGGCACATTTTTATGCACAAGTTATATTTGCACAATTTGAGGGTTAATGGAAAAGCGACAACTGTTGCTGATGATCTTATAGTATATACAGTCGTGGAAAAAATTATTAGACCATCAAAAGTCATCAGAAACAATGGTTATGCAATCAAGTACTAACTCCTGTGTTTATCCTGTGACTAAAACAGACAGAAAAAACATGGAATGCCGAAAAGCACTGTTTTTGTCAGTACAATGCCATAGATATTGATGTAAGAACTGAAGTGATTTTGGTTATTATCAAGAAAACCATGGAAAATGGATAGATATCAGCTCTGAAATTAAACTCTTATGAGCTATTTTTGTTATGATTATATTTGTCCAAACAAATGTACCTTTAGTTGTACCAGGCATTAAAATGAAAATTAAATTGAAGAAAACAAGGGGTAGTCTAATAATTTTTTCTGCGACTGTATTGCATTGCTGATTAAAGTCACTGAATGTAACAAACTGCAACATACACATAAAGGCAGCAATAACATGCATGCAAATTGTACACGAGTACATTTATTTATTGACCTTTATTTAACCAGGAAAACCTCACTTCATTACCAAGAGTGTCTGGCCAAGACAGGCAGCAGTACATTAAATACCTACAGACACAAACTCTCATACATAAAAAGTATTCAATATATATAAAAAACCAAAACAAAAAACGCAAAATCAAGTCGAACCTTCCAAAGTCAACTTTGCTAAAAGTGCCCACGAGATGAAGATAATCACTTGTATTGGGGTATTTTCACTGTGGTATTAGTACTTTTACTTCTCCGGCCATTGAGCTTAGCACACATGCTGCGATCGTACAATTAAAAGCTAATGGGAACACACTAAAGCAGAACCATTACACACAGTGGAACAGCAGCCAAGCAGGTGCACACACATACACTGCAGCTCCCCCCCCCCTTATTTTTCTACCTGATTAAGCACTAAATTAAAAAGCTTGCATGTTCCTGCCTGGGGAATCAGTTCTGGAACACATACACACCGACCTGGCTGGAACTCTACAGCACATCCTGGGAAAAAATCATGTATGGGACTTACACAATTTCCATGTAGAAATCCAATGGAACAATATTGATGTTTAAAAGTCTGTATTTCCACCCCCCCACCCCTCCTTCAGACACACACACACACGGACTCTCTCTGGGACAAGGAGTTCATTGAGGGAAGAAAACACAGCTAAGCCCTCTTGATTGCTGGAGCGGTCTTTTCCTCTGACTCCCTTGGGTCACCTGCTGCTTCACCCCCTCGCCACCACCAACGCCACCTCCAGCTCCTGCTCAATCTTTTTTTCCCCCCTCTTTCTTTACATTGTTTGTGGACAGCGAGCCAAGAATGTGTTAATCCGTCGAGCACCTCAACAGATTAAATGAGGTCGTTCTGTCTTTGATCAGGCCGGCTGCGTCTAATATTTAAACCCAATCAGCAATGATCAATTAGCAGAACAATAGCTTCAGGGTCAGGGTTGAGGAGCAGGCAAGTGCCCCCTCGTCTTTTTCTTCATCTCCTCCTTGTGTTATTTTTTCTGTCTGTTGATGATGACCCCCCGGCCAGCAATCAGGGCAGCGCAGGAAGGATTAGACGGACATTAACTATGATTAATGGGAAAAATAACAAGGCAGCCAAACAAAGGCTCCCCTTCTATGGCATCTCAGAGCCGCTTTGAAGAGGGCTTCGCTTTCTTCATCTCCTACGTACACACACATATGTACCGAGAGGACGCAGATATGCACAGATGTACGCACACATACAAACACACTCCCACCGCACTTTTCCATCTGTGGGCCGCCTTTCACTCTGACTGAGGGCCTATAAATCAAAGTTTAGAGCAAAAGAAGGAGCCTTGGCCTTGTGTTAGTGATATAAAGGAGCACAGTACGTGTACATGCATGTGTGCGAGTGTTTGAGAGAGATTTAAGGGGAACTGTAGGGCCATAAACCCCCTGGGCTGAGAGAGAACAAAGGGTAGACATTCATTAATCTCTTTGTGCAGGCCTCTTTTCTCTCCATTCTGGAATACAGTCAACCACACATGCTCCAGTCTATGACTTTGTGTGACCTTTAGACACCGGAGACATGATGAACAAATGACATGAAAATACACACCTGTTAATATTTCACATAAAAACCATTTGAAGCAACACACTCTGCAACAGTTGCATAACTGGCTCAGATAGATGTGCACCACCTCATTCTCCAGACTCTAGTAGTATACGCTCTTATGATACTTCAGGTTGAATATGTGCAGTGCTCACTTAAAAAAGATCCATAACATGATCCTGTATTTAATAAATAGGACTCACAGGTGGTAGTCTGTTGGAATAATTCTACCATTATGCAGTCATATCAGTCAGCTGGTATCAGCTTGTTGAGGTTTTCACAATCACATATGCTAACTCAAATGCTGCGTTTCCACTGAGTGGTATCGGCTCGACTCAACTCGGCTCGGCCTTTTTGCATTTCCATTACGAAAAAGGACCTGGAATTTGGTACCCGGTACTAGTTTTTTGGTATCACCTCCACCGAGGTTCCAAGTGATACTAAACCATGACGTATGACACTGCAGACCACTGAATGGTCAGACAGTTTTCTCTGTGACCCGCCGTTTTACAAAAAACGGATGCGGAAGTGGACAGTAAATATAGTGGTACATTAATCCACATGATAACAGCCCAAAACTACACCATGGTCGGTCGAGGAGATTCAGTCTTTGGTGGCCAACGTAAAAATTCAGACGAGACAACACGCAACAAGCGAGTTTTCAGCAACTCTTTGAGCAGACGACACGAAAATAATGCCCCGCATCGCTATGATGTCCAGGTACTGTAAAGTCAGTAGTATCGTGTGATGGAAACGGTCTCCAGGAATACAGAGTCCAGCGGAGCCGAGTCGAGCTGGTTCCACGAAGTGGAAACGTGGCAAAACTTATTGGATGTGTTAACTGTTCTTTAATGCTACTGCATTGTCACTGTATTTATTGCAAATGTATCAGTTTTTAATGTTTTTTTAACTGGGACCCCAGGAAGACTAGCTTCTATGGTGGAAGCTAATGGGGATCCCCAATAAACAACCACTAATGCCACGTTTCCACTACGTGGTACCGGCTCGACTCGGCCTTTTTGCATTTCCATTACATGACAGAACCTGGAATCTCATACCTGGTACTAGTTTTTTGGTATCTGCTCCAAAATGGGGGAAGAGATACTAAAACATGACGTGTAAATACTGCAGACCACCGATTGGTCAGAGTTATCTCTCCATTGTTGCGTCAATGTGCAACCCACCATTTTAGAAAAACTGATTCGGAAGTTTACAGTAAATATACTGGTAGGTTAATCCACGTGACGACAGCCCACAAAACGACACCGTGGTCGGTCGAGGAGGTTCAGACATTTCTGTCCTTGGTGGCGTGAGCTTGACGGGGCAACATGCAATGAGTGAGTTTCTCAGCAACTCTCAGAGCAGAGGTCACGGAAGTTACACACTGCATCGCTATGACATCCAGGTACTCTAAAGTCAGTAGTATCCTGTAATGGAAACAGTCTCCAGGAATAGTATCTGGTTCCACATTGTGAAAACGCAGCGTAATTTAGCAACCTTATACTGAAAATGGCCCATTTTTTCCATGATTTGCATTTTAATTACAGAAATCTTCTTGGTTCTTCATGTTGATTTCTTCTGTAGAGACACGCCAGAGATATTTTTCCTTGTGCCAGAATTTTTCTTTAGTGTTCAAACTAAGTATGGCGATAGGTCTGTGATAAACTAATATGATGTTAACGTTAGCATACATCAGCCATGTTTGTTATGAGATTGTGGCTTTGCAACCACAAGTGTGCTAAATAAAAGTAGACTATAAGCACCTCACAGATGTCTTTAGTCACGGTGCAAAAACTTAGAAAGTTCTACAGAATAAAAAATAAAGACCATCACCATTTCACACTCTTTGTGAAAGTGAAAGAAACACTTGCTTCATTTAATCATCCTATTTACTCAGAGACTGGAGGATAACCTACCCTCCAAAAAACCGGAGGTAACTTGGATTTGTTACTTTCCAGGAGAAAACCTTATTGTATACAACTTATAAAAAAACACTTATGGACTGAATATGGATTTTGACCTGAGTTTTCTGTTGGGCAGCTCTATTTGTCCATGATGTTGCTGTATAACTTTTTCTCTTCTTTCTCGAGATACAGTCAATCCAAAAGTGATGCATTTTTTAACAATTTAGATAAAAATGCGCGCAACTTTTGGACTTTTACATATATTGGACATAGTAGCTCTCACTTGATTTTAAGAGGTTTGATGGGCTGTAGGTCCTGATTACCCCCCCCCCCCCCCATCCCAATCATGGTCTATATATCAAAACAAATTTTGAGGAAACACTGATATGTGAAAATCATCTTTAAAAGGTGATTAAAGTTCTAAGAAAAGAAAAGGGGGTGTGGATTTTTCTTTGAAGCATCTATCAGCCAGTGTGGGAATGATTATGTGGTTGGTAAACCTCAGCTGACAATAGCTAATGATGATGTAACCCAGTTTTATATACTCCAGCTGCATGCGTTCTGCCTGCCATATCTTTATTTATCATAAGCGAAAATGTAGGATCAACAGTTTGTCACCATATGCTTGACGCTAACAATGCATCAGCTACATTCTTCAATATATGGGGCATTAAGGGCAATTTCATACTTGTTTAGCTGGGATTTTCTGACTCCTCAGTTCCATCGTAAACAAATTCAAGAGTGAAAAGTTCCCTTAAACCACGCTGAATTAAACATCCACACTTTGGCGAACACAAAAAGGTGGAAGTGGTCTGAGGTCAGATCACATTAGACCATGTTTGGTTCATTTATGGAGTGAATTTTAGATGGTTTCATACTACTTATAGGCAGTTGTGCAAGACTATCATCAGTAAACAAAAAACATTAACAGTATGATAATTCAGCTTCAGCTTGCAGACACACGTCAATTAGTGTCAGACACTCATGGGAAGTAATGTGATGTAAAAAAAATGACATGAAACTTAGTCAGACTTGCAAAAATAACCTAAATTAGCTAGCATGCATAGCTACTAATGTGGCAGATAACTGACAAGCAACTAAAAGTGTCGTGAAACCTATATATATTTATAGTGGGCTAATAGGTAAGGGTCATGCTGAGTGCTGTATGAGGGGTTAAAGGTTGATGTTTGGCACTAAATCTTCAATAAAGGTTGAAAATAAAATTAGTCTTCAGGTAGGAGTGTTTGCAAAAAATAAAAAAGACCCATTTTTTGCATGTAAATTCTTGGACCAGAGGAAAAAACAACCCCTAAAGAACATTAGCTTAGCCGTAACAAAACAAAAAATCCCAAGAGCAGCCTCCCCCCAGTCACTTTCCAAACCCATGGCCTTTTATCCTCTCACTTTCACCTACATGGACCATACCACCTGAACAGGTAAGGGGAGGGGTGAGCAAAACACTAAATGAGACCATAAATACACAACCACACAAACAACAACGCAATGTGACCTTTGCTTACATACACCAAACATTAACCCACACCCAAGCATTAATGTCCATATTCTAACAGAACGCCAAAAACTAGAAAACTCTCTTTCCTGTTTTCCCCCCACTACCTCTGTGCCATAACCACTCACAGTAAAAGGCCCTAATCATGCAAACCTGAACTCACTCTCCCTGATGAGCAGCTGACCTCAAGACTCAAGAGTGAACCACAAACACAACCCCAGCCCACTCATAACTCATAACCATCTAAACTGATTAAACTGAACAATAATCAAAACATAGGGGGAATGTTGGGTGAACAGGGTAGGGCACCTCGTTCATAATAAGCATCAAAGTTTTTGGTTAGTTTTCAAGCAGGAGGTTTTACATCATCACAGAAATGAATTTAACAAATAAAATCAGATGTCCAGGCAAGTTAGTGGACTTTTACCAGTCTTAAGTAGCATCTAAAATGTTCTTTTTTCAGGGCCAAATAAAATTATAGCCGAGTTTAACAGATACATTTAGCAAGGTACTTGGTAAACTGATATTTTCACAAGTGTTTTTGCCTTTCATCCCCATGAATACTGTGGTTTAAGTCACTTATACAGTACATGTAGTTGGGTAATTACAGAAACTGATATTTCACCACCTCTGTTTTCAGTGATAACGCTGTCCACACTAGATCATTTTCAGAAAAGTTTTCATCTACACAAACCATAAAGGAGTGATATTTTGCTTTTTTAAATGGAATTATGCATTTTAAAACATTTCCCTGTGGTCTACATAAACTGTAAATGCTATGCTTGGGTCTGAGTTCTTCATTAATTCAACTCCACAGGTCCATCTTCAACAACATTTCGGAGTATTTACAGGAGAAAGGTCGTTTTGAACGCTGGCCCTTTAAATGCAAATGAGCCACTTCATGCCCCACCCCCTCCAGGTTGTTGACCATGCTTTCTGTCCCGCTCAGCCACTTGTGTTTGTTAATACAACCAAAAACTGAACATTTTAGGTAATCGACTCGAAGTTTGGGCATATTTTCAGTATGGACTACAACCACTGCTGCTGACAAACAATTATGTCGTACTTGGAGAAATGTTCGTTGGAAGTCTTGACCTTATATGTGCAAATATTGTGACGTAACTACTTATAAAACGTAACAATTAAGAAGGAGTTGAAATGGGTTGTAGAAATCTACTCAATTTTTGCTGGAATGAATATAAAGATAGCTTTGCAGCACCTGGAGGGTTCAAATTTAAGTTTACGAACTATTAGGGTCCAAATACACAAATAAATGATCCAAAGACTAATAAAAGTGGGTTTAGCAAAATATGACCCCTTGAACACTGATGCATTTCTTTGCTGCACACTGGGACATTTGGGACCCAACAAATGATCACTAAAAACTGACTATCCAAAATCTCCAGAGATTTCATAAACAATCATTTTCAGTGAGATTTTGGTAAACTCTGTTTTTTGCGCTTCCATGTGTACCCTGGGATAACACAGCTTTAGGGTCTTCAACGTCGTAATATGTGAACAAAAACGCAACAGCGTCATGTGTGCAACCTTTGTTTGTCCTAATTTTGACCCCATGAAAGCATTCTATGGCGTACTTATGTGGGTTCGTGTAGATCTTGTGCATGATGTTATAATTGAAAACGGAGGTGGGGAAATATCCGTTTCTATAAATACCCAACATGGCCTTAGAGAAGAGCTTCAAAGAGCAATGAAAAGACTGATCTCAAGCACCAGAGAACTAACGTAACCACCTTTCCCCAAATCAGCCCCATATGGTAAACGCATCTTTTCTTTGTTTTTTTTGCATTTATCTCATTTGCGTAGACTCTAATTAATAATTAGCATGTGTGTCCTGGCTCATGTGTTTTTGCTAGGACTACAACCGCTGCTGCTGACAAACAATTATGTTGTACTCAGAGAAATTTTTGACGGAAGTCTTGACCTTATATGTGGAAATGTTGTGACGTTAAGAAGGCATTGAAACAGGTTGTAGAAATCTACTCAGTTTTTGCCAGAATGAATATTAAGCTAGCTTTGCAGCACCTGGAGGGTTCAAATTCAAACTTTATGAACTATTAGGGTCCAAATACACAAATAAATGATCCAAAGACTAAAAGTGGGTTTAGCAAAATATGACCCATTGAACACTGATGCATTTCTTTGCTGCACACTGGGACATTTGGGAACCTAACAAATGATCACAAAAACTGACTTTCCAAAATCTCCGGAGATTTCATAAACAATCATTTTCAGCGAGATTTTGGTAAACTGTTTTTTGTGCTTCCATGTGTACCCGGGGATAACAGAGCTTTAGGGTCTTGAACGTCACAATATGTGAACAAAAAGGCAACAGCATCATGTGTGCAACCTTTGTTTATCCTAATTTTAACCCCATGAAAGCATTCTATGGCGTACTTATGCGGGTTCGTGTAGATCTTGTGCGTGATGTTATAATAGAAAACGGAGGTGGGGAAATATCCGTTTCTATAAATACCCAACATGGCCTTAGAGAAGAGCTTCAAAGAGCAATGAAGACTGATCTCAAGCACCAGAGAACTAACGTAACCACCTTTCCCCAAATCAGCCCCATATGGTTAACGCATCTTTTCTTTGTTTTTTTGCATTTATCTCATTTGCGTAGACTCTAATTAATAATTAGCATGTGTGTCCTGGCTGGTGTTTTTTTGCTAGGCAGGGAGCTGGTGGTGCTGCATTCAGGCCAGGAAGGCAGGATGTTCCCATGCTATGGAGTGTCAGGCAGCTGGCTGGAGAAGAGCCAAGCCAAACCTGTGGTGGCTGGAAGGAGAGCAGCCCAACGCTGAGATCCAGTTACCATTTCCTCAATCAGAGTGCAGGAGAGAAAGAGAGCTGATGAGCAGTCTTTCCTGTCTACAGTAAGATGATAAAATGATGGAGCATTGAGCTGGGATCTCAGCTGTGGGCAAACACCCCGAGCCAGCTGAAGATGAAAGGTTTATTTCAGATTTCACTGGGACAGATAAACTTCCAATTCCCTTGTTCCTCCTCCTCCCATCATGCCCATCAACCTCCGCCCCCGTGGAAAAAGGAGGGAGAGGTGACACCGGAGGGGAGTGTGAGTGTGTGCGTGGACCACATATGGAAGCCATTCTCTTGTGCCTACTCTGTTCGCTGCTGGGAATGTTTTGACGTTTTCTGGAGATGAGCGCTGTGATGTCACACACTGGCACTGTACTGCTGTGTCAGGAAAGAGGAGGAGAAAGGCTGAACGGTGGGAGGAGGAGCAGGAGCAGGAGGGGTGGCGGCCATGATGCAGGAGAAGAAGAAAGGGGGGGGCAGGGGGGCGTAAAACGAACTGCTGAGCCGCCACTTTTTTCTCACCGCACTGTAAATTAGCGTGCTGGATCCTTGATGGAAAACATTTGGGGGGCAACACGGAGGGGCCTCCTGAGAGAGTAGAAATGTGAGAGAGTCCGTGTTCTGTTGGAGGCGGTGGGGGCGGTTCGAGGTTTGGTGTCCTTTCAATTAAGCAAGGCCACGAACAAAACAAGTCTCTGAATATTGACTGATTGCTGGATGCTACATGACGTTATGTGAGCGAAACGTTTTGCATTAATTTTTTCAGTTTTTCTTCACATTAAAAATCTGAGCATCTTGTCACAGGACTATTGAAAAGAAATAGAGCTTTTCTGTGTAGAAGAAACTGCAAAAACACTCTGAAATGTTCATCAATATAACCAAATTGTCTTGTATTAACCCTATAACACCAAACATATCATATTTGACACATGGGTTTTGAAGCCCTCTATATCACAGATGTCAAACATGTGGCCCGGGGGCCAAATCCGGCCCGCCAAAGGGTCCACTCCAGCCCTTGGGATGAATTTGTGAAATGCAAAAATTACACTGAAGACATTAACAATCCTTTTAGTTCAGGTTCCACATTCAGACCAATTCAATCTCAAGTGGGTCAGATCAGTAAAATACTATCACAATAACATATAAATAATGGCAACTCCAAATTTTTCTCTTTGAAAATGTAAATATTTTTCATGTATTTACACTACAACAAAGTATAATTTCACAAAAAATTTGAACAACCTGAAATGTCTTAAGAGAAGTAAGTACAATTTTACCAATATTCTCTCTGTTATTAAATGTTTTGTGTGTTTGTAGATCCACTGTGATCTGTGAGTTCTATTGTACATGTGTAAATGATAAACTGAGGCAAAATATTGTTAAAAGTACATTTATTTTTTCTGTTTGTTCATGTTATTCACATTGTCTGAAAGGATAGTTTGTAGATGTAAAGCTTTTCATAATATAAATTTACTTTTTTTGCTCTTTAACATAGAGAGAAGTTTGGAGTTGACATCATTTATATATTATATTATTATGTTATTATTTTACTGGTTCGGCCCACTTCAGATCAAATTTAGCTGAATGTGGCCCCTGAACTAAAATGACTTTGACACCCCTGCTCTATAAGATTAGCGTGATATTTTTTTTTCTAGTAAAACCTGATGTATACAATTAGATACATGCAATACACGGATAATCCACCAGGGGAGAGGAATTCATTCACCAGAGGCCTTTCCAGTGACACTACAAGATTAAATTCATCAGGAAGGAGGCAGAACTTTGCCAATTTTGAAAAGGAATTACCAATTTGTTAGACATGTTTGTGTTATATTTTGTTTTTGTTTGTTCAAAAATAATATATTATATATAATATAATATAATAGCATTGAGACCTAATGTATCAAATATGATACGAAATTGGAACTCATACATGGAAATGGATATTTGAAAAAAATCTTTTTGGTTATTCAGAAGGACCAATATAGGCTCCAGTTTCAAAGAACTGGTGTTTTCTGTCAATGATTTAATGGTTCAGGCTTTCCAGGGTTAAACTAAATCTCCCTCTGGGGAAGCACATTTTGTTTTGCTGGATTTCTTAAAACAGTCTCGTTACTGAAAAATTTCTATTAAAAAAAAAATACAGAAAACAGAAAGCATCAAAAACAAAATGCAAGCAACAAAAAAACACTTTTTTGTAAGACAGACTCAACATTCTTCGGGTCATAGAATGTCTCATTCTTAAAAATATATTCAAGTCTGTTTTTATGAGTTCAAAACAATGGTTTGCATAACATCCTGGCCGAGGAACAACATTGTTTTTATTATCTTAAGACAAGGTTAGATGAATTATCCTTAAAATCCACATGTTTCTAATAAAATCATGCTTAAGCTTATTTCCTTATTAGAAGGAAAAGAAGAGCTGCTTTATATTTTTAATATATTTTCTTCAGTGTAACTGAGTGCACAATATTTTTAGAATGACTGGTTACTGATCCAGACCAACAGAAACAGATTTGATCTATTATTAACCGGCGCAAAGACTGAGAATGATAAAGAAATGACTAAACTGCATGTGACTCTTAAAATAAGTAATGATTATGGTGATTCATATTGTGCAGCAGCTTGGAAAAGCCAAAAACAACTTTCACATCTTCTGTTGTTGCTGAAACAGGAAAGACTTGATGTTCACCCACCTACTTTATACTTGGTATGATGGTTATCCAAAATATTACAAGGGGCCTTCAAGGGGTTCTATGTAGTATTGATATTGAGAACTACAGTAAATAACTGTCAGTAGGTCTGGAACCAGAACCCACTTAGTTTTACCAAAACCACCAATGAATCAACTATGTATCCACAGACTGTATCGCTCATTGAATAAAGTATAAAGCTCATTGTTTACACACATCTGTATTATGTAATCATCAAGTTTTGTTCTTCAAACTAATAGACATATCAGACACTTTGACAGTTGGTCAAAATAACACTGTCATAGAATCTTCACATGCTGCATCAGCTGATAGTTTACATTAGAGCTTAGCATGTTAGCTTAGCATGTTAGCATACCTCTGTTTTCTGTGCAAGTTGTGTGGTCAATAAATGCACTTAAAATCTGTTAGTTCAGTCTAGTCTGCACCGTGGATCAACAAATGACCAATTTAGCAAAGATAATAGCCTAACATCCCATAATAACTTTATGCAGTTGTGGAAAAAATTATTAGACCACCCCTTGTTTTCTTCTGTTTCTTGTTCATTTTAGTGCCTGATATAACTAAAAGTGCGTTTGTTTGGCCAAATATAATGATAACAACAAAATAGCTTATAAGAGTTTAATTTCAGTGCTGATATCTAACCATTTTCCCTGGTTTTCTTGATAATAACCAAAAACACTTCAGTTCTTACATCAATATCTATGAAAGTAGAAACACTACATTTAACCTGTTTAGACTGATAGTCCTTCCTCACTTTGGTTGTGAGTGGCGAGTCATAACTTCATACACCTTTTTTGATTTTTGCTATTTTTGTCACGTTATGCCGGTAACATATGTGTACATTCTAAATATATCCTATTCTATTCTGTTGAGTTATGAAGGATTCAGTGTCTGTTCGATTTAAAAGTCCATGAATAAGCCATCTCTTCAGCAGAAATGGCCCCGGCAGAGGAGTCGTAGCCTGGGAGAGCAGATGAGTCCAGCTCTGAAACACCACAAGCTGCTTCTAATAAAGTCTTTACATACTCCCCCCTTCATGGAAAAATCAGAGGCAGTACAAACTGCCTGGCCTCACACTCTGTTGGAGATAATTAGGTAAAAATAGAAGTGTAATTTCCACCAGTTAATACTCCAGATCTGCGGTGTTGTCCCACTTACTGTCTTATAAAACTGGATTTGCTGCAATCTGCAGTCACAGCCTCACTACTGAACTGTACCGTGCAATCAGACTCTCCAAAAAAAAAAAAAAAAAACTTTTACTAGTGTAATTATAACAAAGTAAATAAATATCTTAAGTCCATTATGTTCACACGCTAAATCCAAAAGTCTCTGGAACATTGATCACATCTGTTAAAAGACTTAAAAGACTTGAACTCTGTGTTTATTAATGGATTGTAGCTGGATCAGAGATATGAGCTTTTTTTTTTTTTTTTAAGTTTCCACTGTGTGTTATTAAACAGCTGCTATTCAGGATCAACTGGATGGCAGTAATTGGTCCAGTTTGTTTTGCTGAGAGCTCACAGCATTTGTTTCAGAAGTGCATCAAATAAAGTACGTGACATGAACCCTGAAGTGACTTCCTCAGCTCTAGTATTGGATTATAGAAGCATCTCTGCTGTAGGAATGAACTTTTCTGTACAGTAGTGCATGAGTCTTCCCCAAAGGGTCTATTTTTGTTTGTTTTCTGGGAATTTGTTTTGACGTTAGTATCCTGGCAATGACCAATTCAAAGAAATGCAAAGGAACATTATGGCTATGTCTGCTGTTAAAACATTTATCAAGTGTCAAATACAAACTGTTTGTCTGTAGTTTTACATTTTCATGGTTTTACAGAATTCATAGATGACAGATTACACACTGCTGTCTGAGGAATCATTGTTTGCCATCTTTTACAGTTTGTGTTGTCACTTGGAAGGAGATGCTATCGATTGTCTTCCAGGAACAAGAATGTAAACAAATAATTGTGTCCAAAATGGTGCGTGGGATGTTGGCTGTGTTGAGCTCAAAAAGGCTTAAAAAGAAGATAAAGAGAACAGCCTTGGGCCCGTGTTTGTGATAAATATGATGATCACACCATTGATTTGTGCACAGCGGAGCACATGTTAGTTTTTCTTGTCCAGACAGAATCCATTTTGGTTTCAAGAAATCTTACCGAGATAATTTTCACTTGTTCCATTGGCAGACTCAATATTCTTCAGGTCATAGGATGTGTCAATCTTAAAAATATATTCAAGTCTTTGTTTTTTATGACTTCAAAACAATGGTTTGCATAACATCCTGGCCGATGAACAACATTGTTTTTATTATTTTAAGACAAGGTTAGATCTATTATCCTTAAAATCCACATGTTTCTAATAAAATCATGCTTAAGCTTATTTCCTTATTTGATGGAAAAGAAGAGCCGCTTTATATTTTTGATTTATTTTCAGATTTTTTTGCTTGATTCAAGATTTTTTTGCTTAATTCAGGCAAAAAAAATCTGCCACTGGAAAATATAACAAACTGTATTGTGTGCTTCTAAAACTAACTAAAAAATATAAAAATTATGGATAAAATTCCCTTCGTTTTCATCTTTGTCCATATCAGATTGATATGAAATCGATTTATTTTGCTCGAGCAGTTTTAGCTGGCGGCACCATACGGCACTTCACGGTCCGTCACTTCTCATCACTTGTGGTTTAGAGTCGGCTTCTCATCCCCACTCTACCTGGAAACATGGAGACTAAAGTTGGGAGAAAGCAGCAGAGTCCTGTATGGTCTTTGAATACAGCGGCGAGGAAGATAAAAGATATGAACAAACTAAAACTAAACTCAAACTAAGCATTTAGAAAAAAAAAAAAACAAAAACCAAGAACTAATAAAAACTAGCAAACCTGCTCTAAAAACTAAATTAAACTAACTGAATTAGAGAAAAAAAAGTCAAAACAAAATAAAACTAAATTATAATGAAAAATCCAAAACTATTAGAACCTTGGTAGTTGGTTTTAATAAACTGGTCATGATTTAATCTCTACCATAAATATTAATATAAATCATTCTTGTTTGCTCTACCGCTCACATTCTTCCTTATTAAAAGACCTTATCGTCTGCTCTCAGCTTATAAATTTAGACAAAAAGAAACCAAAAGTGGAGCGAAGGCCAGTCTTTATGAGAATCAACTGTACTGGTGGTGGCGTACATGATGACTGTAGGGCTGGTGGGGGGTGAGGGGGTGGCGGCGGGGTCTTCTGTCACACACACCTAAATTTAAGCCATTCCCAGAGGCCAGGCCAAACAAAGCTCCAGGAAAAGGCCCCAGCTCTGGTGCGGTGGGCCGGCGCAGCGCTGCGAGTCTGAAAAACAACAGGAAACACATGTGGAGGGCTCGATACAGCGAGGGACGGCCGGCCTGCAGAGCAACCAGAAACCAGGATCCCAGGGCTGAGACCCCGCCTGACCCGGCCGGTTCCCACTGACACTTCCTTATCCGCTACATTAGGGCAAAGGTCGGAGTCGTGGATCGGACCCAGCGGCTATCAGCGCTGAGCTCAGCTACAGGAAGCGACCAGGGAACAGAGAGAGGGATGGAAGAAGAGGGAGGAAAGGCTGATGGATGTTTTTATCCGTGGACATTGTCCCGCGTGTGTGGCGAGGGTCTTCGGTTCGGCAGCGTCGTCATGCTTACATAACAGAAAAACACAGCGCTAATGCTCCTGCAGAGCTGCTCCTGCACTATAGAACAAAACAGCACATCAATACGTCTCCATTTTTATACACAAAGATAAAAGAACAAGCAGCTGGGATTAAAGAACAACACCTGTGTCTCATATTTAAAGTCCAAGTGTGTGAGGGTCATTCAGCCCTGTTTGTTCTGGAAACGAGGACAGGATTACCAAATGAGTCGAACAGAGCCTGAAATGGGGTGTGGGCTGATATGTGTTTGAAACCTTGTCTTCCTCCAATAAGACATATAGTCAAAAAGCTCCAACTAGCTTCCTCATCATCATCATCATCCTCGCTGTCGTCCCGTTCTTTCATCTGCCTCTTTTCATTCATCATACGGAAAAGCAGGGCAGAAGTTTAGTCTGCGTTCGGGAAACGATAATCTCTTTCCCCAATCTATTCCAACCACTCGATGCACAGCCAATGTCAATGTTTAGCTCCGACACGGCGAACAGAGAAAGCTAAGTGCTTAGCGGGGGGAAGTGATATCAGCCTCTAAATCTGACAGATGCACAGTACAGGATATGTAGATGAATGGAAATACAATGTACCAATGTCACTTTACACTCTGTTTACATTCACATGTACATTTGAGGTCAGACGTTTGGCCTTGACCTTCACTTCCAAGTATTTCATTTCATTATATTCCCACTGTTGGTTCAGTTACCACAACAGTTTTATTCTGATAAGATGAAAAAAGAGACATTATTTATTTTATTACATTCTCAAAGGATTAAAAGTTTATTACTTGTAGCCAAAGTTTACTATTTTTGTCCGAGCTTACCACAGAAGAGTCCTCCCAAAGGTAAGATCTGTGTCAGGATGCTCGTTTCATAATATTACCTTTTAGATTGAGCCGCTCAGATTACAGTGCAGCACTGTTTTTACTGAGTATTAAGGTATTCTTGGACAAAACTTTCAAGTTATGTCTTCACCATTTTAAAGGCTGTTGTCCTGGGATGCTTTTGCTCCTGACAATCAAAATAAATGTTAACAGTGCATTTGGTGAAATCGCTGGAAAATTCTAGACCTCAGAAAACTCAAGAAACACCTACACTGAAATTAACAGTAATTCACTGTAGGTTTTTTGAGGTCTAGAAAATGTATTAAACATGGGTGACACAGTAGATAGCACTCTCACAGCAAGAAGGTTCCGACACCAGTTGATGGGGGTGGGACCTTTCTGTGTGGAGTTTGCATGTTCTCCCCATGTGTGCGTGGGTTCTCTCCAGGTACTCCGGCTTCCTCCCACCATCCAAAGACATGCACTGATAGGTCAATTGGTTAATCTAAATTGCTCATACTGTAGGTGGGAATGGGATAGTGATTGTTTGTCTCTATATGTCAGCCCTGCAATGAAATGGTGACATAAGTAGCTGGGATAGGCTCCGAGCGACCCTAGTGTGGATAAAGTGGGTTCAGATAATGAATGAATTAAACATGTGCCCTTTGCCATAGAGAAGACTCATCACTGGAATGGTTTTCATATTATATAGTAAAATAGCAATCCATAACAAAAATTCTTATTTATTTAAACAACAAAAGCTACAGATAAACTCTAAAAACAATTCCATCATGTCCTCAAGCATCATTTTTTGACATTTTATATATATATAAACACCAATGATGCTGCAATATGTGAAGTCTCTATTGACATGATGATGCTATATATCAGTGGTTCTCAACCTTTTTTTGGCTCATGACCCCATTTTAATGTCACAAATTTCTAGCCACCCCAGACATTCAAAATGGAGACATTTTTCTATTGGAGATGTCTTAGCGGGGCCAGGCGAGTGAAGAAATCTTTCCATTCTCTGTTCAGTTCGGTTTTCTGACTGCGACTGTGTCCTGACAGGTTGAAGCGTAGTCACATGATCGGGTCAATCAAGATATGCCCTCTCAGATATTATATCCTGCATTTTATTTGAACTTGATTTTTATAAGGAAAAATGTGTAGTTTTTAATTATAATGAAATATATATTGAATCATTAAAAAATATTTTGTATTAGATGTTTCTTTTTATTTTTATCAATTACTAGAAATTTCAGGTGACCCCAAGGTTGAAAAACACTGCTATATGGTATCTAGTTTATGCCTGAAACTAAGAGCGAATATTATAAAGGTGCACTTTTTATGGAAAAGTGAAGTCACTTTTCCAAGCTTAAATGCAGTAGAATGGTGTCCAGGTCGGTTCTCTGGGAATTGCATTGATAATTACAGCTGTCAGTCACTTATTTAAGCCTCCTACATGTATTAAAATGCTAGCAAGTAGCCAAAATCTGCATTTCCTTGGGTTTCCACGGGCCAAAAACACAGGCAAATAGTCGATGCAGACGTCTCAAGTCCACTCAGACCACTTAAATTATAATTTACTGAAAGGGGAATTATAATTCTTGCTCAATGACGCTAAACACTATCAAGCTGCAGCTTTGGGTTTCATCTCAACCTTAAAAAAAAAAAGCTCAGTTTCTCTGTGTATGATACAGCATGTGTTGACAGACTCTTGCGTCACAGCCTCATGTAAAAACCCATACCCCTTGATCCAAATCATGCAATAGTCTTCGTCACGAAAAGTTTAGAGTCTCAGGGATTATCATCAGTGTCTCCTGTCAGGACATGAGTTCAATTGTGTTGCATCCAGTGTCAACATCAGCAGAGATGGAGGTGGATGGGATGTGAGATGTGCCGCAAGGAACCGGCGTAAAGACAGTGAACACACATGTATGTACAGGCGTCAGCTCTGTGGCATGGGAAAGTCATTATCAACTCAATGACCTTTATTGCAAAAAAAATCAATCATTTATTTGCATGTTTAAAACTGTGAGAGTAGGGAGTGACTAAATAATGAATTTCTTTCTCATTGCTTTCTGTTCTCTTTTGGCACAGAGTTTGCAGGCAAAGCTATTCCGATAGTAATGAAAATAAATATAGGCCTTGGGAATCCGTGTTCATTCCAAGAGCTATTCATCTATGAAGCAACCCTGTTCTTATATAAGCGTCCCTATTTGGATTCAGTTCACATCATAGTTTATTTAACTTGATTTCCCTAAAAAGGGCCCTGATTGGGTTGCATAAGGACCCTGAGGAGAAGAAGAAGAAGATTCAGTAGGGTAAAGACAGGGTGAGAGAATATTTAGAGGGGTGTTTTGAATTCTGGTTTTAGTTCTCCAAGAGGGGAACTTGGTTTGGCAGCAAGGAGTTTCACTTAAATTATATAAAACTGTTGGAATCTTCAATGAAAAGGAGCGGCGAAAAACAAATCATCACTGTCATCACCATCATTTGCAACTTTGTCATCATCGGCTACATCATGTTCTTCCAATCCAAGGCCAGAGAACGTAACTTACATCTGTTCGTCTCAGCAGGAGAGCAATTGTAGCAAGTTCTATTCCGAGGCTAATTTAAGGTTAATAGTGAGAATTGGCAGGTTTAACAAATGTAGATACAATGCAGTTGAATATGGCCAGATTGTAATTCCCCCTCTTGGAACTTTCTCCCAGCTTTCCTCACCTTACACCTTGAATGTTCGAGTAAGTGGTTTCTTTTGGGAATTGAAATTGAAAGGAAGTAGTTATCCAGTTTTCCAAATGGAGCATTTTCAACTACAAACCCCAAAAGAGAGGAAGGAGAAAATTCCCAGAATCAACACTTTGTCATATTTGAACAACAGAAACAGAATATATGTGCGAAGTTTCCAGACCCAAAATATCTACGGTGAGAACTATTATGTTGCAATGCACATTGCCACAGTTAATGTTTTCTTGGGTTTAAGCATGGAAAAACAACTTTTGTGGGGTTAGAAATGGGCTAAAATAAGAAAGTTACATGACAAAAACTTAGAAAAACAATCGCAGTGTAACCCTTCAGTTGGAAATGAGACATAAACACTAGTCACTGCTCATTCGATATCAGTACAGGATAGATATGTGTGTAAATATGCTCTTATTTGTACGTGTTTGTCAGATGTGTCACCTTAATATTTGATAGTGTAGGTTTTGTTCCACTATCAGGGACAAACCAAGACTGTCAGAAAACTGTTTTTGTTCCTGTTATGTATTATATTGGATTATATTTTGTTGGGCTTGTGTCCATTGTATTTTCTTTTGCTGCTATTTTTTTTTTTTTTTTTTTTTTCACTCCATGTGCTTGCTCTTTTTTTTTTTTATTAATCATTTTTATTTTTACTTACAAAATCATAACAACAAGAAGAAACTACAAGTCACCAGAAATAAAAAAAAAAGGCAAAAACAAAAAAAAAAAGACAATAGCTACAAAGGAAAAACAAAAAAACCCAAAAACTGATACATGACAATAGGCAACAACCAAGACAATAGACGAAAATCCTGTTCTTTATCAAAATAAAAATTGACAGACATTTTCAAAACTGCTATTTTTTTCCCCAAGACCTTGACTTTATGTACTTTTATACTTGTGTGCCTACTTTTTTGGTTGAGATTGTACCTGTTGTGTGTAGTAGAAAAGTTCTTTTTTTTAAAATAAATAATCAAATTTTTTATTGATTTTTATATCATTTTAACAACTAACGCTTTGCACTATACACACCCACTACACAACCAGGGCAATAAAACAGAAAACCTGTAATAGCATTACATCACAATAATATTGAAATAAAATTAAAAAAAAAGAAATAACACATCTTGACAAAAATAGAAAAAAGATAAGATACAGAATAAAAAAAATAAACAATTTCGGGTGGGATTTATGCATGACATTATTATTTTTACTACGGGGCACTAGTCAGTTGAAATTCAATAAAATGTAGGAAGTGGGACCAGGAACAGTTAATTTTAATAAATGTATGAATGAATGCGAGCATAATTCGAAGTAAATTATATATTTTACTGACAGAAACATTTTCAAAACATATGAAAATCGCAAAAGTGCATGGATGTCACACAAACAAGTTTCCCTAAAATCATTCCAGTACCGACCGCTTACTAAAATCATAAAGTTTTTTAGATGCTTTCCTCATGTGTTTCTTATCTTACAAGATCATGCACCTTTGAGCATATTCTAACTTTTTCCCATACTTTATCAAGCCTTTCACACAAAATCCCAGACTTTTAAAAACCGGAATATTGAAACGCTGTTTTCCACACCCTGAAGGCTTTCTAGACCTGTGCGAACACCCTGATGTCCAGTCGTGGAAAAAATTATTAGATCACCCTTGTTTTCTTCAGTTTCTTGTTCATTTTAATGCCTGGTACAACTAAAGGTACATTTGTTTGGACAAATATAACGATAACAACAAAAATAGCTCAGAAGAGTTTAATTTCAGAGCTGATATCTAACCATTTTCCATGTTTTCTTAATAATAACCAAAATCACTTCAGTTCTTACATCAATACCTATGGCATCGTACTGACAGAAACAGTGCTTTTAGGCATTCCATGTTTTCTTTTCTGTCTGTTTTAGTCACGATACACACAGGAGTTAGTACTGGATTGCATAACCATTGTTTCTGATGACTTTTGATGGTCTAATTATTTTCTCTGCGACTGTATTTTTGTGTACTAGTCACTATTTTTTCAGTTTTGATACAATGACCTTTGAATTTACTCTGGGCCTCTATGAACACCTACATGATCAGTGAATTAAATCTAAGAAAATACCTGATTTACACTGAGAAATGCCAATAATATTAGGTATTCAAAACAAGGAAACTTGAACAAATTCTACAATTAAATGGCAAACGTTTATGGATTTTTTTTTTTTGAGACAATGTAATTCCCTTCCCCCTCCCTTTTTTTTTTCTTTATTACTTACCAGTTTAATTATTTTTTAATTATTTTATTCAGACTATGTCTTAGTATTCTTTTCATTGTATTGTTTGTCAGGTTTCATTGTTATTTGTTCCTAAAAAAAAATGCAAATCTGAAAGTAATGGTGTTTATAAACCTGGTTAATGTTGACATCAGTGTGTTATGGTATTAGTATGTACCTTTCATTTTCTTGTATGCACATCAATAAAAATATGAAACAAACAAAAAAAAAAGAAATACCAATAATTTTTTCTGCAACTGTACAGGGTGGGGAAGCAAAATTTACAATGAATATTTAGTTGTTTTTCCTCAGCAGGCACTACGTCAATTGTTTTCAAACCAAACATATATTGATGTCATAATCATACCTAACACTATTATCCATACCTTTTCACAAACTTTTGCCCATATGAGTAATCAGGAAAGCAAACGTCAAAGAGTGTGTGATTTGCTGAATGCACTCGTCACACCAAAGGAGATTTCAAAAATAGTTGGAGTGTCCATAAAGACTGTTTATAATGGAAAGAAGAGAATGACTATGAGCAAAACTATTACCAGAAAGTCTGGAAGATACTATTAAAGAAGAATGGGAGAAGTTGTCACCCCAATATTTGAGGAACACTTGCGCAAGTTTCAGGAAGCGTGTGAAGGCAGTTATTGAGAAAGAAGGAGGACACATAGAATAAAAACATTTTCTATTATGTACATTTTCTTGTGGCAAATAAATTCTCATGACTTTCAATAACTAATTGGTCATACATTGTCTTTCAATCCCTGCCTCAAAATATTGTAAATTTTGCTTCCCCACCCTGTATATGTGGAAATTCCCATGTCCTCCATTGCATGTGCAGACCTCTTCTCACCCCTTTGCCTCTTTATGTAACATTTTCAAGATCCACCGTATAATAGTAACCCTACCATAACATCTTAAACACTTTTTAATCCAATGCATAATGTCTGGCTGGTTTCCTATATTTCATACCCTTCTTCTCAGAGCTTGACCTGATGTTACAGGCCTCAGCTGTGAAGCAGCAAATCATGAATGACGCGATACCAGTACAGATAAACCGTCGCTGCTATGCTTCATTCATCCATTTGCATGTCTATCCCTAAAGGACACGCCCAGAAAAAGCCCATGTTAAAATCTAAAAGCACTTCACTACGTCGGCTAAATGACTGAATCACAGACGGCTCTCTTTTATGGCTCCCTCTGGGTCTGATTCATCAAACTGAATCAGCCAAATGGTGGCTGATAAGAGAGGCCGTCTGGAAACAGTGGTACCAGACACCACAGGCGATGGTCAGCCACAGATGCTGAATAACAGCCTGTCTGAAGACTGAGAGTCAAAGCCCTGTGATTAGACAATCATCTGAAACAGAAACGGAAAATCTATCAAAAAGAGCTCTGGTGTTGTGTTAAACGTACCACAGAGAGATTACAGGCCATTTTGTCCGCTGATGTTTGTAAAAGGTTTATCAAGTGGAATATGTCACATTCCAGTAAAGTTACATTTTAGTCCAACACAAGTAAAGAATATGTCCGTTTGGATGAAAGGTCACATGTATAAAGCAGATGTTTTCATATTTGTGCTGTTTCATTTTGGTTCCCTCCCGTCTGCATGTTCGCCAAACTCCTCCACCACCGTCTGTGTGAGGTCATTAACCCTTTATAGTTCACTCATAGAAATACTCTGAAATTAAATATCTCAACGGTCAGTGTATCTTTTTGTAATTGGATTGTCATTTCAGAAACAAAAGAAAACTTAGTGGTTAATTGATTTTCGTTTTAAAATATAAGAATTAAAATTGAATTTCGACACGTTTTTCTTCTTCTGTGTCAGAACAGATAAACCAGTGTTTTTCAACCTTGGGAATGGGACCCCACGTGGGGTCACCTGGAATTCAAATGGGGTCACCTGAAATTTCTAGTAATAGTTAGAAAAAAAAAAACTAATCAAAAATATATGGTGAGTTAAGAGAGACAATCACAATCCATAAAAGGCATGACAAACTGAAACTGAAGCACTGCGGTACTGTATATCTGTCAAATGTTCATTGTGGTCGGTTTCAGATGCTGCAGCTCTTTCACAATTCAGTTTGAGTTATTGTTTGTTCAGTATTAATTGTCAGCCTTGTAAATCCCAGCTGGACTGACTGTACATATCCTGACCAAGGAAAATAAAATTCTCACTTTGTGCAGTAATCTACACCTGGCTTTTCTGCCTCTGTCCACATTATATAGACTAAACGTTGTCTAAAATTAACATTTGTTTGCAATATAGCATAGCAAACTATTACATGATCAAAAACAAATTAATTTTAGCAAAACAATTCTCCGCTTTGAATGTCTGTGGTCACCAGAAATGTTTGATAATAAAATGGGGTCACGAGCCAAAAAAGGTTGGGAACCACTGAGATAAACCAAATTTAAAAAAAAAAAATGGATTGATTTTCATTTTCTCTTTCTAATAACAAAAAATAAGCTACTACCTGACAGAAATGGAAAAACAGACCAAAAACAACTGTTTTTTTTCTTTTTTTTTTATTTTCAGAGACCGGATGCATTCATTTTCAAGGAAAGAGCACTAATGCCTCGGTCACAAAGATTCTTACAAACAATGGGTTTGTACGAATCATCCGGTTCGTACGAAATCTGGAGTTCGTAGTCATTCGTGGAGGGAGCATGTCTATAATGTCCAGATTTTGTACAAACCCAATGTGTTTAGTATTGGTGCTTATTCTGGTGTAATTCAATTCTTCAAGGAAACAATCATTTAAAAAAAGAAACAAAAAATTGCCTTTTTCAACAATATCATGACATATTGTGTTGTGATCCTAGTATTGTGATTTGCATCGTAATGCTAGATTCTTGCAAATACACACAGCTACTTGTAATATATGCAGAAATGACCAAAAATTGTCACTTGCCCAATAAAGTGTTAAGTCTGTTTCCATAATTGTGCTGTCTTCACTGTTCAGGCAGAGGTGGACCTTACAGACCCTGCAGACCAGGGGTGTCGAACTCATTTTAGTTCAGGGGCCACCTTCAGCTAAATTTGATCTGAAATGGGCTGGACCAGTAAAATAATAACATAATAATATATAAATAATGTCAACTCCAAACTTTTCTCTCTGTTTTACAGCAAAAAAAGTTAATTTACATTTTGAACAGGTTTACGTCTACAAACTATCCTTTCAAAAGATGTGAATAACATGAACAAACTGAAAAAATAAGTGTAATTTTAACAATATTCTGCCTCAGTTTATCATTTACACATGTGCATTATAAGTTACAGATCACAGTGGATCTACAAACACACAAAACATTTAGTAACAGGCAGAATATTGTTAAAATTTAACTTGCTTCTCTTAAGACGTTTCAGGTTATTCGCGTTTTTTGCAAAATTATACTTTGTTTTAGTGTAAATACATGAAAATATTTACATTTACAAAGAGAAACATTCAGAGTTGTCATTATTTATATGTTATTATGATCGTATTTTACTGGTCTGACCCACTTGAGATTGAATTGGTCTGAATGTGGAACCTGAACTAAAAGGATTGTTAATATCTTAGTGTAATTTTTGCATTTCACAAATTCATCCCAAGGGCCAGACTGGACCCTTTGGTGGGCCGGATTTGGCCCCTGGGCCGCATGTTTGACACCTGTACTGTAGACCATACTGGACCTGAGACTGTTGCCTTACTGTAACTGTTGCCGTCACTGTCATGGTGCACCTCCGCTGCAGGCTGCATGCATTTTTTCTTCTTGGCAGATGCACAAAATGGGCTCCATATTTAATGTGCGCAGAAATGACCAAAAACAGTCACTTGTTTGATAAAGGGTTAACAGAAAGTGTAAAAGGCTGCTTTAAACAGGCTATGAGGTCTGAAAAAACACAGTTATTTGTTACGTCTTTACACAAAATGCAACAAAACTTCCAGTAATTTAAGATCCATTTCCTTTATTTGTATTGTAACAATCTAATTTTCTGTTTCTGGGAGAAGGAGCCTGGGCATCAGGAATCTCCAGCTCCATCAGCGCTTGAATTTATCAAAATAAAACACTTGGATGCAAGAGTTGAATCAGACTCTTGAATCTCAGCGAAGCATGTCAAGGAATTTGGCAAAAATATGAGTCATAGCAAAACGATCGGCTTTTAGAGGAAGATTATCGGAGTATGTCTGCTTTCACACGACCATTTAGGTTTTATTAATGTTACCCTCTTGGATCGTTCATGATGCACACATACCTGAGTAAAATATAATATCTTAAAAAAGCTCCTCGTGGCAAATACTGACAGGAAATGACAAGAAACCGGAGTCTAATCGAGGACCTTCCCATGACTGGTTGTATCATAGAAGATTTTTTGCAGATACTTGGCCCCCAAACCCTCTGTGGTCAGTACATCCAAAGTAAATTTGGAGCTGCAGTGGAGTGAAATGAAAACCCAAGAGCTATACTGATGATTTATTCAGAAAGAGTTCTCACACTGCAGACAACAACTGCTGTTCCAATAAAAGGGACGCGAACACAAGGGTGACCTCCCGACCCCTAGAAACCAGTATCGTCATGTAAAGTCCCAGACTGGCCTGACCGCACTCTTAACACCCCCAGACAGGTGCGTGGCAGGGGGGAGTGTGAGAATCCCTGCAAGTGTGACGACAATGGTGAGAGATCGCTAACACCACAGGCTTAATGTATAGTTTCCAAGGTCAAGCTTTTTCTCCCACACGTCTCGTCTGGTGAATAACCCTCTGTGCAGCGCGGCATTCGGTCTGGCTGCTCATCCGGATGCCGGCGCGATTACCACGGGGATACTGCGGCTGGATTCCTGAGTGGCCGCTGTGACATTTCAGGATTAGTCATGATGGCTGATAGCATGAGCGTCTGTTAATTGCATTATCAATGGACAGTACTGTCTGTTCTGTCTTCCCGTCCATTGAGGCAGACATGGAGTGAACTGTTATGGAAGTAGCGGTCTTAAAAAGAACTCCAAAAAAGAGCAAGTACCTCAAGTTTGACGATATTATACCCTAGTCTTCTTCTTTTGTGACAGTTCCCCAATGATTTTTTCTGTCTATTTAACCTTTCTCAGGTGATTTATCACCATTAATCATGCTATTGCCCTCTGTATTTTGTGTTTTCTCGTGTAAATCATGTATTTTGCTATATTTAATTTACTGATCATGTAGATCACAGGTGTCAAACATGCGGCCCGGGGACCAAATCCAGCCCCCCAAAGCATCCAGTCTGGCCCCTGGGATGAATTTGTGAAATGCAAAAAATACACTAAGATATTAACAATCCTTTTAGTTCAGGTTCCACATTCAGACCAATTCAATCTCAAGTGGGTCAGACCAGTCAAATACTATCATAATAACATAGAAATAATGACAACTCCAAATTTTTCTCTTTCAAAATGTAAATATTTTCATGTATTTACACTAAAACAAAGTATAATTTTGCAAAAAAAATGTGAATAACCTGAACAAATATCAACAACCTGAAATGTCTTAAGAGAAGTAAGTACAATTTTAACAATTTTATGTCTGTTATTGAATGTTTTGTGTATTTGTAGATCCACTGTGATCTGTAAGTTGTAATGCACATGTTTAAATGATAAACTGAGGCCGAATACTGTTAAAATTACGCTTACTTTTTCCAGTTTGTTCATGTTACTCACATTGTTTGAAAGGATAATTTGTAGACGTAAACTTTTTCATAATGTAAATTTACTTTTTTGCTCTGAAACATAGAGAAAAGTTTGGGGTTGACATTATTTATATATTATTATGTTTATATTTTATATTATTTTACTGGTTCAGCCCACTTCACATCAAATTTAGTTGAATGTGGCCCCTGAACAAAAATAAGTTTGACACCCCTAATGTAGATGTTCATAAAAGCTAAGATTAAATTTGAGGGTTATATCCAAAATAGAGAAAACTTAAGAAAAAGTGACTTTTTTAGCAAAATATATCATTAACTGAGCATAAACCCAGTGTCTCCATCCACAGTAATTTATCGAACTCCATGGGTTTTACTGGCAAATCAATAGTCGCTTTTCCATTGAACCTCAAACTGTACGAATATAACTTGCACATAAAAATGTACCCAATGGAAAAATGACAATTTCACCAAACTCTCGTTTTTCGATTAAAAGTTTTTGCGCTGGCAAGAGGTAGTTTTTCGGGCATAGCACAATTAGTATTTCATGCAAAACTGCAGTGGAAAGACCTTTTTCCACAATTAGAGTCACGTGAATAAAAAAACCCAGATGTTGACAGACGTTACAACAAGCAAAGAAGAAGAGTTTTAAAAGAAACATGGCGCGGGATGTGTGGACACACCAGGAAACTGTATAATTTTAAAATTTAGTACAGGAAAAAGGGGTAATACATAATAATAATAAATAAATCTGTAAATCAACACCATATTTATGTTCGTCGCCATGTTTGTGGAATGACTTCTCGTGTCATCTCACGATAATAAAACAAATCATCGCACTTGTGATTTAATGAAAAAACTGACATTAAGCACTTCTGTTCTTTCGACATTTAGTAAATATCGGAAAAGTTTTACCTATATGTCCAATGGAAAAGTGACTAATATTGTAGAAGATGACTGTTTCCACATTCACTATGAAGCCTCTGAACATCCAAATGGGTCATATCTGATGACCGTGAAAAGATGAAAAACTGTATTTTACGCCAATTATTTACATTTATTGATAGGTTTAGTGGATCAACAGGTATTAAACAGTTTATATCTGTAGATGGTTTAGGTCGGTGATGGATGTTTGGGTCTTCATGGGTTAATGACTCAGAAGTAAATAATACCACAACAATATATTTGTGTGACAGCTTTAGTCGCTTTTCAGATTACAGCCCATAATTTCATTCCTAAAGCATTATTTTTTCATGCCTTAGTTATTGTACCCACAAAAACATCCCTATTCCATCTCTTACCGTTGAACCGTTGCTTTCTCACTACTTAAATACCATTGATTTTGTGCATTTTAATATTATCATTGGTGTTTCACAGAATTTCTCCTGATGCTTGTAGGTCCACGTAAAGATATTTGTCAAAAGAACTTGCTTTTTTTCAACTCAGTTCATTTTTTAGGCATTTTATAAAAATTCACTATGTTTATCTTACAGAATATGAAGCGTTGCGGTAGATTAGCCATCAAAAAGTAACATATACATTAATGCAGCAGTCGAAATAAAGTCAAAAAACATCCTAAATAGTAATAATAATAATAATAACCATTTTAACCCTTTCATGCATACTGGTCACTACAGTGGACAGCTATTCTACAGCTGTTCTCTTGTATATTCATGGATTTTGTTGTTTTAGTTCCATATCAGCCGACACATTGGGCACTCATGCACCATCCCATACAATGCAATTGATACCATTACTGTAACTTTTCTATTCTTCATAAAATTGATCTGCAGTAGCATGTTTAAGCTTCAAGTAATTGCTTATTATTTTTATTAGACTGTAATTAACAACAAAAAGTTTTTTTTTCATATTATCTCCATGAAATGAGTAATGACTAGTATTAGAGTTTGTTAAAATGTGACAAAACATCAGATTAGCAGCATGAAAAATGTTTTTATTTCATAGTTTTCACACAGCATATCAGTAAATACATGTTTCTTTGCTTCAAAAATTGAGTGCACGGTGTCCAGCTGAGTGGGTTTTTTTGCAACTCCATGAAAAATAGATTCATAAAAAAATTTCAAATGCTTTGGGTTTTTTTTTAATCCAATCCAACTTTATTTGTAAAGCACAGTGGAGTAAAGTACTGTGCAGAAAAATAAATAAAAAACAAAATAGAGTAAAATACAAGAATAGATTAAAAGACATAGAACAACTGTAAAAATAAATAAATAAAAATAATGATAGATAGATAGATAGATAGATAGATAGATAGATAGATAGATAGATAGATAGATAGATAGATAGATAGATAGATAGATAGATAGATAGATAGATAGATAGATAGATAGATAAAAATACAGAAGAATAGATAAAACCTAAATAAAAGAATAAAATACAAGAATAGATTAAAAACATTTTAAAAAATTGTACAATTAATGTCAAATTTAAGAAGCATAAAAACACTCAGTAAAAACATCTTGATTAAGGTTCTCATAATTCATGCATGAAAGGGTTAATACACAGTGACTTCTTTATATTTTATTTTAAATATGGTGTTGAATGCTGTACTTTTACCTATTGCACTGCAGTGTTTTCACATGTGGTGTCAGTAATTTGTGGATGGAGATTATTCTTTCGATGGGGGGGTGGGTGCAGATTACTTCATATCAAACCCTGTAAATCTGTAAAACATTTTTGGATTCCTCATCTTCTTTCTTCTTCCAGCGCATTTCTCAGGTGCGGCTCTGAGTTCAGACGTAGTTTGAAGCCTTAATCCTCAGAGGATCAGAGCAGAGATGGGAGGTGATGGACAGTGAGAACCATGTGGACTACGAGATCCTCCTCTAAAGCCCCAGCGATTCTGGGATAAGACAAAGGTCTGCCAGGGCGTCTTAGTGGAGTGCGAGGAAACATGTTAAAACCATGCACCAATGTGAAAAAGGACCCTCATCTTCTCAACATCTGCAGCCACTCACAGTTTCCATGTTCTGACTTGATGAGCCACAACACATGTTGGGTCTGAGAGAACACTTATACAAACGCACACACACACACACACACACACATGCACAACCAAATGAGGGCGGCAGGGCTGGTGTGTGTCTGTGTTTGTGTACACTGGAGGCAGGGGAGAGATGTTCTTGGCCGAAGCACAATCAGGAATCAGACATGTAGCTTTGCCAAGGACAAGTTTAACTCTATTCTGCTTATTTTTGGCAGCAGTGGCCCGAGTAAATCACAGTGCTGCTTTATTGGCAATCGCTGACAAGCTGCCACGGGCTGCAGCCCAGCTCCTATCCGCTCACTACGTCAACAAGACCGCATGCCGTTCAAGGGTCAAAGGTCACGCAGAAACATAACTCCAGGCCATCGCAGCAGTATTAGAAGAGCAGAGCAGCAGTTAAGGCCCAAAATATATTCTTATGCATCTGAAAAAGTTAGACAGCTGTCTTTTTTTGTCAAGCACTCACTAGAAAGTAATGTATTCTGATACTGAATAATGGTTTAAGAGCTTCTTTCAGACAGCGCCTCGAGAAGAAATGTGGTCATTGTATGCTTCTGCGAACCCCCAGATATGTTTAATGTCAACGTTTGCGAACCGAAAACCTGTTTCATCTTAACATTTTGACATGCATTCATATCTGTGTTGTAGTGTTTCACCTGATCCATAACTTTTTGGCTTTTTGTGACTATTGTTTTTATTTGGTAGTGGTTTATTGTTCTTATTTATCTATTTTATTTATTTATTTATTTTGTTGTTTTTAATTGTATGGCTTTTTAATCTATTCTTGTATTTTATTTTTTTTATTTGGGTTTTATTTTTTCCTCTGTATAGTACATTCTTCTTTTTTGTACAGTTTCTGTCTTTAAATCGATTCTGTATTTTATTCTTCTATTTTGGTTTTAACCCTTTCATGCATAGCGGTCTCTACAGTGGACAGTTACTCTACAGCTTTACTCTTGTATATTCATAGGGTTTTGTTGTTTTAGTTCCATATCAACCAACACAGTGGACACTTATGCATCATCTCACAAACTGCAATTCATACCATTATTGTAACTTTGCTGTTCTTGATTGGTTCTTGAGTGGAAATCAATTGTTAATATTTATTTTTTGCATATTATCTCCATGAAATGAGTAATAACTAGTATTAGAATATGTTAAAATGTGAGAAAACATCAGATTAGCTGCATTAAACATGGTTTTATTTCACTGTTTTCATATCACTTTATGATATTGGATTTTAAATACATGTTTCTTTGCTTCAAGAATAAAATTCATGGTGTAGCTGAGTGGACATTTTTGTAACTCCATGAAAAACAGGTTGATTTAAAAAAAAAAAAAAAAAAATCAATCACATTGTTTTGTTTTTTTCATGCCTAAAGAGGAATAAAAACACAAATCTTGATTAAGGTTCTCATAATTCATGCATGAAAGGGTTATTTATTCTTCCGTACAGCACTTTGGTCCGCTGCATTTGTTTTAAAGTGCTTTATAAATAAAGTTGGATTGGATTGAATTGGGCTTGGTACCGGAGGATTCACAAAATGAAAGATTGTACCCATTCAAGACCGACTCAATCATGATATATGTTTAGGTTTAACAATAAAAGTGCCCGAGGGATAGGAAGCGATCATGGTTTGGTTCAACTATGAATGAATGAATGAATTTATTTTGGTTTGTATATCAATCATTGCACGTAGAATAATTACAATAAACACAAAAATTAGAAAAGGAATAGGCCAGAAGCAAAAGCTTTTTTTTTTTTTTTTGCCTATCCTTTTCACCTGATACACTGCTTACATCAAATTAAATGTGTACAGCACTCAGCATTCACACCATAAAAAAAAAAAATAAATAAAAAATCAACAACTACAAAAACATCTCAATTCAATATTCCTAAACAATTTTTAACTTTGAAGGCATTTTTTTAATCAATTATAGTGGATGGAGACATTTGTTTTGTGTTCAGTTAATGATAAATTTTGCTGCAAAGGTGTCTTTTTTCTTCAGTTTTTTGTTTTTGATATAATAATCCTAAACTTTAATGTGAGTTTTTATGAACATCAACATGATCAGTAAATTAAATATAGGAAAACACCTGATGTTCACTGAAAAAACACAAAATACAGAGGATAATGTCATAATAAATGGTGATAAATCACTCAAGAAAAGTTGAATATAGAGAGAAACTTGTAGTCAAGGTAAGGCAGGTTTATTTATATAGCACATTTCATGTACAGAACAATTCAAAGTGCTTTACATAAAACATTGAAAGCATTACAGCAGAAGCAATAAAAAGTATAGGCAGGAGAAAAACAATCAAAACAAAACATAATCAGATTAATGGATAAAACAGATAAAAAGATAAAACAGATAAGCAGATAAAACAGATAAAAACTTTAAGCTTGAATAAACGAATGAATTGTGAGCTTTTTTTTGGTAGAATTCTTTTAAGATTTTCATAGAAGGTTATAATTTTAACTAAAGTAGATAATAACTAAACACATGAATGCGACTGTTGGTAAAATAAAGGAGCATTCCACCAACTTTAGACACTACTGTCAGTTTAGTCACAACATAGAGCATATCTGGTTCATTTTCTGGCTTCCTGTTGTGATTCTTTTGGTCATTTGTGAGGAGAACCTTTAGAGTAGCTGATACAAACCAGCTTTGGATGTGTTCCTTTGTGACTGGAACAGGATCCGACCAGAGCTAAATGTAGCTGTACCAACAGTTTGTCAGAAAGAGACTTATTAGATCAATCTGCACAAGTCCTCGTCCTGTATTTACTTTCTTACTCCTACACTCGTACGTCTTTTAACACTGGCAGTCAGAGCTGTGATAGAAAACATTCACAAAACCCCTAAAAAGTCGATGAGAAACTATTCATTCACTTGGAAATCACCAATCTTAACATGAAAACAAAACACATAATGATGCCAAATTATCTGGTATCAAAGAACCACAGCAGCTTTTCTTCTTTTAAAGTGTTTCTACTAATGTTAAGGAAGCTAGCACTATCACCACCGGAAAAATATTTAACCCATAAAGACCCAAACATCCACTGGCTACCAAAATCATGTACTGATACAAAATGTTAAATACCTGTTGATCCACTAATCTTATTAATATGTGTAAATAATTGTTGCAAAATACAGTTTTTCATCTTTTCATGGTCATCAGATATGACCCATTTGGATGTTCAGAGGCTTCGTAGTGAATGTGGAAACAGTCGTCATCTACAATATTAGTCACTTTTCCATTGGGCATATGGGTAAAACTTTTCTGATATTTACTAAATGTCGAAAGAACAGAAGTGCTTAATGTCCGTTTTTTCATTAAATCACAAATGCGATGATTTGTTTTATTATCGTGAGATGACACGAGAAGTCATTCCACAAACATGGTGACGAACATAAATATAGTGTTGATTTACGTTCAGAGGCTTTGTAGTTACCATGGAAACACCATCATCATCTTCTACAACATTGATTCACCAGTGAAACCCATGGAGTTTGATAAATGACAGTGGATGGAGATGCTTGGTTTATGTTCAGTTAATGATAGATTTTACCAAAAAAGTCAGTTTTTCTTCAGTTTTCTTTTTTTTTTTTTTTTTAAGTTCAATTAAACTTTATTTATAGAGCACATTTCATGCACGAGGCAGACTCAATGTGCTTCACAAAAGGTATATAACAGAAATAAAAAAAACAAAACAGGGCTCTATAGAATTAATTGGATATGAAAACAAACAACATTCAAATAAACAGGAGCAGAAGGGAATGGATTAATGTCCTGGGCATCCCCAGTCCTTAGATCCTCCTTCTCGGCAAGAAAAAACTCCAAAAACCCAGTGGGAAAAGAAACCTCTGGGAGAACCACAGTGAAGGAGAGACCTACCCCCATGGATGGACAGGCTGTAGATGTAGTTCCAGTCTGTAAAGATACAGTAGGGTGGGGGTACATGAGGGGTCCATCTAGTCAGAAGAGACAGGTGACAGGCTGTTTTTGGTATATTCAGTCATTCATTTTCTTAACTCGCTTTACCCTCACTAGGGTCACGGGGGTCACTTGGAGCCTGTCCCAGCTACTTATGGGCAAAAGCAGGGTACACCCTGGACATGTCACCAGTTCATCGCTGACATATAGAGAAACAATCACTCTCACTTTTACATCTATGGGCAAATTTAGATTAACCCATTAACCTACACTGGTCTACAAGGAAAATGCTTCCAGAATAAAAGTAATTAAATTTTACCACATGAGAGTCACTGATAAAGAAAAATCAAGTCAAAAATGCTGGTTGGCTGAACTTTCCAAGATACAGCCTTGGGTCGAAATGTGAAATTCAAGAATTAACGAGAGAATGGGTTTGACTCAAAAGGAATATTTGTCTCAGAGCTGCAAGATCTACTTCAAAACACTGTCTGCACATTAGAATACATTCACTTTACAGGTTCTATTTAGTGGAAGATTTATAAAACTATTATACAGATGTACATAAACCAATATATATGTGTAATAACACTTAATCATATACCTTGAAAACATCAGCAAACCGGCACTTTTGTCATTTATTTTCCAATTAATCTTATTAAAATACATAACATTTAGCACATTTAATCTCTGAAGCAAATCATTTCTAAAAAAAATTGTAGACCAGTGCTATCAGTATATGTCTTTGGATGGTGGGAAGAAGATGGAGTACCCAGAGAGAACCCACACAGACACGGGGAGAACATGCAAACCCCACACAGAAAGATCCCACCTCTTTTCTGGGGGACTGGGACTGGTGTTGGAGTTGAACTCAGGACCTTCTTGAGTGCTATCCAATGCACCACTGTGTCGCCCTGTTGGTATAATAACCCTTAAATTTAATTGAAGTTTTTATGGACATCAATCACGATCAGTAAATTAAATGAAGGAAAATACCTGATTTTTACTTATTAATGCAAAATACTGAGAATAATATTAGAATAAATGGTAATGAATCACTTAGGAAAAGTAAAAAATACAGAACTAGAAAAGCACTTGGAGAGCGCAGACCTCCGCCAAGGCAGATCAGCCCCCCTGCATCATCACCACCAAAATTTAATCATTTGTTTACTTGTGCCAGATTCAACATTTCCTGAAAGTTTCATCAAAATCCGTCCATAACTTTTTGAGTTATCTTACTAATAGATAGACGAACAAACAAAAAATCTACCCCCCCAATCACCACCAAAATTTAATCATTTGTTCCTTGTGCCAGTATCAACATTTCCTGAAAATGTCATCCAAATCCGTCCATAACTTTTTGAGTTATCTTGCTAACAGACAAACAAAAACAAACACACAGACAGACAGACAAACCCACATGAAAACATAACCGCTGTCGTTTCACTTGGCGGAGGTAAAAAAAACCAACCAAAAAATCATGTGGGAACTGACACAAAAGTAACACTGGGTCTTTATGGGTTAATTATTTTCTTTCAGTTGTTGCAACATTTTTTGGAGTTTTCACATTAATTTATCCAACACAAGTTTGTTCCTGATAGGGTCCTGGTGGGTGTTAAGGAGTAGAAGTGATAACAATGTTTCTCCAGTGATTAGAGTATCATTACAGGAGGATTAGATGTAAGATCATCCAGGAGGTTACACTGAAGACAGCTGTGATGTGTAGGGGTGGTCTGATGGTCCTGGGAACCGAAGGCCTCGACTGAAACACACAACTAAAAACACAATAACGTCATTTAAAGTGTGAGAAAAGTCCAAACCCGCTGCTAGCTCAGAAACAGTGTTGTGTCTGGGAGCGGGACATGTGGTGGGCAGGCGGTTCAGGACATTTTGGCTTCAAACTACTCTCAGCGGTGGAGTCAAGTGTCTGCAGTGTCACCGCTGCAATTCATGCAGAGCTGTAACCAAACCTGCTCTCCGGGGAGCACTGGGCAACCGCCGCTTCAGTGTGTGTCACTGGAGGTAATGTGTGGTATGTATGCATGTGTGTGAGGAGGAACGTGAGAAAGCCGAGTGGAATCCCACAGGTTGGGATTTACAGACCTGTGGGGTAAAACACACTGCAGGCCAGACGGCGTACGCTGCACTGCAAATGTTCAGATGGAGACGTGACACTGACCAGGCAGCCTGAGTCCTGGACATATGGACACTGTTACGCATATTCTGGTCAGTTGGCGGTTTTTATTTCCATTATCGCACATTGGTTTGTGATGTAAATGTCAGAGACGGTTTTTCACAAGAGTTGAAACACATTCCACCAATGACGGGAACATGACATGAAACCGATTCATAGGAAAGTAGAGGTCTTTTTGTAATAGTTTGTGTAACATTAAGTGTCTCCTCAGATTTAGGTTAGAACGTCAGGCCGATTATGAGCATGATTTTAACACGATGACACATCAGGCCCATTTGGACTCAACCGTTTTTTTTTTGTTTTTTTTTTTACCTCCGCTAAGGAGGTTATGTTTTTGTCGGCGTTGGTTTGTCTGTCTGTCTGTTTGTGTGTGAGATAACTCAAAAAGTTATGGACGGATTTGGATGAAAATTTCAGGAAATGTTGATACTGGCACAAGGAACAAATGATTAAATTTTGGTGGTGATCAAGGGTGGGGGGGGCCCACTGATCTGCCTTAGTGGAGGTCTGAGCTCTACGAGTGCTTTTCTAGAAAAGACAGCGTGGCCCCCCGTGGCCCCTCCACCCCCGATCATCACCAAAATTTAATCATTTGTTCCTTGTGCCAGTATCAACATTTCCTGAAATTTTCATCCAAATCTGGGGCACTGATCTGCCTTGGCGGAGGTCTGCGCTCTCCGAGTGCTTCTAGTTTTGTTCGTTTTATTTCGAATATCAACATTTACAACCAAAAACTACAAGGAAAAAAATAAAAAAGAGAAAAAAAACATTTGAAAAGGAGTGGGATGAAGTTCAATTTATATACTCCCACCCCCTTACCCCATCTTTTTCTACTGACCATAAAGTCCCATGTCAGTTCCTCAACATAACTTAACAAATCTTACACATATCAACTGAGTCGACGCTAGCAACTGTGGGCCCCCTGACAGCAAAATGTTGTGGGCCCTTCATAAAATAGAGTCTCTATCAATTTGTCAGAGTTGGGGGGGGTTATGCATGAGGGATAGGGCCGGAGATATTTGTACTGTAACTACCACAACTGGCGTAAACTTAAAGTGAAACTTAACTTAACACGCTTTGGATGTTCCATTCCCAGCTTCTATGCCTCTGGGCTTACACGAAATTTTGACAATTTCAAACCTGTATTCACTAGACCCCCTACAGTGCTCTATGGGTCCCCCAGGAATGCTGGGCCCCATGAATTTGTCATGTTAACCCACCCTTTGATTTGATTTATTTCGAAGATGCAAAGAAACAAAATAAAACAAAGCAAAGCAAATTAAGACAAAAACAAAATAAAATGTACATGGACAGAATCTATCTTCAAGCACATACAAGTCTGAATATTGCATGGTCGAAAAGGAGTAGGAAGAAGTATGAACTTATTTAATCCTACCCCTCAGTGCTTTTACACCTTTATCACTAACTTAATACACGGCACCCCAGCATATCAAAATAAATTCTAACCAATCCTGCACGAAAATATTATACATAAAAAAATCTGTCCATTTCATCAGTGTTTCACGTATCAAAATAAACTCTGTCCAATTCATAACCATATTATATATATTATATAGATGGATAGATTTTATTTCAAACATAATTAGGCAAAAAAAAAAAAACTGAAAATATACTGTACAGACTTTAAAGGCCCTTTAGGCAAATATGTGATTAAATAAAATTGACAACTTGACGATTCCAGGGAGAAACAGTAAGCTTGTGGCTACAAAACAGTGAATAAAGCACAACTATTCAGAGATGGACGAACAATTAAAAAAAACATAATTAGGCAAAAGAAATTCCCGATTTCAAAGGACACTCCAGTATATAGAAATAAATCAACCAACAAAGAAAACAAATATCACACAATATAACTATTCCATTGTTGCTCTTTAACAATACTTAATGTCCATAAAGGGGTCGGAAGAAGTCGAACTTATATTGTCCTACCTGAATTTTACATGACTTGGCTAATCAGCTAATGTATACAGTCCACAACAAAGAATAGGTCAGTTATTAAGTTACAAAAAAAAAAAAAAGAACAAATGATTACATACCATCAATCACTATTACTGTTGTCTTTGCAATGTAGACTCATCTATTTCTACTGAATATTTCATGCAAGACTGTTATTTTAGTTGGACTACTTTTATATAGATTTATTTATACTTCTACTCATGTAAAGGATGTGCAAACTTCTCTTCCATTGCTGGTCTTGTTTGCTTTTATTCCATAAACACAATATGAAATGTGAACGTTAAATGTGTATGCTCTAACGTCACATCGCTTTCCTTTAGCACTCACTAGGCCTGACTATTTTGCTGCCAAGAAAACGTTACACCATATAAATCCCTATAAAACGACAACTTTGTTAGCTTTACATTTCAGTTTGTATAGGAATTGAATATAAATATATAAAACATTATTCAGACAGCTTTAAAGGAGGTGCAGCCAGCCTCTTTTGCCCTTGGATGGAGCTAAATCTTTCCTCCTGCTTCTTGTTTTGCTGTTATGCAACCACCCAAGTTAACCCACAGACATCAATGCTATCAATCTACATGTCAATAAGCGTGCACGTCAGACTAATCAAATAACATTATTCATTTAAAGCGGTGTTGAAATGGAAATTAGTCTCTCCTTAACTGAGAACATTTGATAAGAACATAACCTACATTTCTCATGAGCAATGAAGCACTGGTGACAAAAATGCAGCTCTAAAAACAACTTCAGGTATTGAAATTACAACAAACAACCACACACTCATATGTAAGATCACACATCTGATACGTTTTGATTGAGAGAAAGGATGAAATGAATAACAGCCATGTGTTTGACGTCACTCATCCGGCCTTGAAAGGAGCCAAATAGGCCTTGATTTATAATTGCTAATCATAGATTCGTTGCTCGGCGACTGCAACAAAAACACAACTGTTACGGAACAAATTAGTGATTCAGTGAAATTCATGAAAGAAGAACACGAAGCCTTGGATGCTGAACATTTGAGTCACGCTGTCATGCTGCTTCATGGAAAGTCACGAAGAAGAGAGCACCAACACACGCACACACGAGGCAGACTCATTAGCATAGAAGGTCAATTAGCCTCATTAACCCATAAAGACCCAGCGCTACTTTTATGGCAGTTTCCAAACTAATTTTTCTCTCTATTTAACCTTTCTTGAGTGATTTAATTACCGTTTATTATAATATTATTCTCTGTATTTTCAATTTTTCACTGTAAATCATGCATTTTCCGAAATTTAACTTAGGTGTCCATGAAAACTCAGACTAAATTCAATGGTTATTATATCAAAACAGAGAAAACTGAAGAAAAAGGGGCTGTTTTTTTTTTTTTTTAGCAAAAATATCAATAAGTGAATGTAAAAACAAGTGTGTCCATCCACTGTCACTGATCAAATTACATGGGTTTTACTGGTGAATCAATAGTCGCTTTTCCATTGGGCATATGTGCAAAACTTTACAGATATTTACTAAATGTCGAACAAACAGAAGTGCATAATGTCAGTTTTTCCATTAAATCACAAATGTAACGATTTGTTAATTTGTTATCATGAGATGACATGAGAAGTCATTCCATAAACATAGCAACAAACATAAATATCATGTTGATTTACAGATATATTCATTATTATTATATATTACCTCTCTATCCTGTACTAAATAAAAAAAATTACTTGGTTTCCTGGTGTATCCACACATACTGCGCCATGTTTCTTGTACAACTATTCTTTGCTTGTTGTAACATCCGTCAACATCCGTTTTTTTGTTGGGGTTTTTTTTGTGACTTTAGTTTTGGAAAAAGGTCTTTCCATTGCAGTTTTGCGTGATATACCAATTGCGCTACAACCAAAAAAACATCTGTTGCCAGCACAAAAACTTTTATTCGAAACCTGAGTTTGACAAAATTGTCGTTTTTTCCATTAGGTACATTTTTATATTTGCACAAATTGGAGGTCAATGGAAAAGCGACTAATGTTGCAGAAGATGGCGGGGTTTCCACGGTAACTACAGGGCCTCTAAACATCCAAATGGGTCATATCTGATGTTTATGAAAAGATGACCAAGGGCATTTTATATTAATTATTTACATGTATTGATACAATTAGTGGATCGACAGTTATTAAACAGTTGACATCAGTAGGTGCTTTTGATCGCTGGTCGATGTATGGGCCTTTATGGGTTAAACAGAGTTGAAAATGTTGACTCTATATGTCTTCACACAGTCCGTCACTGCACAAAAGGGACACTAAACTGACTTACATTTTCTTTTTTTTAAGGGGGGTTTGTGTGATGCAGTAAATACAACGATGAAAGACCACCAGGATACACTGTGATGTGACCACTCAAACCACTTGCTGAGGTTGTCTGGGATGCATCTGACCACATACCTTTTGTAGTGTCAGTAATAATGTGTCTCCCACATGGATGTAACAGGAAAATATATCATCACCAGTGCAGGATATGGTGGCGGTAAGCCTTTGTGTAGTCACTGTTGGTCTGCTTTTAGCTTTGTTCGCTTGCATGCATGCTGTATTTTGTTGACAACAAGCTGCTGGTTGTTTGTAAGAGGTGAATACAGTTGTCCCTCACTATAACGCGGTTTACCTTTCGCGGCCTCGCTGTTTCGCGGACTTTTTTTAGTGCAATTTTGCATGCTTTTTTTTTTTTTTTTTTTTTAACAGCGTATGAACATACATTGTGTTCTGCATCCTAATTAGCTAAGGGACTGTAGACCATTGTCAATCAATCTCCTCCGTGCCTTTGTCCTGTCGAAACACCCTACCTGTCGAGTTTAGCTACCTAGTGCTACTGAGCATGCACATGCCCCTAAGCGATTTCACAGTTTAAATGCCCATCGATTTGTGCTCCTCCAGGCAGAAGTGAGTCATATTTTGTAAGTATATTTCTTTTATTGTGCCTTTTGAGCAGTAAGCACTGAAGCAATTATGTGCACGAAAGACAGACATAGAATATTGGTGTGAGATGATAATAGCGCAAGGAAGTTCTTGTTGTATGATATAGCGTTAAGTGCGTGGGTCAGGTGGGTGTTAATGGCGTTTAGATTATTTTTTAAGTTAGTTCAACAGACGCCAATAATGATGGCCTACCATTTAAATGACTAAATCTATGTTAACAATTCTTGTAAGCAATTACATGTGCACAAAGGATAGACGTAGAATATTGAAGTGATGATAAAAACGTAAATTATGGTGTTTCTATAGTAGGAGCTTCATTTAATAGAAGTTATAAGCCTGTATAAATATGTTACCTGTAGTGGGAGCTTTATTTAATAGAAGTTATAAGCCTGTTAAAATGAGCTTCCTCACCCATACTCAGATGAATAAGTAAATACAGTGAACCCTCACACTTCGCAGTTAATGGGGGCTGTGACCCTCCGCGAATGGTGAAAAACCGCGATGTGGAGTACCACACAGTATATGTACATGTACATGTATGCAAAATCTATGGAATGTACACTCACTTTGACGATCTCTCCTCTGTGCATGGCTGACGAAGATCTTGATGATGACGATGATGACGATGATTCTTGATGATCGATGGTAATGAAGATGATGGATTGCCTGTGCAGGTGTGAAGTATGGAATGTGATACCTGCACAGGTGCTGAGTGAGAGCTTTACTGCTCTCCTGTGGACGCCTCCTCGTCAGCTATTAATATGGGCAGAGGAGACGGATCGTCGACCAACTCCCCTTCCGAGAGAGCAGGAGAGGCTGGCGGAGGCGTACGGGCTGCAGGAGGAGGAGATGAGCGAGCAGGAGTACGAGTGGGAATATGTTTGAAACCTCTGCGATGTACTGAGACCGCGATTGCTGAGACCGCGAACTAGGAGGGTTCACTGTACTGGTGTTTCACTACAGTCAAAGCATTATTTCATTTTCAAATAGGCGTGTCAAAACGTAAGGTAGCATGTTTTGATGGGGTAGGGTCAATCGATAGACATCGCTGTCGATATAAGCTACTGGTAGCTTAATTCGACGGAGCAGCTCAACTCAACAGAACACCGTGTCTCCTGTACAGTACGGAATGCGTTCGGCTTGCCAAATTTACACAAATGTTCGATTGCTAGCAGTGTGACTCTGAAGTGCTGTATGTTTGCAAGTTTTCTCCCCGACAAAACACACAATGTCGACGAAACATTCTGCACTGACAAAGGCACCTGCGGTTGCACCCAAAAGTCAGAGGAAGATGCTAACTATCGCACAAAAAGTTGGACTTCTGGACATGCTGAAGGAAGGTAGAAGTTACGCAGCTGTATTCTATAATACTGTACTTATTTTTTTAAATCTACAAAGGTTTGAACTTTGAGAGTGTTTAAACAAGAGAGAAATGTGAGAAAATGTTCATGCCTGTCTGAGAAAAGTGTATGAAGTGTGTGGTGAGGGGTTTCACAGCCTTAAAACATATTGAATAATTGTAAAAAAAATAAAGCTGACTACTTCGCGGATTTCGCCTATTGCGGGTTATTTTTAGAATGTAACCCCCACGATAAACAAGGGACCACTGTCGGTGCAACAACTTGCAAGCTACTGGGGATGGTACAGTAGAGTTTGCATGTCATGTAGGTTTCCTCCAAGGGCTGCAGTTCTGGTAGTTGGCTGCTATACACTGCTCTGAATGTAACAAGAATGAATTTGTGTAGTGTTCTCAAAGCCTGCCAGTTTGCAACAATGACACTAGACAAGATACTGTAGTGTAGTCAGAAAAAAAACAGACTGTATCTCGCCGGGGGAAATGATAAAAGCTGAAAATAATGTGCACCTCATTGTAACATGTGACCTAAAGCCCAAAAACACACTGTTCTAAAACCAGCCACTGGGGATTTGATAAGCTGCAACTTTTATTACTATGACTTCATTCTTGTTTTTGCCTATTTTAACCCTGTAAAGCCTGAACCATTAATTTGACAGAAAATTCCAGTTCTTTGAAATTGGGGCCTTTATTGGTCCTTCTGAACAACTAAAACTTTTTTTTTTTTTTTTTTCCAAAGATCAGTTTCCATGTATGAGTTTCGATTTTGTATCATACCTGATAGATTGGGTCTCAATGCTCAAATATTATTATTTTTGAACAAACAAAAGCATAATATAACACAAACCTGTCTAACAAATTGGTAATTCCTTTTCAAAATTGGCAAAGTTCTTCCTCCTTCCTCATTAATTACAGTCTTGTAGTGTCACTGGAAAGGCCTCTGGCGAACATATTCAGTGCCTGTTCTGTTAATCTTCATAAGGATTGCACCTGGTTAAATAAAGGATATAATTCCTCATGTTAAAATTTACATCTGAACCGACCATGAGCTTAAATGAAATTGGCAGCAACGAAACCTGAACACACTTGAGACCTTACAGACACACGGGCTGCATGATGATGTGTTTCAGCTGTCCACTGGTGTTTGGATGAAGACTCACCCTAACCTTAACCATAACCACAACATGGTGAAACCGAACCTTAAAAACAAGTCGCAACCCTCAAAATTACCTTAGAGGGACCTGCATTCGCCTCAAGAGACCGAGGAAGCAGATTTACGTTCCCATAACGTAGTAACACATACCCCCCCCCCTCCCCACACACAGATCTCTGTGTACTATGGAGTGCCTTTACAACTCCCAATGGATAAAATCCCTTTATTAGTGGCCAGTAGACCGCTGGCTGGCTTTAAACCTGGCAGCGTTTGCCCAGGCCCCAGAGAAAGTGGCGAGCCATCTATAAATGTGATGATTGTTGCCCTGCGTTTTCCCCTGCACTGTGTAAAAACCAGCCAATGACCTCCCTACCTCCCACCCTGGCACAAGTCTCAGCGTCCCACTGGCCCCAGAACTTCTGCCGCAACAGAGCCGTGAGCTCCAGTCGCCTGCACTTAACTGTAATCTCAGCGAATGTTATTGGGAACGTAATAAAAATAACACTCGCTGAATCTTTCACACAAATTATAGGGTTGAGCATGGGGCAGATTGGGGAGGGGGAGGGGTAAGGTGTGGGGGTCTTGAGGAGTGAAATTAAGGGGAGAAAGCAGGGTGGATGTACAGGCTGAATCCTGAATTATGACCACAAACTGGCCGCTAATGGAGCGAACTCACACTCCTCTATGATTTGTGAGAGGTGAGGGGTCACTCCACAACTCTCCCTCTCCCTGTTCTGAATCCAAGAACCTCGCAACACAGAGATTTATTTTCTCCATCCTTCAGTTACTTCCTCCGTCCTGTAACACAGGCGGCGGCTCTCATTCCGGGGGTTCACGATCCTCAGAGGAGTCACAAGATGATTCATGGAGTGTGAAAACATGGATCTTTAATTCACAGCTATGCCGCCGTGTGATAAATTCCCCTTTTTTTCCATCTGAAATTAGCATTCGCAGCCTTCAGCTATTACTAATTATTCGTGACATAACTTTAACAGCAGATATCAAAACTAAGGTTGTAAAGTCACGCATATGCATGTTCACACTGACAACAAGGGAGGTGTGAGCGGTGATATGTAGGTTTGGAACAATGCTAGACTTACAAATCAGATGTCATCTGTTAGTTGTAATAACACTGTAATTGGTGATGAATGTTTACAATGGTGTGATCTATCTCACCATTTAGTTAGCATGTTCCATCTAATGACTTGTGAGTAAAATGTTCATTTTGGGAATTAAAATGTATTGGTTTCAAAACTGGAAACTGCATTGTTTTAACACAGATGCAGAATGGTTTCCAGCAGACACAGTTGCTTCATCAAGTGTTTAAGAGAAAGTTTTAATCCCAGTCAATGTTTGAGTTTGATCTTGGTTGGTAGGAGAAAGTTTGACAAGAAACTTTGAGCACATTTAGCCTCACTCCATAGGATACTAGTGGTGGGCAGATCGATCCAAATATCAGTAGTATCAATACCAGGTCAGTATCGGTATCAGATCGATACTAGCGTGGTGAGATTGATACTTTAGTTTCAGTTTTTCTCTTGTATGCATTGCTGCGGTGTCGTCAAAGAAGTGACAGCCAGGTCGCCGGACTCGCTGCTTCTGTTTTAGTGCTTCTCCTCTCCCCTCTTGTGTTTTGATGTTGTGTTTTATTGTTTCTGAAAAAAATGATTTTGATATTAAAGTATTTTCTATATACTTTGCCTAACTGCCCTAATTCTATCCTGGGTTTTAACTATTTTAGAAGAAAAAAGGAAACATCACAAAACACTTGAAGGTCATAAAAATTAATTGAGATTTGGCAATTCGATTATGCATCCACCTTAATTATTGAAACATATCGACATCAGTGATACTGGCCCTGTATTTACTTGACATCAGATCGATACCAAAATATGCAGTATCGCCCACCACTATTGGCTACCAGTCCATTTCAGAATCATTTTAAAATTATTTTATTTGCTTCTCAGTCTCTAAATGGTCTTGCCCCATCGTACCTCTCTGAGCCTCTGCACCCCTACACACCCAGCTGATCTCTCAGGTCAGCTGACCACCTGCTTCTAAGGGTTCCCAAAGCTAGGCTGAAGCTGTTGCAGCTCCAAAACTGTGGAATAAACTGCCGCTGCACATTAGACAGGCCTCCTCACCGTCTAACTTTAAAACTCTTCTTAAAACCCAACTCTTTTCTTTGGCTTTTCACACTGCGTAGGTTGATTTTATGTGCACGGATATTTTATCTGGGGTAGACAGTCTATTTATTTATTGTGTTTTTATTGTGTTTATTTTACAGCACTTTGGAAACCTCTGTGTTTATTTAAATTTGGAAGATGTTTTGTTAATGATGACTTTTGGCTTGTATCATGTCAACTGAACTTGATATTAAACTGGACATAGAACTCATTAGGAAGTCAACTATGACCCCATCCAGCAGAAGTACGGGCTTGAGTGTAGAATAAAAACGCTATATCAGGATTGATGACAACCGACACTATATTAGGGACGATGGACAGTTCCACAATTAAAGTACTGGCATGGGAGATGTTTTGTTTTTGGCCATCCAAAGCAGGTTTGAGTTGTCACTTCCATGATGTTGACCAACAGAAGCACAGATCGATAGAATAATAAAGGAATCATTACTTTTCCACTATGCTCTGTTTGAAGGACTGAAATTCCATCCTAACCAGATATGCAGGATCACCACAACAATGGTATTCTACCAGCAGGGTGCCAGACAAAAACCATTATGGAATGATGGGCAAAAAAAAAAAAAACATTCTGAAGAAACACAAGCTAGTCAAACATCTCAAACAAATTAGTTGTCTTTGGCAGTTACAGTTTTGGCAAAAATACTGTGGGAAAGTTTATTTTGGTGGAACATCTTGCTTGTATTTAATGACTAAATCCATGCAAAAAAAAAAAAAGCTACAATAAACATGTTTTTTGTGAAAACTTTTCATTATCAGCATTAGTCGCATCTTGGAGGTTACTGGTCTTTCACATAGCGAGGAGGACACACTGAAAACAGTAAAATACCAATAGTAAAAGGGAGGAGAAAGTTGGCTGAGATAGTCAATCAGTGTTAGGATTATTACAACAGTACTTCCTGTCAGCCAGACTAAACCAATACTGTCCTCTTTGTGCAACCCAAGAATACTCCCATAGTCCTTTCTGGTAGAAAACCCCTAAAGTCAGTGGCTGGCATCTTGTTTTTGATGACATTCAGCATGTTGTGAAAGACAGGAAGCGCTGACTGATGAGGCGCAACAAGGAATATGTCATGTTTCTCATCTACAATGGAGTAAGAATGTATAACTTCATAATCACCAGTGTAAGAGTGACCAACAGAACAAATATCAGACAAAAATACCATGTAGTCTGAATAAACTGGGATACAGTATGAGCAGTTGTATAGGTGTAAGTATGAGTATCGGCCCTACTTTCCCTATCCAACCTGTGGCATGATCAGCATGTACACAGCTGTAAATAGTATTTATAGCTTTTTTGATTTCTGTATTTTATGATTTTGCTCTTGTGCGCTTTGTTTGTACTCCACTATTGCTACTGTAAATCTGGAATTTCCCCTTGTGGGACTATTAAAGTACTATCTTATCTTATCTTAGCGGTGCCAGTCTTGTTCCTGAATGGGGTTGAGATTTTCCATCATCTTCTCTTAAGGTGATATATCTGCAAGATTGGATTTGCTGAAGCTCTCGCATGAAAAAAATAAGTTTATATTTTTCCTTCGGTTTCTTTATTAAACTTTCATACATAATTTAAGAAAGAACACAAAATCACAGACAAGAGCTTACGACAAGAATGTTCAAGGATCAATAACACTGTAAAGCTATTAAAATAAAATAACACACATAAAAAACATACACTAAAAATAAAAAAATTTAAAAAAAAAAGAATTATAAAACAACACAAAACATGATATATAGGGTGGGGAAGCAAAATTTACAATGAACATTTAGTTGTTTTTTCTCAGCAGGCACTACGTCAATTGTTTTGAAACCAAACATATATTGATGTCATAATCATACCTAACACTATTATCCATACCTTTTCAGAAACTTTTGCCCATATGAGTAATCAGGAAAGCAAACGTCAAAGAGTGTGTGATTTGCTGAATGCACTCGTCACACCAAAGGAGATTTCAAAAATAGTTGGAGTGTCCATAAAGACTGTTTATAATGGAAAGAAGAGAATGACTATGAGCAAAACTATTACGAGAAAGTCTGGAAGATACTATTAAAGAAGAATGGGAGAAGTTGTCACCCCAATATTTGAGGAACACTTGCGCAAGTTTCAGGAAGCGTGTGAAGGCAGTTATTGAGAAAGAAGGACACATAGAATAAAAACATTTTCTATGATGTAAATTTTCTTGTGGCAAATAAATTCTCATGACTTTCAATAAACTAATTGGTCATACACTGTCTTTCAACCCCTGCCTCAAAATATTGTAAATTTTGCTTCCCCACCCTGTATGTATTACAAGCTGCTAGTGAAGTGGTATTGGGTTGTTAACACAAGATTGGAAGAAAAAGATTAAAAGTAAAAGAAAAAAAAAAAATCAATCGAAGTTTACAGGGAAGTCCAGCTTCTGAACATATCAAAAAAAAGGGTCCCAGATTTTAGAGAATTGTTGTGAGCCCCTCAAGAAGTGTCTGATTTTTTCCAAATTGGCAAAATAAAGTACATCCCTGACCAATGAGGGTGAGACGGTGGAGTGGCCGATTTCCATTTTAGAAGAATCAATCGTCGTTTATAAGTTTATAAAGGAAGAACTTGAAATGTTCTGTGTACTGGAACCAAATCCTCACAGTTATTACCAAATTTCTACACCTGCAGTCCAAAAATATCTGCATAAGATCATAGATTCCTGATCCATGTTGTGTTTTTCTTTAGGGGGATGTGAGTCTAAAATCTGTGGCACCCACTTCAGTAACCTTTAGCTCACCAGTGGGCCTCATCCAGGGGTCTAGTAATGTGGCTCCCCCAGGTGGATGTTTAATGGCTGGGTGGAGGCCTGAGTCCTTGAACATAAGACTTGCCAAGAGAAAATTACAATAGCTCAACAGGGGGAAAATAAGGGCTTTAACTGTAATCATTCCTGTGAGAAGCCTGGTCGGGCCAGCCAGTGGTCGTAAGATAAAAATGATTAGCAATGAAAGATCTGCATGAACTACAGGAAGAGTAATGCATGTATAGGGTACATAGATGTCTTGCATGTGTGCATTACATTCATTCGGTCCATGCAATGCTGCTCTCAGTGACGCCATCTCTCCTCTCCTCTCCACATTTGAAGGGAAGCCAACGACTGAGAGCAGCCAGCTGTTTCTTATTTTTCCTTTTGCCCCCCCCCCCCCCCCCGACTCCTCCACCTATCCCCTGCTTCAGCCTCTCCTCCATCAACAGTCCTTCCATCCAAACATCCAGCCCACCTCCTGTCCACATGGGATAGAAAGAGTCTACCTGATGCATTACATGCACAGGAAGGGCGGAGGAACTACAACCTGTTTGATTGGCCTTTACCAGCACAGGAGGTTTAAATGGGGTTTCATTGGGTTGTGCCTTGGACGTACAATAAAACACACTCCAACAAAAATATGCACCTCATCCCCAGTATATTCTGTGCACTATTTGTTATACAGTGATGTGCAAAAATATTAGAAAACTTGTCAAATCTTAAGAAACTGGTGGTTTATTTTTTTTCCCAGCGCCTGAATTTCACTTTTTTGCCATTGCAAAAGGTAAAGGCAAAGGTACTGAGAATATTTCACCAACAAATTTATCGGTCCAGTCCTATGTTTTTTTTCCTTTTTACTCTAATATTTAGCGTGGCCCCCCTCAACAATCACAGCAGCGCATCTTTCTGGCATTGTGTCCATGTATTTTCTGAGACTTTCAACCCCAATGTCATTCCACGCTCTCAGAAGCTCATTCCAGAGAGTTTCCTTAGAGTTTCCTTAGATTGTTGCCGGGGGGGGGGGGGGGGCACACTAATGCTTCGTTTCCACTACATGGAACCAGTTCAACTTGGCTCGGCTCGACTTGGTATTCCTGGAGACCGTTTCCATTAGGCCTGAACGATACGGACAAAATTTCATATCTCGATATTCATGCCAGATATATCGATACGATATGACTACAGGTTCGGTGAAAACCAAGCATTTTTCAGAAAAATACTAATATCATAATACAAAAGAATGTGGAAAGTGCAGTTTTATTTATAAGAACTCACTAGCAGTCATCAACATTAACAAAGTATAAATAAATTAAATTTGTTGTGACTTCCAGAGCTGTACATGCAGGGCGAGCACGGGGGAAATCTACATCGTTTATATCGTTGCTTTTTCAATATTAATATCTTGAAAGTTCATATCTCGATATCGATATGATAACGATATATCTTTCAGCCCTTGTTTCCATTACAGGATACTACTGACTTTACAGTACCTGGACATCATAGCGATGCGGCGCGTTATTTCCGTGTCGTCTGCTCAGAGAGTTGCTGAAAACTCACTCGTTGTGTGTTGTCTCATCTGAATTTTCATGTCGGCCACCAAAGACTGAATCTCCTCAGCTAACCATGGTGTAGTTTTGGGTTGTTATCATGTGGATTAATGTACCGCTATATTTACTGTCAACTTCCGCATCTGTTTTTTGTAAAATGGTGGGTCACGGAGAAAACTGTCTGACCAATCAGTGGTCTGCAGTGTTAAATATCACGGTGTAGTATCACTTGGAACCTTGGTGGAGGTGATACCAAAAAACTAGTACCAGGTACCAGATTCCAGGTCCTTTTTTGTAATGGAAATGCAAAAAGGCCGAGTCGAGTCGAGTCAAGCTGGTACCATGCAGTGGAAACGCGGCATAAATATTAGAATAAAATGTAAAAAAAAAAAAAAAAAGGACAAGACTGATAAATTTGTTGGTGAAATATTCTCAGTACCTTTGCCTTTACCTTTTGCAATAGCAAAAGGGGAAAAAAAAATAAACCACCAGTTTCTGAAGATTTGACAAGTGTTCTTATATTTTTGCACAACACTGTATGTTCACTAAAAACATTGAGATTAACTAAAATAGTCAACAGAATGTGACGAAATGCTACACTTACAACAAAAAAGCCACCGTACAAGGTTATTCAAAAAGAATGAACTTATTTCATGACACATTGCTTCAGTTCTCAAGCATCGTCACGGAATGAGTCAGTGACCATTTGAAAGAGGAGTTTTCTAAGTTTGTGTTCCACTGATACCCACTAACCTCAACGACCTTAAACATCGAATAACAACAGCGATCAACTCAGTGGATTGTGATATGTTGATACGTGTCTGGGAGGAATTCTCTTATCGCATTGATGTTGTCCATGCTGCAGTTGGTGGCCACATTGAACACTTGTAAGACAGGAAATAAGAGTTGATTGTGAGCAGAATATTTGTGACTTGGCTGGAGTTTTCTATTGCTTTTCCTTATTAAAATATTGCGTAATGAAATCGGTTCATTCTTTTTGAATAACCCTGTATTGTGTCTATTGAAAGTTAGCATGCTAATCTGCTAGTCCTGACCCATCCTACTTTCAGATTCTGCTTTGTATCTTGAGTCACTGAGTCCAGTTTGTCCTCTGTTTCACAGTAAGAGAAGTAATGCTGCCCAAAGGGTTATATTTAAAGAACTGCATATTGTACTACTACTGTCACTAGTTCTTAAAACATGGACGTCGTATGTGTGTAAATCATCTGAACACTATTAAAACAAAAAATCAAAATTGGTGCCATCAATGCAGTGGTGCATCAAAGTCCATGAGCCCATTGGACCAAATGGGTGAAAAACCACTTTGGAAGTAAACATGGAAGTTGGAAAACCTTTGTGGGATATGCCCTAGTGAACAACTTAATTGAAAGGTATGGTCACCACTGTGGAATCCAGGTCTAATAATAAACTCATGACATTTTTACTTTGTAAATGATGAGGAAAGACAGTTCTGAAGTTTTCACCAAACAAACACTAAAAACCACCACCACTACCAGTTCCTTGCAATAAACCATAACAGCTAAGAGAGAAAGGAGCAAAGGTAAAATGATCTTTAACTGTGGCAAAGCTGGAAATGGGTTTTGATGAGTATAAGCAGAAACACTGGTAAACTGTCCAATAGAATAAGTTGTACTCAGCAGTTGTCTTTAGCTGATCTTATGTTATTGTCTTATGTCTTATGTTATTTTTACTTTTTAAATTTTATATTCTCCTTCGAAACTCTGCACTGCAAATCTTACTTTAATATGTGTGTGTTTTTATATTTTTGGGTTTTATGTGTTGTTTTCTTACTTGCTGTTTTTAATCACCTTTTACATGTTTCTTTTATAATGTTTTAAATGTGTTTCTTTTTCCCTTGTTATATTTCAATGTCCTGTGTGAAGCACCTTGAATTGCCTTGTTGCTGACATGTGCTATACAAATAAACTTGCTTTTCCCTTGCCTTATGTGTAACTGGTCTTGCAGAGGCTAGGTCAGTCTCTGCCAGCTCTGACTGCCCACTATCTAATGAATTCCTTCTGTTGCCATTTGGGTAATGATGTCAGTGGTTAAGAATGAATGGGTACAAATTTTGTGTTATTGGAAGTGTAATTAACATACCAAGTGGGTCTGAACTATAATGGGGGTGTATTTTTTTTTTTTTTTTTTTATTTACCTCCGCCAAGGACGGTGGAGGTTATGTTTGCATCGGGGTTTGTCTGTTTGTTTGTTTGTCTGTCTGTTAGCAAGAAAACTCAAAAGTTATGGAAAGATTTTGATGAAATTTTCAGGAAATGTTGATATTGGCACAAAGAACAAATGATTACACTCTGGTGGTGATGGGGGGGGGGTTCATCTGTTCTCTCCAAGTGCTTTTCTAGTTTTTTTTTTTATTAAATCTACAAATTGTCTTTTAATTAGTCTTCTAGTAATAGTATTTGAGTCCTTCACTGCAAATGATTTGGTTCGTACGAAGCTTAAAAAAACTGCAATTTAGAAGTGTTAGATAATTTGCCTAGTTTTAAGAATTCATTTCTTATTCTAAGTATTCATACATCTGTAGACATGCTTATTTCTAGATTTAACAATCTTAATTCAAGAAATCTTCTCAAGTGAAATTATCTTGCTGCATGGACAGATATTTGACTTGTTTTGAGTACCTTTTCCCTCAGATTTATTGTTTTTATACACCCCTTTTTTGCAGTGTTTGCATGGCTCTGCTGCAACAAGGCACTTAATTGAAGGTCTTTAAAGTGGATTGTTTTAACCTCCTGAGACCCAGGAAATGTCAGCAAAGTACAAGCTTTTTTTGTTTTTTTATTAAGTAAGTCCCTATAAACATGATGCAACAGTTTTTTCAGATGCAGTTTTTAAAATTTTTGATGGAATGTTCTTTGTGCTTGACAGTTTTTTGAATAAAGTGGTGAAACTGTTGTCCATAAATGTGGACAGAAAACCCATAGCTGGGTCTTAGGAGGATCATGATTCTTCTACTAGTGTTCAGTGTCTTATTGCTGGGCCCATGTTCTCTTTGCTGGTGTAAAATAAGCACCCTCTTTCAGGGATAATAAAGACCTGAGTTGAGTTTGATACTGACGCTATCAACATTTTTGTAGACTCCAGGGTTGGTTTTATTGCAATATTACAAGCCATTTTATTGAGTTACCTTTGTTCTGAATGAATTTATGTGCAGTCTCTCTGTTTGTGTTTAGTACTTTTATTGCAGAAGATAAGAGCTGAGATGTGGATGTAAAATGTGCCAAGGTATGAAGCAATAAAACATGCAGTTATTTTTCAGTCTGCACAACCTAAAAGGTGCAATTCACAAACTTAAGCTTCAATAGTCAATAGATGGTGATAAGCAAATTGATGATGGATGGTGTTATATTTGCTGGGGTACTTTCTGGTAAAATGCTGCCCCCTTCTGTTGATATCCAGAATATGTTTTTTAATGTTAATCTTACAAATTGCCCCTTTAAAAGATAGGTTTGCGAGTTTGTGAGAGCATTCTGTTGTAAAGTCTGGTGTGGAAGGCTTCCAGTTAGCAAACTGAGGGGATGGCTCATACTGTGAGGTGTCAGCCATTTGCTTCTACAGTGATAGCGTTGTGAGGGTCTAAACACACAAACTGTCCAATTAGCTTCTGACATGAAAAACAGTACTTAACGCTGTTTTCCTGCAGTTTATTAAGTAAACAGCGCAGGTAAATGAGCATCAGACCGCCTCAGTAAAGGGCATACACAGAATTTAACACTGCCGCTCTGACTTTCTCGCCATCCCTTTTATCACTCACTAACTCGCCCTCTGGGCCTTAAATAGAATCCCGTTATATCTAAATATTTTTCTTTTTTGGAGAGGAGATGATGGAATGATTCCTGCAATTTAAACCTGTCAAAACAAAAATATGTATTAATGTGTGTCTGTGTGTTCACCTCCAAACTCTGATGCTCTCATCCACATCCACACACACACACACATTTATTCAGAACGGACCGCTCCCTCGCTGACACACTCACAAACATAACCACAAAAAGCATCTTTGTTCTAAGTCTATCTGGAGAGGGCGAAAGATAAACAAGCATTCTTTAGGGGGAAATGAAAGAGAGTTGGAGTGATTGTGGAGGGAGGAGGAGAAGGTAGGGAGGAGGTGATGATAAGATCTGACCCTAATTATGTGGGTGAGATAGAGCCACCCTTTGGGCAGGGGGAGGGTCCGAGCATCCCCTGCAGATACCAGAATACTCCTTTCAGATAGCGGGATGATGCCGCTGTCAATCAGGATATGGCCATGACAGAAAATCCCTGTTAATCAAACTAACATTCCAAGTAATACTCCAAACTAAATGAGAATCTGTCCAGACTACTACTCATTTATCAGACACCAGGACACATATTATTAAACTAAAAATCATAGTGTTGTTTTTATGTTTATATTAATGCATGTCATGTGTTCTGGTCAAGATCAAGTCATGATCAAGACCAAGGCAAGGCCACGATAAAGTCAAGACTGATAATGGACTAGATACAAAGCAAGGGGAGTTTTTCCAGGTATTAGGAACTGATAAGGTATGTAGGGATGATTTCTGTTGTGAAAACCAGAATGAGGTATGCAACAGAAAATGGTATGAAGAATTAGCAAAAAAAACCCTCATACTTAAATGTTTTAACAGTTGTCTTTTTGATAATGTGAACAAGTAAATCTGAGAACACAAAAGGTAGTAATATCCCTTCAGCTGTGGTCATGAAATAAAAGACACAACCATGGGACAGACATATGTATAAACTAGAAAAGCACGCAGAGAGCGCAGACCTCCGCCAAGGCAAATCACACATTGAGACATTTCCAGAAATGTGCAATAAACTGCAGCGAAGACTATTTTTTAAGACAACTGAGGCTGTATAGGGTCAGCAAGCGGATTATGCTGATTTTTTACAGAGCTATCTTAGAGAGCTTCATTAGATACAGCATCACAGCCTGGAATGGCAACCTATCAGTGCAACGAAAGAACAGGCTAAGGTTATAATAGTTTTGGATTTTTCATTATAGTTTAGTTTTAGTTAGTTTTGACTTTTTTTTTCTCTAATTCAGTTTTAATTAGTTTTTAGAGCAGGTTTGGTAGTTTTTATTAGTTTTAATTTTTTCGTAAATGCTTAGTTTTAGTATTAATTTTAGTTTTGTCATATCTTTTCTCTTCTTCGCCATCGTATTCAAATAAATCCCATACAGGACTCTGCTTTCTCCCAACGTTAGTCGCCATGTTTCCAGGTAGAGTGGGGACGAGAAGACGACTTTAAATGACAGGTGATGAGAAATGATGGACCGTGAAGTGCCATATGGTGCTGCTAGCTAAAATTGCTAGAGTGAAATAAATTGCTTTCATATCAATCCGATACTGACAAAGACAAAAACGAAGGGAATTTTATCCATAATTATTATACATTTTGGTTAGTTTTGTAAGCACACAATACAGTTTCAGTTAGTTATCATTTTTTTCTTTTAATTATAGTTTGTATTTATTTCAGTTTACGAAGATATTTTTGCAATTCTAGTTTTTGTCATTTCGTTAGTTTTCGTTAACGATAATAACCTTGAAACAGGCTGGCCAACATGCACAAAACAGCAATGAAGATTATAGGTATGAGAGAATATAAATCCATAGATAATCTGTATAACCGGTCGGTCATGAAACAAGCAACAAAAATCTTTTCAGACCCGGCTCATCCATTGTCCTCCGAATACGAACTTCTTCCATCAGGAGGAAGATTTCGTATGCCAAAGTGCAAAACCAGCCGTCTCGAATTATCATTTGTCCCAACATCCATTAAGCTGCTGAACAATGTTAAAAACTAGTGCAACAGAGCAATGTGCAACAAACACACAGCACTTTAGCCCTTAGCACTTTTTTTTTTCTCCCTGCACTTTAGGCGTCTTTTTATGTTCTGTGTTGTGATTGTCATGTGTAGTCCATGTCTGTTTTATATGACAGACTAACTGTCTTTGTTATAATGTGTCCACATGATGTTGTTTTTTTATATAAAAAACAAAAATCTTGTCTGTGAAGTAATGATATGTAGCACTGTGCCCAAGATGAATTTCCCCCAGGGGATAATAAAGTTTATTTACTTTTACTTTACTTTACGTTTATTAATGTGCACTGTCCCTCCAACATATCTTGATAATCTCAGGCAACTTCTTTAAAAACATGCCTTATTTTTGCTGCATTGTACTATTTTAATATAGTATGACTGTCAAATTTCTAACGGTAAACATTGTATGTGCTCTCAATTTTTCTTAATTATTTGCATAAATTGAAAGAAAAATCACACATAACCTCATGATGAATTTATTAAACTTCACAGCCTAAAATTCACATTTGGCAGTACAGTGAAAAGCCCTTTTACAATCTGTTTAGAGGCGAATAACTATTAAAAAACTGAAAATCAGGCTGAATATGGAATGTTCTCTGAGGAATGTCTTCCACACAGCTGCTCTACAGATGATGTAACTTCACTGTCGACGTGTTGATAGATGGAAAGTTCAAATCCTGTTTCATGAACAGTTTATTAAATTACTCAAATAATCCACAACATCAGATGTTTATTCATGTCAGAAAACTATAATTCTGCTTTATAAGACTTCAGAGTCACTACACTAACACGCTGCTTTTCAGCTGCTTAAATTATCTTATTAGAAACTTAAACACATAGTGGAGTTAAGGCTAATGACAATAATCAATCATTTTGCCAGTATTTGTTCATAACTCAAAGTATTAAGAGTAAATATAATAATAAAAACATTCCGACCAGATCTTGGTGTCAGATGGAAGTTTATTGGTTTACAGAAGTTATGGCATTTCATTGGAATATCAATGTGAAGGTTTCAAGGCATTAAATAGACTATTTTTTGGTACATTACTTTTATGAATCACCTGTAAACTGAATATTATGTCACTTTATCATACCTGGAGAACTTGTCTTCATTGTAAAAAATGATAGTATTGATTGTTATTGGAGTTGTTTTATTATGTATGACTGAAACACATCTCCAGGATTTTCCAGTGAGGTTCAGTGACGTGTACGGAATTATGTTTGGACATGAGACAGATAAGAAACAAGAGTTTTGGATGAACAAAGAGTGTAGTTTGTAGGGTTAGTTTCTCAAAACTGAACCTGTTTCTGTTCCAAAAGAACCATTAGGGCAGTGGTTCCTAACCTTTTTTTGCCTCGTGACCCCATTTTAACGTCACAAATTTCTGGTGACCCCAGACACACAAAACAGAGACTTTTTTTTTTTTTTTTTTTTTGCTAAAATTAATTTGTTTTTGATCATGTAATAGTTTGCTATACCATGTTGCAAATAAACATTAACTTTAGATGACATTTAGTCTATATAATGTATATTATTATGGACGGAGGCAGAAAAGCCAGGTGTAGATTACTGCACAAAGTCAGAATTTTCTTTTCCTTGGTCAGGATATGTACAGTCAGTCCAGCTTGGATTTACAAGGCTGACAATTAATACTGAACAAACAATAACTCAAACTGTGAATAATGAAAGAGCTGCAGCATCTGAAACCGACCACAATGAACATTTGAAAGATAAACAGTACTACAGTGCTTCAGTTTCAGCTTCACAGTTTGTCATGTCTTTTATGTATGTGATTATCTCTCTCAACTTGCCATTTAATTTTTATTAGGCCTGTAACGGTACACGTACCGAACCGAACCGTTTCGGTACACACCTGTTCGGTTCGGTACACAGCTGTACCGAAACGGCACAGTCTGTTGAGAAAAAGAAAAAGGAACGAAAGACATTGTTTGATGCGGAACTTTAAATACGCGCAAGTTTCACACGGACATATTTAAGGACGCATACATTGACCCGAAATACGAAATAGCAGCTGATATAAGGTAAAAAAAAAAAAAAAAATATGATGAGAACCTGGAAGGAAGACACTGAAGACCCTCCACCATCAGTACAGTCCAGTTTGGGATCACTTCAGGTCCCGGTGAAAGACAACGAGGAAAGAGACGGAGATAAGACGAACGCTGTGTGGCCCCTGGGAGCTACGGTAGTTCTAAAACACACTAACTGTCTGTCTCTCTCTCACGCACGCTGTATACCAGAGGAATAGAACTCGGAGTTGGACGTTGAAAGTATATAAAAATGAAGTTTCACTTTCGTTTCACGCCAGCGTTAGTTACGTTAGTTATGGACCGGACCGCACCCCCCCGGCTCCGACCAAAAACAAACAAACAAACAAACAAACCATCCCCCAGACAAATCGCACCTTGCGTGTGCACACACGCGCACACACTAGCACACACACGAGTACACAAAGTGTCCTAAACAGTTTGTTCTCTGTCCTAAAATAAATGATTTGGTTCAGTTTGTTGTCAATGTTGCTCTTCAGTTTGTTAAAACAGAATACCAGTTTACCCTCCTGTTAATGGTGAACTACATGCAGAATTTTTTGGTTGATATTTTTATGCAGACTGTGAATTGACAGAACTGTGATTAGATTTTTGTTGTTTGTTCAAAACTACCTTTCAGGGAAAAGTGTTATACTAATGTTTAAAATACATTTAGTAATATTAATAATTTATTTTATTTTCTATTTGATTTATAGCAGCAGAATTATATTACTCCTATTTTTCTATATTCTGTTGTGTCCAAAAATTGGGGGGAAAATGTTCAAAAATTCAAATGTATGAAATACATTTTGAGGGGTTTTCTTTCTTCCCGTACCGAACCGAAAAAAACCGAACCGTGGCTTTGAAAACCGAAAACGTACCGAACCGAAAATTTTGTGTACCGTTACAGGCCTAATTTTTATTAGTACATTTTTTTTTTTTTTTTTTTTTTTTTTTTTAGCAATTTCGAGAAATTTCAGGCGACCCCCTTTGAATTCCAGCCAACCTCATGTGGGGTCCTGACCCCAAGGTATAGGCCAGGTTGTTCAAGCTAATCACTGGAAGCCGAGCTAAATTGGCCACAAGCCTGAAGAAAACCCAGTCACTGCTCAAGACAGGCTTCTACCAGTGCAGTAGGAGGCGCTGCAGCCACTTCCCACACACCTTCATTCACACATATGCTGTATTTCCACTACATGGAACCGGCTCGACTTGGGTAACAGGTCCTTTTCCTGGAGACTGTTTCCATTACAGGATACTACCAACTTTAGAGTACCTGGACGTCATTGTGATGCGGCGCGTTACTTCCATGTCGTCTGCTCAGAGAGTCACTGACAAACTCACTCATTGCATGTTGTCTCGTCAAACTCATTCATGCTGAACTTTTACATCGGCCACCAAAGACTGAATCTCCTCGACCAACCTTGGTGTAGTTTTGCGGGCTGTCATCACGTTGATTAGCCTACCGCTCTATTTATTGTAAACTTCCGCATCTGTTTTTTGTAAAATGGCGGGTCACAGAGACAACTCTCTGACCAATCAGTGGTCTGCAGTGTTCACACGTCACATTTTAGTATCTGTTCCCCAGTCTTGGAACCTCGGTGGAGGTGATACCAAAAAACTAGTACCGAGTACCAGATTCCAGCTCCTTTTTTGTAATGGAAACGCAAAAACGCCGAGTTGAGTCGAGCTGATACCACATAGTGGAAATGCAGCAATACACATCTGCGGACTCTGCCTTCTGCTGTTTATACACTTTTCTGGGTTTTGGGTTCGAACAATATGAACTATCTGTAATTTATAAATAACTTGAAGTGCACTATGAACATATTGTAAATGTGTTAATACCTGTCACCGTTAAAATTATCACCACTGAACATCGAAATACTAGGTGTCTCAGTGAACACACCATCTTCCTCCTTCCTGAACCAAACTCTTCTGGTTCTAGCCTACTACCATTTCATAGACTATTGCATAGCATTGAACATACTACACTTGACAAACATTAGAAACAAACATACATCAGGGGTGTCCAATCCTGGTTCTTGAAGGCCGGTTCCTGCATGTTTTAGATGTATCCCTCTTCCAACACACCTGATTCACATGATAAGCCTATCATCAAGCTCTGTAGAAACCTGATCATGACCGTCAGGTGTGCTAGAAGAGGGAAACATCTAAAACATGCAGGATACCGGCCCTCGAGGATCAGGATCGGACACCTCTGACATACATAAAGCGAGCATAAATGAGCCTGAATACTTCCAGTGTTGCTGTAAACATTCTTTTTTCAGTCTTTGTTCCATTTCAGTTCAACCCAAACTCAAAGAATTTTAGATGTTTGTAATGCAGATAATTGGATAAACTACGCCTTCGTTTTTACCCGTCTGACCCTAAAATAATCTAGTTTACAGCCGTAGATCAGCTCAACGGTTATCAGCCACGTCTTAATGATAAACACTCGGTTCTGGAAAGGAAAAAATGTGAAACAGTTGCTATTACCATGCCACAACCCAAGGCCTCATAAATCACACCAGGGCCAATCCCTTACTGTAAAACACTCCAAGGCACACTGTAAAAAAAAAAAAGGAGTAATCAACAAGGGAGGGAGGGATGGTTGGTGTATGTAGAGTGTGTGTGGGTGTGTGTCGACCAGGGGGATGAATGGAAGAGAGAGAGCGGTGATAAGATTGAAATATCTCAGCGCTGTGTTTACTTTAAGAGTTAGCGGTGCTGGTTGTAGTCCAGACCAGCTGAGAGTCGTCTGCAAAATGAAAGATCAGGGAGGGACGGTGTGTTTGTGCATGTGTGTGTGTGTATTTATGTTCATTTTCTAACCATTGGACAAAAGGTCAATAGGCTAAAGAGGAGAGTAGCTTACATCATATACAATAAAAGCAGGAATGCTCTCAATCTGGCAGAATCTTTCTCTAAGTCTGTCTCTCCATCTTGGTTTCTCGTTCTTTCCGTCAATTTCTTTCTCCCTCGTTTTCTCTCTCTCTCGCTCTGCAGGGATTTAACGTGGATCAGTGTGCCCTGCTGCAGCCAATCACAGCCGCCCTGGAGTTTTTTGTGCCAAACGCGAGTGTGTTTTTTGAGTTATGTGTACTCAGCGGGCCACAAAATCTAAACACACGCATGCACGCAAGCACGCAAGCACGCACACGAACAGACCCACACACACTCATAAGCCCATCAAATTCTCTGCATCTGCCTCATATTCGTTGTTCCATCGCCGAGAATACATCAGTGTGTAAGATATATTAACCTCTTAAACCAGTAATAATCGCAATCGCAGGTTCTATGTTCAATATCCAAATCAGAATTCAAATGAAATTCAGACAATATAATAACATTTTGCACACTTTTTTTTTATCGTTTCCGTTGTCAGGTCCATATATATTCGGACAGTGACACAAATTTTGTAATGTTGTCTCTGTTTATCACCACAGAAGGTCTGCAATAAAACAATCAACATGTAAGAAAGTGTGGTAAAGGTTCATACAGTCTTCCAAATATACAGTAACTATTCTAGGTAATTCATTTATCAGTCATTTGTCAGAAGCGTTACGTGATGTTGCAGTAGCGAGTCTTATAGTATAGTCTGGGGTGCCAATCGGGGGGGGGGCATGACAAATTCATGGGGCCCAGCATTTGTTAGGGGCCCATAGAGCAGTGGAGGGGGTCCAGTGGATACAGGCTAAAAGTAAGGATGCACCAATACCACTTTTTCCAAACTGAGCACGAGTACTTACATTTGAGTACTTGCCGATACCGAGTACCGATACGAGTACTTAATAATCCCATTCCAGTTCTTAGTTCCTTTTGTAAATGTGCTTTATTGTCGTTGTCATTAGTGTGACTGGAACAAAGTGATGCTACTGACATTGAATGTGTTGGAATGAGCATTTCTCAATTAATCCAGCAGGAGGCGCCGTCTTAATTAACCATACTGGACATGGATATCATGAAGAAGAGTAAAGTTTTTTGAGAAGAAGAAGAAGAAAATCAGTAACAACAAACATGGAGACGACAGAGGCAACACTAATGTGATACTAATATTGCAGCATTTTCGCTAGTAAGGTTTAAAAGCTTAGTTTCAGCAGGTAGAGAAAAGAGAAATGAGTGATAAGTTTTGTTTTCACTTCCGCTGGCGGCGGTCCGCACCGCTCCGTACCCCTCTCCGTCTGGGTACGCATCCGCCAGCACCTGGAAAACAGATGGAATGTACGCAGAGGACGGACAGAACGCTGCATCTGTATCTGTCTGTCTTTAGCGTTGCTTGCAGTCAGCGTTACTTTTATCACCGTCATTTATATTTGAAAAATCTCCACACTCTTCACACTCCCCACACATTATTCCTCCTCCTCTTACCTGCTGCACTGAACTGTGAATGTCACATGGCCGTAAGTAGTATTTGGCATTTGTATCAGATTACTTTTACGAGTACAAATACGAGTACACACACAGAGTATCGGAGCCGATACCCGATACTCATATCAGAATCGGTGCATCCCTAGTTAAAAGCTGAGAAAGTTTCATGTAAGATCCACTGTATAAGACAGGCATAGAAGTCGGGAGTTGGACATTGAAAGCATGTTAAGTTTCAGTTTCATAATAGTGTGGGTGACGTTATGTATGAACTGCACCCCCACATACATACCCCCCCTGCTCCGACAGATTGACAAGATACTGAATTTTATGAAAGGGTCCACAACATTAACCTTTGATGGGGCCCACAGTTGGTAGCGGCGCCGCTGAGTACAGTATAGTATTATAGAGGCTACAGGAAGTAGCTGAAACTAGTAAAGCAGGTAAACAAAAAACTACCCCTGTCTAATAAATGAATTACCTACAATAGTTATGGAAGTAAAGTGTGGACTTTCAGCTTTAATTCAAGGGGTTTAACAAAAATATTGCATTCATATTTTAGGAAATGCAACCGTTTCCAGAGACACAAAGATCCTTACAAGTGTTCTGTGGTTTTCTACTTTACTCATCTTCCGTGGTCTTCCAGGCCTTTTGGTGTTGCTGATCTCACAAGAGGGTCCTTTCATCTTAAGAATGTACCAAATTCTTTATTTTGGCCATTCCTACAGTTCTCACTATTTCTCTGATAGATTTATTTTGTTTTTTCAGCTGAATGACGCCTCCTTCACTTGCACTGACACCTCTTTGGACCTCATATTAAGAATTCCACTGAGCAGTTAACAAATGAACATTCAACACATGGAATCGACTCCAGATCTTTTATCTGCTTCATTTGGCAAAGAATAACCAGAGGTGAAGCCACATCTGGACATGATGCTGCTTTTCAGTCATTTGTCCAATTACTTTGGAGTTCTGGAAAATTGAGAGACTCTGTTTAAAATGGTTATTCTTTCTAAATGGTTAATGCGGTATTTTTGTTAAGGGTCATTTGGTGTTGGGTATCACAAGCAACCATGATGCAGTCCACTGAGCTGTTACATATAAGACTACATGTTTCTTTACCACAAACTCAGACTTTCTTGGCTCGTGAAATTAATTACTATTGAATAGACAAACATACAATTAATTTTATCAACAATGGAATCTTTTCTCTGCTGCCAGCAAGAGTGTCCTGCTGTCTCCTATGCCCTCTTGATGGAGAAATTTGTTGTTAGTTTACATTGTATTAACTCTCAATCAGCCCTGAGCTTTGTAAAGAGAAGTTAACAATAATATTTAGAATTTGTTGGTTGTTGTTTTTTTTTTTTGTATGGTTTTGCCTTGTTTAGTTTTGTTTTATAGGTTTGTTGTATAGTTGTTTTTTTTAGATAGATAGATAGATAGATAGATAGATAGATAGATAGATAGATAGATAGATAGATAGATAGATAGATAGATAGATAGATAGATATCTCATTGAAGGAAATTCTGTCAACTCCATTGCTCGCATACATACATACAAACAAATGACATGTAAGAGTTAAATATAGAGAATAAGAATAAGAAATAAATAAAAAAGTGACATAGCCATGATATATGAATAAAAAACACATAGCTAGAAAAATAAACAGCTAGTCTATACAATAAAATACACACAATAAAAGCACACAAGGTCGTCAGACCAGAGGCACTAGCTGGCACTAAGGTACAGTCATCATAATCATCATCATCATATTGTGTTTGTGTGGTTCTTTATGTCTAAGTACATGTTTGTGTAAATGTATAATTTTAACAAGTGTTCAGAGAACGCAAACCTCTGCCAGGCACCCTGAACAGTGTGCATGTGTGGATCGACTATTTCTTTTTAAATTAAACAGTTTCAAGGTTGTTCCATACAGCAGAAAAAGTTGAAGCTTGGTACCACTCATGTGTATGTCAAATTATATTAAATTCCAATCAATATTTGTTGAGTTATAATGAAAAATGTGTCATAAATGGGATTTTCAATGTTAAATTGAAATATCCACAGAGTCCACATTCCACAGTGGATATGGACAATTTTGTGCCAGATACAAGATATTGTTATAAGCTATGGGTGGATCAAATAGGAGGCTAATCGGAGTCGTTTTGAATTTTTAATGAATTTTCGAAAATTGCTCAATGATGAGAGATAGGAAAATTTGAGATTTTGTGAACTTGCTGTGACCTTGAACTTTGGCCTACTTGGCCCAAAATTTAATGGGTTGGTCCCAGGGCCTAGGCCTATCTGTGGGTACAATTTGGTAAAGACGGTTGGAATAGTTTTCCCGTAAAGTTGCTAACAAACAAACACATAAAAAAACACAAAGCAAAGTGATCACAATACCTGCTGGCGGAGGTAATGAAAAGGAAAAATAAAATAAACAGAGGTGTAAAAGGTGGCACATTTCAAATGGAATGAATAACTTATTTGCCTTTGTACATTTACCACCGTTTATAGGTTTCCCAAAGTTCCATCTCATGGGGCACACCAGAAAGGGCAGGACTTTGTCTATATAGATTTATGTTTACATTGCATAACCAAAGATCACTTCTATAATGTGAGAACAGGACTAAATGAGAGTTGCATTGGGAGTCTGCAAGTACAAATGTTTCACAAAAGCCAACATTTACCTCAAAAGAAAGTTTATCAGCATTCAATCAAGAACTAGGCCAATTGATAAAGCTATGAATAAAAGCCTTCATTTATTTAGATTCTTGCCGTAGAGATTGATGAAGCAACACGATGACTAAAGGGAGGTGTTAAAGAAAAGTTACAACAACAATATTGCAAATGGTAGTGTTATCATTGGAAATGTGATACAGGTTATTAAATCATGAGAATGGTTTAGTGTCAAAGTCATCATTGAGGTCTTTAGGGGCTGAGGTGCATGGTGTATATATCCAGAAAAGGCTCATGTTTTAGGAGCAGAACGTCTGAAACTGAATGTCTCCCCTTTCTGTGGATGTTTTATTACTTCAATTCCCACGTAGCTAACACTAGAAGTTGTGTTTTACCTTGGAAAAGTGTTCAACCACAAGATATCACACATTCACACATCTGCTTTGAACACCTTGCCCACTTTTTTTGCTGGATTATACAGCGGGTGGAGGCTCAGCGCTGGGGTTGAAGTTACACTTTAAGGCAGCTCAGGGATGAATCACACCATTTTCCCTGAAATGCGAAGCAGTAAATGGAAGAAAAAAAAAAATTTAGATTTGAATTGTCGAGGCATGCAGAAAATGAATGAAGTACAAGATGCTCACTGACACATCAGTTTGTTCCTTCACATGCGAAATAAACACAACTAAACCTCTGATTCATTTTGGGTTCCGACCAATAGTTTAAGAAAGCAGGATCTAAAGCTGCGGTATTTTCCTGTTCCTATAGTTCCCCTTCTCTTTACACGCTCTGCTGCTTTTCATTCTCTCAGATGGTGATTGCTGTCTGTTTTTTAAGAGCCCATCGATGCTCTCTGGTGGATGGGGGGCCGTGATACTTAACAGATGTGTGCGCTGTGTGTTTGTGAGTGCGCCAGGGCACTTTCCACTGATCTGTTTTTGGATTTATCAGATGAAGAGAGCTTCTGAAACATCGCTGCAGGTTTCATCTCAACCACAACAATTGCCAGCCTGACGTATGTGCATGCATTTGTTTGTGCATGCGTGCATGGTTGCATTGCTCTCCTCGCCAACCGGCATTCTCTTCATGTCGCTCAAAAGCAAGAACCAACAAGCCTGCATTTATTAACCAAACCAATCCTTTGGAAATCCCGCGTAATCCTCCATAAGTCCCCTATAGCCCCTTTATAAACACTCCAAAAAGTTTACCTCATGCTTTGCCTCATCAAGGATCTGCATTTCCAACCACCATAGACAAAAGATGGAGAACGCCCACCACTCAATAATCAGACACAGGCTGATTGAATGGAGAGCAGACTCAGAGGCAGCCAGAGCCTCCCATTAGGGTCACTGTGTTACAAAAGATGAGGAGTGCTTTTGTCCTGTCACAGCCAGAATGTTTTCTGTCTGTGCGTCTGTGTGTGTTTTTTTTTTTTTTTTACTTCTGTCGCCAAACACGAACAAGACGCAGATTGAAAGAGAGTAAATGTTTTGGTAATAGTGCATGGATCGTTAAAAAGCGTTGTACCTTAAAATCATCCACAATACAGTTTCAGTGTAGATGGAAAAGATATTGGGAACAAGGATGGATCCCTGGGGTGCGCCTCATGCAGTAGTTACAGCATGTACATCAATTGGTACATCACTTCAGTTTTGTTTTTTTGTTTTTGTTTTTGTTTTTTTGTTAGTTATCATTATTATAGGTGCTGTATGCATAGTTTGTGTAACTGATGGCAATTTCAGTTCAGTTATTAATTAGTGATTAGTAATTTTATAATTTCTTTGCATTTAAAAAGGTCTTACATGATTGTAATTTAATATTTGCATCATTATTTACAAGTTCATAGTACTTTGGTTATTTCATGTTATTGTACTACAAGTGCTAAGAATAAAAATAAGAGCCTTTACCTTTGAGAAGATCCGATGTGCTTGGGGGTGCTATGTGTCTGGGGGGGTGAATAAGTTGGTACATATTTAGGCCATGTTTGGACAGAAAACATAGGCAGTGAATTCCTCTATGTATTTTACTTTTTATTTTTGTATTTTATTCAATAAATCTGAGAAGACGAACTTTTGTGTAGGACACACTTTTTAAAACACGAGTCAGCCATAAGCTGTCAGCCATAAATTGGAAGTTTTTATTGGAATACCAACAGTTATAATTATCATTATTGTTATTGTCACTATTACTGTTGATATTTTCTTGTGTGAGGGTCTTTGCCGCCCTCTTTTTATTTTTTTTCTCCCCCCTTTGCTCTTCCCCCTGTTTTCTCTTTCCCCCTGTTTCTTCCCGTCAGGTCCAGCATCAAAATGTGGTTCAAAACCCAAACTAAAAACAGTGGAATATCAAGGGGAGCCTTGTATACTTTATGAAGTTCTCTTTGGCAAAGCAAACTTGTTCAGCACAACGAGGCAGCCACACCACCGTTCTGCTGTTATGATGCTGGACAAGACTTGTAAAAAAATTTTAAAAAATGGTACATCACTTCACTGCAATGCAATTACTTTGCATAATTTGGATAATCCCCACCATTCACTTGTACAAGATAGATGAAACCTACAGAAATGTTTTATTTCCCTGAATACTTTCGACATTTTCCTCAATTTTAGGTTTGTTTTCCACTCTTTTCATGACATTATATTATCAAAGTTGTTGACGTCAAATCTTCTCTGTGCAGTTTTCGTTTAGAAAACAATACCCTTTAACTTGAGCCTGTTCTTCATTAGTTGTACTATGTGCATGTAAACCATACTATAATAAAGGCATGGAATTAAAAGGTTCAGTGTATACGATTTAGTGGGATTTAGGGGGATCTAACTGCCAAAATTGTTACACAAAAATGATTGTTACATTGAATGAGTTGTGTTTATTTACAAAGAGACTGGGTCAGCATGTTATAGCTCGAAACAGACTCCTTTTATCAACTGCTGTAAAACTGTTTAATAGCAGGTGGGATTCTGGGTTAAGGTGCATTACCATCATCTACAAAATGAAATAAGGGACTTCCACGATTTTTGGAGTTAAGGTAATGGGACATTATTGGTTGTAACTTCAAGTTAAAGGAGTGATAGTTTGCATTTTTAAATGGAATTAGGCATTTTACAACATTTCCCTGTGGTCTACATAAACTGTAAATGCTCTGCTTGGGTCTGAATTCTTCATTAATTCAACTCCACAGGTCCATCTTCAACCCTATTTCTGAGTAATGACACCAGGAAGGTCGTTTTGAGCGATGACCCTTTAAATGCAAATGACCCCACCCCCTCCAGGTTGTTGGCTGTGCTGCTCTGTCCCGTTCAACCAACAATTGACCATTTTAGGTAATCGGCTCAAAGTTTGGACATATTTTCAGTTTTTACTACAACCGCTGCTGCTGATAAACAATTATGTCATACTTAGAGAAATATACATCAGAAGTCTCAACCTTATATGTGCAAATGTCGTGACATAACTGATTATAGTCGTAACAAATTAAGCAGGAATTAAAACGGGTTGTAGAAATCTACTCAATTTTTGCCAGAATGAATATAAAGATGGCTTTGCAGCACCTGGAGGGTTCAAATTCAAATTTTTTGAACTATTAGCGTCCCCAAATACACAAATAAATGAACCAAAGACTAATAAAAGTGGGTTTAGCAAAACATGACCCCTTTAATTGAATTGCAATAATGAATGCAATGAATGGAACAATGAATAATGCGGAATAATGGAAATCTAAAATGTGCAATAACGTCTGTACTTACCTCTCACTGTCCTCGACATCTTAACTAGATATGAATATGTGGCTTGACAGAATGGGAGAGTTTTTACTCTTTTTACTATTCAATACTATTTACATTTTTTGCGTTGTACTGGAAGAAGTACTGCACAGGTGTCAAACATGCAGCCTGGGGGCCAAAACCGGCCCACCAAAGGGTCCAATCTGGCCCCTAGGATAAATTTGTGAGATATAAAAATTACACTGACGATATTAACAATCAAGGATGTTAAAATCATTTTAGGTCAATTCAATCTAAAGTGAATCAGACTTGTAAAATATTATAATAACCTATAAATAATGAAAACTGCAAATTTTCCTCTTTGTTGTAGTGTAAAAAAAAAGTAAAATTAGAAAAAACAAGTCACATTTACAGACTAGCCTTTTACAAAATATATGAATATCTTGAACAAATATGAACAATCTGAAATGTCTTAAGAGAAATATGTGGAATTTTAACAATATTCTGCCTGTTACTAAATCTTTAAGTTGTGATACACATGTATAAATGATCAACTTAAGCACAATATTGTTAACATTGCACTTTTTTACTCAAGAATTTTCAGGTTGTTCATATTTATTCATGCTATGTTCAAGTACGGTTTGTAGGTTTAAACATTTTCATAATAGAATTTTACTTTTTTTACTCAAAAACATAGAGAAAACTTTGGAGTTGACATTATTTATCAGTTCTTATCCTATTATTTATATTATTTTACTGGTCCGGCCCACTTCAGATCATATTAGGCTGCATGTGGCCCCTGAACTGAAATGAGTTTGACACCGCTGAATTACTGTTTTTACAAGTGAATCAGAGTTTTATTGTGTATGCTCTGTGTAGACAATGACAGTAAAAGGAATCATGAATCTTGAGTATAACACACTGCGCCTGAAAGTGTCAGTTAAAAATCCTTTATCATGACAGCCATATTCACCAGGGAGGACCAATATTCCAGTGGCATCAGGTTAAAATGTGAAAGTACTGAAACAGGTAAGCGCTGTGCCAGACATCATATTTGACAGATGGTTCCCTTGAGTCACCTCGCACTTTTCCAAACTGTAAGGACTCCCAGCTCTGTAACATCTGGATTATGAGATAAATGCAGTAATTGGACAGTATTCAAGGTTGCACAACAATGCAACCACGAATACTGTCAACTTTCCAATCAGGTCTTTGTCTGTACTCGAGGATTAGGTGTCTCTCACCACATTTTCACCCCACCTCCAACCTGTGACTAATAAGTACACAAACAGAAAATCTACACCGATTGCACAAGTCGCAAGATGTTTGAGTGTTGCAACCTGAGTTAACACACCAGCACAGAAACACAACATCACTAAGAATGCACACACATTTCTATATATGTACACACACATAAATGATGGATCTACAGGGACATATTTTGTCTGTGTTGAGCTGCAAATGACAGCAAATCAGTAAAGCTGTCAAAATGCAGACTATTAATCTGACTATATTGTGAATTTAACAGTTAAGCAGCATATTCCTATTCATATTTCTGGTTAAAACATTTTATTCTGGTTTTATTAGGATGTGTGTGTTTTTTGCAGGATTCAACCCATGCACCACTTAAATAAAGACAAAGATCCTCTCTGGTGGAGATGGATGCTCCAAAGAAAAGTCTACATTTCTTGTCTTAAGGACAAATACACCTATTATTATTAGGGATGGGAATCAAGAACCGGTTCTTTTTGAGAACCAGATCCCAGTAACTCGATTCCTTGGAATCGTTTGCCTGCCTGCTTAACGATTCTGCTTATCGCATACGCTGCATTGTTTTGGTCAGAACGTAGCCAACATGATGTTGAGGCAAAAACGGTCTAAAAAGACGACACCAGATCCACTTGTAACACTGTCAGAGCTTCCATTTCTTCAAAAGGGTGGAATCCCTCCAATATGCTCAAACATTTGTCCATAGCATGTGATTCATTTACAGGAACGTCATGTATTTGATATGCTTGTGAAAGAAGTGGCAGAGTGAACACCAGGCCCAGTTCCGGTTCGGGCAACAAACGTCATACCCAAATAGAAGTTTCTGAAGGTAGGGGACAGGAAATGAGGTACACAACAACAGGAAATGAGATGAGCAGAGCTGAGTCAAACTGGTTGGATGTAGTGGACATGCAGCAACAGAGGAATTAGTAAAGCGTCTTAAGTTTCACTTTCACTGCCCCCCCCCCCCCCTCCCCCCCCCAAACCAGGCCCGCCGTCATCTGCTATTATTTGTACATACTGTATATGTTATGTTTTCTGTGCAGATGGAAATATAAAAGACAGTTAATGCCAACACACCCGTTTGTACTCTTTTATTCCCTCAGCCAATGAGAATCGATAAGAGAATCTATAAGGAATCGGATCGATAAGCAAATTCAATAATGGAATCGGAATCGTTAAATTCTTATCAATTCACATCCCTAATTATTACACATTATGACAGAATATCCACAGGTTGATATGTGTAAATACAGAAAAGGTGACTTTTTCAAGAAGGTATTGTAAGGAACAAATCAGGGAGGTTGAACTAGAACTGGAAAAAGCACAGCATAAGGGCCAAAACCTGAATATTTTATGTATGTCACAGTCTTTTTTCACATACAAACACAATGGTCCAATTACGGACTAACACATGCAACAGAATGTGCACAGACATCCACAGTCTCCTACTGCATTTCCTTTAGCTCTGGAATAAAGCTTCTTAGGCTTAACGCCAGCTAACAAACAAAATAGGGTTCAGGTCAGGGACATAACAAGACAAGTTGTCTGAGTACATATTTGGCAGGGCTTTTGGAGACCCTGCTGGGAGAAGGTCAGGTCCTGCCATTACAGAGCCTACAGCAACTTCCATCTGTAGTAGTTTATGAAATATGGACGCTATGTCTACTACAGTCACGGAAAAAATTATTAGACCACCCTTGTTTTCTTCAATTTCTTGTTCATTTTAATGCCTGGTACAACTAAAGGTACATTTGTTTGGACAAATATAATGAGAACAACAAAAACAGCTCATAAGAGTTTAATTTCAGAGCTGTTTCTTTTTTTTAACTATTTTCCATGGTTTTCTTAACGAAAATCACTTCAGTTCTAACATGAATATCTATGGCATTGTACTGACAAAAACAGTACTTTTAGGCATTCCATGTTTTCTTTTGTCTGTTTAAGTCACATGATACACACAGGAGTTAGTACTTGATTGCACAACCATTTTTTTATGGCTTTTGATGATCTAATCATTTTTTCCATGACTGTATGTCACTAATCGCTTTTCCATTGACCCTCAAATTGCACGAATATAACTTGCGCATAAAAATTTGCCTAATGGAAAATTTTGCGAGAACTCTCATTTTTCGATGAAAAGTTTTTGCGCTTGTAAGAGGTGGTTTTTTTGGACGTAGCAAAACTGGTCTATCATGCAAAATTGCAATGGAAAGGCCTTTTTGTGCAACTAGAGCCACGTGAACAAAAAAAAAAAAAAAAATACAGATGTTGATGGATGTTACAACAAGTGAAGAAGAAGAGTTTTAAAAGAAACATGGTGTGATATGTGTGGACACACGAGGAAACCGAATTTTTTTTAAAATTTAGTACGAGATAGAGGTGTAAGTAGCATTCTAGCTTCAAAACAACAGATATTTATGTTCGGCGCCATAATTATGGAATGACTTCTCAGGACATCTCGCAATAATAAATAAACAAATCGTTGCACTTATGTTTTTTCAACATTTTGTAAATATCAGTAAAGTTTTGCGCATATGTCCAATGGAAAAGCGACTACTGGTGCATTTATACAGTTTCAGTGTTATAGCAATGGTACCTCGATAAATGTAGTAAAATTTCAGGTCCTATTTTTCTTTGGTTTACATTACCATCCCTACATCTCTACACTGGCTCCCTGTCTCTCAAAGAATAGACTTGCTAGCATATAAAGCACTGAATGGTTTAGGCCCAAAATACATCAGAGACCTTCTAGTCCAGTATGAACCATCCAGACCACTCAGGTCATCTGGTGCAGGTCTGCTGTGTTCCAAAAGTCAGAACTAAACATGGAGAATCAGCGTTCAGTTTCTATGCTCCGTATATCTGGAACAAACTACTAGAAAATATCAGGTCTGCTGAGAGTCTGAGTTCTTTTAAGTCAAGGTTAAAGACTCACCTGTTCACTGCTGCCTTTGACCAAAAGGCTTTTGACTTTTTAAATTTTATATTCTCCTTCAAAACTCTGCACTGCAACTCTTCTTTTAATATGTGTGTGTTTTTGTATTTTTGTATTTTATGTGTTGTTTTCTTACTTGCTGTTTTTAACCCTTTCATGCATACTGGTTACTACAGTGGACAGTTCTTCTCCAGCTGTTCTCTTGTATATTCATGGGTTTTGTTGTTTTAGTTCCATATCAGCCAACACAGTGGACGCTTATGCATCATCCCATACACTGACATTCATACCATTTGTGTGTCTTTGCTGTTCTAGATAAACCTGATCTTCAGTAACATGTTTGAGTGTTGAAGGGGTGAGATTAAATAAATTATATTTCCTCCCACTCCTTTTCGAATGTGCAAATGAAGTCCTGTAGACGTATAAGTTTTGTTTTTGTTTTTTGTTTTCTTCCATGACCTCTTACTGCCTGTTTTCTTTCTAAAGACTAAGTAAGATTACTTTGTCTTGTTGCATATTCGAAATAAACTAAACTTAAAAAAAAAAAATCAATTGCTTCTTATTGTTACTAAACTGCAATTGTCTTTTTTGTTTTTTTTTTAATACAAAAAAGTTGTTTTTTTTTTTTGCATATTATCTCCATGAAGTGAGTAATGACTAGTACTAGAGTTTGTTAAAATGTGAGAAAACAGCAGATTAGCAGCATTAAAAATGTTTTTTATTTCATAGTGTTCACACAATAAATCAGTAAATCCTTGTTTCTTTTCTTCAAAAATTAAACGCATGGTGTCAAGCTGACATTTTTGGAACTCCATGAAAAATAAGTTCATAAGAAAATTTTCAATCGCATTGTGTTTTTTCATGCCTAAAGAGGAATAAAAACACCCAGGAAATAAAAGTTGATTAAGGTTCTCATAATTCATGCATGAAAGGGTTAATCACCTTTTACATGTTTCTTTTATCATGTTTTAAATGTGTTTCTTTTTCCCTGTTGTTGTATTTCAATGTCCTGTGTGAAGCACCTTGAATTGCGTTGTTGCTGAAATGTGCTACATAAATAAACTTGCCTGGCCTTACCTTACATCGAGCTGAACAGGCTTCAGATGTAGCTTCTCCTCGTCTACTCATGGCCTTAATTGAAGACCGACTGCAACATTGCATTTCAGGCTCTCTGCAGTCGTAATCTGTGTTGTTTCCAGTGTCAGGCTCCACTCTGACAGACTCCAAGAGGGGTCATAACACAGGACAGGAGTCTGACCATGCAGTGCACCTGATTTGTGTCAGAGGAAGATGGTTACTGGAATAGCACTTGGTTTAAGTCATGTGCATTACTGTCTTTATTTGAAGAGGCCGCAGGGAGTTTTTGACGCATGCTGGCGCTCCAACAGAGAGCAGCAATGAGAACCAGACTGCCGGGAGGGCAGAGGGGGAAGGGTGGAGGGGGAGAAGAAATAGAGAGAGTGTTTGAGAGAATCTGATTTCTGACACATCTTTATGGTTGCAATTTAAAACCACATCGCCTACGACTGGTTAAAACACTTCAAACTGTACAAGGCTCAGTACAGCAATATAAAGATTAAACTGTCTCACGTATGAAAGGCAAAAAACTGGCAACAGGGAAAATAGTAAAGAGCAGAAGAGCAAAAGGCAATAAAAATAAGGTCACCTAAGCCATAACTCATTTATCTGGCTTTGCGGCCAGTTTGGCAGTGCTAACTTGGAAGATCCCAAAGAACCCAGTGTTCCAAGTAATTTCCATGGGTGTATCTGTGTCCTAGAGGGACACATTCATGTCCCGGTGTCCCGTACAGGCTTGACTTCCTGCTGTCCAAGCAGAATGAATGGAGTGTGAAAAGACCATCTGGAAAAGTAAGAGGTGATCCAGGAGAAGCAAGAAGAGGATGGAGGGGTAAAGACGCAAAGTCAATGGAAGAATAAAGGGATATTTATCTTTTTCCAGACCCTGACGCTGCATGTTACCGTTTGACAGTCCCTCCCTCACATAAAATGTCACGAGTAATTAGTTGGCTGTTAGATGTGACCAAAAAATTAAAGAGGAGAAAGGTGGTTAAGGGAGAAGAAAGATATAAATGGGAACAGACGGAATGAAGTAGCAGACCTGGGTCAAATAACTTTTAACATTTACTTTAACCTGCTCCGAGTACCAGCAGGTTAGGTGGGGTTTACACTATTAAAACATCTCAAATGGTGTCACGTCAAGTTGCCAGCCGCAGAAAAGTTCAACAAACTGTCTTTCAAATACTTTCAAATGATTGTCTAATAGTTCTGGCACTCATTATATTGTTCTATGTGGCAAATCCCACCCATCTGGCATAGAGGCAGAGCCAACACAAATCATAAAAATTATCGTCAAAAATTATTTGGCTGAGTTTTCAGGCCTCCGGTGGGAAGACAGGGAAGGAAAGATGGAAAAATAGAAGAGTTATCCTCCCTTCCCTGAGCCTCTAGCTCCCCCAGTGGGGCGTCCGAGGAGCCTCTCAGGCATTCTGCATCCGTTTGTCATGTTCTTATCTGACATCCATTAAAACGTAATGGAGAGCAGATGCCCTGGAGATGGATAGCTAACACCCACCCACACACACTCACACAAACACACAGAGACATCTGCAGCATCCATAGACTGAGGTCTAATTACATAACACTTACCCAGCCATGCCAGGCTTTCTTACATCAACATGACTAACACACACGCAGACGTAAATATATCAAGTGCCATCTGAAATGCTCACTCGCATACAGTCAACGTCGGAGGAAGTCTTTAAAAAAGTGGTAACTGTTGTAATATGGCCCCAGTTTTACTATTTATATGAAGATTCATTTTACTACTGAGTTAATGTTTATGTTTCATTTTACTGTTGCAGCTAATATGAACCACTTTATATATTGTTTCCTTGTTTGTGTCTATGGGATCAGATCAAAAGATAATCATAACATAATATTAGATGTAGTTTGATGACATTGTAAAGTAGCATGGGATCATTAAAACTATTAGATTCAGGCAGAAAAAAAAATGTTTACACAAGTTAATGGACTACAGTGTTAATCACATTATATTCAGTATTAGATTCTCATGTTAAGGCAAGTAGTAATGGTAAGAGGCTGTTGACAGATGGACAAATCCATCCATTATGAGGGTCTTGGGGTGCTGGAGTCTAACCCAGCTACCAGTGGGTGAAGGTGGGGTACACCCTGGATGTGTCACCAGTTCATCACAGGGTTGAATATACAGATAAACAACCCTTTACTCTCGGATTAACCAATTAAGTTGCATGCATACACAGGTAAAACATGCAACTACACACTCCTTAGATCACAGGTGTCAAACATGCGGCCTGGGGGCCAAATCCAGCCCACCAAAGGGTCCAGTTCGGCCCTTGGGATGAATTTGTGAAATGCAAAAATTACATTAAAATATTAATCATTTTAGTTCAGGTTCCACATTCAGACTAATTCAATCTCAAGTTGGCAGGACCAGTCAAATACTATGGTAATAACATATAAATAATGACAGCTTCAAATGTTTCTCTTTGTAAATGTAAATATTTTCATGTATTTACACTAAAACAAAGTATAATTTTGCAAAAAATGTGAATAACCTGAAATCTATTAAGAGAAGTAAGTACAATTTTACCAATATTCTGCCTGTTACTAAATGTTGTGTGTGTTTGTAGATCCACTGTGATCTGTAAGTTATAATGTATGTGTGTAAATGATAAAGTGAGGCATAATATTGTCAAAATTACACTTATTTTTTCAGTTTGTTCATGTTATTCACATCTTTTGAAAGGATAGTTTGTAGATGTAAACCTTTTCATAATGTAAATTAACTTTTTCGCTGTAAAACATAGAGAAAAGTTTGGAGTTGACATTATTTATATATTATTATGTTATTATTTTACTGGTTCAGCCTACTGCAGATCAAATTTAGCTGAATCTGGCCCATGAACTTAAATGAGTTTGACACCCCTGCCTTAGATGGTCACATAGAAAAGACAAAAAGGAGTTCTGTTAACTTTAAGATTGTTGGAAATGTTTGATATGAAAATACACAGATTATGTAAAACACAGGTCATAGTCATTTGTAGAAAATGTCATATTGTATGTAACATGTACAGGGATTTAAGAGCATCTGATTACATAAATGGAACATAACACAAAGAATTGCATTGTCATTAGTGTATAATCACCTAAAAACACTGGATGTTTTATATACCTTGGATGACTGAACCTTCTCTATGTTTCGATCGTGCCAAAACTCTTAAAACTCACCCTTTCAGAGGTGCTTTTAACTTGTCCTGATGCTGTATGTTATATATTTAGTGTATTTTATGTACATGTATACTTGATTTGTGTATGTATCATCACATTTACCTTAAAATGGGCTGTTAATAGCTACAAAGTGGATTTCCTTTTCTACTTCTTTCAACTTTATCATCTATTGCAGCCAACATTAATGCATAAAGACCCAAAAATCTGCCACCGATCAAAAGCATCTACTGAACTAAAATGTTTAATATCTGTTTTATCCACTAATCCCATCAATACATGTATATAACTGGTGTAAAATACAGTTTGTGTCTTTTCATGGTCATCAGATATGACCCATTTCGACGTTCAGAGGCTCCGTAGTGAACGTGGAAACACCATCATCTTTAACAACATTGATTCACAAGTAAAACCAATGGAGTGTCAATGTCAATAACAGTGGATGGAGACACTTGTTTTTACATTCACTTATTGATATCTTGGCTGAAAAAGTCACTTTTTCTTCAGTTTTCTCTGTTTTAATATAATATCCTTTGAATCAACATGAACATAGATTAAATATAGGAAATTAAATATAGGAAAATACACGATTTACAGTGAAAAATGCAGAATATAGAAGATAATATTATAATAAATGGTGATAAATCACTTAAGAAAAGTTAAATATAGAGAAAAATTCATTTAGGAATTAGCACTGGGTCTGTATGGGTTAAGGTGCATTGGTTCATGTCCCCTCATCTAAAAAGCCAAACAAAAAACAAATGCTGGATATCATTAAATCACTAAATATTGGAAAATTAAACTTTACATAGACCATAGGCTGTTTTCATTGGGTTGTATTTTCCACCTAATTCATCTGGGTTTTTGAGGAGTTTATTTGGTTTAAGAGGGATGAGAATTGCCTCAACTTATTAAAAAACACTCCATCCTTCAGGTTCATTCAGATTTGGAGATAGATGATTTTTCCTGGACTGGAGGGGGATGTAAAAATGGCAGTAATCTGAAAACGATCTAATGTTGTCACACAAATACAGAAGTCTAGATGTAGAAATCACAGAGAAATGTATCTAAAATGTGCACTTCAGTAAAACCAGTTACATTCCACCACTTCATACAGTTCATATAAACAGAAGGAAGTGCATAAAGACAGTCTTTTTAATATAAAAAAAAAAAGAGACAGAAACTCAATCAGTCACACATTCAGATGCGGTGATGTAGCAATGGGGAAATGGAATAACAATTAACCAAATGCCTTGGGAGAGCAACGCCTAAACTGCTGAGGACGCAGAGTCATCGGCCAAGAATAGACCATCAGAGAAAGAAGGAAGGGAGAGGGATGGAGGAGAGGGAGAAAGAAAGAGGGGAAAATGTGCAGTGTCACTGGGACTAAGCCACCATCTTAACCTGCCAAGAAAAACAACCGTCACCGACAACACGGAGGAAGAAAGAGGAAGAGAAAGAGAGAAAAAGACAGAAACAGACAAAGAGATGGAAGGAAAAGGCAGAAGGATGAAAAAATGAGGGACAAAGGGGAGGAATAAGGCAACGTGACATGGATCATGGGGAGTCAGAGATGGGGTCAAGGCAAGTGGGACGACGTAATTGGACGGCCCCTGATGATGATGATGGTGATGATGATGCTGGCCGCTGATTGGAGGTGAAGGGCCAGCGCCGCCGAGACAGGGCCAAGCGGCCGCCCGTTTACGTGGAAACGAACATTGTTATGAGTACAGTTTGTCCTCTGATGTCATGCTGCTGCTTCTCATGGCCGGGCCTTCAGCCACAAACACTGGTAACACACACATATAGTGAGTGACACACTAACACAGAAACGCACACCGAGAGGCACACTGGCACCAAAACATGTGAAGACACTTAAAATAGACGTGGGGAAGTACGGGATTTACTTGAACTACAACTTGGCAAGGTTATAACATTTTGCATTTTTAAGTTTTATTTGATGTAGTTTGTTTTTTAGTTTATTCTGGGTTAGATTTTAGAGCAAGTTTTCTATTTAAGTTTAGTTTGATGAGTTCCATGCCTCCTCCGGGCTAATCATATTTTGCAAAATTCGCAACATTTGGGTCTCTTGTTCACACATTAACAACATTTTAGGTCACGAAAAACTGAGATTTTTAAGTGTTTCCACTTAAATTCCATGTTGTTGAAGATTTTACATTTACATTTTACATTCATGCATTTGGCAGATGCTTTTTTCCAAAGCGACTTACAGGGGAAAACCAATCAAATCAATCAATCATCCATCCATCCATTATCTTCTGCTTCTTCCGGGGCCGGGTCGCAGGGGTAACAGTCTAAGCAGGGACGCCCAGACTTCCCTCTCCCCAGACACCTCCTCCAGCTCTTCCAGGGGCACCCCGAGGCGTTCCCAGGCCAGCCGAGAGACAATCTCTCCAACGTGTCCTGGGTCTTCCCCGAAGTCTCCTCCCGGAGGGACATGCCCAGAACACCTCCCCTGGGAGGCGTCCAGGAGGCATCCCAAACAGATGCCAGAGCCACCTCAGCTTGCCCCTCTGGATGTGGAGGAGCAGCGGCTCTACTCCGAGCTCCTCCCTGGTGACTGAGCTCCTCACCCTATCTCTAAGGGTGCGCCCAGACACCCTGCGGAGGAAACTCATTTCAACCGCTTGTATCCGGGATCTTGTCCTTTCGGTCATGACCCAAAGCTCATGACCATAGGTGAGGGTAGGAACGTAGATTGACCAGTAAATCGAGAGCTTCACCTCCTTCTTCACCACAACCGACTGATACAGCGACTGCATTACTGCAGATGCTGCACCAATCTGTCTGTCAATCCTTCCCTCACTCGTGAACAAGACCCCAAGATACTTAAACTCGTCCACTTTGGGCAAAGACTCCCCGCCGACCCGGAGAGGGCAAACCACCGTTTTCCAGTCGAGAACCATGGCCTCGGATTTGGAGGTGCTAATCCTCATCCCACTCACTTCACACTCGCCTACAAACCACCCCAGGGCACGCTGGAGGTCCAGGTTCAATGAGGCCAACGGGACAACGTCATCTGCAAAAAGCAGAGACGAAATCCTGTGGTCCCCAAACCGGACCCCCTTCGGCCCCTGGCTGCGCCTAGAAATCAATCAATCAAATTTTATTTATATAGCGCCAGATCACAACAAAAGTTGTCTCATGGCACTTTATACACAGAGTTGGTCAAAACCAGACTCTAAGCCAATTTACAGAAACCCAACCGAATCCCCAAAGATGACGGTGTTTCCACAGTAACTACAGAGCCTTTGAACGTCCAGATGGGTCATATCTGATGACCATGAAAAGATGATAAACTGTATATTACACCAATTATTTACATGTATTGATAGAATTAGTGGATCAACAGTTTAGATCCGTAGATGCTTTTGGTCGACGGTGGATGTTTGGGTCTTTATGGGTTAAAAGTCTGTATACAATCAGTCTACACAAGATGCAACTTGAAACACAAATCATGTGTAATTCTTCTTGTGATGTGAGACACAAGAAGTGTCGATGTCTGAAAAAACACATGAACAAACTCAGTAACCTCTAACCTTTTGATTCCTTTCAATTCTTTAAATTTGAGGTTATTTTTGTTCTTTGTGTGATCACACAGTGCAGCTTTTTTGTGCATCACTTTTCATTTCATCAGTTTTCATTAACTTTGCTACTTGAACTACTTGCTGCTATTGAAATATGACAATTATATTGTTGATGATAATGATACAAAATGCTCTGTTTATGGAAATGCGATGACTCGGCTGCGAAGTGTTGAGAATTTTCCCGTCCTTCTAAATGGAAGCTTTGGAGTCTGAGTGGAGGGTATGTAAGCAGACTGTCTCACTCCAAACTTTGGCTCACGCTGACTGATTCTATCTCCTTCTGGGTTTGGCAAACACTGACTGATCCTGTCACCGCTGGCAAAGTGTGTCTCCACATGCAGAGTCCCAGCAGCCTTCTCACACACATAGACATACACACCGTCCATTCATCCATCCATCAGGCCCATCTGCTCAACGAATGGAGAGGAGACCCACACGTACAGCTTCATCTACACCAGGGGTCTCAAACATGCAGCCCGAGGGCCAAATGCGGCCCGCCAAAGGTTCCAATCTGGCCCGTGGGATGTTTTTATGAAGTCAAAAATTCCACAGTCTTTAATATAAAGTTAGAAAAAATTAGGTGCACCCTAAATAACTCAATTAATAAATTTTACAAAATATGGGAGCCGCTTTTACTGCATTTTACACTAATTATTTACATGAATTGATAGGTTTAGTGGATCAACAGGTGTTCAATATTTTATATCAGTGAAAGGTTTTGGTTGCAGATGGATGCTTGAGTCTTTATAGGTTAAATAATTCAGATAAAATGCAGTTTTTCAGCTTTTCATCATCATCAGATATGATCCATTTGGACATTCAGAGGCTCTGCAGTGAATGTGGAAACAGGATCATCTTCTGCAACATCAATAAAATCCATGTGGTTTGACAAATGACAGTTGCTGTAGATGCTGGTGTTTATGTTCATTTTGCTGAAAACATCACTTTCTTCAGTTTCCCCCCACTTCAATGTAATAATCTTTGAGTTTACCCTGAGCATCTTTCTGTGATGTGTACATAAATAAACTCTATACACAAACCATTTATTTTAATAATAATAGTAATAATAGTAATGCATTGGATTTCTATAGCGCTTTTCAAGGCACCCAAAACACTTTACATTAAACACTGTTTTACACTCATGCTTTTAACTCATCCTTTAACAGCTTTACGGTTTTTATGGCGCTATTTGAAACATATCAATTTGAACAGAAACAAACAAAAAAAAATGGATAATGAGAAATGCCTAAAATAAACGACACCACTAAAAACTGTCTCACTCATTTAAAAGTGCAACTGTAGAGAGATAATAATGGAGGAGAAAGACTGGAATTCATGACTTAGAATTTAAGAAATAATAATAATAAAGAATATAGTTGTTTTGACTTTAATTATGTGCTCTATTTACTAAGACAGAGCCGACTGAAAAATTAGTTTTGACATTTTTGGACATTTTCTGCTGTTGGCGTGGCGTCCTACATGGTGACATGATGACACATATTCATATCGACACATCAATGATTCTGGATCGACCAATCTGGGATCTGTGTGATTTTACACAACATTTGATATCGCTTTGGATAATTTAGAACCCAGCAAAAGTAGCATTACAAGTTTTATGTGGTGTCTTGTTCTCATGCAGACAAAATACCAAAAAAAAAACAAACAAATCAAATCCAGTACTTCCATTGGCAGTACACTGAAAACATAATGAACTAATTTGAGCAAAGGGCAAAATTTTACAGTTTTGTGTCTCAAATCAAACTAACTTGGAAGTGGAACTGACAACAGACATTCTTCTTTACTTTTAAATGGTTAATCAGTGGATAATTATTGCCCACCACAATATCTGTCATTGATCTTGTTGATTAGCTGATAATCAGCTAACTTCAGGGTAAAATATCATTGATTATTTAATCATCTTAGATCGCTTAATGGCTCCACCACAGAGATTATGTAATCACCCACGTCTGGTTCTTGGTTTGTTTGGTGTTCGTCAGCAGGGTCATGTGAAGAGGAAAAAAAATCCACTTTGTGCATTGCAAGATGGATGTTTCACTAAATTACAGAACACAATTGAAAGTGTTCCATGCTTTTTTTTAAAAATAGTTTTGTTTTTTTTTTTCATCAAATTTAGCACCCATATTTTTTTAAATAATATATTTATTTTATTTTAACCCTTTCATGCATGAATTATGAGAACCTTGGTTGAGATTTTTTCCTATGTGTTTTTATTCCTCTTTAGGCAGGAAAAAAAAACAATGCAACTGAAATTTTTTCATGAACCTATTTTTCCTGGAAGTACAAAAATGTCCACTCAGCTGGGTGCCATACGCTTAATTTTTGATGCAAAGAAACACGTATTTACAACCCACCATCAGAAAGTGATATACTGTGTGAAAACTATGAAATAAAATTTTTCATTCTGCTAATCTGATGTTTTCTCACATTTTATCATACTCTAATACTAGTTATTAACTTCATGGAGATATAATATGCAAAAAAAACTTTTTGATTAAGAAAACTGTTAATTATAGTCTAATAACAATTAGCAATTGATTTAAAAAAAAAATTAGTGCAGATCAGGTTTATCAATAACACCAAAGTTACAGTAATGGTATGAATTGCAGTGTATGGGATGGTGCATAAGTGTCCATTGTGTTGACTGATATGCAACAAAAACAACAAAACTTATGAATATATAAGAGAACAGCTGTGGAATAGCTGTCCACTGTAGTGACCACTATGCATGAAAGGGTTAATTTTTCCAAACAAAACAGTTCAGCACCACAGTCAAAACAAAAATTACAGTCAGCATAGAGACAGATTCCCATCACATTCATATCTGTGCAATATAATAAGATAATAGCATCTGTACTTTAGTGTTAACTGTTATATCTTCATTTTTCAAGGCGTGACTTAATTATTCTTTGTCAAACGTTCCTAAAAATTCCCATTGAAACTTGTCAGCCAATAACACAAACAAAACTTGAATCTTTCTATGATGCAAAAACCAACACAGATGTCACTTTCCTGCGGCTAAACCATGTTAAACGGCCCAGTTTCCCATCATTATTGGAAATCCCAGTCATTGAAAACACCAGCAAGAGACTGAACTGTGTTGTAGGTGTGGGCAAACAAGACAAGACCTGCTCCAGGCGTGGATTATTAATACAGGACTGGATTTGCTTCTGTTTATCAAACTGGTTTATCTGCACAGAACAGGGGCAGGTTGAGGTTGGCAAATCTCACACTGCTGCCTCTGACTCATCTCATGACATATGGTGAGCTTGGATCTTCAGATAATTATATGTATAGATTTCATGGTTTGAAGTTTCCTTTGTTTAGTCAAGTGGTTAATATTGACATAGACATCCTAAACAGATGCAGAGGAGCTATTATACACAGCGTCACAGTGGATGCCAGGGCTGGAGTTTAGCATACTGTAATACAAGGGATTAGTAGATGAGTTTTATCTTTTCTTTTTCCAGAACCTGAGGGCACCCGTAGAATCGGAAAAATCAAACACTCACACCTGTTAACTGAACTGCAAAGCCATAATTATATATCTGTGTATTTGAGCTATAGCAGGCTGTCGACGGTTTAGCACAATGTTAAGGAATGTCAGTCTGTAAGTGAAAATAACACATAACAACACATAACACTGGTCAACAACAAATTTATTGTTTAAGTTTTTTGAGCTGATTTAGGATAATTTTGGTGTGCTGAATCCAAAAATCACATTAATTTTGCTCAATCAGGTCAACTGTGCTACATATTGGCTTTTTGACATTTTCGCTTACATTTATGGGCATTTTCACATCATATGATACAAAATTCTTTCATATTTCTTGCAATAAACGAGTTCTGAAGATTTTACTTTTGCCAATTTATGATTAATGTTTTTTTTAATATTACGGGTGAATGAAATGGCTTCAACTAGAAGATCTTGCAAAAATAAGCCTGACGTACTCTGCTACATCTGCGGTGAATACACCATTGTACCTAACAGGAATCAAGTCACAAGTTTCATAAAGTGTGCTTACCAATCTTATTTTGGTATTAATTATTATATTTTGTGAGAAGATCAAATTTTTCAAAATCAAATTAGCAAAAAAACCCTGACCTGATTGAGAAAAACAGACGTCATTTTTGGATTTAGCGGTGCAAAATGGTCCTAATTCAGTTGAAAAAACCTAGACAACTTGCAAAAAACATTTTTTTGTAACCCGGTGTAATATATGTCACTAGTGTTTCTTTAAAGGAGTGATATTTTGCTTTTTCTTAAATGGAATTATGCATTTTAAAACATTTCCCTGTGGTCTACATAAACTATAAATGCTGTGCTTGGGTCTGAATTCTTCATTAATTCAACTCCACAGGTCTTTCTTTAACCCTATTTCTGAGTAATGACACCAGAAAGGTCATTTTGAGCGCTGGCCCTTTAAATGTACATGAGCCACTTCATGCCCCGCCCCCTCCAGGTTATTGGCTGTGCTGCTCTGTCCAATAACTGAACATTTTAGGTAATCAGCTCAAAGTTTGGACATATTTTTTTATTTTTTACTACAGTCGTTGCAGCTGACAAACTATGTCGTACTCGGAGAAATGTTCATCAGAAGTCTTGACCTTATATGTGCAAATGTCGTGATGTAGCTAGTTATAGACGTAACAAATTAAGCAGGAATTAAAAACAGGTTGTAAAAAAAAAACAATAAATATCAGTCAAAGACACATTTATTTACATTACAAAATAAAAAGTATTGCAAACTAAGATATTTGTAAAACATAGAATTTAAGTAGTGCAAATAATGTGAGAAGTAGACCAAATGATGTGAAAGATAAATATCATGGGATAAAACAGTGTGAAGAATAAATAATATGATGTATTCCGATCTCTGATTCTGATATGGGCAAACGTATGTGGGGTCACCATGGAAACTGCAGACAAACCCAAACAGGACACTTAGATGCAGCCCTAATGTAACCCTTCTGGGGCCCACATGGACATGCTGGCTGGGGATCTTTAGTTCAGCTACTGGCTACACAAACCGTAGAGAAAACAGGTGATTTATGGTTTTATTGTAGCCGTTTTCTGCTTAAAAACAGAGCTAAGCTAGTAGAGCTATAATGTAAACTATCAGCAGACACAGCATATGAAGACTATAAAACACAGTGTTGCTTTAATCAACTGTCAGATTGAGCATTTAGGAGTTTTAGGTTGAAAAAGAAAACTTGATGATGCCGTAATACAGATGTGTGGGAAAAAATATTTAATTTAATGTTAGTCAGTGTGAATAAATAGTGTTGTGTCATTGGTGGTTTCGATAGCTGTAAATGTGTTCCGGTATGAGCCTTTCCCCATGGTGGTGGGAGTTTACAATATCAATACCACACAGAACCCAGAACTTTGGAATTTACTTTTCACGGTCAAAGGGTGAGTCAATAAACTTAAAATATGGTTTCATTTCCATTTTATACATCAGGAGCAAACAATAATATCACTGAAAACACATGAAAAGCTCTTATACACTTCATTTGCTGTAGTGACTGATGGACCTGTGCACATTCTAAGGTCAAAAAGGGAAAAAAAAAACAACATTTAACCAAAACTATAACGACTAGCAAACATCAAATGAAATGAAAAAAGGCCTGTTTTTAAAGCCTGGTACTCTGAGACCAGATGTGGTCAGTTACAACATGAGTGATTTCATCAGCCACAGCCTCAGTACTTTGTATACCATTAATATATAAACCCAAACGTTCTGACAGATATATACGTGTTCTCCGGAGTCGATCTATGGCAAACCCAGATAAAACGAGTCCGCTCATAAATTCACGACTTTCCAGACGGACTGAGCGCTCTGCGGGCAGAGATGATTGACTGTCGCTTCAAGGGTCATTATTTTCGGGGTGAGTGGCTGTGTCACATGGGAGACAGCCAGTGTAACTCATGCCTCCGGGATCTGGGCTGTAAATCAGTTTGTGTGCGGGGATACAAAGTGTGCGTACATCTGTGCGTCAGGGCGCTGCCTCAGGCTTCACTCCATGCTGGAGCTTTCTATTGCCTGCCCATCAATCAGATGTCACTTCATAACCGTGATGTTTTCCTCATACACACACACACACACATAGAGAGAGCGGCTAAGGAGTCAGATTAGTGACCTTTGACCTCTTGTCAGTGACTGCTGACTTCTGGAGTTAACCACCTGAAGCCTTACAGCCACTTATTGTTTTCAACTATATTCTCACCTGAAGCTACAGGTGATTGGTTTGTTGAAAACATCTGTGCGGCTGCAGCGCTTTGACATACTGGAGCTCATTCCTGCACAGAAAAAATGCACCATAAGCTGTAGGTTTATTTAATTTAAACAGATTTTTGAATTTTCATCTAATATATGGGCTTGTTTTCTCTTATTTTTTCCTGATATAAGCAAATATACAGTAAAAAAAATTTTTGAAATTAGTTGCAGCAAACCTAAGTTACCTGGAATTAATGATGAACTAATACTTTTGGGCATTCATTCATTCATTCATTCATTTTCTGAACCCGCTTTTTCCTCACTAGGGTCACGGGGGTCGCTTGGAGCCTATCCCAGCTACATAGGGGTGAAGGCGGGGTACACCCTGGACAAGTCGCCAGTTCATCACAGGGCTGAACATACAGAGACAAACAATCACTCTCACATTCACACCTATGGGCAATTTAGATTAACCAATTAACCTATCAGTGCATCTCTTTGGATAATGGGAGGAAGCCGAAGTACCCGGAGAGAACCCACGCAGACACGGGGAGAACATGCAAACTCCACACAGAAAGGTCCCACCCCCTGTCGACTGGTGTTGAAATCGAACCCAGGACCTTCTTGCTGTGAGACACAAGTGCTAACCACTGCACCACCGTGTCGCCCACTTTTGGGCATACGTACTGAAATAAGTATTAAGGCCTCTGTGCTTTTTAGGGCTGGGTAAAAAAAATCGATTTTGTTTTAATTTTGCATAATTGATTAATATTGGATGAAATCGATTTTTCAGAGCAGGACCAGGAGTACGCAGAAGCGCGGCCGGCTCCATCTTGCGAACCCCTGGAGAAGACAGGGCTCATGATGGCTGTCGCAGAAAAGACACAGAGGAAGGGTGGGGAAAACCCCTCCGCTGGAACTCAAACCAGCAGTGTGAAGGAACTGGCCGCCCGGAGGTTCTCCAGGGCGAGTTGCGGAAGCCGGTCGTTCTTGGAATAATAACTTTGATCCATACTATCACCTGTGGCTGAGTATGGAGTTAGAGGAATAGTAAAGCGACAATGTCCAACTGCACCGCTACCCCCCCCCCGTCCCACTGCAGTGCTTTGACACAGTAGAGTTTATTCCTGAATAGAAAAAAAATACACAGTAACATTGTGTCATAGGCTTTAAATAACATTTATTTAATTTAAACCAATTTTTATCATTTCATCTAATATGTGCTGTTTTCTCTTTAATTTATTCCTGATATAAGAAAATATATGCTACATTTTCTGAAATCAGTTGTACTAAACCTAAATTACCTGAAAATAATTTTTAAAAGTTACTAATTAATAAATGGAGTGGAATGGATTTGGTAATACACAGCCTTAAATGTACATGTAATGCTTTATTCGAGTGTATTATCCTATCCCTGAATGTCTGTACACAGAAAGGACAAGACATAAAAGTAGAAAAGTCAACATCTAACACTTGTCTTGTTGTGCATTATGCTTTTTCTGAACACCTGTATGACAAATCATACGAACCGAAAAGTCATGCTATCTGATGAATCAGTTTTTAAGAAATGGATTATAATATTCCCATAAATGCTATGTTCAACTGTTTTATTGGACTTCAGAGTTATTCTGTAAATGTCATTTTTCCTGCTGTGAGTCGTAGTCTTAACACTTACTTTACAGAATTTATTTCCGTGGCAATTTATTAGATTATTTTTGTAATCTAATAATATGCTTTACAATGTAAAGTTTACATAAACAAAAGAAACAATCACAGGGAAATAAAAATAAAGATCTTAAACTATAAAAGTAAAATCGTAAAAAAAAAAATTATCATTAGCAGACAGGACAGAAAGAGGAACAATAATTAAAAACATATATTAAAATGAATAAAAGAGCCCTCAGTTCTCCAGTATTAAACCTAAGAGTGCAATAAGGATTATTTCAGACTTACATGGATAACATTTCAACAACCCCCCGTTTGATCATTCAGACCTAATCATGCCTACACATGGACGTTTTGTTCATAACTGTCACGTCATGTGCACTCATAATTCACTTTACTGTTTACCAACTGATGTTCTCAGACATGAACAGGCCTGCGGTTAGCGCAATGACGATGACTCACCCGACCATAATAACACACTCTGTTGTGATTTGCTTCAATCAATCAAACCCCAAAAACAACAGTCAGTCATCTCTAATGATCAGTCTTCACCTTATAAAACAGAGATCTGCGGTGAACCGGGTCAGGGGTCACGATGGGCGGGTAATACGACGAAGAGTTTCTCAAGAACGTTTTCCTGAAGGGGACACTGAAGGTTCTGCCAAAAGAACTGTTGTATTAACTGAGGTAATAAAGAGAGGGAAGTAAGACAAGAGTTGAACCAGAAAGTTCAAATGTTTAAGTAAATGAGTGATAATAATATTTGTAGCCGTGTTTTTATCCGTCTGTTAGAGCAGCGGTTAAAAGTTCACAGATAATGTATGGATTTTCAGACGTCTGTACATTTATAACCACTGATGGACAGATTTTATTAATACTAGTGAAAAGAACAAAACACAACTGACAAGAAAATAAAACATATGAACCCATAAACATCCAAATATCCACCAATGACCAAAATCATCTACTGATCAGAAATATTTATTAAGTTTAGACCCACTAATCTCATTAATCCATGTAAATAATTGGTGTGAAATACAGTTTGTTGTCTTTTCATGGTCATCAGATATGACCCATTTGGACGTTCAGAGGCTCCGTAACGAACGTGGAAACAGTCATCTTCTACAACATTGATTCAGCAGTAAAACCCATGGAGTTGGATCAATGACAGTGGATGGAGACACTTGGTTTATATTCAATTAATGATAGAGAAAAGTGAAGAAAAACTGCCTTTTTCAGTCAGATCTGGGTTTTTTTATATATATAATAACCCCAAATGTTATCTTTCCATTGACCCTCAATTTGTGCAAATATAACTTGTGCATAAAAATTTACCTAATGGAAAAATGACAGTTTTGCCAAAAGTCTCCTTTTTCAATTAAAAGTTTTTGTGCTGGCAAGAAGTGGATTTTTGGGCATAGTGCAAATAGTATATCACGCAAAACTGCAATGGAAAGACCTTTTTCTGCAACTAGAGTCATGTGAATTAAAAAAAAAAAAAAAACAGATGTTGACGGATGTTGCAACAAGCGAAGAAGATGAGTTTTAAAAGAAACATGTTGTGGTATGTGTGGGCACACCAGGAAACTGAATCATTTTTGAATTTAGTACAGGATAGAGGGGTAATATCCTCCTGAGACCTAGGGAAGGACAAGTTTGGGCTCTATAAAAAAAAATTAAATAACTGCCTTGATTGGAAACATCATGATGCAACAGTTTTTTCAGAAGCATTTTTTTCTTACATTTTTATGGAATGTCCTTTTCAGTGGACAGCATTTATTTATTTATGTAACCCTTTCATGCAATTATGAGAACTTTAGTCACGATATTTTTCCTGAGTGTTTTTATTCCTCTTTAGGCATGAAAAAAACATGTGATTTAGTTTTTTGGGGGTTTTTTTTGTTTTTTTTAAGGAGTTACAAAAATGTCCCCTCAGCCGGAACCCATGCATTTAACTTTTGAAGCAAAGAAATGTGTATTTAAAACCTAATATCAGTAAGTGATATGGAAAACTATCCAATAAAAACATGTTTAATGCTGCTAATCAGATGTTTTCCCACATTTTAACATACTCTAATAGTAGTTATTATTCACTTCATGAAGGTAACATGCAAAAAAAAAAAAAAAACTGTTTTGTTTGTTGATTTACACTATAACATGTCACTGCAGATCAGGTTTATCAAGAACAGCATAGTTACAGTAACGGCATGAATTCCAGTGTTTGGGATGGTGCATAAGTGTCCACTGTGTTGGCTGATATGGAACTAAAAGAATAAAACCCATGAATATACAAGAGAACAGTTTTGAATAGCTGTCCACTGTAGTGACAACTATGCATGAAAGGGTTAATAACGCTGTGAAACTCTTGTCCTCTATAGCAGACAAAAGTGCATTGCTGGGTCTCAGGAGGACATATAATAATAATAATGGATATATCTGTTTGTCACCATGTTTATGGAATGACTTCTCGTGTCATCTCGTAATAATAAATAAATCATGGCATTTGTGATTTAATGGAAAAACAACATTACACACTTCTGTTTTTTCGACATATAGTAAATATCGGTAAACTTTTGCACATATGTCCAATGGAAAAGTGACTATTGACTCGATTGCACATATCTGTTCATAATAGAAAAATAAACAGCTTTTTAATCTTTTTAATTAAAAATACATGTCTGGTTGTTAATAACTTCATAGAACTAATCTGAGGCAGTGGCTGCTGTGTGTTGTGTTATATTCCACCTTCTCATTCATAGTATCGCGTCATTTTTCCTTCAAATAGCAGGAAAAGCCTTAATCACTGTGACGTTAAGAAACAAGGACACACTCTGAATGCCTCGATGAAAAGCCGGCGACAACAACACGACTCTGCCAATGTGGAAGCTGGCGACAGACTGATTGAAGAAACAGCATTGTGACAAAAGCTGCGTCGTAGTTGTTATTGTTATGACACAGGACGACAAAAGTGAAACAGTTTTTTCCTAGCAGTGGAAAAAAAAGGTCCCGGCTCTGGGTTCTCCAGCTGCTTGGGTTTCCTCCCTCACCCGTCTCTCACAGCAAGACGTCTTTCATGCCATTGTAGATGTGGCATGTTGGAAACACAATGAAACAAGCACAAAACCCAAACTACACTTCCCCCTGGCACCACATCGGCCTTGTGGGAGGGGATGCGGGGTCAGGGGACGCTCAGCGGAGGCCTTTGCACCCACCGCTTTTTACATTTTACAGTCGAGAAAGCAAAGACAAAGGGGCGTCATGTAGATACTGTATGTCTTGACCTTTGGGGTATTTTGAGGCTATTACTTCCCTTCATGTTCTACCTTTGGAGAGTTAATTCTTACCATTTTACAGTCTGTTGGCAGTCAAGTATGTGAGAGTTAAACAGTTAAAAATCAAAGTTTAGATTCGTTCCAGAGAAATTTACAACTGTGTTTAATGTACAGTGAGAGAAATGGTGCTGTATCAAATGTGCACGGAACTTCCAAACTGGACTCAACCTCCCTTTTTCCATCTTGGCACGGTCCATTTATGAAGACATGAACAACTACAGCAAAACCACTTGGAAGACTTTCAGTCGTTTTTTTTTTTTTTTTAAAACTGTGTAGTGAATTTGTCCTGATCCGCTCGTAAACAAACGCTGGAGCAGTTCATGTACGGTGAATGTTTCCAAAAAAAAAAAAATGGACGGTTATGTCCCATTCACTTTCATTTCATTTTAATTTAGTTTCACTTTTTATTAGTTTAAAATGTTCTGAAAAATAGCTTGCACCAAAAAATGTTCACCATAAAATGACCAAAAAAAAACAAACAAACTTGTATCCACAGATTGGTTAAAATAAATAAATAAACTTTTGCTGATGATATATAACAGTGGGTTACAAAAAAATGTTTTTTGCAAGTTGTCTAGGTTTTTTCAACTGAATTAGGACTATTTTGCACCGCTAAATCCAAAAATGACATCTGTTTTTCTCAATCAGGTCAGGTTTTTTTGCTAATTTGATTTTTAAAAATTTGATCTTCTCACAATATATAATAATTAATACCAAAATAAGATTGGTAAGCACACTTTATGAAACTTGTGACTTGATTCCTGTTAGGTACAATGGTGTATTCACCGCAGATGTAGCAGAATACGTCGGGCTTATTTTTGCAAGATCTTCTAGTCGAAGCCATTTCATTCACCTGTAATATTAAAAAAAAACATTAATCATAAATTGGCAAAAGTAAAATCTTCAGAACTTGTTTATTGCAAGAAATATGAAAGAATTTTGTATCATATGATGTGAAAATTCCCATAAATGTAAGCAAAAATGTTAAAAAGCCAATATGTAGCATAGTTCAGAAAGTTGACCTGATTGAGCAAAATTGATGTGATTTTTGGATTCAGCACACCAAAATTATCCTAAATCAGCTCAAAAAACTTCAACAATAAATTTGTTGTTGACCAGTGTAATCAATGTTGTAGAATGATAGCGTTTCCACAGTCACTACAGAGCCTCTTAACGTCCAAATGGGTCATATCTGATAATGACAAACTGCAATTTACACCAATTATTTACATGTATTGATAGGATTAGCGCAGGGGTGTCAAACTCATTTTCTTCCGGGGGCCACAATTCAGCCCAATTTAATCTGAAGTGGGCCGGACCAGTAAAATAATAATTGCATGATAGCCAATAAATAATGACAACTCCAAATTGTTTTAGTGCAAAAAATAACATTCATTTATGCCAATATTTACAATCACAAACTATCCAAACAAAAAGGATGTGAATAACCTGAAAAAATTGGAATTTGTTAAAAAATTTAAGTAAAATTTTAATCAATATTATGCTTCGATTTATCATTTATACATATGCATTATAAGTCAGATTTACAAAGGCACAAAACATTTAGTAACAGGCAGAATATTTTTGAAATTGTGCTTAATTTTCTTTAGACATTTCAGGTTCATATTTGTTCAAGTTATTCAAATTTTTAAAAGATAGTTTGTTAATGTAAACATTTTCATAATTTAATGTTTTTTGCACTAAATCAAAGAGAAAACATTGGTGTTGTCATTATTTATAGGTTATTATGATATTATTTTTGAGTTTGATGCCCTTAATTGCACTTTGCATATTCATCACGTGGGCCGGTTTTGGCCCCCGGGCCGCATGTTTGACACCTGTGGATTTGTGGATCAACACTTATTAAACAGTTTAGATCAGTGGATACTTTTGGTTGCAGTTGACTCTTTTGGTCAGGGGTTGGCCAGCTTAACAACCTAAAGAGCCATGTTTATCTCGAAAAAGACAAAAGAAATCTAACTGGAGCCATGAAAAAAATATTTCAATACATCTACATTTTACCATGAGGTGGCTGCTCTGCTGTAACCTACTGGTGATTAGTTTGCTATTTAACTTTGTATTTCCATTACAATAAAGCAATGTGTGGTACATTTCTGAAATTATACAACTACAAGAAAGAAAACATTCAAAATTTGGATGATTTTTTTTTTTAAATGATGGACACTATTTCCAAAACGTAATTACATTGTGTAATTGAGTAAAAGCTCAACTTTCATGTAGAGGCTGACTTTTAAACAGACAAACTACAAACAAATGCAAATTGAGTATCTTGTATTGTATTTTGAATTTGGCAAGAAAATAATAGATTTTGGTTTACATACTGTGAAAAAAAAAAAAAAGTAATCAGTGTATAGCCTGCGCATGCATCCCTTCCAACAAAAAGATTTTCCAACTTCCGTCAACACAACAGTGCCAAGATTGTATGAGTGCAGGAAGTCACGGATCTAAAGAAATAATTAGGGAGAATCAGATTTCAGAAAATCACTTAAAAAAGACTACAAATCACCTTTAAAAAACTGGCTATGTGTGACCATGGAAATGCAGTGACTATGCTAAGCTAAGCTAACAGAAGGGCTGCGAGAACTGAATAAACGTTGCTCATGTAAACCTTTATTCAGGTTTAACATTTCCATGTAAACAGAAGAGAAAGTACTTTAGTTCCGGATTAATTTCTTCTGGAAAACTAAATCGGATTTAAAAAACATCATGTAACCATACCCAGTGTAGAGACATAGAGAGAGACTAAAGAGCCACATTTGGCCCAGGAGCCATAGGTTGAAGACCCCTGTTTTAGGTCTTTAAGGGTTAAAGTATCCTTGAGCAAGACACTGAACCCTAGTTGCTCCTCCTGACCTTTTTACTGGAGGGTGAATGTTAAGTACAGAGATATTATGTAAGTGCATGACCATTTACCATTTTGCCAGACAGATTGTCAGACTGCCGATCACCGTTAGGTCGATAACATCAGCAATTTTATCTGACGACAAGAGCGAGCCAACAACACACTGTCACCAACTGACAGACGTATGAAACAAACAATACAAACGTTAACATACACAAATAAACAGGAGTGACCTACTTTTCCACTGCCAAAACACTCTGTGTCAAAGTCTTTTCCTTTGACAAGAAAACTTATTTGACTTCTGATTCTGGGAAGGATTCATTTGGTGATATCTGTTCATTTGTTGATTTTAAGTCCTCCCAGTGCAGAAACGTACAAATTCTTCCATATTTTATTCCAATATTATCATATTTTCAGGCTCATGGGGAGAGTCTGTAAACCATAACAGATTTTATATTTGCATGTTTTTTGTTTTTTTTTCTCTCTCTCTTTTGGAGTCGATATCTACGATGTGAACGATACAAATAAAAGAAAAGTTGTGTTAACATTTAAACTTATACGCCTCCATGTGAATCTGAAAATTACATTGTTTTTCAGTGTTGGTCCTGTTTTTCATAGTTAAGCAACATTACACTTTCAAGATTTAAGACTCAAGAATGTTTATTGTCATTACGTGCACATAACAGGATTTTTCTTAGTTAGTTCTAAGCTAGTTACAAACAGAAGAGAAAAAATATAATAGGAAAAACACTTGAGAATATGTACAGCAATATGAGAAACACTAAAAGATTATGTTCAATGTATATAGAAGAGGCATTTTAATTCCTAACTGACTCAGGGCTGCTACAAACTGATTACACTTTATGCATTTATCATATTTTAATTGTATTTTATTTGTATTTTGCACTGTAAAGCACTTTGTGACTGTGAAAAGTGCTCTGTAAATAAAATGTAATGAAATGTAAAATACAGTAGGTACAGACCAGTGTAGTAACATTTTTTTTTTATTCTGTTTTTAATGTATTTACTTTTGCCATCCATTTATTTATAGAAGTGGAGTATAATTGCTTTCAAATACGTTACTGGATATTTGGATATGTCTTTACTGGGTTAAAACTTGCAGGTTTTCTGCAACAGTGAAAATAGATAGATAGATAGATAGATAGATAGATAGATAGATAGATAGATAGATAGATAGATAGATAGATAGATAGATAGATAGATAGATAGATAGATAGATAGATAGATAGATAGATAGATAGATAGATAGATAGATAGATAGATAGATAGATAGATAGATAGATAGATAGATAGATAGATGGCTTAAAAGTTGCTACAGACCACACTTTTACATGCCATGATTTGGTTGAATACTTACAAATCCACTATTTGTAGAAAAAACATTGGAAGTTATTGAACTGACTACTTTATTGCACCATCTGAAGCATGATTTAGTCAATATTGTGCTGCAGAAAACAGGTTTATTGCAGGGTATAATGTGCATAATTTGTCCAGGTATTTATGTGCATCCAATAAAGACAAAAAAGGATTAAAAAAAAAAAAGTAGGTAAAGCAAGAAAATAGAATTAATGATAACCAAATGCTTTAAAATCACATCAAGAAAAATAAAGAAGGAAATAATCATAATAAAATTCACTCTAGATCAGGGGTGTCAAACTCATTTTAGTTCAGGGGCCACATACAGATAATATGATATAAAATGGGTCGGATCAGTAAAATAATTTTTTCAAATAATACGAAAAAAAAAAAACTTAAATAACGTCAACTCCAAAGTTTTCTGTATGTTTTAAAGTGAAAAAAGTAAAATTCCGTAATGAAAATGTTTACATCTACAAACTGTACTTGAACATAATATGAAGAATTATGAACAATCTGAAAATTCTTAAGAAAAATAAGAGCAATTTTAACAATGTGACGCCTCAGTTTATCATTTATACATATGCATCACACAAATACACAAAACATTTAATAACAGGCAGAATATTGGTACAATTCCACACATTTTTCTTAAGACATTTCAGGTTGTTCATATTTTTTTTAAAGGCTAGTCTGTAAATGTAAACATATTTGTATAATTTTACTTTTTTTTTTCTTTACACTAAAAAAGGAAAATTTGCTGTTTTCATTATTTATAGTTTATTATAATAGTATTTTACTGGTCTGACCCACTTTAGATTGAATTGACCCAAAAAGATTTTAACATCCTTGATTTTTCATATCTTCAGTGTAATTTTTGCATTTCACAAATTCATTCCAAGGGCCGGATTGTACCCTTTGGCGGGCCGGATTTGGCCCCCAGGCCGCATGTTTGACACCTGTGCTCTAGATAGACAATTATAACCCCTAAAACGCTCCTTTAAAGAAAACAAAGGTGTCAAAAAAATAAAAAAAACTCAACCAGATCAGCTCCTGGTTTTACATCCAGGACCCAGAGCCAACAGGTTTAACTGAGCCCTGGTTTAATTAACACCCCGAAGCCCACCAGCGGCACCACAAACACCCCTTTACAGCATATTATAATGAGGTCACCCCAGGGGTCTAGAGGTAGCAATTACAGCCCCCACCCACCTGAACCACAAACACCCTCCCATCTCCTGACCATGACCCCCTTATCCACCTCCTGTATCTCCTCCTCCTCCTCCTCTTCTACAGATCAGATTACAGAACCCTGATAACGGTAAACACTGGTTAAAAGCCCACTCACCCTGTGTGTCTGTGCATCAGGAAGAGAATAAAAGAAAAGGAAAACAGATCTGACAAAGTATGTGTATTCTGTCCAGCTTATTATGTATGAGCTCAACAATTTTGCACCAGTAAATCCCAGTCTGTTATTTTTGGAGCTGAGTTTTGAAGGGAAATACACAGTCACCAATGAGTTCTCCAATCTGGGTCCAGGGTCCAGTTTTGTGTCACCATTTTGTAGAAAGTACCTCAATTTTGATTAGTGGTATATCACACCAGTACTTTAGGTCTATAAATTCAAATGGCTGTAATGGTTTAATAATCGTCCTCAAGTATAGAACTGAAGCAGTGGGTTCAAGTCAGTTTTGTCTGGGAAAATAAGAATATTTGTGTAACCCATAAAGACCCAGTGTGACTATTGTGTGAGTTCGCCAAAAAAAAAATCTCTATTTAACCTTTCCTAAATTATTTATCACCATTTTATTGGAATATTATCCTCTGCATTTTGCATTTTTTCTGTGAAAATCATTTATTTTCCTAAATGTAATTTACTGATCATGTAGATATTCGTCAAAGCTCAGATTCAAGTTGATGGTTATTACATCAAAAACAGAGAAAACTGAAGAAAGTGGCTTTTTCAGTAAAATCTATCATTAACTGAACATAATCCCAGTGTTTCCATGCACTGTCATTGATCCAACTCCAACTGGGTTTTACTGGTGAATCAATGTTGTAGATGATGACAGTGTTTCCACAGTAACTACAGAGCCTCTAAACATCCAAATGGGTCATATCTGATGACCATGAAGAGATGAAGAACGGCATTGAAAAACAGTGCTTTTAGGCATTCAGTGTTTTCTTTTCAGTCTGTTTTAGTCACATGATACACACAAAAGTTAGTATTGGATTGCATAACCATTGTTTTTGATGACTTTTGATGGTCTAATCATTTGTTCCGCGACTGTATGTCACTAATCGCTTTTCCATTGACCCTCAAATTAAGCGAATATAACTTGCACATAAAAATTTGCTGAATGAAAAGATGACAATTTGCCAAAACTCTTGTTTTTTGATGAAAAGTTTTTGCGCTTGTAAGAGGTGGTTTTTCGGACGTAGCAAATTTGGTATATTGTGCAAAACTGCAATGGAAATGCCTTTTTGTGCAACTAGAGTCACGTGAACCAAAAAAAAAACAAACCGATGATGTTATAACAAGGGAAGAAGAGTTTTAAAAGAAACATGGCACAATATGCGTGGACACATGAGGAAACTGAATCTTTTTTTTTATTCAGTACAGGATAGAGGAGTCATTTTCCATGGTTTTCTTAACCAAAATCACTTCAGTTCTTACATCAATATCTGTGGCATTGTACTGACAAAAACAGTGCTTTCAGGCATTTCATGTTTTCTTTTCTGTCTGTTTTAGTCACATGATACACACAAAAGTTAGTATTTGATTGCATAACCATTGTTTTTGATGACTTTTGATGGTCTAATCATTTTTTCCGCGACTGTATGTCACTAATCGCTTTTCCATTGACCCTCAAATTAAGTGAATATAACTTTCACATAAAAATTTGCTTAATGAAAAGATGACAATTTTGCCAAAACTTGTTTTTTGAGGAAAAGTTCTTATGCTTGTAAGAGGTGGTTTTTCAGACGTAGCAAAATTGGTATATCACACAAAACTGCCATGGAAAGACCTTTTTGTGCAACTAGTCACATGAACAAAAAAAAAAAAAAAAACAGATGATGATGTTACAACAAGGGAAGAAGAGTTTTAAAAGAAACATGGCGCAATATGCGTGGACACGAGGAAACTGAATCTTTTTTTTTTTTTTTTTTAACTTAGTATGGGATAGAGGAGTCATTTTCCATGGTTTTCTTAATAACCAAAATCACTTCAGTTCTTACATCAATATCTGTGGCATTGTACTGACAAAAACAGTGCTTTTAGGCATTCCTTGTTTTCTTTTCTGTCTGTTTTAGTCACATGATACACACAAAAGTTAGTATTTGATTGCATAACCATTGTTTTTGATGACTTTTGATGGTCTAATCATTTTTTCCGCGACTGTATGTCACTAATCGCTTTTCCATTGACCCTCAAATTAAGCAAATATAACTTGCACATAAAAATTTGCTTAATGAAAAGATGACAATCTGCCAAAATTCTTGTTTTTTGATGAAAAGTTTTTGTGCTTGTAAGAGGTGGTTTTTCGGATGTAGCAAAATTGGTATATAGTTGCACAAAAAGGTCTTTCTATTGCAGTTTTGCACAAGAGTCATGCAAACAAACAAACAAAAAAAACAGATGTTGCCAATGTTACAAGGGAAGAAGAGTTTTAAAAGAAACATGGCACGATATGCATGAACTCACGAGGAAACAGAATCTTTTTTTTTATTTAGTATGGGATAGAGGGGTCATTTTCCATGGTTTTCTTTGTAAATACCCAAAATCCCTTCAGTTCTTACATCAATAGCTATAGCATTGTACTGACAAAAACAGTGTTTTTAGGCATTCCATGTTTTCTTTTCTGTCTGTTTTAGTTACATGATACACACAAGAGTTAGTACTGGATTGCATAACCATTGTTTTTGATGACTTTTGATGGTCTAACAATATTTTCTGCGACTGTATATAAAGTAAAATGCATTTGGATAGAACAAGATAATAACGAATGGAATGAATAACACACAACAACCCAGTTTATATACAAATATATAATGATACTATTGAAGCAGGAGAAAACAACACAGCAATAAACAGCTTTGGTCTCTGGTTTGCTTTGTTTCTCGGCACAATTCAACAATAAGTACCAAGACACACACACACTCATGTTTGTGTTTCTAAATAGATTATAGGCTGTTTTGTTTTCCTCTTCTCCTAAATTGAATTTGCGAGCATACATGCAGTCTGCGCTATGTGTTTAACTCCATCATCTGTTAGGTCATGGTCTGTTCAGCCGTGACATCCAGACCGTTCTGCCCCTGCAATTGAAGCAGCCAATTACAGTAATCCTATTGATCCAAAACACACCTAACCTCGCCATTACACGTTATCTCCAGGATCGACCACAAACAGCGAGGCGGCCTCGGAGTGTATACATGCATGTGGTGAATCGTCTGTCCAAACAGCGCTTGATACTTATTACAGATGACAGCTCCCATCCAAATCCAGCTGAAACCTCCTCCTCCCCTTCAAGTTCTCGGTTGGAGTTTGCAAAAAAAAAAAAAAAAAAAAAAATCTTGCTGTGGTTATGTACAGCTGTCTGCTCCAAAGTCACAGTTTATTTATGTTTACATGTTGGCCACATTTACAGACTGCAGTGTCAAAAACAGCGTGAATTGAGCACAGTTAATCAAAAACACTGAGAATGTGGATGATGGTCTGTCGTGAGCATCACTGAGTTATTTTCTTTTCGTCTGAAGAGGAGTCTCCGCAAGCTAACGGTTTAATTTATAAGCCTAGAGGGAAATCCATTTGCCACATGGGCAGAAAAGAAAATAACATATAATACATCTGTAATGGACAGATGCACAATACTGGCAATAGCCTGGCCCGAATAAATTCATTCAAGCATCAAACAGAGAAACAAATAGCTACAGAACTACATAGTTGGGCCAGCAGTATGTGTCTAATTAAAGGTTTTAAGCATTTTTTGTTGTAAGTAATCACTCTGTTCTATGGGTTTGGGCTGTAATGATATAATGTGAAAAAGTTATGTCTCTGGCCCTTGCATATTAGATGGAAATAAAGCACCTGAAACACTAGCTGACACTAACTCCATCCAAGAAATACACAGGACCATAAGACCACATGGATTTATTATGCTTCTTTAAGATTACTGCATATGGTTTAGAAAAGATAATGATGGAAATTAGAAACTTTGGATAAAATAGTGGAAAAGAAATGCATATAAAACAATGTAAATAACACACATACCTCACTGGCTGTACTACCAAAATAGAGAAAGAGAGAATCCACCTGCATTAGGTCCAAAAAAACAACATGAATGACAAATTAAACTGTGGAAATGTAGAAGCATTTTACAGTTTGAGTCCTGGAATCCATGTCAGAGTTTTTTTCTTTTTACCCTGGACCGTCGCCGCAGGGTATCGTCATCAGTTCGTTGTACGTCTGTCCGCCCCTCTGTGCAAAAACTTTGGCGTGCAGTGTACCAGTGGTTCTCAACCAGTGGGGGCAGCAGATAGTCAATGATCAGGTGAAGGGAGCTCACTTTTACTTCCTCACAGCTTTATCGACACGTCCTCCACATGCAGGTTTGTGGCGTTCGTTGTGGAATTATGTGTTGAGGTCTGGATTGAGGTCCGTGAGCAGGTGGGGTGGGCGTCCAGCACATCATCACCCCCCCGTCGCAAATTTGCTTTCTGGGGGCAGCAGGTACTCAATAAGGTGCAGGGAGTTCACTTTCTCAATGCTTTCTCTACAGAGCTATATAAGCCACCAAGTCCACATACAGGTTCGTCACGCTACTTGTAGGAGTACGTCCTCCCCCGTCCACAAATTTTTTCAGGCATGGGGGGGGCGCCAGTAGGGGTTGGTTCAAAAAAGGTTGAGAAACCCTGGCGTGGACTGAAGGCCAAGGGTTTTCAAGTGCTGGCACGTTATGTTCTACCTTATGCCGCGTTTCCATTATGTGGAACCAGCTCGACTTGGTATTCCTGGAGACCGTTTCCATTACAGGATACTACTGACTTTACAGTACCTGGACGTCATAGCGATGCGGTGCGTTATTTTTGTGTTGTCTGTTCAGAGAGTTGCTGATAAACTCGCTCGTTGTGTGTTGTCTCATCTGAATTTTTACGTCGGTCACCAAAGACTGAATCTCCTCGACCGACCATGGTGTAGTTTTGGGCTGCTATCATGTGGATTAATGTACCGCTATATTTACTGTAAACTTCCGCATCTGTTTTTTGTAAAACGGTGGGTCACAGAAAAAAAACTGTCTGACCAATCAGTGGTCTGCAGTGTTATACATCATGGTTTAGTATCCCTTGGAAGCTTGGTGGAGGTGATACCAAAAAACTAGTACCGGGTACCAGAGTCCAGGTCCTTTTTTATAATGGAAACGCAAAAAGACCGAGTCGAGTTGAGTCGAACTGGTACCACACGGTGGAAATGCAGCATTAGTAAAGAAGTTGAACTGGGACTTTTACTTGACTAAAAATGTTTGTACTTATACCATCTCTGTTTATTGTAAAGGTTTAATGAGTGTTGAGTTGCGGTGAGGTTTGCACTGCCTGGTTTCAAGTCACATTTTAGGCCTTTTAAGCTTTATTGCCCACTTGAAACATTTTTTTAGAAAAATAATCTTTCATTTAATGAAGATTGAACTTCGGTGAAGAACTTTCATGACTTATTTTTTCTTATGAGCAGTGCTGTGGTGTAATGGTTAGCACTTCTGGTTCCATTCTCAGTTGAACCAGAGTCTTTCTGTGTTGACTTTACCTGTTCTCCAGGTGTTCTCCATTAAAAACGGGTACATAGGTTAATTCTCTTATTGGTGCCCTTGACTGTGGTACTGATGAAGATCTGGAGGTGGTCTCAAAAGCACCTTCAATGGATGCTCACTGCTCCTAATACGTGCTAATGCTAATTGCTAATGCTAGGTACTGCATGTATTAGGAGTAGTAAAATAAAAAGACTAAATTTTACCACTAGGATAATAAAGTGAGTTAACCATAAAACTTTTTTTTAGTAAATTAACTTATTTGTTAACACCACAGGGACAAGATATTTGGATTAATAAAATCACTACACTGAATGTTTTAGGTTTAATTTTATTTACACTGTCATTGTACACCAATGGGTTGCTTCAGAGTTTGTTTTCACTAAACATTTTTAAATTATTACAAATGCTCTGCCTCTCTTAAGATTTATGAAATGTCTGTTATGCTCTGATGATAAATAATAATAATGAGCTAATGCTCGGTGCTGTCTGTGTAATGAGTAAAATGCACAGACCAAATTTCCCTACAGGGATAATAAAGTGAGTTAACCTTTAACCCTTAACCTTCATCTAAAAAACAAAAGTTACCGTCTGGTTTCTTCAACTCTCTTAACTCCACAAATTAGCCTTTAAACTTTTTGACTCTTATCGCTCTTGTTCTAACATGAACATTTTTGTCATGATAATGTTTCAAACCAACTGTTGCTGTGATGCTTAAGCCTTTTGTCTTTATAGTGCATCACATATGAAAAGTAGTTGTGTAAGAAGAGTATGAGTCAAATTACACTGCTCTACAATTTCTTAAAATATCAGCTTCAGACATTAACCCTTTCATGCATAGTGGTCACTATAGTGGACAGTTATTCTGCAGCTGTTCTCTTGTATATTCATGGGTTTTGTTGTTTTAGTTCCATATCAGCCAACACAGTCGACACTTATACGTCATCCTATCCACTGCAGTTCATACTGTTACTGTAATTTTGCTGTTCTTGATAAATTTGATCTGCAGTAACATGTTTTAAATCAGTTACTAATTGTTATTAGACTGTAATTAAGTTTTCTTAATCAAAAAAATTTTTTTTTTGCATATTGTCTCCATGAAGTTCGTAATAACTAGTATTAGAGTATGTTAAAATGTTAGAAAACATCAGATTAGCTGCGTGAAAAATGTTTTTGTTTCATAGTTTTTCTTCTTCCCACTCCTTTTCGAGTGTGGATGAATGATTTTGGAATTTTGAATTTGCATGTATTCTGTAAATGCTCGAAATAAACAAAAAAATTAATGAATAAATAGTTTTCACATAGTATATGACTTTCTGATGATGGGTTTTAAATGCATGTTTCTTTACTTTAAAAATTAAATGCATGGTGTCCAGTTGAGTGGATGTCTTTCTAACTCCATGAAAAACAGGCTCATTAAAAAAAAAAAAAAAAAAATCAGTTGCATTGTTTTTTTCATGCCTAGAGAGGAATAAAAACACTCAGGAAAAAAACTTAACTCGGGTACAAATAATTCATGCATGGAAGGGTTAAATGTGCTAAATCTTATATACTTTGATAAGATGAATCAGAAAACAAATGACAGAAGTGCTGTTTAGCTCATGATTTCAATGTATGTGATGGTGTTTTATTACATATACATGTTGGTTTATGTGCATTTATACAAAGAATTTATAAATGTTCCACTAGAAAGAACCTGAAAAGTGAATGTATTGCAATGTATAGACACTGTTTTGAGGTAGATCTGGTAGCTCTTATTAATTCTCAGAATTTCACATTTTTGCCCAAGATTGTCTCTTAGAAACTACAACCAACTAGAACTTTAGACTTAAACTTTACCAAATTTGAGTCCCTAATAAAGAAACATTAACTATTTTTATTCTGGAAGCATTTTACTTGTAGACCAGTGTTATTTTTCCACACAGTGGGAATCTGGATTGTTCACAAAATGTGAGACAAGCAATATGTAGGGTAAATATTTGATCATGTGATATAATAGGTGTGGATAGGTTTTATAAGTTCTGATTGGTTCCCTGCATTTCTGTCATTCTCATCAAGCTGTAAACATTTATATCTGATTGAAACTCATTACTATCATTAGATCAGCACACCCACAGATCTTGATCTCAATGGGATTTTATCTGGTTAAATAAAGGTTAAAGAACTATTGTTAGATCAACACACCCACTTTAACGATAGAAACCTATACAGTAGTGGAAAAAACCTATTGGACACCCTTAAAATTTGACACCATCTCAAATATTATAATGAAATATTTGTGGAAAAATCTTTGTCTGTGGCAGCCACACCTTTAGAAAAAGACAAATGAATGCATTTTTTTTGTTTACTGTCAACAAAAAAAATAACCAAACTACATTCTTGACAGTTTCAACGTGCCCTGGATTTGTTTCATTATCTTGCTGAAACATGCACTTTTGACCTCGATGGAACTGAGCACGTGCAGAAGGGAGCATGTGGGTATGGAGAATAGAATAAGACTTGGCAGAGTTTAATGACTTAAGAGTGATTCTTAATGCAATAAATAACAAATGCATAGGGTGTCCAGCACTGTATAATTAAAGTCCTTGGCAACTGGGACTTATATTATATCCACTTACATTAAATAATTTTCTTAACCCATAAAGACCCAGTGCTACTTTTGTGGTAGTTCACAAATTAATTTTTCTCTAGATTTCACCCTTTTTTTTTTTTTTTTAATTTACCACCATTTATTATGATAATGTCCTCTGTATTTTGTGCTTTTTCAGCGAAAATCATGTATTTTCCTTGATTTAATTTACTCATCAGGTAGATGTTCATTAAAGCTCTGATTAAAGTTGAAGATTATTATATCAGAAACAGAGAAAAATGAAGAAACAGACTTTTTCAGCAAATATATCATTAAAGGTGGGGTAGGAGATCCTGGAAAATCAGTTCGAGCAAGCTACATTTTGAAAATACACAATTCAGAAGTCCAAACCCTTTTCTTCAGACTTTCCCTTAAGCCACGCCTCCAGAGTACTGGAACGTGCAATGCTTGTTCCCGAGGGTTCACGAGCGCTGCATCAGTTCGGCTCTAGCTTTGTTTCCTGTACAAGAGAATACATGATTCGTGCACGAAGAGGGGTTTGCACAGAGGGGGGAGGGACAAATGGCAGATGAGTTTGATAGACATATCACCATTCAATCATTTCAATGGGCCAGTTAAAATGATTGGAGGGTGTTTTTTCAATCCTGTCCGTTCCACATTTTTGTGTTAGAGCATTTAATTAATTGCTTGTAACCGGGGTGTGAAGAGGATTTTAAGCAATAGAGAAAAAAAAATGCTCCAGGAAAACATCTCCTACCCTACCTTTAACTGAACATAAAACCAGTGTGTCCATCTACTGTCACTTATCCAACTCCATGGGTTTTACTGGTGAATCAATGCTGTACAAGATGACAGTGTTTCCATGGTAACTATGGAGTAGTTCATATCTGATGACCATGAAAAGACAACAAATGGCATTTTACACCAATTATTTACACATACTGATATGATTAGTGGATCAACAGGTATTAAACCAGTGGTTCCCAACCTCTTTTGGCTCATGACCCCATTTTAACATCACAAATTTCTGGAGACCCCAGACATTCAAAAGAGAGACTTTTTTTGCTAAAATTAATTAGTTTTTGATCATGTAATAGTTTGCTATACTATGTTGCAAATAAACATTAATTTTAGATGACATTTAGTCTATATAATGTATATTACTCTGGACAGAGGCAGAAAAGCCAAGTGTAGATTACTGCACAAAGTGAGAATTTTATTTTCCTTGGTCAGGATATGTACAGTCATTCCAGTTTGGATTTACAAGGCTGACAATTAATACTGAACAAACAAAAACTCAAACTATTAATTATGAAAGAGCTGCAGCATCTGAAACCGACTACAATGAACATTTGAAAGATAAACAGAACCACAGTGCTTCAGGTTCAGCTGCACAGTTTGTCATGTCTTTTATGTATTGGGATTGTCTCTGTCAACTCACCATCTATTTTTTATTAAAAAGTTTTTTTGCTTTTTTTTTTTTTTTTAAGTTCTTTTTTATATTTCTTTTTTTTTTATCTTATCTATTTTTTATTATTTATCAATTACTAGAAATTTCAGGTGACTCCATTTTAATTCTAGGCAACCCCAAGGTTGAAAAACACTGTTTTAAGTAATCGGCTCAAAATTTGGACATATTTTCAGTATGGACTACAACCGCTGCTGCTCAGGGGCCACATTAGACCATTTGGTTGGCTGTTTTTGACCCACGGGCCATATATTTGGCACCTGTGCTCTTGATAAACAAAAGTGTTTGAGCTCATATAACGTAGTTGATGGTTTATTTCTGTAATCTCACAAAATTTCATCATGAATATAATAAAATACACATTTTTTATAATGAATATATTATAACAGACTTATTAGGGTCCCCAAATACACAAATAAATGTACCAAAGACTAATAAAAATGTGTTCAGCAATATATGACCCCTTTAAGTTGGACAAGATTTTTATGTATTGTGATTGTTTCTATCAACTCACCATATACAGGGGTTGGACAAAATAATGGAAACACCTTAAAAAATCAACTAAATATAATTTAATATGGTATAGGTCCGCCTTTTGCGGCAATTACAGCCTCAATTCTCCGAGGTATTGATTCATACAACTTCTGAATTGTTTCCAAAGGAATTTTAAGCCATTCTTCAGTTAGAATACCCTCCAACTCTTTTAGAGACGATGGCGGTGGAAATCGACGTCTTACTTGAATCTCTAAAACTGACCATAAATGCTCAATAATGTTGAGGTCTGGGGACTGTGCCGGCCATACGAGATGCTCAACTTCATTAGAATGTTCCTCATGCCATTCTTTAACAATTCTAGTTGTATGGATTGGGGCATTATCATCTTGAGGTGAAGGTGTTTCCATTATTTTGTCCAACCCCTGTATTTTTATTACTAAGTTGTTATTTTTTATCAATTACTAGAAATTCCAGGTGACCCCATGGTTGAAAAACACTATTAAACAGTTTAGATCAGTAGGTGATTTTGGTCACTGGTGGATGTTTGGTTCTTTATGGGTTAATGTTAGTTCATATGGGTAAAGAAGTAATAGACGTGACTATCTCTGTAAACACTGTTTGGCAGAGATGCTCATGTGAGCGTTAACCGACAGGCCACATACCATCGTGACAGGCCCATTTCCATAAAACAGAAAACCACTCCTGTGATCACCTGCTGCACATGGGCGGGACTTCTCTGCCTCTACACGAGCGCTGAGAGACGGACAGATTGGAAGATGAGGGGCGGATTCCTCAAACGCAATCGCACACATACAATCGCATCATCACCTGCAAAGATAGACAGGCATGCACACACACATATCAGACCACCTCATCTCTCTGTTTGTCTTAGTCACACACACACACACACACACACACACTCAGCCAAGCCAGTCCACGTGTACAAACCACTGAAATGAGTGTAAATTGCAGCGACATAAATGCAGAAACCTCAATGATTAAACTGGAAACAGAAACAGGTACTGTGATTCAGACCAGACTTGCAGTGTTTGCAAATTATTGTTGGGATTTGATTCATTCTGCGTTGATGATAAAGCAGTCATGGAATTTAACAAAGTGCTTTAACTGCATGTTCTTGTGCATTTACATTTTAACCCTTTAACGGCAAACTCTCCAGCGCTGCATTTTGCACCTTACCGCATTTAAATCACGATAACTTCTGAAGTGTTTGCACTATCCACAAAATTCAAATGGCACTGGAAAGCTGAGATCCTGAGCTTTCTGACACTATGGGGGGGGGGGGGTGTGTGTGTGTGTGTGTGTGTGTGAAAAGTTCATAGCCTGACTAAGAAGGAGTTGTTGCACAGCAGTGAAACTTGGTATACATTAAATTCAACCTTTCCTGATACTAACTGCATGGTTTCCTTCCAGATAAACCCACACTGAATAAATAATTTAGGACTTTGAAAAGTAGTACTACAGACATTTCATGAAAATGCTTGCTTTTCACCCCTCCCTCGTTCTCCGTACCCCTCTTGAATTGTTTTCACGAAGAACTTAACATTCAATATCTGGCCCTTAATTACCATAATTATAAATAATAAATGCTTAAAATGGTGCGTTTTAGTAAAACAGACAAAAACAGGCTTGAAGATTTTAATATATTTATCAAAAACAGCTGTAAGGCTCAATCCCAATTCACCCCTTGGTCGCCCTCCTCCATTTTGCACATTTACGTGAAGGGGTAGAGGTGTCCTGATTCTCGATTAGTCGGAGGAGGAGGGCTGTTTGGCTCTCGAAATGGAGATTTTTCAGGACCACACAACAAACGGAGGGGTATGAGAAATCTCCCATAATTCTGTTTGAATCACCAGCAAGATGGAGGTAAACACAGCAAAAAATTGCAGAAGTATGATGAAAGAAACACACAAATGCACGTATTTTCTTTGTAAGTAACTTAATCATTTGATCGGCCGTTTAACGCCGTTTCAATGTATTACAGACTGCATTTAGGTGGATAGTCGCAAAAAGATGCCCAAAGCCTATGCAACAGAGACGGTTACAGCTGCTGACGGCATGGTGAATTCTTTCGGAAACAAAGTAGTACTACAGACATTTCATGAAAATGCTTGCTTTTCACCCCTCCCTTGTTCTCCCTACCCCTCTTGAATTCAGCTTCCCAGTTTTGCACAGAAGATAAAGCTGGAGCATCATCCCCTATAGCAACCATGTCAGCATGAATGTCCTTGGGGGCTAACCCCTTTTTCTGCAGACATTTGATAAGACCACGGTGCCACAGATGGTTCACGAAATGTCTCTGGTACTACTTTTCGAAGTCCTAAATTATTTATCCAGTGTGGGTTTATCTGGAAGGAAACCATGCAGTTAGTATCAGGAGAGGTTGAATTTAATGTATGCCAAGTTTCATTGCAGTGGAATAACTCCTTCTTAGTCAGGCTATGAACTTTTCAGCCCCCCCTCATATATAACACTTTTCAGCAGCAAAGTGGGACTTTAAGTAGAAAGGAACTGTTTCAGAGACTTCCATGAAGCCGTAATATGGATACTGAGTGTTCGAGACCAAAAAGCATGTTTGAGCAGATGTCAGATCGTTTAAAGTTTATTTCTGCAATCTCAAAAAGTTTCATTATGGAAGTTTAGGCCCAATCCCAATCCACCCCGTGGCCCTCCCCGTTACCCCTTGAAACAGAGTTGCAAGTGGTAGGGGGTTGAAACATTCTCCTACAAAATGAAACAACCCTTCGAGACCTGTTACGTCATCAGCAGTCATCGATGCCGCTATAAACGAATGTGACAACTTTGTTTCCATGCCGTCAGCAGCTGTAACCGTCTGTTGCATGGGCTTTGGGCATCTTTTTGCGACTATCCACCTAAATGCAGTCTATAATACATTGAAACGGCGTTAAATGGCCGATCAAATGATTAAGTTACTTACAAAGAAAATACGTACATTTGTGTGTTTCTTTCATCATACTTCTGTAAGTTTTTGCTGCGTTTACCTCCATCTTGCTGGTGATTCAAACACAATTATGGGAGATTTCTCATACCCCTCCGTTTGTTGTGTGGTCCTGAAAAATCTCCATTTCGAGAGCCAAACAGCCTTCCTCCTCCGACTCATCGAGAATCAGGACACCCCTACCCTTTCACGTAAATGTGCAAAATGGAGGAGGAGGGCCAAGGGGTGAATTGGGATTGGGCCTTACAGCTGTTTTTGATAAATATACTAAAATCTTCAAGCCTGTTTTTTTTCTGTTTTGCTAAAACACACCATTTTAAGCATTTATTATTTATAATTATGACAATTAAGGGCCAGATATTGAATGTTAAATTCTTCATGAAAACAAAGATGCAAAAAAAACTGGCAAAAAAAAAGACATTTTCTGACACTTTCATTGCAAAGAAAACATGAAAACACCTAAGCAGCCTGTTATATTGTCAGTCTTAAAAGGGTTATTTAAGTCCACTTCATCTCAGAGGCAAATGCTGAACTTTTTCCTCCACTACATTTGACAGCTTGACTTATTTTTCAGATATACAGTTTCTCATCCTTTTCCTGTCCAGTGAATACCACAAAAATCCAAATGTGCTGATTTTGTTTGTGATAACCTCCACATAAACATGCACATTATATAATTCTGCAGTTAGAAGTCTCCAAATCAAAACAACAACATACGATACAGTTGTGAAGTAGAGCAAGATTATAGGGTTGTTGTTGTTTTGGCCACGGTTCCAGATTAAAATCACCTGACACGACTCTGGCAGAAGTTGTGTTTACAGACAAGAAAATGTAATACAGCTTCACTCAGATGACATTCAGGGATGTATATTCATGTTATGTCACTGCAATGTAATTAAATTAGCCCCAAGTGAAATCATTGCTCATATGATGCATTTACTGACTTGTAACATCTTTGCAAACATTTTATATAATGTAGATATGATGTATGCCCTTCCTAGTTAGATATTTTTTTTTACATAAATGGCGTCCACTATTAGCATTTCTTTAACTGAGAATATTCATTTTCTTTCTAGACTAATTAAACTCTATAAAAATGTTACCAGACAAGAAAATGCTTTGTCTCAAAGGAAAAAAACTGCCTGTTTTTCACAGAATTCATGATCAATCAACTTTTTAGCCAATATTATAATATTACAGAATGTGATCTGTTGTCACAGATTAACCCTTTCATGCACGAATTATAAAAGCCTTAATCAAGATTTTTTTTCCTGACTGTTTTAATTCCTCTAGGCATTAAAAAAATAATGCAATTGAAATAGTATTTATAAAGCCATTTTTCATGCAGTTACAAAAATGTCCACTCAGCTGGATGCCAAGCATTTAATTTTTGAAGCAAAGAAATGTATTTACTCATAAACTGTGTGAAAACTATGAAATAAAAACATTTTTAATGCTGCTAATCTGATGTTTTCTTACATTTTAACATACTGTAATGCTAGTTATTACTCACTTCATTGAGATAATGTGCAAAAAAAAAAAAAAAACATGTTAAATAACAATTAACAAGCAATTGATTTACACTCAAACATGTTAGTGTAGATCAGATTTATCAAGAACAGCAAAGTTAGAGCAACGGTATGAATTCCAGTGTGTGGGATGGTGTATGCACTGCAAAAATATGAATCTCACCAAGTGTATTTTTCTCATTTCTAGTCAAAATATCTCATCACATTTAAAATGAGACATAATCACCTAAAGAGTAAATTTTTTATTTATTTATTTATTTATTTTTGCTTAATTCAAGCAACAACAAAAAAATTGCTATTGGAACAAGCAAAAATTATCTTGGTAAGATTTGTTGACATCAGATTTTCCAGATCTATTGTCTAAAAATCAGTTCTTCTATCCCACTGTAAAGTTCCTCTGTAGGTGAGGTGTGATGAGATATTTGAACTAGAAATGAGAAAATCCACTTGGTGAAATTTAGATTTTTGCAGTGTAAGTGTCCACTGTGTTCACTGATATGGAACTAAAACAACAAAATCCATGAATATACAAGAGAACAGATGTCCACTGTAGTGACCACTATGCATAAAAGGGTTAAAATACCAATAGTTTAACACATCATTGATAATATTATGATGACTGACAGATGAAGTGATTCTCTCATGTGTTAGTGGGTAGGATATATTAGACAGCAAGTGATGACTGGGTCAGAGTATCCCCAAAACTGGAGGTCGTCTTCGATGTTTCCAGTCAGACGTGGTTTTACCCAATCAAGAGTGATTTAAGTAAGGACAAAAAGATCTGAAATCACACTATCACCACCTGCATAAAGGTCTTTACACACATGAAAGTACAAAACACTTGTGGGCGAGTATTTCACATCATAACTATTCACACCGGCAGCAATGCAAGTTTGGAACAGCTGCTATACTTGTTCAATAAATGATTCACACATATTCCCACCTGGCCGTTTGACAGAAATACTAATGGATTCAACATCACCTGGAGCCTTGTCTGCAGCCTGTGTGTCTCCATCTGATCCCGGTTCCTCTGGTCAGTGATTCATACGATTCTCACATCACTCGTTGTCAACGCTATTCCACATATTGTCCTTCACTTCATTATCTTTGTTTTTGTCTTTCATTCTAAAATACGTTTGACAAAAAACAGGTCTGGCTTCATAAATGTTGTCGATATCCAGTTCAGACGTGATGACTGATACCTCAAAAGTTTGGACTTTTTTTCTTTTGGCTTTTTTTGAAGTATTTACAACCTGTGTGAAAGTACTCATGACTTAAACAGGTGTTCTTCAGTACTGATGTGTGATTTAATCTCAATGTGTAAAGGCGTTAATATTGTGTAGATCTGCTTTCTGCTGCCAAAACAGTTCTGATCTACGACACTGACTTCACAAGAACCTTAGATGATTCAGTTACAATGGCACCTCTATGTGGGTGGGATGTATTAGGGAGTAAGTGGACATTTATTCCTTAAATTTAGCATGTTGGAAGCAGACAGATGTCAAAAATAAAAGATCTGAATGACTTTGACGGGGGCCAGATTGTGATGATTAGGCGACTGGGTCAGAGATCTTTAGTCTTTCATGTTCCTGGTCTGGTGGGTCTAAGAACAGCATCCAACTCCCAACCCAACTGAGCATCTGTGGGATGAACCGGACAAGTCCAATCTATGGAGACCCCAACTCTTAGCTTTCTGCTGCTAATGTCTTGGTGCCACATCACATTTTCAGAGGTCATGTAAAGTCCATGACTTGGGTCTGGTAGTAGAAATGTGACCTACACACATTAGACATGTGGTTTAAGATGTAGATGTCCTTATTTAACCTCCAGAGACCCAGGATGGTAGAGGTTTGGGCTTGACTGAAAAAAGCATGATGCAACAGATTTTCAAATGCGATTTTTTTTTTCTTTTTTTTTTTTTGCAGTGTACACCTTTTTTCTTTTTCTTGTTTATAAAGCATGAAACTCTTGTTCCCTACAGAAAACAAAAATCCATTGCTGGGTCTCAGGAGGTTAAGACTACTCTTGATAGAGGGTATAACCTCTGCAGACTGGGAACACCCAACAAGACCTGCAGTTTTGGAGATTAAATACTCATTTACTCCATAATATAACCAACATACAAGTCCAATCTAGGTCCCAATTCGTAGCTTTCTGCTGCTAATGTCTTGGTGCCACTTCACATTTTCAGAGGTCCTGTAAAGTCCATGACTTGAGTCTGGCAGCAGAAATGTGACCTTCAGACATTAGACGTGGTTTGAAATCTAAATGTCCTTACTTAACTTTCTGAGACCCAGGATGGTAGAGGTTTGGGCTTGATTGAAAAAGGCATGATGCTACAGATTTTCAAATGCCTTTTTTTATTGCAGTGTACACCTTTTTTCTTTTTCTTGTTTATAAAGCATGAAACTCTTGTTCCCTACAGAAAACAAAAATCCATTGCTGGGTCTCAGGAGGTTAAGACTACTCTTGATAGAGGGTATAACCTCTGCAGACTGGGAACACCCAACAAGACCTGCAGTTCTGGAGATTAAATACTCATTTACACTATAACCATAATGTAACCCACATACAAGTCCAATCTATGGAGGTCCCAATTCGTAGCTTTCTGCTGCTAATGTCTTGGTGCCACTTCACATTTTCAGAGGTCCTGTAAAGTCCATGACTTGGGTCTGGTAGCAGAAATGTGACCTACACACATTAGACGTGGTTTGAAATCTAAATGTCCTTACTTAACTTTCTGAGACCCAGGATGGTAGAGGTTTGGGCTTGATTGAAAAAGGCATGATGCAACAGATTTTCAAATGAGACTTTTTTTTTGCAGTGTACACCTTTTTTGTTTTGTTGGTTGTTAGGCCTTGAAGCTCTGGTCCCCTACAGAAAACAAAAATCCATTACTGGGTCTCAGGAGGTTAAGACTACTCTTGATAGAGGGTATAACCTCTGCAGACTGGGAACACCCAACAAGACCTGCAGTTCTGGAGATTAAATACTCATTTACTCCATAATATAACCCACATTATTACCTCTTCATCTGTAAGTGTTCAGATTGTAAAGGCTGACTGGTGTATAAAGTTTAACACACTTAAAACTAATCAAAATCACAGGGACCATTTTACTGGACAAGTACAGCTTGACTTATTTTTCAGATTTACAGTTTCTCATCCTTTTCCTGTCCAGTGAATACCACAAAAAACCAAATGTGCTGATTTTGTTTGTGATAACCTGCACATAAACATGCACATTATATAATTCTGCAGTTACAAGTCTCCAAATCAGAACAACAAGTACTTTAACTTTTTAGTTACTCCCATACTTTCGGTAAAGACTTTTTTCAATGCATGGTTTTGATTTGGAACATCTGAACGCTCCTTCCTCCATAGGTCACATCAGGTAAGCACTGATAGAATCTGTCATAACTTCTGGCTGTCATTCCACAGCATAATGTTTTCAGCCAAGGTTTATATCAGGAGACGGCAGCATCTGCTACTACTAGACAAAGAAGAGGTACACAATGTACTTTTCATGCTGGTCAAACACACACACACACTCTAACACACTCACTAACACATGGAGTCAGGAGGCAGGCATCCCCTTGTAGGCATTTCTGTGGGCAGCCGTGGCTCTTTAGTGGTCAAGGCAGACGCAGACACAGTCAGAATCAGAGCAGCCTGGAAATCTAAAGCCCTCATTAACACAGATGATTCAGCCCCTTTTCACAGGGCCGTGCTGTGTGTGTGGAGTGGGGGGGGTGGTGGGTGTAAGGGCATCATCCAGTAAAGTATTGCTTACAGTGGAAGGGCTGTGACCCCACTATTTGCAAACAGTTCTTATAGTTAATTTCTTTCCTGAGTACAAGCCAGCGACTAATAGTATTATTACAGTCACTATTACTGTCGTCATTTCTCCCTCATCTGGATTATCCTCATATAATCGCCCAAATAAACAGCTTTCAAACTCGTTTATTTCACAAGCTGAGGTTTATGCGCGGCTGCTGAAGCTTTTTGGGGTCAGGGGGTCGCTGAGGAAGGCCGCAGGTGTGTATGAGTGTAATCGCAGAGGTGTGTTTAACTGCAGCAGGAGGTCAAAGGTGAAAACAACAGCCACACAACACCGCCAGTAAAGGATTGCAAGAGGAAACAAGTAGCCCTGTCTGGACCCTAAAGGCCCACTGTATAACATTCACAGGGGTTTAGGTGCAGAATGTTCATAAAAAGGTTTTCATTCATGTGCGAGACTCATTTTGTATCTACAGAGACAGCACGTTGCCTCCACACAGTCCATCATGTTTCTGCAGTAGCTCAGAATAGACTTTTTCCAGGTTCATTCAGGGTTAAGGGGCATCAGTGCCACCCACTATGTTTGAGTGTGGACCAAAAATATTAAAGCTTCAGGAGCCAAAATCATCTCCTGCAGTTCTTTTCTGTTGGTCCAAAGGAAAAGACACATTATAAATATAGATGACAGCACAGTTATGCAGTGGTTAAAGATTAACTTGCTTTATTATGCCTGTAGGGAAAGTCAGCCCTGTGCATTTTTGCCCATCCTGTTACACACATAGCACCTAGCATTAGCATTAGCAATTAGCATTAGCATATCAGGAGCGGTGAGCTGCTATTGAAGGTGCTCAGGGACCATTAAATTAACAGCCAGACTGGATTTTTCAACTTGTACAAACACATAGGGTGAGGGTTATAATTCTGTATATTTTGTTCATTTACGTAATAACATATCTCTTGACACCTGGATTTATAGACAAGTATGACAAAATAACAAATGTGATCATGTTTTTGTTGCCAAGCAGATGCTAAATGAAATTGAGGGTGCTATTTTTACCCCGCCCCCTAAGAGGGAGGCAAGGGGTATTGTTTTTGGTTCAGTTTGTTTCTTTGGTTGTTTACACTCTAGCAGCAAAACTATTAGTTGAATTCAGACCAAATTGGGTTTATAGATTTCCAGTGACCCCGAATAGATGTGGTTACATTTTGGGAAAAGTAGGTCAAATTTCACATTTTTTATGAATTTTTTAAATGTTTTTTCTTCTGTTTACTTATAATGGGTGAAATTTCACGTCTATAAAAACATACATTTTGTTTCAATTTACTTCAAACTTGGCACATATTATAGAGGCAGTTGATATGCTGACACCACTACACACAGACATGATGACATCAGCTGGATTGATGCCAAAATAAGCAACAATACGTGCGAGTTATTCTTATTTATTTATTTACTTTTTTATACTATTATTTGTATATTATGCTTTGTATCTTTAAATCTATACATTATTTTCTTAAACTTATATGTTCAAATGTTTTTTCCCTTTTGGCATCTTGTTTGTTCAAACTTTTGTACTATATACTCAAATGTTTTCAATAATGTACAAGTTTCTTACTCCAGATATGCCAGTCTCCTTGATGACGTATTGACACCCATCCTCCTTTGATGTGACCAGGATGGCTTTTTGAAATGAGCCTTCCCCAGTTCTTTTCACCTTGTCGTACTTGTCCATGTTATTGGAATGACGGGCTTCTCATGCTGGATCTGCAAGAGATACGTTGCAAAGTTAAGCTTTGATCATAAAGCTAAAGATTTCACAGTCTGAAGCTTGTTTGTATAAAAAATGAATTCATCCATTATTGTTAAAAAAAAAATACAATGCAATACAATACGTACAAGGGGCAGGGTTTGTTGTGCCTGGAACCACTTGTTTTTAACCCCTTTAGCCCTATCAGCCTGCCCGTGGGCCAAAAAAATTATATTAATATTTATCTACTCTAAAAATATAATAAATCAGGACAATGGATGTTTTTTTCAACTTTTGCTCAAAGTTTAGACCCTAATGTTAATAAAAGTACATCAAAAGTGTATTTTAGTGTAAACTTTAATGTTCAAACATGATTTTTAATCTTTGTGGGGTGAAATATACACTATTAAAAATCTCCGACACGAACAATTAATTTATGCATATCATTGTCAATCCAGCCGAAAAAAAACAGGCGAGGATAAAAAAATTCTAATTTCTCTTTTAGTTTGTTACAGTTTACTGAGGCATAGTAATAGATACAATATTTTAGACAATGGGAATAGATTCTGTGAGGTCTCTAAATGTCCACAGACACCAAGAACATCCATATGAACATAATAATAATAATAATAATAATTATTATTATTATTATTATTATTATTATTATTATTATAAGTAATTCTTCATTTACTTCGGGTATGTCTTTTTAGGCGTTTTTCCCCTGAAAATTTGGTCAGGGTTAAACAGATTAATATATTTTCAGTGTCCTGATTAGGTACGTATCAAATATGCCCAAACCGGCATGGGGGAATACATACGCCATCTTGGTGTATGTATGCCATTTTGTAATTGAAACAGTTGCAAATTTGCAACAATTGGTGTTAAAGGGTTAAATCATTTTACGTCTTATATACTGGAAAGTGTTATGCAACGTCAACATTAAAATATATATAAATGACTATGGCCTATGTTTTATATATTCTGTGTATTATATCAAATGCTTCCAGCTTTAAGTTGACAGATATCCAGTTTTTTCCTGTTTCATTTTACCATCTAGGGAGTGTGTAGTTTGCACAGTCTCTCCGTGTTTGCATTGGTTTTCTGGACCTTAATCAACTAGTCAGTCTAAATCACCTGTTTGAATGGTTTTTTCGACTGTATGTCAGTTCTGCAATGAAATGGCGACATGTCCAGGGTGATCCTGCCTTTGCCCGTTGGTAATCAGGATAGGCTCTGGCACCCCGAGACCCTCATAAAGACTAAGCGATCTCAAAAATTAATGAGTGAAAGTCTGACAAAATGTTAATGCTGTATTGGAAAAGCAGGGGACATTGCAGTGGGTAATTACAGCCATCAATCACTTATTTAACAGCCCTTCCCGTCTAAAATTACCTATAATTATCCAAAATTCTGAGTCATAGAGTAGATTTTCTAAAGCTGAACAGATACAGAAGTCTCATATCCTCTCAGACCACTTGAGTCACAATTTGCTGAATTACGGTACGGCAATTACAGTGACAAAAAAAAAACAAAACTATGAAGCACTGCATTTTCCACTAAAAAGGCCAAAACAAACTGACCATTTTGCAGTCACTCCAAACCTTTTAACTATTTTTGCAGATTTTGTCATTTGATTGGACACAGAAAATCTGCTACTAAAGATACACAAACAATCAAGAGCATCCAACAAAAGCATTTTTTTAATGTGCTTATGATAAGAATCCCCTTTTAGTCCTGCAATGGATAAATTTGCAATATCACAGCAGAATGAGACACAGCAAAATTAGAAAATAAAAATATTTAAAAAAAGACTTAAAATGCACAAATTGCTAACATCCCCTGTAATTGCACAATGGTGAAAAAAAAAAAAATCAAATGAAAGAAAAACCCTCTTTTCTTATGCGTATTGTTGACAAATTTACACCCTCATAACGCTTACGTATTATAACTAGTTTAATTTAAAAGTACTTAATTTTTATACCAAACTCTGTTGGCTCTTGATTTTGACATTACATTTTCATCTGAATTTTAATTTGTGTTTTTTGTTTGGGAAAGACAGGCACTTCTTAATCCCTTAATAACACCCCTTAACTGATAATGGGAAAATTATGTATCTTCTTTAGTTATATTAGAATGAACTAATTAAAGGTTTGGGTAAATGAGTTGTTTTGAAGGTTTTAGTGTTTCCATTGTAACTCATAGTTACATAAGCCGGACCAAAACATAGTGGCTTCAGGTTACTAATGTCTGCGAGTAGGTGGATTTGGACTGGAATCCATCCTGACACACATTCATCAGTACCAGAAATAAAGTGAGCTAAATACAGAATAGCAAAGCAGTAAAGATGTAGAAGAATCATTTTGTGGGTAAACTGATTTGTCAACTAATCTATTGGATCATTTCATAATTTGATTCAACTCCTAACAGTTACAGCTGCCTTTCAGAAACTCAAATAGATCACGGAGCTTTTAAAGGCATGACAATAATATGATCTATGAAATGTTTTTTGTAATTAAAATGAAAGAAGCCAGTTCTTTGGAATAATTAAGGGATGTGTTGCTTTGTGACGAGTACAGCAGCAGAAGAAGGTCAAAGAAAATGGAAAATTTCAGCCATACATCTACACTAAAATGCACATAAAACACAACATACAAAACTTAATACCACCACTCTATACATTTTCTCTAGAACAGGGGTGTCAAACTCATTTTAGTTCAGGGGCCACATTCAGCTAAATTTGATCTGAAGTGGGCCTAACCAGTAAAATAATGACATAATATATAAATAATGTCAACACCAAACTTTTCTCTATGTTTTAGAGCAAAAAAAAAGTGCATTTACATTACAAAAAGGTGTACATTTACAAAACTATCCTTTCAAAAGATGTGAATAACATGAACAAACTGAAAAAATAAGAGTAATTTTAACAATATTCTACCTCAGTTTATCATTTACACGTGCACATTAGAATTTACAGATCATAGTGGATCTACAAACACACGAAACATTTAATAACAGGTGGAATATTGGTAAAATTGTACTTGCTTCTCTTAAGAAATTTCAGGTTATTCCCATTTTTTGCAAAATTATACTTCGTTTTAGTGTAAATACATGAAAATATTTACATTTACAAAGAAAAATTTGGAGTAGTCATTGTTTATATTTATATGTTATTATGATAGTATTTTACTGGTCCTGCCCATTTGAGATTGAATGTGGAACCTGAACTAAAAGAATTATTAATATCTTAGTGTAATTTTTGCATTTCGCAAATTCATCCCAAGGGCCGGATTGGACCCTTTAGTGGGCTGGATTTGGCCCCCGGGCCGCATGTTTGACACCTGTGCTCTAGAAGGTTGAATATGAGACATTTCTGCTGGAATACAGTTGTCGTGTGCTCATGTTTTCACCAAGTTGGGGCAGAACTAAGGGAAACTAACTAAAAACACAATCCAAATATGGGCCAAAAAGGACTCTAAAAGATGGTTTGTGTAGAAACCCTCACCACCCACTGAATATTTTAAATGATAAACAAGGAACAAAAAAGTCCTTTGACCCTCAAAACCTAAGACTAAGTAGTAAGCAAATGGGTGGGGATATAAATCAGAATGCTAGTTTTCAATACAGGTATATCAAAATGGACATGTTAATTCCTCAGAGGTCAAAACCAAACACAGCAGTGAGTGTCAGCCTCCTTATATTTACACCCCATCAGGACAATCCCCCTCAGCTGTGATGGAACCAGAGGTGCATCCAATCACCTAATCAGCAGAACCTGAAGGCTGGATCTGCCTGTGAACAACACACAAAGCCTGCAAAACCTGCAAATTATGGAATTCATCGCAAATTGTGAGTCCAACCAGACTGCACTGATGTAATGAAACACAGTTGACAGTTATCCAGTACTATGTAGACGTGCATGTTTTTCACGTTTCACTCCATCATTATCTGAGAAGAGCTTAAAGGGGTCATATTTTTGGTAAACCTACTTTTATTAGTCTTTGGTTCATTTATTTGTGTATTTGGATCCTAATAGTTCATAAAGTTTGAATTTGAACCCTCCAGGTGCTGCAAAGCTATCTTCATATTCATTTCGGCAAAAAATCGAGTGGATTTCTACAACCTGTTTTAATTCCTTCTTAATTTGTTGTGTCTATAAGTAGTTACGTCACGACATTTGCACATATAAGGTCAAGACTTCTGACGAACACTTCTCCAAAAATATGTCCAAACTTCGAGCCGATTACCTAAAATGTTCAGTTGTTGGTTGTATTAACGAACACAAGCGGGTGAACTGGACAGAGCAGCACAGTCAACAACCTGGAGGGGGTGGGATCATTTGTATTTAAAGGGCCAGTGCTCAAAACAACCTTTCTGGTGTCATTAGTCAGAAATAGGGTTGAAGATGGACCTGTGGAGTTGAATTAATGAAGAATTCAGACCCAAGCATAACATTTACAGTTTATGTATGTAACCGGTGGTGTCGAACTCTGCGTTGTGTTCTTTTTAAGAACAAGACCTGCACGTATCACTTTGGAGGCAGGCTCTGTTTATTGTCTTTTTTTTGTTCCTGACAAGTGACGGAAAAACACAAAAACATCCAGTCAGCGACCCCCGTAAAACAAGCTCCTCTCCCACAGAAATCCAGAACAAAATGAAAAATACATTAAATTATTAAAACAAAATACAGCATACCTGACAAGTGAGAAAAAGACAAAAACCTCCGGTCAGCGACCTCTGTAAAACAAGCTCCTACACAAACCAAAATGACACAGACATGTGTTTCAACACATTGTAAGCACCTCATACAGCCTGAACTAGCCAGTTCATGTAAAAAATTGAATTAGCAGAGGCTAAACCAAAAAATTTCATGGACTGCACGGCTGCTTACCTCTCCCACAGAAATCCGGAACAAAAGGGAAGAGGCAAAGGCGTGAAAACTCCGGTTATAGCGCGCAGTGTCACACTGTAAATTGCTCGTTGAGGAACAGACTCAAATTAAAAGTACCACATACTGACCCGGAGGCCCACAATGTCAGGTACCAACCAAGGTTATAATAGTTTTGGATTTTTCATTATAGTTTAGTTTTATTTAGTTTTGACTTTTTTTTTTACTAATTCAGTTAGTTTTAATTAGTTTTTAGAGCAGGTTTGCTAGTTTTTATTAGTTTTCATTTTTTTCTAAATGCTTAGTTTTAGTTTAGTTTTAGTATTAATTTTAGTTTTGTCGTTTCTTTTCTGTTCTTCGCTGTCGTATTCAAATAAATCTCATACAGGACTCTGCTGCTTTCTCCCAACTTTAGTCTCCATGTTTCCAGGTAGAGTGGAGACGAGAAGACAACTGTAAACGAAGCAACGGACTGTGAAGTTTCATATGGTGCCACTAGCTGAAATTGCTAGAGCAAAATAAATCGCATTTGTATCAATCCAACACTGACAAAGACGAAAATGAAGGGAATTTTATCCATGATTTGTATTCGTTTTAGTTAGTTTTGTAAGAACACAATACAGTTTCAGTTAGTTATCTTTTTTCTTTTGATCATAGTTTTTATTTATTTCAGTTACTGAAAATGTTTTTTTCAATTCTAGTTTTCGTCATTTCGTTAGTTTTCGTTAACGATAATAACCTTGGTACCAACCAAAAGAAAAGAAAAGAAATTGAACAGATTCTGTGTAATTATAACAATACACAATATCATATACATACCGACATTTCTGCAAAATAATTGACCCTGTTGCATGTAGACCACAGGGAAATGTTTTAAAATGCATAATTCCATTTAAAACAAAGCATAATATCACTCCTTTACAATGTTTGCTTTAAAGGAAGGCTTCCAAAGGGAAAATAATGGAAATGAATGAATAAAACGTTGGACTAACAGTTGCAGAAATGTCAGATTAAATTAGGAATTTTCGTAGTAAATGCACGCAGTTGTACAGTTAATGATAACCAGAACTCTTACATTCATCATGTGTTCCAGATACATTCAGGGTCAAACACTTGTTGCTGCACATGAGTGTATTTTCAACAGAGTCTTTCAACGTCTTCAACACCTGATTATAAATGTGCAGAGGTGACTAATCAAGGGTGTTATAAAGGATCCTTGATTCACGGTGCATGATGAATGTAACAGCTAGGGTCCAAAATGAGCCTATATTTGGACGAAGGCGTGGGGTTCATGGATGGATGGATGGTTGTGGGCCCGACCTTTCCCTTCCATGTGCCTGCAGGTGTGGATTGAAGCTGAACTTATTGGACTCACCCTCTTTAATTAATGCAGCCTGAGGAATGATGAAAAATAGGTCCTGACCGCCCCAGGTAACCTGAAGCTCACTTTGCACACACGCCCTTTCTGCCTGACCACCTGAAGCATTGTGGGATGTTGGAAAAACCACCCTCCTCCCCCATCCCCATCCTCGACCCCCCTCTCCGTCTCTTGTTCCCCTCCACCCAACCCTATTAAAGCTCAGCTCCTGGAGGAAACACCCACTTCCTTCACATTCCTGAAGGATTTTCCATACAGAGAATAGTAAACAAACCTGTGAACAAAGAGTGAGCCGGGGGGGGGGGAGTTAGGGGGAGGCATGAACAAGTAAATGTTATTTCCTTCGTGTAGTAAATCAAACTAAAGGGCAAAGAGGAGAAGGAGGGGGTTTTCTTTTGTGAGTTGGCGGAGGTGTTTACCATCAGCGGCGGTGGCAGCAGCAGTAGGAGAGCGAACAAAAGCCAAGGCGAAAGTCTGCATCACCCTCCTCATCCTCCCACTTACCTTTCCCAGCTGCCTGCACGACGCACAAACGCACACAAACACACACACCGCCTGGCACCGCCACATGGGAGGAGTGAGGAAGGCCTCCTTATCAGCTTTCAGCATGGGAACCTCTGTGTTGTTCACCGACTCGTGACAAACCCTCATCTGAACTGGAGACTGAAGGAGTGCTTTTGTGTGTCTGCTTGTAATAGCTTTGTGTTTGTTTTTTAATTGATTTCAGTTTTATACTAAAGTAGAGCGGCAGATTTGCTAGTTCCAGTTGGACTTTGGCTTGGCTGTGGAAATCGGTCAATGGTGGAAAAAAGGTGGGGTCACCATCTCATCTTTTTTCCGGGATGTGTAAAAGTAGCTATAGTAACAATGATTATAAAAAAATTTTAAAAAAAGGTTAAAGGTTAACTCCCTTTACTAACCCCGTAGAGAAATTCAGTCTCTGCATTTTACCCATCCTGCAAACAACAGTAGAATAGAATAGAATAGAATAGAATAGAATAGAATAGAATAGAATAGAATAGAATAGAATAGAATGCCTGTATTGTCATTATACATACAGGGTGGGGAAGCAAAATTTACAGTGAACATTTAGTTGTTTTTTCTCAGCAGGCACTACGTCAATTGTTTTGAAACCAAACATATACTGATGTCATAATCATACCTAACACTATTATCCATACCTTTTCAGAAACTTTTGTCCATATGAGTAATCAGGAAAGCAAACGTCAAAGAGTGTGTGATTTGCTGAATGCACTCGTCACACCAAAGGAGATTTCAAAAATAGTTGGAGTGTCCATAAAGACTGTTTATAATGGAAAGAAGAGAATGACTATGAGCAAAACTATTACCAGAAAGTCTGGAAGATACTATTAAAGAAGAATGGGAGAAGTTGTCACCCCAATATTTGAGGAACACTTGTGCAAGTTTCAGGAAGCGTGTGAAGGCAGTTATTGAGAAAGAAGGAGGACACATAGAATAAAAACCTTTTCTATTATGTAAATTTTCTTGTGGCAAATAAATTCTCATGACTTTCAATAAACTAATTGGTCATACTCTGTCTTTCAATCCCTGCCTCAAAATATTGTAAATTTTGCTTCCCCACCCTGTATGTACAACGAAATTATAAGAGACAACTCTCTGGTGGTGCATAGTGCAAAAGTTTAAAGAAGAAAAGAAGTGTAGATATATATACAGTATAAAAACAGGCATGTCACCAACCAAGAAAACAGTAGAGCTAAGTACTTTGACCCTGGCTGAACACTATGACATGTTAAATATATGTCCTTTGTGAGGCATTGTCATTGCAGTGTGTTCAGTACCAGTATTGCACTTGGATAAAACGTACTGCTAAATCTGGAGGTGCGGGCCTGGATGGACCTGTACCTCCTCCCTGAGGGCAGTAAGCATTAGCATTAGCATTTAGCACATTAGAGTCAGTGAGGTACCATTAAAGGCTCTCTAGGACCAACTCCAGATCTTCATCAGTACCATGATCAAGGACACTGATAGGAAAATTAATCGATACACTCCTGTTTTTGATGGTGGGGGAAACTGGAAGAAACCCTCTTAGTGGAGAAAGAAAAGGGGAACACTATGAAGAAAGGCCACAGTTCAACTGAGAAACATCACCCAAAAAGACAAAACAAATAACTTTCATACAATATAATTTACTAAATGCAATATCTGATTATATACATCAATGTCAGATCGATTCAAAGGTGAATCCAGTGCAATTTCTAATGACCAAGAGAATTTTTTTTTTAGACTGTACCACTAGAACTGCTAACAAGTTAAATTTACCCATGACTATTTTACGGTGCTTTAGTAAAATGTTTATATTTCTTAGTTTTGACTTGTGTGCGTTCTTAAAGATACAGAATGTCAAGTTACTTCTGACTGTTTAAAATGGAAAAAAGACAGAGTTTAATGAACCATTATCCATCACCATCATTTTAGACCGCCATGCATTGCAGGAGATGATTAAACAAACGATAAATGAAGAGAATGACTCAATACAGCGTCAATACAGTTTTTTGGGTTTTTTTTTTAAATGATGTATGAGTAAATTTGATTCATGTGAATGTTTTAGGTAGTAACTACTGGTGGTTCTAGTGTTAAAATAGACTTAGTGTAAACTTCTGTTATGAGATCTGACAGTGAACACGAATCAAGGCCAGTGTGAAGGACATCCTACATAGCTGACGTCACCTTTATAAGCAAAAGTATGATTCAATGACACACCAGTGGTGTCATATAAAAGTGTTTAGAAAACATTGGAGCATTTCAGAAGGCCTATATAGATATACAGTGTTAAGATTTCGGGCACAGTGGAGCCTGAACTCAAGGGGAAAATGTGACAACACTATTTTTCTCAAAGTGATAAAACTGAAATTTTATAGTTTGTCTGATTTGGCAGAAATTCATCTGTATGTGTGTATATGTGTGAAGATCCAACTCACTAAAGAATATGTTATGCCAATAAAAAGACAGCCAATAAAATTAAAACAAATTAATCAAAGTTGTTGACATTTAAAGTGTATTGAATGGTTTGTGAGTAACAGGCGTGAAAATGTCTCATCTCTAAAATTGCCAGAAGCCTTTGAGCTGTACAATGAATTGCAATATTTTTTTTTTTATTTCGCAAACTTTAATTAGGAAATATGAAAAGGAAGCTGGTATTACCTCCAAAATGCCTGCAGGAAATGAACATTCATTCACGTTACACTATTAGACAAACTTTTATTTGTATATAGAGCTGACCCCAGGGGATCATTCAGATACATGTAGCTTCGGAGCTGGAGCTTGACTTATCTTGTCAAGATAAACTATGGTAACCTTCTTGTGCAAACCTTTCATAAGGACACTTAAATGTGAAGTTTTACGAAAGAAATGTTCCTCATCTTCACCATAACTCACCTGCTCAACATTGCTATAACGGTGGAAGATACCAGTAAAATGTACAGATTATGGCATTATATCCTAAGGAAAGAACAAGTAAAAGTCCAAACACCAGTGTAGCTTCAGTGAAATGAATGATTCCAGCTGTAACATGTTGACTTCCAGTCATATTTTTACAATGATATGAACATTATACCTTCACTAGCACGTTGACCTGTGGGGATCCACAGGTTCTAGATGGGGTAGTTTTTATGCTGTTGTGTACTTGTGCATGCTGTACCGCATTTGTCCAGCAGTCACTGCCAAAGCGTTCTGGACATAGCAACATGACTGTAAAGCTATTGTATTCCAAAATTACTAATACCTCCCAAAATATTGGTCCTATCAACTTTCTGTTTTGGGTACTCTGTTCCTTGACCAAAAATACATAAGTATGCCAAACTGCAGCAGTCAGCTCTTTCAGGATTTTGTGTGAATTCTGAGACAGACAGACATGCACACAGAGGCCACTTGGCTTTTATAATATAGATAATAATTGGTAGAAATCTAAAATAGAGCTTTTTTTTGGGTCCCTCATGACAATTGATTTCTGTACAGGGATGCTTATATATTTAGTGTTTATGATGGGTACGTAACTTGATTTTCCACTAAATATTGTGTCTATTCATTCCTTTTCTCTAAAGTTAATTCTTTTTTAATATATATATTTGTCTACTTCTGTATATATTTATAAAGTTATAGACAAGCACTTTGTAACTACACTTCTAACCTAAACTTGTCATTATTACACACATTATTTAAAAAAATATATATATATTTTCTCTGTTTTTATATATATATTTTTTGTATTTAGTTTTTTTGTGCATATAGAGCTGATCAACAAGGGATCATTTAGACACATGTAGGTTATATTGTCAAGATAAGCTCGGTTAACCTTCTTGTGCAAGCTTTTCAAACAGACTGTGAAATGTGAATTTATGCAAGACAAATTTTCCTGGTCTTTTGTTAAAATTTCAACACAACCCACCAGTACTACTAAGTGCTGCCCTCTGCTGGTGCAAAACTGGTATAACCTTAAAAATTTCCTACCCAGTCAACAGGTTTATGCTTAAAATAGGCTGGCAAAGATGAAAAAAGCAACATCATTTTGGTTTATTTTAACTAGATTTAGTGAATATAGCGTCAGCTCATTTTGGCAACACTTTAAATGTTTTTACTGTAGTTCAGGAATATGTTTTCTCACACCTACTTTTCATTATTTTGATAGCGTTAATGAACGATAATGACCTTGCAGGGTGTGTGTCTGTGTATGTATGTGTGTGTAAAAGTGGCAAGCGCCAATTCTGGTGGGACAGGAAGAGAAACAGTCTGTCGTTAACTGACAAGTGCGAGCAGCCAGCCAGTCCCCGCAACAGACGGCTCAACGGAAAGATAGATGTTTGGCTTATTCCCAGTGGGTTGATAGACAGGTAGATGTCTGATCCGTTATCATGTTTGTCAGGGGAAGGATGCCAAAGCACCCAACGGCGACATCCACCATCCACTGTTTCACCCAACAACACAGCAAGTGAGTTTGTTTTTTTTATTATTATTATTATTTTAATTTTAATTTTCCAGCGCTGAGGGGTCACGCTGGCATACAGCTGTTGACTTTCAAAAGCGCTGATTTGTACACTTGTCAGACGTTTCCTGCCGGCGCACTGGCACACACACAAAACCTCTGGGCCTGTGAAACGCTGGCTTCCTCCTTTAAAGGTCACTCCACTCAGCGTTGACAGTTTCAGAGGGCATGTGAATTCGACATCCACCTAGCGTCCAGGAACAATAAACCGCAGTTCCCCAACCTTAGACCTCCGAGCTGCAGAAAATATCTGCCGCGCTCATACATCACAGGAGGCCTATTAAAGTGTGTTCCAGTGTCACGGAGGCCAGCGCAGGATGTGTGAATGACTCATCTTCTATCCTTCTATCTAGCAAGGGCCTACTAAATGCTGCTTGTTCTGACAACGTCCTTTTTTGCTCAATCCCTCTGGCAGAGGCCGGCCTGCAGCTCTGCCGATCCTGCCCCGGCTTGCACACAGGAATGCAGTATTGAGAAAGCGCCGCACCGCAAACCCTCCCAGCCATCCCACCCCGTAATCAGATCCAGCCTGTCATCCCCATCCCGTCTCCAATCTCTTTCTCTCCCTGTTTTTTTTTTTTTTTTTTCTTTCTCTGTTCAATCCCTCTCTCCAAATGACATGCACACACAGAACACAAACACCCACGTACAGAACAAGCACCCGGACGCCCACACAAAATCGCAGACAGCAATTTGTAGACATGTAAGCTTGTGCAAACACGGTACTAAAGTCACAGAGGCTTAGCAGCTCTACCGAGGAGACCGACAGTGAATGAACCTTCAGCGCAGACACATCACATACATTCTTACACTTTTCAGAAGTTCTGTTACAGATCCATGAAGGTTTTTAATACTGGAATGTGTTTCCGTCATCTGCCCTGCACCTCAAATATGACACTTCTTACTCCATTACATTTGTCTGGTAACTTTAGCTACTTGTAGATAGGAGGAATTACTGGAAAATGCACAATCACAAAGCTGGAAACAGGCCTGTTTTTTCTAAACTCATGAAAAGTTGAGTTATTAACCCATAAAGACCCAGTTCTACTTTTGGGTCAGTTCCCAAATCATTTTTTCCATTTTATTTAACATTATTTAAGCAATTTATCACCAGTTATCATATTATCCTCTGTATTTTTGCATTTTTCCAATGGAAATCAGGTATTTTCCTGTATTTAATTTAATGATCATGTACTTTAACCCTTTCATGCATGAATTATAAGAATCTTAGTCAAGTTTTTTTTCCTGATTGTTTTTATTCCTCTTTAGGCATGAAAAAAAAATGTGATTGAATATCTTTTAATGGACCTATTTTTTATGGAGTTACAAAAATATCCACTCACCTGGACACCATATGGTTAATTTTTGAAGCAAAGAAACATATATTTAAATCACAATATCAGAAAGTGATATACTGTGTGAAAACTATGGAATAAAAACATTTTTATTGTAGCTAATCTGATGTTTTCTCACATTTTAACATACTCTAATGCTAGTCGTTACTCACTTCATGGAGATAATATGCAAAAACAAAAAAAACTTTTTGTTTAAGAAAACTGTTACAGTCTAAAAACAATTAGCAAACATGTTAGTGCAGATCAGGTTTACCAAGAACAGCAAAGTTGCAGTAATGGTGTGAATTGCAGTGTATGGGATGGTGCTGTGTTGGCTGATATGGAACTAAAACAAAAAAAAACATGAATATACAAGAGAACAGCTGTAGAATAGCTGTCCGCTGTAGTGACCACTATGCATGAAAGGGTTAATCATTATACTAATGCTGTGTTTCTACTATGTGGTACCAAATCGATTCGACTCAACTCGGATACTAGGGACTATTCCTGGAGACCCTTTCCATTACAGGATACTACCAACTTTAGAGTATCTGGACTCGTTACATTTAGCAGTACTGTGCGTACCTTCTATGACATCTTCTCAGAGAGTTGCTGATAAATTTGCTTGTTGCGTGTTGTTCCATCAAGCTCACACTGAATCTTTTCATCGGCCACCAATGACAGAAATGTCTGAATCTCCTCAACTGACCACAATGTCGTTTTGTGGGCCATCATCATGGATTAGCCTACCGATATATTTACTGTAAACTTCCGAATGTGTGTTTTTTTTTAAATGGCGTGTCGTGCATTGATAACGCAGTGACACAGAGCCAACTCTCTGACCAATCACTGGTCTGCAGTGTTTACATGTGACATTTTAGTATCTCTTCACCCATTTTGGAACCTCGGCCTAGCAAGGACTAAAAAAGTAGTACCGGGTACCAGACTCCAGGTTCTTTTACGCAATGGAAATGCAAAAAGGCCGTGTTGAGTCGAGTCGAACTGGTACCACGTAGAGGAAACGCAGCATAACATTACATTTGAAGGTTATTATATATATTTAACCCTTTAATGCATGAATTATGAGAACCTTAATCAAGATTTTTTGTTTTCCTGAGTGTTTTTATTCCTCTTTAAGCATGAAATAAACAATACAATTGAAAATTTTCTTCTGAACCTATTTTAAATGGAGTTCCAAAAATGTCCACCCAGCTGGAAATTTTTGAAGCAGAGAAACATATATTTACTGATATATTGTGTGAAAACTATTAAATAAAAACATTTTTAATGCTGCTATTCTGATGTTTTTACACATTTTAACATACTCTAATACTAGTCACTAGTCACTTCATGGAGATAAAATGCAAAAAAAACACTTTTTGTTTAAAAAAAAAAAAGTTAATTACAGTCTAATAACAATATTAAGCAATTGATGTACACTGTAACATTGTTAGTGCAGATCAGGTTTATCAAGAACAACAAAGTTACAGTAATGGTATGAATGTCAGTGTATGGGGTGATCCATAAGCGTCCACTGTGTTAGCTGTGTTATGGAACTAAAACAACAAAATCCACGAATATATAAGAGAACACCTTTGAACAGCTGTCCACTGTAGTGACCATTATGCATGAAAGGGTTAAAAAAAACAGAAAAGTGAAGAAAAAGTGCCTTTTTCAGTCGAATCTATCATTAACTGAACGTAAAGCAAGTGTCTCCATCCACTGTCATTGATCCAGTTCCATGGGTTTTACTGGTGAATCAATGTTGTAGAAGATGTTGGTGTTTCCACGTTCACTACAGAGCCTCTGAACGTCCAAATGGGTCATATCTGATGATCATGAAAAGACAAACTGTATTTTACACCAATTATTTACATGTATTGATAGGATTAGTACAGGTAACAGGTATTAACCCATAAAGACCTAGTGCTACTTTTATGGCAGTTCCCACATGAATTTTTTCTCTCTATTTCACCTTTCTTAAGAGATTTTTCACCATTTATTATCATATTATCCTCTGTATTTTGCATTTTTCAGTGTAAATCATGAATTTTTTCCCTACATTTAACTCACTGATCACATAGATTTCCATTAAAACTCAGAAAATTCAAGGTTTTTATATCAAAACAGAGAAAAATTAGGAAAAGGTGACTTTTTTTTTCAACAAAATATATCATTAATTGAACATAAACAAGTGTCTCCATTTGCTCTCATTGATCCAACTCCATGGGTTTTACTGGTGAATCAATGTTGTAGAAGATGACAGTGTTTCCATGGTAACTACGGAGCCTCTGAACATCCAAATGGGTCATATCTGATGACCATGAAAAGATGACAAACTTTTTTTACACCAGTTATTTACACGAATTGATAAGATTAGTCGGTCTAAACTTACTAAAAATTCCAGATCAGCAGATGATATTGGTCATTTGTGGGTATTTGGGTCTTTATGGGTTAATACAACAATGATGACTCTTAGACTACATGATGTACTGCTGGTTATTAAAACTATCCAACAGTATGTAAAGTAGTGGAAATCTAACACATCTACAGCAGTATAATGCAAAAATCACATTACTACAGCAGTGATATGAATCCAAAAACATTATATTTAATAGTAAAACACTGACATCAACCATTTTGTTGCACTTTTGATTCATTTAAAGAACATCTTATTCCAAAACACAGTTGTCTGTTTTTGCTTTTTACTCACTAAGTCATGTCATTAGTTCCTTTGCATGCACTGTATCAATGTTCAATCCATTTCTATTGCTGTAGTAAAGCTGTCTCTTATGTGTCTGTTTATGTCTCAGAGGAGTCAAACCGTCTTCCCGTGGTCATAAAAACACACTTCCTGGACCGTTATTGTGTAAAACAGTGTACATAACTCATACGATATCAATCAGTAAATTATACACAACCACTAAAACCTGACAATAAAGATTTATACTGAAAAAGCTGGAACCAAGGTTGAATTGTAAATCGAGGATAAACTTTCATCACATGTGAATTACTTTAGCTCAGAGCTCATTTTACATCGGTTCATTGCTTCGTACTTGGGAGTTTTCTCCACTTTTTCGGTCTTACAGTACATTAAGCATCTCTTATGAGATAAGCACACATAGGGTTATTACATTTTACATGTGTTTTCAATCTCAAATTGTTCCTGACATCAGTTTCGAGAATGTTTTAATTTACTTTTCACATACCACTGGCTGTTTCCAGAGTGGAGAGCCCATTTTTGCGTACCGTTTTCGAGGCCAATATATTTCAGTTTACATTCCGTGTTTTAGTCGGAGTCTGTGTTCGTTAATCACCCTAACAATGAGCAATCTCTTTCTCGCTCTATCTCCGAACGCCACATCTCTTCATCTTTTTCCACCTGACTGGCTGTGATTGCTGCTGATCCTTCCCTCCTCATCTCTCCATCTCCTCCCTCTTTTCTGTCTTTTCACCGAGGCGGGATGGGGGGAATATTTCTTTAAGCTGCCTTTTCTCTCTTCTTCTGTCAGGAAACTCTGACTGCGGGGCTGTTTTGCTGGCTTTCAATAAACTCTTGGATCCTGTGCCTCTCTGAAAAACCACAGCTTCGATTACACAAAATGAAGCACCACACAACCCTGGGCAACCGAAAGGTGTTTTCAATAATTACTTATTATATGTGTTTGGCGAATCAGAAACATCTGCGGCGAATTTGACTGAAAGAGCCCCAAAACATTCCTAAAATAGGAGTGACGCACGCAGGCTCTGAGACGCACACTGTCTCGCACACTCACGCACACACACTGGAGGGTTACACTGCACCATTGTCAGTATGGGTCTATTTACAGGCTGTTTTTTTAGCTGGCCACAGCTGCGGAAATGAATATCAAATGTGGTTCTGCTCCCATAAATCAAAACCGTTTGCCGTGTTCTGACTTTCTTTCCCCCGTTTAAAGTCAATTCGCAGGGGCAGTGTGCATTACACTTACACCCCACGGCTTAACTCTTTCCTCTGAATCGGGCGCAGACGAACGCTCAGGAGCTGGAGGTTAAGAAGACATGGGGGGATATCAGAGCTGGGTTTGAACGTGTATTACTGCACGCACAAGTGGAATTATGTACTGTTACTGCACTGCTTTCATCTACTGCACTTCACTTAAGTTAGCGCTATTTATTCTATAAGTAAATAAGTAAGGACAGTTTATTTCTATAGCACTTTTCGCAGAGTAAATCACAATGTGCTTTATGATAAAAAAAAAAAAGTGGCATAAAACAAATAAGGCAACTAAAATAACATATTAATATTACAACTAAGTAGCTGGGATGGGCTCCAAGCAACCCCTGTGACCCTAGTGAGGATAAGGCGGGTTCAGAAAATGAATGAATGAATGAATAATATTACAACTTTCAAGTTTATCCAGTTTCAAGTTTGTTTGTCATGTGCGTTCAGGGTACAAGTACCATGGCAATGAAACACAGTGTACCCTGGCTCCAACATTGAAAAATAAATAACAAACAAATAGCAATAACAATCACAGCAACAATAAAAAATACTTAACAATAAGTAACACTAGCCCTCCGTATTGTAATGTAGAAACACTAATTAAAAAAATACAATTATACAAACTGAAAGTTACTGCTGTGTTTCTTCTGATTTTGTTATATTTAGATTAGGGCTGTCAAAATTAATGCGTTAACGTGTATTAATCCATTGTCATGATTAATCTGATGGCAAATTTTAACGCAATTACCCCATCTGCAAGCCAGAATGACTGTGAACGTCTCTGCCAACGCATTTCGGTCAGTTTTTTCCCAGTAGAGCAGGGGTCTCAAACTCAGATCCTCGAGGGCCGGTATCCTGCATGTGTTAGATGTTTCCCTCTTCCAGCACACCTGACGGTCGTTATCAGGCTTCTGCAGAGCTTGATGGAAGGCTTATCATTTGAATCAGGTGTGTTGGAAGAGGGATACATCTAAAACATGCAGGATACCGGCCCTCGAGGATCTGAGATTGAGACCCCTGCAGTAGAGTTTGCGTCGCATATGCATAAATAATCAGTTGATCCGTTAGTGACAGGCAGCAGAACCAACCCATAAAGATGGAAGACACTAAACAGCACGTTGGCCCTCTGGATGGGAAATATTAGTGTAAAAACCCCAAAACGGAACAGTTGACCGATACAAAGTATTATACACACTCTGCAGGAAGGAGTTTTCTTTTCACCGAAGCACTTCCATCTTAAAATGCCACATTAACGCAAAGCAAACGTTAGTCTGGGATTCTGCTAGCACTTTGGCTAACCCATCGCCTAGCTTGTGCCAAACATGTTAAGTGCAGATATATTCCCTTCTTTCTTGAGTCTGTTTGCTCCTGCAAAATGAAACCTGATTAATATAGATTAAAAATGAATGATATTTAATCGTGATTAATCAAAATTAATCCACAGTAACCTTGTGACTGATCTGATTAAAAACTTTAATCGTTTGACAGCACTAATTTAGATGTTTATTTCTTGAACGGGTACACATTTTGTTTTTCTGAATATGTGTGAGATGTTGTTGAGTGAGTATGCACACTTTTATGTCTTTTACTTTGCACTTTTTTTTTCCTATTATTGCAAACTGGAGTGGATTTCTCCAAATGAAATTTCATTGTATTATGATACAATGATAATATCTATCTATCTATCTATCTATCTATCTATCTATCTATCTATCTATCTATCTATCTATCTATCTATCTATCTATCTATCTATCTATCTATCTATCTACATTTATGCATTTGGCTGACGCTTTTTTCCAAAGTGACTTACAGTGGAAAATTAACAATTAAGCTCTTTCTCCCTACTTCTTTTGCAAAGCATCTTAAAACAACCACAGTGGACCAAAGTGCTGTACAGAAGAATAAATAAAAAACAAAATAAAAGAATAAAATACAACAAAAGATTAAAGACATAAAACAGTATCGTACAGAAGAATAAAAAAAGCAAAAATGACAGAATAAAATACAAGAATGGATTAAGACATAAAATCAGCTGTACAATTAAAAACAGTATCATACAGACGAATAAAAAAAGCAAAAATGACAGAATAAAATACAAGAATGGATTAAGACATAAAATCAGCTGTACAATTAAAAACAGTATCGTACAGAAGAATAAAAAAGCAAAAATGATAGAATAAAATACAATAAGAGATTAAAAAGACAGAAAAACAGCTGTACAATTAAAAGCAGAATCTTACAGAAGAATAAAAAAAGCAAAAATGACAGAATAAAATACAAGAATGGATTAAAAAGACATAAAAACAGCTGCACAGTTAAAAACAGTATTGTACAGAAGAATAAAAAAGCATAATGAAGGAATAAAATATAATAATAGATTAAAAAGACATAAAAACAGCTGTACAATTAAAAACAGTATTGTACAGAAGAATAAAAAAGCAAAAATGATAGAATAAAATACAGTAATAGATTAAAAAGACATAAAAACAGCTGTACAATTAAAAACAGTAAAATAAAAATACCAAATAAAACAATAGAATAAACATAATAATATGTGCAAAATGGAATCTTTGAAAGTGAGAGACAGAGAACTATCATATAATATAAAAACATACCATTAAAATACCACCCAGTCTTCTATAATTTTGTCTAAACAGCATCTTTACCTGTTTTTAAGAGTTTATACCCCTATCTCTACTCTCCTACATCAGAGGTAAATATCGCACTTTTTTCTCCACTACATTTGTCTGAAAGCTTTAGTGACTTCTACATGACAGTTTTCCATCCGTTTCCAGTAAAAGCCAAACATATCTCCAAATGGATTGAATATGAATGTTTGTTATAAACTGAGGGATGAAGTGTTCCCTTATGGGTTGAGAAAACTCTCCTCCTTCTTAAGCTAAATAAATTCCTTAAAAACCCCTCTTGGATTCGCTGGAAAATGCGTTGTCAGAAAAAGCTGAAAACAGGCCTGTTTTCTTCGACCTCATTGACTTTTTGGAGATATGTGGTTCTGACAGGATGGTGATGCTTCAGATACGATGATAACCAGCCAACTGCAAATAAAGAAGTTAATCTCAAACATCTGCGGCAGTAAAACGAATCAAAAACATCATATATAATAATAATAACAACCACCCATTTTACTGTGTGGTGACTTTTCTCTCGACTTTCTACTTGTCACGAAATAGTATTAGCAGGATCTGAATACTTGCATTCTCTACCCTCTAAAGGGTTTTGTTTGACGGCAGGTGGGCTGAAAGGACAGGATAAAAAGTGTGGGAAATAAACGGGTTGATTATCACAAAACGGATGACATAGAGTGGAAATGACTGTACGTTGTATACATGCCCAATGTAAATAATATAAATCTTTTCCTTTTCCCACTTTCCTTCTCGCTGTTAGAAAGCGTTCTTTGTTCCTCTTTGCCACATCTTTTCAAACGTTGGCGTTGTACCGTCGAGAGAATTACGCCCCTTATGATTGGACGTGGCTTTATGGTAAACTGTATGATTAGGTTTAAGTTAGGGTTGGTACAAGGGTGAGGACCGGGGGTTACAGTAAGGTCAGGGCTGAGTTATATGGAGAGTTTGGGCGGTTGAGGCATGAGTGAGAGGTCAACGGAGTGTAACCGGGGTCAAAAATACACAAGACAAGTGAATAAACCTGTCAGTTTTTATTCAGCCAAAGATGTAGGCGAAAAGGCGGATAGATTTGAACATGCTAATGTGGACTGTAGATCCGCCAAAGCCGCAAATACTTTTCCAATCCTGTCATTCCCAGAAGATCGCGGTTATAATATCTGATTAAGTGTCAGAATTTGAAAAGTGAGCTCATGTTCAGATCCACTGTTAAAGAATATTTGAACTTTTATTGACACGTTAGTAATCATGTACAGTAAGGACGGGATAAAAACTCTACTTTACACTTCAACCTTTACTTAACCCTTTCATGCATGAATTACACTGGGTTACAAAAAAATGTTTTTTGCAAGTTGTCTCGGTTTTTTCAACTGAATTAGGACCATTTTGCACCGCTAAATCCAAAACATGACATCTGTTTTTCTCAATCAGGTCAGGTTTTTTTGCTAATTTGATTTTGAAAAATTTGATCTTCTCACAATATATAATAATTAATACCAAAATAAGATTGGTAAGCACACTTTATGAAACTTGTGAGGGGATTCCTGTTAGATACAATGGTGTATTCACCGCAGATGTAGCAGAATACGTCAGGCTTATTTTTGTAAGATCTTCTAGTCGAAGCCATTTCATTCACCTGTAATATTAAAAAAAACATTAATCATAAATTGGCAAAAGTAAAATCTTCAGAACTCGTTTATTGCAAGAAATATGAAAGAATTTTGTATCATATGATGTGAAAATGCCCATAAATGTAAGCAAAAATGTTAAAAAGCCAATATGTAGCATAGTTCAGAAAGTTGACCTAATTGAGCAAAATTATTGTGATTTTTGGATTCAGCACACCAAAATTATCCTTAATCAGCTCAAAAAACTTAAACAATAAATTTGTTGTTGACCAGTGTTATGAGAACCTTTGTCACTATTTTTTTCTTGAGTGTTTTTATTCCTCTGTAGGCATGAAATAAACAATGCAAATGAATTTTTTTATGAACCTATTTTTCGTGGAGTCACAAAAATGTCCGCTCAGCTGGACACCATGCATGTAATTTTTGAAGCAAAGAAACATGTATTTAAAACTCATCATCAGAAAGTGATATACTGTGTGAAAACTGTGAAATAAGAACATTTTTAATGCCGCTAATTGCTAAATCGCTAATTTTTTCTCACATTTTATCATACTCTAATATTAGTTATTATTCATTTCATGGAGATAATATCCTCCTGACACCCAGGAATTTGACAGTTTTAGCTTTTTTACATTAAAAAATTGTCTTGATTGGAAACTGCATAATGCAACAGTTTTTTCAGATGCATTTTTAAAATAATTTTATATTTATTGATAGATTTTTTTTAATGGAATGTCTTTTGTAATGCACAGTTTTTTGAGTAAAACTGTCAAACTTTTGTCCCCTACAGAGGACAAAATGCATTGCTGGGTCTCAGGAGGATATGCAAAAAAAAAGAAAAATTTGTTTCAGAAAACTGTTAATTACAGTCTAATAACAAGTAGCAACCGATTTCCACTAAAACATGTTACTGCAGATCGGGTTTATCATGAGCAGCAAAGTTACAATAATTGTACGAACTGCAGTGTTTGGGATGGTGCGTAAGTGTCCACTGTGTTGGCTGATATGCAACTAAAACAACAAAACCCATGAATATACAAGAGAACAGCTGTGGAATATCTGTCCACTGTAGTGACCACTATGCATGAAAGGGTTCAATAAAACTACACAAGTACAATGAGTAAAATATTTTAAAAAGTAAAATATACTTGAGGTATGAAAGTAGTTATTGTGCAGTAAAATGGTTCCTTTTAGTGTTTACATATGCCTCCAGATTCATGCTACTGCTGCATTCATGTATCCAAATTCAATGATATGGACAATTTAGGATTTGAATCAATTGTTTTCTGGCTAAAGAAAGTGAAAACAAATGTTCATTTAATAATACTCATTCTTTACTAAAATGTAGCATCATATGGGTTTTTCCATGAAACTGGGTTCATTTTGGTATCTGGTCCTTTGCCAGTTTTTTAGACCCAATAATAAAAGAGAAATGTAGACATATTCCCCCCAGGATGTACCTAATGATAACCTCAGATGAATGCAAAAAATTATACTCTTGATCTGAGTCATCCCAAAATAAATGAATTTTTTGTAAAAGTTTTGGTCCAGAAATAGGACCCAAATTGGGACAGGAAAAGCTACCTAGGTGTAAGTGTATTTTTTTCTGGAAAACAGGGCTTGAAATGGTGTTATATACCGCTATAAATAAAGACACTGTGTTAAATTTGACAATCCTAGTGGTTTTTCTAATCCAGACATGTTTTTTTTTTCATGAATCTCAGTTTCTTTCCAGGTTTTGTATGTAACCCATTGTGTCCACTTGTGTTACATGCAGAACCTGCCCATTTAAACACATATAAATCACGAATGATTTTGCAACAGTGGTCATTTTTGTGATACACTCTGCCTTGCATATTTTTTTCAATTCCCAAAATGTGCCTGTGAGAGAATAAAAGATATTTGAAAATATAGTAGTGCATAATTTTCGTCTCCTTTTTACCATGTTGCATGTGGATTTTTGTATAAAAATAATATAAAAATGTGTTTTATCAGAAAAATTGTTTCTCTTCTATCTCATTAAATATTTATTTTTAAAACAGACCTAAAATGGTTCCAAACTTGCTTCATAACATTAGTTTACATCTGGTTTGAATTTTTAGCCCCCATGTCCTGCTGTTAGGGACCAGTTTCATAGAAGCACCCAAATATAACTGGGAAAAACCATTTACAATAATACATTACACAAAATAGGTTGTATTTTTAGTATTTGTTATTGAATATTTGACTCCAGAGGAATCCTACTATAATGGATGTTCTGCGTCTTTGTCCAACGCATGTCCGACACGTGTCCCGATGTTGCAGCGTGGGAGGGCGTACAGGTGTAATGCCGCTGTTGCACCGTGGGAGGGTGCTATCGTACAATGGCACCAAGGGTACAATGCCGCTAGTAATCTAAATTTTTGTTGGGATTTTTCAGGATGCAAAACCTCAGTTACTTGAGTTAATTTGATGCAGTTCCAAGTCCTATCAAAGTGCATTATATTATATCAGTTTTAGATTATGATAATATTCTGTACATTCAGTTTTGGGCGGAAAACTACAGTACTCACCACTGTGAATTACATGCCAAAGTTGGGTGGCCTCCTCGTTTTTTAAGGCATGAGAAACACTGGATCTTATTTATTTTTCAAGCACTTATTTATCTTTTACCTCCATGCATGACTACATTACAATCTTTTAATTCCAGCCTTCATAAAACACACTCGAATGATGTTATTATGTTGGAAGTGCCACCTGTTTTTATTCATTTTGTTGTGCAGACCTGTTTTTATTCATTTTGTTGTGCAGCTGCAACATGGAACAGCAGCAGAAAAAGCTAAGGATTGCATCATTTACATCTTTACAGAAATCCAGTTGTTTTTTTTCACCATATTTTACCAATAATTGTTCTTGTTTCAGCCAATTTAAATGTTCTATACTTTTTATTGGTTTTAATAGTTTTATTGAACCCTTGTTTTGTTTGTTCTGCTATTATTGCCGCTGATGGTCCATGTTCTGAACATAATAACTGTCAAATAATATTTGTTAGGGTTTCTGTTGTTTCCAGAACCACGGTTTATCATCCCTATTTTCATGTTTTCTCAGTTTTATGTAAATGAGGCCTTCAACTCTATATATTCTGAGACTCAGTATAGGTTATGTATGTATGTTATTGTACTGTAAGAAGTTATTGCTCACTTCCAATCACAATTCCTTAGTAGCTCCTTGTTTGATTTATGTAACCTTTTAACAATCCATTTTCAGGTAATGTAGTTTATGTTTCAGTCACATATTAAACACAGAAATTATAGGTTCTTATTCAAATGAAGCTGAATAACATGTACAGTCGTGTAAAAAATTATTAGACCACCCTTGTTTTATTCAGTATTTTGTTGATTTTAATGCCTGGTACAACTAAAGGTACGTTTGTTTGGACAAATATAATAATAACAACAAAAACAGCTCATAATAGTTCAATTTAAGAGCTGATATCTAACAATTTTCCATGGTTTTCTTGATAATAACCAAAATCACTTCAGTTCTTACATCAATATCTATGGCATTGTACTGACAAAAACAGTGCTTTTAGGCATTCCATGTTTTCTTTTCTGTCTGTTTTAGTCACATGATACACACAGGAGTTAGTATTTGATTGCATAACCATTGTTTCTGATGACTTTTGATGGTCTACAAATTTTTTCCATGACTGTGTTTTGGATGTACAGTTAAAGCCTTTCAGTTTCTAGAAAAGAGTGGGTATTAAAAGGATGCTTAATCCAGATATTAATGATTATATTAGAAAGAGAGAAAATGCTACCCTTATCCCGCTATCGGGCAAGTGACTATTTTTGGTAATTTCCGCATACATTACAAAACAGTGATAGCAACAGTGAGGACAGTGAAGCAACAATTTCAGGTCCAATGTGGTTTCCAGGGTCTGTAAGGTCCACCTCTGCATGAACAGTGAGTGCACCTGCTTTGTTCGGTACCATGAAGTAATGGTACTAATGTAAGGAATGATGTTCAAAGGGGTAATGTGGATGTGGACAGGGGTCTGGATCAGCACGTATGTTGGTCTAATGTTCTAAAAGTGATGTTCTAATGTTCTAAAATGCATGTTCCTTTCACCTCACATGTGATTTTCTCGTAATTTTTTATATTTATTTCTTGGATTTTTTTTTTTTTTTGCCACTTACATGTAAGGAACCAAATATGGTAACTTCATTGACCTTGAATTTCTATCCAGTCCAATCCAATCCAACTTTATTCGTAAAGCACTTTAAAACAACCACAGTGGGCCAAAGTGCTGTACAGAAAAAAACAAATAAATAAATAAATAAATAACAGAGTAAAATACAAGAATAAATTAAGAGACATAATAGATTGAAAGACATAGAACCGTAAAAATAAAATTAACAATTAAAAAAATTAAAATAAATAAATAAATAACTATTCTACAAATAAATTCTACATAACAATAAAACATTTTGAAAATATTCATAAAAATAAAGTTTTATTAGGTCATCTAATAACACACTAAGGTTGAAATTTTGAATTTTTTTTAGTATTTCTGTGAGTACCTTATAAAGCACAGGTGTCAAACATGCGACCCATGGGCCAAAACCAGACCACCAAATGGTCCAATCCGGCCCGCAGGATGGATTTGTGAAATGCAAAAATTACACTGAAGATATTAATCATTTTAGTTCAGATTCCACAAACAGACTAATTTAATCTGAAGTGGATCGGATCAGTAAAATACTTTCATAATAACCTATAAATACTCACAACTCCAAATTTTTCTCTGTGTAAATATAAACATTTTCATGTCATTTTACTGCATTTACAGTAAAACAAACGATCATTTCACAAAAAAATGCAAATAACCTGAACAAATATAAATATTTTGAAATGTCTGAAGTGCAAGTTTACCAATATTCTGTCTGTTACTGAATGTTTTGTGTATTTGTTGATCTACTCTGATCTGTAAGTTGTAATTTACATGTGTAAGTGATAAACTGTTGTTAAAATTCCACTTAGTTTTCTTAAGAAATTTCACTTTGTTCATGTTATTCACATTGTTTTAAAGGATTGTTGGTAGATGTAAACATTGTCATTGCATAATTTGACTTTGTTTGCTCTAAAACATAGAGCAAAGTCTGGAGTTGAAATTATTTATATATTATTATTTTATTATTTCATTGGCCCACCTCAGATCATATTGGGCTTAATGTGGCCCCTGAACTAAAATGAGTTTGACACCCCTGTTATAAAGGGTTATTGTAATATCAGTTTGTGTGAGTAGAGAATTCCGCCAGCTGTTCTTATCTTTAGGCCTGATCACCAAAAGAATAAATAAGAGTTTTTCGTAGGTAATGGAAGGCATCACCATGGAGCTTAATGGAGCCCATTGTATGTGTGTGTGTTTGCAGGTGAAGGATGGTGCACCACTGAAAGCGCCGGAGGTCCTGGACTCAGCTCTACCTCTGCTTTTCTGGGATTAAAGGGGATCTGGCGCTGTCCAAACCTTATCCTAACCTACCGTCCAGGCCAAACCAACACACACACTCCAGATCAAGCTGTGGGACAATAGACCTGGCCGTCTGTTGGTTTAACAGGTCTGGGTGCTTGCTAAAGGGGGATTGGGGAGGCCTGCTCTGATGTCCATAAGCCATGGAGGGAGGAGAGAGCCAAGCATCGCCAAAGGGGAATATGTGTGTATGTGTGTGTGTTTTGGTCGAATACGGCAGGAGGGTGGAGAGGGGTCACATGAGGCCGTTGATGTGAGTGTGTATGTTTGGGACAGTGGAATGTGAGGGAGGAGAGAGGGGACATGCAGCAAGGGACATCCCATTAATACCAGACCTAATCTCCACCCTGGGTGCACACACTCAAACACACACACACACACACCGAGGCAGACGGACAGACAGACGACCAGACAGACCGAGCACAGCACGGGGGGGTGGGGGATGGGGATGGGGGATGGGGCGGAGTCCATGTTTTCATTCCTAACTGAAACGGAGAGGAAGAGGAAATGTTTTCATTTCTTTGATATAACCAGTAACACCTACGCGCACAGAGTCAAATGAAAGAAAAATGTTTGAACATTCAACATCATCACCATAAACTGCATGTAATTTACACCAGTTATTTTAGGTGGAATGTGACAAGGCTTCAAAGTCCAGCTAAAATCCACTTTTGTATTTGTTTTTTGTTAAAACAACCAGTTCAGCGAAAAATACAATCCAGTTTATTTCTTCAGTTGTATTCATTTCAAAAGTTTTCTTTTTCTTTCTGTTTTTTTTTTTTTTTTTTCATTTTATGTAGTTATTGCTTTATTGCTTTTCCTCTACTTTATTTTCCTTAATACACAGTTCGTATACGTTTTCTGTGACCTCATTTACATGTGATGTAGTTCACATGTCTCCACTGTAGTTTGAAAGCCTAAAATAGAAATGCTTAACCTTGGCTTATCCATTTTTGACTCTTTCTGCTAGTTACCTCTGCCAAGGAGGTTATGTTTACCTCCGCCAAGGAGGTTATGTTTTTGCCAGGGTTTGTTTGTCTGTTTGTCTGTTTGTTTGTTTGTCTGTCCGTTAGTGTGCAACATAACTCAAAAAGTTATGGACAGATTTGGATGAAATTTTCAGGGTTTGTTGGAAATGGGATAAGGAAGAAATGATTACATTTTGGTGGTGATCGGGGGTGGGGGGGCCCATGGGGGGGGGCCACTGATCAGCCTTGGCGGAGGTCTGCGCTCTCTGAGTGCTTCTAGTTTTGTTTGGTTTTTGTTTGGTTTGTTTGTCTGTCTATCCGTGTGCAAGATAACTCAAAAAGTTATGGATGAATTTGGATGAAAATTTCAGGAAAAGTTGATACTGGCACAAGGAACAAATGATTAACTTTTGGTGGTGATCGGCAGGGTCATTGATCTGCCTTGGCAGAGGTCTGCACTCTCTGCGTGCTTTTCTAGTTTTCATCTAACATTCTTGGGACCTCTGCTTTGATAGATACTGTTTATTTATCCTCAGGGGAAATCCAGTTTCCATCAATTCAAGCCAAGCAAAATAAAAATCAATGCTATGTATCCACAGACTGAATCAGTCACTTAGTAAAGTATAAAGTTCATTATGTATTATAGTATCGTCAAGTTTTCTTCTTCAAACTAAAACTCATAGATGCTTATTTTGACACAGTCTTGTGATCATCACATGCTGTGTCAGCCGATAGTTTACATCACAGGTGTCAAACATGTGGCCCGTGGGCCAAAACCGGCCCTCCAAAGGTTCCAATCCAGCCCGCGGCATGATTTTATGGAGTGCAAAAATTACACTGAAGATATGAACAGTCAAAGGTGTTGAACTGGTTTTAGCCCAGTGTGATCTAAAGTAAAATAATAGTCTAATAACCCTTACAATAAAATGTGAACAAACTAAAAATGAATTACAATTTTTAAAATATTCTGTCTGTTACTACAGTACAGGCCAAAAGTTTGGACACACCTTCTCATTCTTTGCATTTTCTTTATTTTCATGACTATTTTCATTGTAGATTCTCACTGAAGGCATCAAAACTATGAATGAACACATGTGGAATTATGTACTTAACAAAAAAGTGTGAAATAACTGAAAACATCTCTTATATTCTAGTTTCTTCAAAGTAGCCACCCTTAGCTCTGATGACTGTTTTGCACACTCTTGGCATTCTCTTGATGAGCTTCAAGAGGTAGTCACCTGAAATGGTTTCCTAACAGTCTTGAAGAAGTTCCCAGAGATGTTTAGCACTTGTTGGCCCTTTTGCCTTCACTCTGCGGTCCAGCTCACCCCAAACCATCTCGATTGGGTTCAGGTCCGGTGACTGTGGAGGCCAGGTCATCTGGCGCAGCACTCCATCACTCTCCTTCTTGGTCAGATATCCCTCACACAGCCTGGAGGTGTGTTTGGGGTCATTGTCCTGTTGAAACATAAATGATGGTCCAACTAAACGCAAACCGGATGGAATGGCATGTCACTTCAGGATGCTGTGGTAGCCATGCTGATTCAGGTTGCCTTCAATCTTGAATAAATCCCCAACAGCGTCACCAGCAAAGCACCCCCACACCATCACACCTCCCCCTCCATGCTTCACGGTGGGAACCAGGCATGTAGCATCCATCCGTTCACCTTTTCTGCGTCGCACAAAGACACGGCGGTTGGATCCAAAGATCTCAAATTTGGACTCATCAGACCAAAGCACAGATTTCCACTGGTCTAATGTCCATTCCTTGGGTTTCTTGGCCCAAATAAATCTCTTCTGTTTGTTGCCTCTCCTGAGCAGTGGTTTCCTAGCAGCTATTTGACCATGAAGGCCTGATTCACGCAGTCTCCTCTTAACAGTTGTTGTAGAGATGTGTCTGCTGCTAGAGCTCTGTGTGGTATTCATCTGGTCTCTAATCTGAGCTGCTGTTAATTTGCGATTTCTGAGGCTGGTGACTCAGATGAACTTATCTTCAGCATCAGAGGTGACTCTTGGTCTTCCTTTCCTGGGGCGGTCCTCATGTGAGCCAGTTTCGTTGGAGCGCTTGATGGTTTTTGCGACTGCACTTGGGGACACATTCAAAGTTTTTGAAATTTTCTAGACTGACTGAGCTTCATTTCTTAAAGTAATGATGGCCACTCGTTTGTCTTTACTTAGCTGATTGGTTCTCGCCATAATATGCATTCTAACAGTTGTCCAATAGGGCTGTCAGCTGTGCATCAACCTGACTTCTGCACAACACAACTGATGGTCCCAACCCCATCAATAAGGCAAGAAATTCCACTAAGTAACCCTGACAAGGCACAGCTATGAAGTGAAGACCATTTCAGGTGACTACCTCTGGAAGCTCATCAAGAGAATGCCAAGAGTGTGCAAAGCAGTCATCAGAGCTAACGGTGGCTACTTTGAAGAAACTAGAATATAAGAGATGTTTTCAGTTATTTCACACTTTTTTGTTAAGTACATAATTCCACATGTGTTCATTCATAGTTTTGATGCCTTCAGTGAGAATCTACAATGTAAATAGTCATGAAAATAAAGAAAATGCGAAGAATGAGAAGGTGTGTCCAAACTTTTGGCCTGTACTGTAAATGTTTTGTGGATTTGTAGATCTGATTTGTAAGTTGTGTTAGTAAGTTGACACATAGTATTGTAGGCATTCTTATTTTAGTTACACATTCCAAACTTCAAAATTTAAACAATATTATGTTTGTGTAACATTGTGTGTAATGCACATGTGCAAGTGATAAGTTGAGGCATAATATTGTCAAAATTTAGCTTTTTTTTTTTTTTTTCAAAATTTTTTTTTTTTTCTGGTTGTTCACGTCTTTTTTGTGAAAAGATAGTTTGTAAATGTAAATATTTTCATAATTTAATGTTTTTTATTGCACTAAAATGAAGAGGAAAAACTTTGAGTTGTCATTATTTATAGGTTTTTATGCTATTATTTTAATGGTTTGGCCTGCTTGAGATCAAATTGGGCTGAATGTGGCCCCTGAACTAAAATGAGTTTGACACCCCTGGTTTACATTATAGCTCTGTTAGCTGAGCTCTCTCAGCTTAGTGCTGTTTTCTGTACAGTTTGGGTTGTCAACAGCTGAATTAAAGCTCTGTTTGGAATCCAACAAACAAGGTCAGAACTGTCACAGTTCAGTCTGAACCATGGATCAACAAACAGCAACTTAGCAAAGATAATAACATCCCATAATAACTTTATATCTTCATAAACCTCATAATCAAACTCACCCGTGTAGAAGAAACACTGACATTATAACATGTCATGACCCCTCCCTTGTGGTCATGTGGGCTGTTTGTCTGTCCCTAACATTTGTCTGCAGGTGGAGTTAGGGGCAGACCAGCGTACATGCGTGGCACGTCTGGGCCCGACGCACCACACCTATTTATACCGTCGGCAAAGCGCTGGACTCTTTGTCTCCTTCGCTGCTCAGGCCGACACCAGCACCAGACCACCTGTATCTGTTCGTTACCTTTGTCTTTTGTTTTCCACCATACAACACTCACACTTACCACATTCACTCACCTCAGCACTCACCCTATTACTGATGCTACAGATGCCACGTCCAATACGGTTTATACTGTTTGCACATTTCTCCTTATTTCATTGTAAATAAATCACTTTATTCTTTAATGCATACTTTGTTGTCGGCGTCCTTTTGTCATGCATAGAGCCGGGTCATGACAAACATCATAGTCCGTTCTTGTCACTTACAGCTGTGTCCAGTGGAGAAAACAACAACAGAGCTTCTACCTTTTATCAGTAAGTCACTTTCTTTGATTCTAAGGCTACGTTCAGACTGCAAGCAAATGTGCAATTCACATCAAGAAGAAATGTTTTCACTCTATTGATGTAACAAAAAACATCTACAGTTGCAGAATCAAATGAAAGAAAAGCATAACCCATCTAGAAAAGCACTTGGAGGGCGCAGACCTCTGCCAAGGCAGATAAGTCGTCATCTATCCACCCCCCCACCCCGATCACCACCAAAATTTTATTATTTGTTCCTTGTGCCAGTATCAACATTTCCTGAAAATTTCATCAAAATCCGTCCATAACTTTTTGAGTTATCTTGGTAACAGACAGACAAACAAACAAGCAAACAGACAAACCCCGATGAAAACATAATCTCCTGGGCGGAGGTAATAACATAACACATTAAGTCACTCTCTGTCTAACTTTATGCTAAATTGTACAGTGCTTCAAAGCTCAAACTGTTTTCCAAGCAAAAACAGACTCCAGACACCCAATAGAAGGGTCAAGCTCTTCTGTATACAGTAGTTGAACAATAAATCTGAGACGTTCTGGGATGGAAACGCTTTGACAGGCGTTGGACATGTTGGTTTTGTTCAGACTGACATCACAAATCCATTCCAAATCCAGTCTAAAGTGTGGACGGCAAAAACAGAAAGCACATGTTGTGGTGTTTGCAAATCAGGTCCTGGTGGAAGAAGATGCGTTCTTTATTCTTTATGGATTCAGCACCTTTATTTTACAGGGGTCATATTTTGCTAAACCCACTTTTATTAGTCTTTGGTTCATTTATTTGTATATTTGGAACCTAATAGTTCATAAAGTTTGAATTTGAACCCTCCAGGTGCTGCAAAACTATCTTTATATTAACCCTTTCATGCATAGTGGTCACTCCAGTGGACAGTTCTTCTCCAGCTGTTCTCTTGTATATTCATGGGTTTTGTTGTTTTAGTTTCATATCAGCCAACACAGTGGACGCTAATGCATCATCCCATACACTGACATTCAGACCATTACTGTAACTACGCTGTTCTAGAGAAACCTGATCTGCACTAACATGTTTAAGTGTAAATCAGTTGCTAATTGTTATTAGACTGTAATTAACAGCTTTCTGAAACAAAAAGTGTTTTTTTTTTTTGTTTTTCTTTTGCATATCCTTCTGAGAGCCAGCAATGCATTTTGTCCTCTATAGGAGACAAAAGTTTGACAGTTTTACTTAAAAAATGCTGTGCATTACAAAGGACATTCCATTAAAAAAATCAATCAATAAATAAAAGTTATTTTAAAAATGTATCTGAAAAAACTGTTGCATTATGCAGTTTCCAATCAAGACATTTTTTTAATGTAAAAAAGCTAAAACTGTCAAATTCCTGGGTCTCAGGAGGATATTATCTCCATGAAATGAGTAATAACTAATATTAGAGTATGATAAAATGTGAGAAAACATTAGCAATTTAGCAATTAGCGGCATTAAAAATGTTTTTATGTCATAGTTTTCACACAGTATATCACTTTCTGATGATGAGTTTTAAATACATGTTTCTTTGCATCAAAAATTAAATGCAGGTTGTCCAGCTGAGTGGACATTTTTGTGATTCCAAGAAATATAGGTTCATAAAAAAAAAAAAATTCATTTGCATTGTTTTTTTCATGCCAAAAGAGGAATAAAAACACTCGAGAAAATAATATTGACTGAGGTTCTTACAATTCATGCATGAAAGGGTTAATTCTGGCAAAAATCGAGTGGATTTCTACAATTTGTTTCAATTCCTGCTTAATTTGTTACGTTTTATAACTAGTTACGTCAAGACATTTGCACATATAAGGTCAAGACTTCCAATGAACATTTCTCTGACCACACCACAATTGTTTGTCAGCAGCAGCGGTTGTAGTAAAAACTGAAAATATGTCCAAAATTTGAGCTGATTACCTAAAATGTTCAGTTGTTGGTTGTTTTAACGAACACAAGTGGCTGAACGGGACAGAAAGCACGATCAACAACCTAGAGGAGGCGGGGCATGAAGTGGCTCATTTGCATTTATAGGGCCAGCGCTCGAAACGACCTTTCTGGTGTCATTACTCAGAAATAGGGTTGAAGATGGCCCTGTTGAGTTGAATTAATGAAGAATTCAGACCCAAGCAGAGCATTTACAGTTTGGGAAATGTTTTAAAATGTATAATTCCATTTAAAAAAGCAAAATATCACTCCTTTAAGCTGCAAGAGCAAAAATCAGAGTTAGGAAATCCACTCCTACCTTCTTCAGCTCTCTCCTCTTTGTGCAAATGATTTCATTTCATGTCATTATGGGATAGCGAAACCAATTTTCCAAACTTGTGTTAAGCCATTAAGTAGAACAGTAGAATCGCATCCAGGTCACACAGGATAAAATCTAATCATCGATCAGCAATTACAGCTGTCAGTCACATATTTAACCCCCTTATCTGTCTGAAAACACCTGCGATTAGATCTACCTCGCTGTAGATTTTCTACAGCTTGAAAAAACAAGCAAGAAAGGAATGCAGATGTCTTGTTTCTACCACTCCTCTTGAACTTAAGTCTGAGGTAATTATGGATGTTTTTCCCAGTGACGCTAAAGAACCATCAAGTGTTGCAGTTTTAGTTCATATTAGACTATATCATATGGTGTTGTAATTTGCTGTATAGATAACTTTCATTTTTCTAGACCAGGGGTTTGTTAGTATTTATTTATTTAGTTACAGGACAGTGTGTTTTGACATTAGTTGCAAAGAACAAGATGCATGCACCAGATTTAACAGAGAAGCTAATTTGCGTCTGTTGTCCTAGACCAGGGGTGTCAAACTCGTGTTAGTTCAGGGGCCACATTTAGCACAATATGATCTGAAATGGGCCAGAACCAGTGAAATAATAACATTATATATATATATATATATATATATATATATATATATATATATATATATATATATATATATATATATATGTATATTAGAAAGTGAAAGAAAAAAATCCCTCACAAGCTAGCTATTTCATGTCGAGACCTATTTTTGGTTATGTAGGGAAAATAAATAAATCTTTTTTTTAGATTAGTGACAAAATAATCTCAAATTCCAGTGAAGCCATGCTTAAGCAGAGGGTTAAATGCTTTCTTTCAGAAATTTCCAGTGGTTTAGCTCATTTGATTAATTAGTGATTAAAAAAAACTTTTTTTTTTGAGAAAAGTGAAATTCCCTACATAACCGGCACCATCTGAAATTAAAATACTTAAAAAAAGAATTCACGCCAAATTTTCAGACAAAATTATTTTTATACTGATAAAAGGGTGTGTAAAAGGTCATAAAACTACATTGAAAACAGAAATATATGATTGAGATTTCAAATTATAGCTGTGATAAGTTATGTTATTATTCATTCTTAAAGAACTTTCCGAGGGACTGAATTTAGTTTGTATAAAAAGTTCCCTAATTTTCTTGAAAATCCTTTTTTGGCAAAAATTTTAATGGATTTAGAAACTTAAGATGTTATACTATTGAACTGCAAAAAGTTTGAAATCATTATTTCAATTCTAATTTTTTGAGTTAAAGTCAACAGACGCGTGACTTGACCCACATATAACAACTCCAAACTTTTCACTATGTTTTAGAGTGAAAAAAGTAAAATTACATCAAGAAAATGTTTGCATTTACAAACTATCCTTTAAAGAAAATGTGAAAAACATGAACCATGAACAAACTAAAATTTATTAAGAAAAATAAGTGCAATTTTAACAATATTATGCCTCCGCGATCTACAAAGGCACAAAACGTTTAATAACAGACCTAATATTATTTTTTTTTTATAATGCTCTTACTTGTCTTAAAACCTTTCATATTGTTCATATTTGTTCAGGCAAGGACTGTTTGTAAATGTCAACTTTTTCATGTAATTAAACACTTCTTTACCTTGAACAAAGAGAAAAATTTGGAGTTGTCATTATTTATAGGTTATTATGGTATTATTTTACTGTATTTTACTGACCCGTTTAAGATTGAATTGGGCTGAATTTGGCTCCTAAACTAAAAATGATTGTTAATATCTTAAGTGAAATTTTTGCATTTCACAAATTTATCCCAGGGGCCAGATTGGACCCTTTGGTGGGCCAAATTTGGTCCCTGGGCCGCATGTTTGACACCTGTGTCCTAGACAAATGAGCAACATAACAAAACATGACATGGGTTATGAAGTACAAATATACTGGAAGAAAACCGTTAAACATTGACAAGTATAGGAAAGTATGCTCAGGCTGAATGGCTACAGACAAATACATGAAAAGGGGTTTACGTTCTAAAAGTACAATAACATTTTCCTATAAGAATAAAACACTGAATATGGAAATAATATGGGTGTCTCCTTTTAGTTCAGACCAATTAAATTCAACTCCAAATTCCAAACTCCAAAATTTTAACAATGTTAGGCCTGTAAAAGTAAAAACAAAAAATAAAATAAAAAATTAGACACTAGATCAAGGGTGTCAAACTCATTTCCTCTCAGGATCCCCATTCAGCCCAGTTTAATCTGAAGTGGGCCAGACCAGTAAAATAATAACATAATATCCTATAAGTAATGACTACGAATTTTCTTTCTGATTTAATGTAAAAAAAAAAAAAAAATTACATTATGCCTATAAATAATGAATAAATATATATACATATATATATATACATATATACATATATATACACACACACAGTCTTCTACAGGATTTATTTGAATACGACTGCGAAGAAAATAAAAGATATAAAGAAACTAAAACTAAGCATTTACAAAAAAATGAAAACTATAAAAACTAGCAAACCTGCTCTAAAAACTAATAAAAACTAACTGAATTAGAGAAAAAAAAAGTCAAAACTAAATAAAACTAAACTAAAATGAAAAACCCAAAACTATTATAACCTTGTAGTGTATATGTGCTTAGTTTTTCTCTACCTCTGGTCTGATGGTCTGATCCAAACCACATATGGAGGACGTTGAAATCCAATTCCAATCAGATTTGTACAGATCCATCTCAATCCTGCTCTTTTATTTACACGCCACATGTCAAAGCGTTGTAAAATAACACATAGACCTCTGTGTTTTGTTTCCATCACTGCCAATCGGAACTGGAGCAAATAAATATCCGTAACTACTGCAAGAGAAAAAGAACAAAAAAATGTGTATATAGAGCAAAAACCAAACAAATGTGAACTGTGAGGATCCATGTGATGTTTTTAACTAAGTCAACAATCTGCCTCAAATGTTAATACTGAACTGATTAAATGTTTTCAACATCACATTTAATGAGTCCTTGCTCTGTCTTTGGTCGAGTCCAAGTCATGCGTACATGTGTTAGCACTTTGAATCCTGGGATAGAAATGTGGACCAAACCACCATGAAAGTGTTAGAGAAAGACAGATACAGATGGCACTAGAAGGAAGATTTTTATTCAGACTTTGTTCGTCTTTACACTTCAGAGACTGTTTTCTACCCCTTTAAGTCATAAATGCAGTGACTTTATTGCAATTGTGAATATTTATTTATTTTGATTTATTTGATTTATGTATTTATTTCAAACATGCAAAGAAACAACATAAAACAATACAAAATAAAACATTTAAATGGACAAAATCTATCTTCAAGCACATACAAGTCTGAATTTTGCATGGTTGAAAAGGAGTAGGAAGAAGTATAAACTTATTTAATCCTACCCCTCAGTGCTTTTACACCTTTATCACTAACTTGGTACAAGAATTAAACAATACTATTTTCCTAATTTTAGCATCGAACCACAACAAATACATAAAGCAGTAATTGAATTATACACAACAATATGATCACGGCAGTCCAGTCATACAAACAGACTCAAAAATTCAACCATTTTCTTCAGAATTACGGCAGATTTATCAATACATCATCCATGAACAAACAGGCCTCATTGTCATTATTAAATACTGGACCTCTCAAGAATCATTTCTTTATATCTTTTTTTAAACTGAATTATGTTTGATATTTGTTTCATCTCCACACACAATTTGTTCCACAATTTTACTCCACAGATGGTGATACAGAAACTTTTTAATGTACTGCGTACTTTATGAATCTTTAAATTTAACTTTCCCCTTAAATGAAGGATGTCAAACTCATTTTGGTTCAGGGGCCATATTTAGCCCAATTTGATCTCAAGCGAGCCAGACCAGTAAAATAATGACTTAATAACCTATAAATAATGATAAATCCAAGTTTTTCTTTTTGTTTTAGTACAAAAACAACCCAATTAAATTATGAAAATATTTTCATTTTACAAAAAAAGAATAACCTGAAAAAACAGGAATTTCATTTGAAAAAGTAGTGCAATTTTATACATGTACAGTACACACAGTGTTACATAAACATTTGGTAACTGGTATAATATTGTTAAAATTTTGGAGTTTGGAACTAAAATTTGAATAATTTCTACAATATTCCATCTCTTATTATTAACACAACTACAGATCACAGTGGATCCATAAATGCACAAAACATTTAGTAACAGGCAGAATACTGATCAAATTGCACATTTCGGGTTGTTCATCTTTGTTTATATTTAAGTATTTATTTGCATTTTATTGTGAGAGAATATTTTGGAAATGTTAATATTTTCACAGTGTAATCTTTTTTTTTTTTCACTTAAATTTTTTCCACATAATTTTTCACGAAGCAAACGTGTCGTCATTTTTTAAGGGTTATTGTGTTGTTATTTTTACTGGAGATCACATTGGTCTGTTTGTGGAACCTGAACCAAAATGATTTGGACAACCTGGACTGTTCAGGTTCATTTTTGCACTTTCGTCCTGCGGGCCAGAATAGAACCTTTGGTGGGCCTGTTTTGGCCCCCGGGCCACATGTTTGACACCTGTGCCTTAAATCATAGCCTCCCTCTCTTTCAGAAAACATTTCTTGAATATTGCCTGGCAGTAAGTTATTCTTTGCTTTATATATTATTTGAATAGTTTTGAATTCCACAAGGTCAATGAGTTTAAGTTTAAATTATAAAAAAAAACAAAACAAAAAAAAAAAAACCTTGATATAATAACTATACATTTTATTCACAGAATTCTTGTCAGTTTATATCTCGTAAATAACACAGATTATTGGTGATAAAGAGCATCAAAGGTTTGTTCATATGTGTAACATTTGTATTGAATTACACTGGTTTAACAAAGTTTTAAAGAACACCGATTTCCCATCAGCTATTTCCCAAAGTCGGAGTTTTAACACACATGTGAGTATGGATGGTCAAATACATTCCAGATTGCACCTTTAAACTCCATTCAGTGAAAATGACTGCTTCGCCCGCACTCTGCTGTCAGGCTTCATAAATTTACCCTGAAAGCATGTTCTTTGCATGCAGCCTAATGTGTTTAAGCCCAGAGTCTGGGTAACATGTGCAAGCAAGTGCCTACTTGTACCCAAACACACACACACACACACACACACACACACGCACATACAGAGCTACAACACACACACACACACACACCCCGCCCTGCTTCAGCTTATTAAGATGGGCAGATTTACAGCTGATGTTGAGCCATAATTGGCGGTTTCAACCAGGAGTGATAATGTAGCTGTGTCAACTGTATGCTCTGTAATTAAACCGGGAATTATCTGCTAGTGTGTGCATGTGAGTGTGTGTTTATGTTGTGCAAGAAGTATTCAGATCCTTCACTTAGTTAATACCACGCTGAATATATTCAACCACAAGTAAAAGTACCTAAATGCGATCTGTAAAAAGCACTTAACCTATAAAGTAAGTAATTTATCCGTCCATTTAACAAAACATGATATATACACACTGTAAAATAAAATCTGTAATTTAACAGAATTTTCATTGTTTATTTTACAGATTTTTCCTGTATTTTTAAGATAAAGGAAAATATCAATGAAATGACAAAAATAGACTGTGATTTTACATGTCAAATGTAAAATAAAAATTCAATAAATTAAAATAAGGTCCAATATATGTATAATTTTTATTATTATTATGAAAAAAAGTCAGAATTCTGAGATTAAAGGCAGAATTCTGAATGTTAAGTCAGAATTCTGAGTGTTAAGTCAGAGTTCTGGGGGAAAAAAAAGTCAGAATTCTCGGAAAAAAGTCTGAATTCTGAGATTAAAGTCATAATTCTGAATGTTAAATCAGAATTCTGAGTGTTAAGTCAGAGTTCTGAAGAAAAAAAAGTCAGAATTCTGCTGGAAAAAGTCTGAATTCTGAGATTAAAGTCAGAATTCTGAGATTAAAGTCCAGTGGCCCTAATCCTGTTCTGTAAGAAAGTAATATGAAAACAGTGAAATAAAAACATTTTTAATGCTGCAAATCTAATGTTTTCTCACATTTTAACATATTCTAATGCTTGTTATTACTCACTTCATGGAGATAACATGCAAAAAACCCTTTGTGTCTAACAAATAACAAGTGATTCACACTCAAACATGTTAGTGCAGATCAGGTTTATTAAGAAAAGGAAAGTGACAGTACTGGTCTGAATATCAGTGTATGGGATGATGCATGAGCGTCCACTGTGTTGGCTGATATTGAACTAAAACAACAAAACCTATGAATATACAAGAGAACAGCTGTAGAATAACTGTCCACTGTAGTGACCACTATGTATGAAAGGGTTAATTTTAATGCTTCGATAACGTGTTTGTTGTATTTTACAGCTGTAATGTTGAGGTTCAGCTCATATGAACTATTTTCCATACTGTTTTGTTGTTTAATTTACAGCAAAGCATCACATTCTACAAGATCATCGTATGTTTTTATCTGTCTCTACAAATTATACTTAGCATTTTACAGCGAGGGTTCATTTAGAAGAAATGTCAACTCGTAGGAACAAAAATAATCCTTCAGGTTGTCGCCAACATCCTTCATCAAGTACTTTCAAAACCCAACATTTCTTCCACTTGCAGATACAGTTTTAGAACAGACCTTTTGGGAAAACTCCTTTCAAGGTGAAGATATTCAGAAACTCACTTTACTGTGTTAGTGCCATGTCAACAGGAAAATATGAGGTTTTGGCTTCAACAACACATTATGCACACATTGTTTCATGTTTTGTACGTAAGTGTGATTTTGTGCAACAGTGGACATGGCCAAAATAGTGCTGATGCTAACCTTACTTACTCATCCACTATATTAAGAAACACAGGAGATGACTGTTGCATAACCTGTTGTTTCAGCACGCTCTTAACTACTCTTGCGTTTTGTTTGTGTGTTTTTATATGGGTAGATTTAAAAGAAACGGTTCTCATATAAAACAGTGTTTGTAGGGCTTGTTTTTTTCAGCCCTGTCTACAACAATACTTTTTTCCTCTACATTTTGGCATCTAATCCACATCTAAAAGCTACTTTTGTGTCACTAAAACAGAGATTTTTATTTAACCCTTTCATGCATAGTGGTCACTACAGTGGACAGCTATTCTACAATGTAATTTAACCTGAACTTCTATAACAGTACCTGCATAATATCTGCATGAGTGAATATAAAGGCAAGGAAATAAAATGTTATTAGTATTTAACCCATAAAGTCCCAGCGCTTCTTTGATGGCAGTTCCCAAATGATTTTTTCTCTTTATTTAACCTTTCTTAATTATTTATCACCATTTATTATTATATTATCCTCTGTATTTAGCACTTTTTCAGCGTAAAGTAGGTATTTTATTATATTTAATCGGTTGATCTTGTTGATGTTTATTAAAACTCAGAGTAAATTCAAAGGTTATTAAATCAGAAACTGGGAAAACAGAAAAAAGTGACTTTTTCAGTAATCTATCATTAATTAAGTGTCTCCATTCATCCAACTTAATGGGTTTTACTGGTGAATCAATGTTGTAGAAGATGGAGGTGTTTCCACGGTAACTATGGAGCCTCTGAACGTCCAAATGGGTCATATCTGATGACCATGAAAAGATGACAAACTGTTTTTTACACTAATTATTTACATTTTCATGGAGTTAAAAAAAAGTCCAGCTGAGTGGACATTTTTTTTAACTCCATGAAAAATAGGTTCATCAAAAAAATTTCAATTGCATTGTTTTTTTCATGCCTTAAGACTCACTCAAGAAAAAAAAAACTGACAAAGGTTCTCATAATTCAGGCATGAAAGGGTTAAAGACACATTCCAAAGTGAAGATGAAAGTCCAGTTTGCAAATAAAACTGAGGTGAGGAAATAAATTATGTCACACCACAATTCAGGACAAACTAATCTGGATGTTTTCACGTTTAAACATAGCAGTTAACATGCCTAAGTGTAATTAATTTGCTTTATTGGCTTTTAAATTGATCATGTGTATCACTGTAAGCCAATCGTACCAGCTCTCCAACATCAGTGAACCTTAAGTTAAGTTAAGGCCTTAAAACACAGTGAGTGTGATGAAAAAATGATGCAAAAGAACAAAATAATATCACACCATCAGCAATTCATTCCCATTAAACTCCTCACTATCCTCATAGTGTAGTTGTAGTCGATATTGCTCCACATATTACCCATCAGTTTGATCTTTATCATTTCTTTCCTTCATATTAAACAAAATGTGGCTCAGAATCAACAGGTCCAGCTCCAACATTGTTGTCATTATGTGACGTTCACAAAAATGTATGGTTGATGTATTTATTTGCACTACACAGCTTGGAAATATCAACTTTGCTGCAAAATAAAAGGTGCTTTTTCGCTGTGAAATACTATCATGTGTAAAAGTAATCATGACTTAAACAGCTGTTTGAAAAAATAAATAAAAAATCATGTGTAAATTAATCGCGCCAAAAGAAAAAAAAAAAAAAAAAAAACTGTGTAGAAGGCTTTAGTCTTGTGGTTCAGCTTGATTCACTTGTATTTTATCACAAGTGAAGAAGGTTTGAAAGTTGCCAACAACCCCACGTTTTTAGGGTTGAAAAACTAATTTTCGGGGGGTGGGCTTGATTTAAAATTTTTTCACATTTTTGTCTTCCCAAGACATGGGAGCATTAGAAAATCTGGGCTAAAATTGAATCTGAAAATTTTCCTGAAATAAGCCCCCTCTCTATTATAACAGTTATTTATACAGGGTGGGGAAGCAAAATTTTACAATATTTTGAGCCAGGGATTGGAAGACAGTGTATGACCAATTAGTTTATTGAAAGTCATGAGAATTTATTTGCCACAAGAAAATTGACATAATAGAAAATGTTTTTATTCTATGTGTCCTCCTTCTTTCTCAATAACTGCCTTCACATGCTTCCTGAAACTTGCGCAAGTGTTCCTCAAATATTCGGGTGACAACTTCTGCCATTCTTCTTTAATAGTATCTTCCAGACTTTCTCGTAATAGTTTTGCTCATACTCATTCTCTTCTTTCCATTATAAACAGTCTTTATGGACACTCCAACTATTTTTGAAATCTCCTTTGGTGTGACGAGTGCATTCAGCAAATCACACACTCTTTGACGTTTGCTTTCCTGATTACTCATATGGGCAAAAGTTTCTGAAAAGGTATGGATAATAGTGTTAGGTATGATTATGACATCAATATATGTTTGGTTTCAAAACAATTGACGTAGTGCCTGCTGAGAAAAAACAACTAAATGTTCATTGTAAATTTTGCTTCCCCACCCTGTAGGTGATTGAAAATTATACGTACAATTTGCAAAATAAATTATGTGGTTTAGGTGTATATCTATCGCACAAAGTAGTATTTTAGTTCAAATTTGCCTCTGAGATGTAGTAGAGTATAAGTAAAAAGTTGAATAAAGCGCTCACGTGCAACTCAGCTGGTCTTGTTTCGTGCAACATGTGTGAGAACGTGACATTATCTTTGCTTGCGTGCATTTGCTTCCCAGCCAGTGTTTTTATCTGTGTGTGTGTGTGTGTGTGTGTGTGTGTGTGTGTGTGTGTGTGTGTGTGTGTGTGTGTGTGTGTGTGTGTGTACATGGGAAATGACAGAGCGGCTGTGATGTGAAGTTCCATAGCTGTGTTTGCTGTAGCTCCAGCTTCTCTAACCAAGAACGGCAACAATAACAACCCCCTCAGCACTGGAAGGAGTGATGTCAGCCTCTCCCCTTCCTTCACACACAAACACCCCCTGGATCGCTCACATCAGACACTGGCGTGGCATACCAGTCTACCTTAGCCAATACAAAACACACACATACGCACTCGCCTTCCTTCGCTTCGCTCTCCAAACCTTCCTCGCACCCTTCACTGAATAGCCACATTCATAGCCGTCTGCGGTGAAACATAAAACAGTATTAATAAAACAGCAAGAGCCCGCTGAGTGACACCTGCCCGGCCCTGCCAATGTACACTTAAACCAGCTCCAGCAACAAGTGTTATCATAGTCAGCCCTCTGGAAGGTGTCATAAAAAATACATTAGCTAAAAAATATAGGAAAAATAAAGAACCTGGAGGGGGATTTGTGTGTGGTGGTGGATGGTGGACCGGCGGGGTGCAGAATATAGCATGGCAGTAAGTATATGAGTATATGTGGTGCATCCAGGTGTGAGTGTATGGGCTGGAGGCTGTAAACACCCGGCGTTTAGTGTCGGAGGTGATAGCCAGTCTTTATATAGGACAGAGAAGAATGGAGCTATATTAAGAGCCAATGGAATAATACCAATGGGAGAGTTTGAGAGAAGTGCTGCTGTGGTGTGGAGCCAATGGAAAATAAAGCTGTGGCATGGAAGTGGATGGGGGGGGGAGACAAGGAGAGGAGGAACGAGGGGAGGGGAGGAGGAACGAGGAGAGGAGAGGAGAGGAGGGGGGGGACAAGGAGAGGAGAAACGAGGGGAGGAGGAACAAGGAGAGGAGAAGCAAGAAAGAAGAAAATGAGGAGAGGAGAGGAGAGGAGAGGAGAGGAGAGGAGAGGAGAGGAGAGGAGAGGAGAGGAGAGGAGAGGAGAGGAGAGGAGAGGAGAGGAGAGGAGAGGAGAGGAGAGGAGGGACAAGGACAGGAGAAACGAGGGGAGGGGAGGAGGAACAAGGAGAGGAGAAGCAAGAAAGAAGAAAAATGAGGAGAGGAGAGGAGAGGAGAGGAGAGGAGAGGAGAGGAGAGGAGAGGAGAGGAGAGGAGAGGAGAGGAGAGGAGAGGAGGAACAATGTTCATTACAGCTCAGATTAAAGGTGAGGGTCATTATATCAAAAAACTGATGAAAAAATGACTTTTTCAGTCCAATTTCTCATTAACTGTTTTATACTTAATTTGGGGCGGCCATGGCTCAGATGGTAGAGCGGGTCGTCCAATAACTGAAGGGTTGGCGGTTCGAATCCCGCTCTGTCCATGTGCTGTTGTGTCCTTGGGCAAGACACTTCACCCTCCTTGCCTCCAGTGCTGCTACTCACACTGGTGTATGAATGTGTGTGAATGTTCGGTGGTGGTGGGAGGGGCCATCAGTGCAGATTGCAGCCACGCTTCCGTCAGTCTGCCCCAGGGCAGCTGTGGATACAGATGTAGTTTACCACCACCAGAGTGTGAATGTGAGAGCGAATGAATAATGGATCCTCTGTACGTGCTTTGAGTATGCGTCCATAGAAAAGCACTATATAAATCTAATCCATTATTATTATTATTATTATTATTATTATTATTATTATTATTATTATTGATTCAGTCTGTGAATACATAGTGTTGGTTTGTTGTGGTTGTGGTAGAACCTGCTGGTGACAGTCTGGAACACTGATACTATACAGAAACACTTTAACCTCTAAAGACCAAGTGTTACTTTTATGACAGTTCCCAAATGATTTTTTTCTCTACATTTAACCTTTCTTAAGTTTATGACCATTTATTATATTATCTTCAGTATTTTGCGTTTTTTCAATAAAAATCAGGTATTTTCTTACATTTAATTCACTGATCATGCAGATGTCCATAAAACCTCATACTAAAGCTGATTGTCGTAATATCAGAAACCGAGAAAAATGATGAAAATGGGACTTTTTCAACAAAATCTATCATTAACTGAACATAAACCCAGTGTCTCCATCCACTGTCATTGATCCAACTCCATGGGTTTTACTGGGGAATCAATGTTGTAGAAGATGATGGTGTTTCCATGGTAACTACGGAGCCTCTGAACATCCAAATGGGTCATATCTGATGACCATGAAAAGATGACAAACTGTATTTTACACCAAATATTTACATGTATTGATAGAATTAGTAGATCAACAGGTATTAAACAGGTTAGATCAGTAGATGCTTTTGGTTGGTGGTGGATGTTTGGTTTCGAGTCCGTACCATACTTGGATACGTTCACACCTTTCCTGCAGATGTTGCCTTCACACGTACGTATCGCGGCCTGTGCTCGAGTTCAAATGGGTGTTGCAGGGCCGAAACAGTAGGTGGCGGTGTGGAAGGAATTCTGTTGCTATCCTACAAACGCGGAAATCAGAAGAAGACAAACCCTTACCTATCTGTTAGCCCGTTTGAAGCAAAGACAAGAAGAGCGACCTTCGTTGTCCCTGATATATCACTGAGTGGTTCGGGCGATAATGCAAGCCCGTGCCGAATCGATCTGAGACTTTTTCAGGACACCATAGACGGTGCGTCTATGGTCTCGTGGTGATTAACCCACTTCCATTGTCGGAGTGGTGATTAGGTCACTTCCGGACTCGGGCACAGATCGCATTCACATTGTTAGAGCCATTTTTTGTGTTTCAGTTAAAAACTCATATTTATATTTAGGTTTGATTTATCATTAATAATTTATGTATATTATACGAATGTTGAGTAGTAATAGTATAAGTCTTGATATAATTTTGTGATGCAATCCTATTGGCCGCTAAGATTATAAATATGTAAAGAAAAAGGAGCGGAACCGGAAGCCTGAAGCCTGGAGCATCACAGTCTTTTGACCGTCACGTAATTTAATTTGGAAATTCATCTTTTGTTTGTATTTTTCTAAGTTTTAAGTTAAGACCACAAACAGAAAAGTTGGATTCCAGACCCTTTTGTTCACTGCTACGTGTCACGTAAGAAGAACTCCGAGGCTCATGGTTAGTGAGTTATAAGCTGCACTCACACACATGGCAACGAACCCAGGACACCCTTCTCAACTGGACTCGGGCACGGAACGGTTGCGTTCACATGAATAAAATTAAGCGGACTTTGGGGTCCAGGGAACCAAGGTCATTAACGAAAACTAACGAAATGACAAAAACTAGAATTGTAAAAACATTTTTGTTAACTGAAATAAATAAAAACTATAATTAAAAGAAAAAAAAACAATGACTGAAATTGTATTGTGTGCTTACAAAACAAACTAAAATGTATAAAAATTCTGGATAAAATTCCCTTAGTTTTCGTCTTTGTCAGTGTTGGATTGTTGGATATGAAATCGACTTATTTCCCTCAAGCAATTTTAGCTGCTGGCATCATATGATATTTAACAGTTCGTCACCTCTCATCGCTTGTGGTTTACAGTTGTCTTCTCGTCCCTACTCTACCTGGAAACATGGAGACTAAAGTTGGGAGAAAGCAGCAGAGTCCTGTATGGGATTTATTTGAATACAACGGCAAAGAAGATAAAAGATATAAAAAACTAAAACTAAGCATTTAGAAAATAATGAAAACTAATAAAACTGGCAAACCTGCTCTAAAAACGAATTAAACCTAACTGAATTAGAGGAAAAAAAAGTCAAAACTGAGCTGAAGGACTGTAAAAACATATTCCAACTGAAAAAAGTGTATAAAGAAAGAACAATGAGATTATATGAACAGTTATAAGTTTTACATTTTGCTTTGTATTCGTATTGCATCTTGTGACATACTTAATTGCTTATTTTGGTCTGGTATAATGTTTTTGTATCATTTTGTCAGGTATATATTTACCTATGTTTTGTACTTTCTGGACATGTAGTTTTGCACTTGGTTTTGTATTCATTATCTTTGGATGTATTTAGTTTGGTTTGTCTGACTTTATACAGTATGATTTTATAGCTAGTTGTGTATGGCTAACCATAAAGGTTATTATTATTTAGAAGGGAGCAGAAAATATCAGATTTTCTTCATCCTGCTCCTTGTCGAGCATGGGTGTGTATATGTTTGTTTACTGGATGATTATTGAATGTTTGCTGATGAAATGCAACACCCATGAATGAACTAAATGAAACAAAATAAAAATAAATAAATAAAATAAAAGTAAACTATAATGAAAAATCCAAAACTATTAAAACCTTGCAGGGTACTCGGATACGGACTCGAGTACGCTGTGTGAAAATGCCTTCAATAAAATCGTGAAAATGAAACTAATGATGGCGTTTTTCTTTACGTACCAACCACGTCAATTAGGCAAGACTCCGACTCAGATGGGCAGATTAAGACTTAACATTTCTGACAGACTGTGATACTTTCACACACTACACTCTATCATCCATCAACACATAGCTCTCATTGCAATACATGAGATATTATGCTTTTTTTTTTTTTTTTTTAACCAGATCCCAGACCTTGCTGTACGTAGCCTGAGAAGCACTATGCAGCACCTGTAAGTCCACTTGCCTCCGTCTGTAACCGCAGGCAGGGACCGGGGGCTGCAGAGTTTTCCCAGGCTCGGCCAAGGTGAATATAAAGGCCGGTCTGTTCCCGCTCTGCCTGCATCTCCAGCTCCATCTCTTTGAACTGGGCGGTCATGTCAGCGACTCCCTGCCCCCCCGCCACCACAGCGCCCTTCATGTGCCCACGGGGAGTGATAGGCCGGGCGCCGACAGATCCATACAACATCCAGGACTAATGCACGCAAGTACACACACATTCTATACACACAGGTTTGGCTGTGCCCTGTCTGACTGTACCAAACACTTACTTAAGCATGTGCAGTACATATGGAACATACACCAAAGGCTGTATTTACGCATTTATTTACTTTCATTAAAAAAAAAAAATCACATGGTCCACCCTTATTTATGCTGATGTCAAGTAACAGTTTCAATGACTTAAAGGAGATTTAGGAGCAGAAACGTACTATAGTATTCATAATGATGTTTTCAGTAGTGTAATAGTATGAATCAGTGTGTTTTCTTTAGCTCAGAGTGAGTCTTTGGCGTGTGCAGCTCCAACACACTCTGAAAGCAAAGGTAACTGTTCTAAATTCACCAACGGGTACCAACGTATTCATTTATAGGGAGGTTTGTAAAGAGCTCCATGTTGTTGGAGCGTAGAAACTAAAAGCAGATCTTCCTTCGGGGACTTGAAACGAATCAATCAAGCATGAATGAGACATAAAATGGCAAGTCCCCAATAAGAGCCTTGTAGATAAATAAATACATATGCCCTTAATGTGCCCAGTATTTAGAATGCATTCAGTTACATTGGGTTTAATCCAGAGTACACATAGACACATAGGAGGAAAATACAAGCTTCCTGCACCCAATTTCTTTTGCAATATGAAGGGCAGGATCAGCACTGGTTGCTAGGTTTTGTTACCTCTGCCAGGAGGTGTTGTGATCACTTTGCTTTGTGTGTTTGTTTGCATGTTTGTTTGTTTGTTAGCAACTTTACGGGAAAACTATTCCAACTATCTTTACTAAATTGTACCCACAGATAGGCCTAGGCCCTGGGACCAACCCATTAAATTTTGGGCCAAGTAGGCCAAAGTTCAAGATCACAGCAAGGTCACTAAATCTCAAATTTTCCTCTCTCTCATCAAGCAATTTTCGAAAATTCATAAAAAAAAATTCAAAACAACTCCGATTAGCTTCCAGCTTAATACACCCGTAGCTTATAACAATATCTTGTATCTGGCACAAAATTGTCCACATCCACAGTGGAATGAGGAGTCTGTGGACATTTCAATTTAACATTGAAAATCCCATTTACGACACATTTTTCATTATAACTCAACAAATATTGATTGGAATTTAATATAATTTGACATACACATGACTGGTACCAAGCTTCAACTTTTTCTGCTGTATGGAACAACCTTGAAACTGTTTAATTTAAAAAGAAATAGTCGATCCACACATGCACACCGTTTGGGGTGCTTGGCGGAGGTTTGCGTTCTCTGAACACTTGTTTTTGTTTGCTTCAACTTCATTTTTATTGAACAACGCTGCCACAGAAAATTGAATTGATTAAAAAATCTTTAATGTCCCTGAAGGGCAATTTGATTTGCAACAGAAGTGTACATATCTCACATGTCACTAAAACAATTAATCTCACAAAATACAATAAATACAGTAAATAAGTCATGATAGGTAAGGGTGCATTGTTCCCAACAAGCTCACCTACAGGCTATTTAAAAACTTACTGGCAGATGGGACAAATGAGTTGAGATATCGGTTTGATTTGACTCTGCAGGGGAAAGTGTACCTTCTCTTAGATGGAAGAAGCTGAAACTCTGCATGAAGAGGATGGAGAGGGTTTGCCAAAATGGCCTTTGCCCTCTGAGTGGCTCCGACTTGATACAGATGATCAAGATCATTCAAGCCAGTGCCAGTAGTTTTGTTTTTTTGGCAGATTTTTACAACATTCCTCAGCTTGTTACCTCCACCAAGGAGATTATGTTCTCATCAGGGTTTGTCTGTTTGTTTGTCTGTCTGTTAGCAAGAGAACTCAGAAAGTTATGGAAGGATTTAATGAAATTTTCAGGAAGTGGTGCTACTGGCACAAGGAACAAATGATTAAATTTTGGTGGTGATTGGGGGGGGAGGGGGGGTTAGCAAGATAACTCAAAAAGTTATGGGAGGATTTAATGACATTTTCAGGAAATGATGATACTGGCACAAGGAACAAATGGGCTGATCTGCCTTGGTGGAGGTCTGCCTTCTCCGAGTGCTTTTCTAGTTTTTGTTTAAAACACTGAGGTTACCAAACCAGCAAATCAAAGAAAAAGTTAAAATGGACTCAGTAAAAGATGAATAAAACATTTTAAGATGCTTAAAACACCTCAGTTTCCTCAGATCAAACAGGGTCTGATTTGTCTTCCTGCAGATGGCGTCTGTGTCAGACTCAAAAGACAGTTTGTTGTCCAGGATGGTGTCTAAATACTTATAGTGACTGACTACTTCCACTGCTGTGCCTTTAAGAAAGGTTTGAGCTGTGACAGGTGGGTTCTTATGGCAGTCAAGAATCATGAAAAAGACATATTCCAGTTGTTACATTTGTTTTTGTTTTTTTTGTTGTTTTTTTTTTTTTACATTATGTCAGATCATAAAACAAAAGCAACAATGACATTGTAGAAGAAACAATTTTCACAGTTCCTGGCCCAGGTGCACAGGTTAATAGACTTTATAAGTTTTCCACCCTCACCAGGTAGTTAGGTCTTTGAGTTTTTAGAATGTGGAGCGATATTTACTTCTAGTTCTATTTCTACAGGTAAAATTCTGCTTGATGGTGGTTGAACCAAGTCAAGCTGTGTGGATATCGGCAGTGGAAATGCAACTTTATATGGTGAGGTGTTGTTGGCTAATCATTATTATGTGTATAGAGGTGATTTTTGATGTTATCTTTCTATTAATAATTGTGGAATGGGCTTGGTGATGAATTTAAGTTGTTCACTTCTTTGACAAAGTTTCAAAAATGCCGTTAGTATAAAATCATTCAAGAATATTAAGTTGAGATGGTAGATATGTTTTTGTTATTGTTGTTTTGTTGTAATGAGAATGCTCGATGCTGTATACATTTAATTTAATGCAAACAGTGGATCAGGTGATAAAGAATAGGCAATAAATAAGCTTTTGCTTCTAGCCTATTCTTTTTTTGTTTTGTTTTGTCTTTATGTTTATTCTAATTATTGTATTAAGTGCAGTGATTAATGTGCAAACCAAAATAAACAATTCATTCATATTTATAATTGACATCATGACATTTCAACAATTAATTATGATATTAAAAAATACACAATATACAAGCATACATAGCTTTTTTTTCTAATGAAAATTTTAAAATAAACCTCTTTCTATGGTATGAGACTTTTCCATGCATTTTTTGCAGTTGGAAATACACCAAAAAAATTTATAGTAAAATCAGTACATGCAAGTACTATCAACTATTTAAGATCATTATGTAATGTTGGGTAGTGTCGAGACCCAAAAGCCAGTTTGGATCTTGAGCTGAAAAAGTGTGGGAACCATTGCAACAGTCTATTTCCATTACAAATGTGTGTTTTTATGAATATTTTAAATACTATTCTGCTGTGCTCGAACCATTAATACACTGCTTGCCATCCTCCCTGGAAGGTGAAAAGTCGAAATACCTCATTTGATTCACTGTCGTAATAAAAATAACCATGTTTGAACCATTGCACATAAACAGAATACACAAATGTAGTATGATTTCAGACACAAACACATCATGCATTCATTCATAAAAACACATTACATTATGCTCTTACACCAACATTTCAAACATCTTTTGCTTGATAAACATGAGTAAATACATATGTATTTAGTCTTTGTAACACACCTAAATATACAAACACACTAATCAGGCATCCTTTCCTCCTTTTCCGGCGACAACTTGGCGGTGCAGGTAGAGTACACAATCATTCTGGCAAAAGATCAGACAGCCTGCTTCTTTTATCAAAGGTCATCATTCTGTTATTTATACCATCCAAATGACTCATACTGTGATTGTTAGTGAGCAAACCGGACACAGTGGAAGCATTATAAATCATTCGGTCCATATTAAGTATTTAGAAGATTGATGAAATACACCTGGCTCGTGCCAAAATGAAGATTATGATGTTTGTCGTAGCAACAAAGCAGCAAATACACAAGTCGTACTGGCTGGAGGGTGTAGCGCATGTGTGTGTGTGTGACTATGGAAGAAGCAGATGTTTTTAGACTTCCAACAGTGTGGGGGTGTTTATCTGCACATGCAACTCGTATGACTATTCATGGGAAAAGACAGAACCAATTTAACAGGGTTTTAAAAGCCTTCGGGTCTTCAAATAGGAGAATTGATTGGATTATTGGGGATGATTTCAGTTTTATAAAGTGCATTGTCGCACATGAAGTTGGGGTAAAATATTTTTACTTCTTCTCATGAAATGTGACAATGTGATTCATTTATTTATTTATTACCTCCACCAAGGAGGTTATGTTTTTGCCGGTGTTGGTTTGTCTGTTTGTCCGTGTGCAAGATAACTCAAAAAGTTATGGACGGATTTGGATGAAAATTTCAGGAAATGTTGATACTGGCACAAGGAACAAATGATTAAATTTTGGTCATCTGAAATTTTGTGTCTGAAAACAAAAGTATTCAAACTTTATGGGCAAGAGTTTAGAATCAATCACAGTCTAATTAATGTCTTTTTTGGGAAATTAAAATAAAAACCAATAAATAGTTGTGTTAAAAGTAAATATTTTGAGGCTTCTTATGTTAAAATATGATCATACTGGGAACCTTTTGGTTTAAGACATTGAAGTTGCATGGAAAGTCATTAAAAAATAAATAAATAAATAAATAAATAAAAAACATGAAAGTGCCACCAACAAATGCCTGCCATCATGGAATAATGTCTGGTATTAATTCCCTCTAACAACCTACCAATGGATAGCATTTGCGAAAATGAAATTAAATTCACTTTAGCCTCAACTACGGATGCCATGAAAAACGTTATAGGCCTATATCAGAGTCAGTGTTTCCTGGGATATTTTTGTTAAGAGGTCAAGGACTCTGGTCACTCAACTGAAGGCTCATGATAAACTAGAACAACACTCAGAGAGCGCAGACCTCCACCAAGGCAGATCAATCCCCCCAATCACCACCAAAATTTAATCATTTGTTCCTTGTGCCAGTATCAACATTTCCTGAAAATTTCATCGGAATCTGTCCATAACTTTTTGAGTTAGCTTGCTAAAAAACAAACAAGCAAACAGACAAACCCCAATGAAAACATAACCTCCACCAAGGAATGGCAGAGGTAAAAAAAAAAAAAAAAAAGGAAGTCCATTTAGAGATACTGTAAAACATGACCTACTCCGTCTGAAGATAAACAGCTCCTTCTGAGGTAACAGACACTCAGTGATTCCAATTTTCAGGTGATTATACACCAATTAAATCACAATTTCAGCTGGGATATTAAATTTCTGCAGTTAGATCCCTGTAAGCATTACACACCAAAACTGTACAAATCTGTAATGATGTGAATGGGTCTGAAACTGCAGTCATAACTTGTTGAGACCTGAGGAAAACTTGTGTAAAAGAGACAGTTATGGAAGTAAAGAGACGGTGGTAGCATATCTATAAAAGCTGGCCTTTCTTTCTGTCTCGCTCTGATGAGGTTATCCAAGTCCGGCCAAGAATGCATCTTGGCTCATATTTTCAGGAAGGACCCTTTTAGGGATCCTGGCCCTCCGTCAGGTCATACACGCTTCCTTTTCCAGAGGGCTCTGCGCACACATAAATCAAACATACTCCCAGTGCTCCCCCCATTATTTGTGACATCTATCTGGATGGGCAGGCGCATTGTAGAGGATGTGGTCGTGCACCAGGCCCCGCCAGGACAGAATCCCGGGCCAGAGGAGAGGGGCGGAGGCTGGGATACAAACAAAATCTCTGGCTTGGATGATAATACTCCCATTGCTGTTATTTTCGTGACAAATGAAAGCCGTGGAATCAAAAAGAGCCTTGCTGGGAAGTTATAGGAAGTTACAGTAGACAGTTAAGGGGGTTTCAAGTCCAGACTTCCTGGAAATTATGGGATGCTGCAAAAGTTTGTCATAACATTTTAAGGGTAAGTTTCCTGCATATGAAATAATCCAATAAGAACGTCCAAGTGTACCTGTTCTCAAAGAAACCCCCGTTCTTGGAATATGTGGAGTATGTGATGTTAAGAGTGAACTCCTGTAAGTCGTCTAAACCAGTGGTTCTCAACTGGTCTGGCTTCAGGACCCACTATCACCCCCCTAATGACGAGCCATGACCCAAAGTGATAACAGTTAAACCTCTCAAATGTATTTAATAAAAAGATGGTATGCTTTGAACCTGAGGTAATACACAAATTCTTTATTTTGATTAGGGAAGTTTAGAGTGTTTAAGTTGGTTTTGTTTGTTTTTAATTGGTCGGACTGAAATAAATAAACTGCTGCTCATTTTTTATTTAAAAGCTACTGTCACGGTCTTCTTTGGGAGTGGGATTCGAGTGGGAGTGATTTTATGTTATGCCCTTTTGTACCCTTAGACTAGGGCCTAACAGTCACTTTCACACAAAGATCCCAGAAAAAGGTGAGATTGTGATCCTACCTTTTTGCCACTGTTTATTGATTTCCACAGCCAAGCCCAAGGAGTAACAGAGGTGAGACAGGCTGGACTTCTACACAGCAGACCTGCATTCTGGAATCAAAGGGGCGGTGATGCAGCGCAGTGTATAGTGAGGTGTATAACTTGCACGTCAAACATACTCTGAGCATAGTGGTGTGAAGTGACCAAAGTAACAACAGCTCACAGATCTCGGCATCTCCCCAGTTTGACATCTTTCCGATCGCATTGATATGTTTGTTGACTGTACACAGCCCATGCTCATTTTTTAATCCCCGGGGCTCGTACACGCAATACGTCATCAAAACGTCACACCTTGGTTGCGAAACAAGAGATGTTCCTTTTACATAGTGTTCCAGAATCATGATTCCATCTTTATCACGGCTTTGTTACTACCTCCAGGAGGTGCTACAGAGCCGTGACAGAGGTGGGACTAAATGATTCCACCGTTTTGTTTACACAGACGTCATTCCGGAATAAAGGTGAAGTATTCCCGGAACAGAAGTACTGTGTAAAATGGGCTAGTATCACAGTATGAAAACTCAGGTGACAACTTTAACGATAAACCAAACTGACCAGCAGGTGGTGATGTTACATATGGAAATATTCCCTTTCACACTAAATTGGGTACATTTTTACCAAGACCAAAAATGTGCACTTCAGTTAAAAATTGAAAGTACATTCAGTTAGAGCTGCAACCAATTAATCGATTAGGTGCTTGAAGCGAATGCAAAAATTCACCATTCAATTAATCAACTCGAATTGATTGAAGGAAAATTTTCTATTGCAGGTTTCCTGAACTGAAGCTTCTTTGTGCGTCACAGTAAGCATCCGTGTGAAACAAAACAGTGGAACCAATGTTTAACAGCAGAGAAATAAAGGAAACAAAGCTTTGATTTAGGAGAATTGTGGTTGAATGATTTTTTTGGATCACTTTGAGTCGATTAATCAGTTGCAGCTCTATATTCAGTCACTTATTCAAGAACTGAACACACTGAGGTTTTTGTCCTCAATGTAGGTAAAACCATATCTGATGTAGTCATCGCAGGGCAGCCATGGCTCAGGGGGTCATCTGAGAACCGAAGGGTTGGCGGTTCGAATCCCGCTCTGTTGTGTTTTTGGACAAGACACTTCACCCTCCTTGCCTCCAGTGCTGCCACTCACACTGGTGTATGAATGCATGGGAATGTTTGGTGGTTGGTGCAGATTGGCAGCCACGCTTCCGTCAATCTGCCCCAGGGCAGCTGTAGCTACATATGTAGTTTACCACCACCACAGTGTCAATATGTGAGTGAATGAATAATGGATCCATTGTAAGCGCTTTGACTATGCTAGTTAACAGAAAAGCACTATATAAATTCAATCCATTATTGTCTTACCTGAGTTTCACCATGATTTGAATATAAACTTTTGGATCTTCTTCTCTGCTGTGAAATGTATGGTGTTAATTAGCATTACAGCTCATTACCAACACCTAGTCTTGGGGAGTCTGAATGGGCGGCACTCAACTCCATTCAAAATAAAGCACAGAATGGTTTCTTAACATAATATTTTGCCCAGACAAAGGCCCGCGACCCATTGAAAACGGGTTTGCTATCCACTTTTGGTTCGCGACCCACCAGTTGGGAATCACTGCTCGAAACCTACTGTAATTTACAGGAACACTGAGTGTGTACGTATGTGTGTATGTCTGTGGAGTTGGCAGAAGAGCCAGGCTGTTGGAGGGATGTTTAATTAGGTTAAGGAGGTGCGGCGGGGAAGACATCCAACTGGCCTTACACACCCATGTCCTCGACGCACACACTTGTAGACACTTTATTTCTTAAGTGCATCTGGCTCCTGGGGCTCGACACAGTGTTCAGTACACGTAAAACTTGGAAGACCAGAGAAGTTTCCAGCTGCCACCTGCTACAGTACTCAGTTTTCATTACCCCTAAATGAGAACACACAGCACAAATTACTGCAACCTTTTATTTATTTTTACTGTCTTTAGAACTTGACAAAGCAAATGTGGAAATTTGGAAAAATGACTTAGTTGTGACCTTTATGCACAATCTACAGCTGTTTTAGGCATGCATTATAGTTTCCTGTGTTATACTGTGCTTCATCATAGCATAGGTAAGATAATATAATATAAATCTCAGTTCGCAATAGGTAAAAGCTTTACTTAGCATCAAATGTTGGATCAGGCGGTTGTCTTATCACCAATAAAAGCACTGCGGAATCCAAATCCAACTCAAAAAATGCCTCAGTTGAACCTAAGGCAACATTTGACACAGCAAGAAGAAAGTTCATCTTGGCAGGTCGGTTCATTGGTCCCTCGACTAGATTGAACGGTGCATTCTGTAATCATGTGAACACATGTTGCTGTGATATCTCTCATGAGCTATAAAATTCGTTCTCACTGCTGTACTTACTTCTCAGCTGTGGGGAGGACACAGCTAAGATAAAAGGTGAAGTTCTCATTTTAGTGGTAATTAGCGGCAGTGATGGATTTCCACTTAGAATGGCTGGGTTCATATTAGACCCCTTGTTCCTCCATATCGGTAGGAGTCAGTTGATGGTTCTGATGCCTCCAGGGTGAAGGGTTTAAGTCTCGACCAACTGGGTGAAGGCCAGACACACTGGAGAGACTATCACCGCTTCTCAGTCTCGGGGAAAGAATCTTCAAGGATTAATTGACGTAAAGCTACGTCATCAGATTTCACCGGAGGACTGTTCCAATATCCAGGATCCTTCCAAGAACTGAGTCCTACCATTGAAGAATTTCAAGGATATATCTATAAATCCTCATCCTGTTTAACTACCCATAATCCTCTGCGTGAGTCAGTAAATGCCAGTAAATGAAAGAGACCTGACCGCAACCATAAATAAAACATAAACGAAGAAGAAGACTAAAGAGCTGAAACCAGAATACTTTATTAATCCCGGGGGAAATTATTGTTTGTTACAGTTGCTCCGCGCAAGTGTAATTAAAGTGGCAGGAAAAATATACACATCTATAGAACTCTAAATATATATGTACCCAATATACATAGTAAATACTCTATTAAATACAGTTAGAACAGCAAGTTGTACAATATGTACTAGACAAATGTTATCACTATGATAATTTAAAGAAATGTAGATAAATAACTGTGCAAAACCATGTAAATGTTATCAGGGCATCATATTAGTCAAGATGAAACAGGTTTATTTATATTATTGTAAATGGCCTTGCTAGTTGCTGAACCAGCTATCCAAACAGCTAAACATGAATCCAGAAACTTCACAGACTCCGGGGGATGATCAATGGAGTTTACTGAGTAATTCTTATTTTGTGAAACTGTAACAGTACAGAAAAATGGAAATATCTATGTCAGTATTCATGTCGAATAATGATCACAGAATACAACCAGTACATCCACATATGTACGAGTTGAGACCGCTAGCATCGGAGTTAGCATTGCGGTTAGCATAACGATTAGCATTGCGATTTTATACATTTTATAGGTCATTGAGAATGTTCCGATTCTCAAATTCACAACCAAACAACAATGTCTAAAGTGTGGAATCATTTCTACCATATAATACTTACAGATGATGCTTTAACAAACACCAAAATAAAAGAAACTAAGGAGAGTAGAGCTGCCATGTACTGCGGTGAAAACATTTTTAACGACTTCCTGTCTAATTCTTCTTCTACTATTCTAAACAAAGTAAACTGACAATGGCCACTAGATGGCGTATTTTGATAAGCTATGAACAGCATTATCTACAGTGAATATAACAATTATATAGAGGAATTCATGCAAATACACAGCTAAATGCAACATCCAGACACAAATAAGATCATAAAAAGATCAAAATATTGAGAGAAGAAAGCACAGAATAGATCAAATCAGTAATATTATTAAAGAATATTTAAGGTGATAAATAGAAGGAACACTCCGATTGAATTTACTAACATTAAGTCAGAAATAAGATGTAATTAGAAGTCATATCATAGACACATGAGAAGTGAAATGTTTTTCTTGGATGAAAAACTTATCAGCCTTTGGGGAAAATGTAAATGACGTTTGTTTCATGTTGCAGCAGAACACAGAAATGCTGCTTCACCTTTAATATTGTCCTCGTAAGTGTATTCGAGGTCATGACCTTTTCTGTTCTTGTTCGACTGTTCCATCCATGAGGGAAGGACTGTGGTCTGGTCTATGAAGGAAATGACCTGGAAGGAGTGAAGACCATGGAAGGATCCTTGAGAAAGAGAAACAGCCTGGGTTTGGGTCACTTCAGTGTCCAGGTAGAAGAGTTAGAGTCACTGACCAATGAGAGGAAAGTCTGGACATCTATGTTTACACGACTGCTCCTGCAACTCAGACCCATAGACATGAAAACTAATGCACGGATGTATTTTCACGAGATTTGCCTGTGCACTTTACTCTTTGTCTAAGCTCAGTGATGTAGAATAACATCAATAACAGATCTTTCATAATGATCGTGGCAGAGCTTGTATTCAGTTAGTATTTATACCTGAGGCAGTCACTCTACTGTTTCTGAATAATATATTAAAACATATGAGAAAATGCCAAAGTTGCACAAGCCTGTCTTATATATGTTTAAAAATGGAACCAATTGCCCTGTAGCTCACCAGCATGTTCTATCAAGAATCAATAACAGCTTGAATTTGCGAGGTTGTCAGGTTCTATGTTAGATATGAATGTCCTTATATGACTTCCTATTAGTGCTCAATAGTAAATAAATTGATATCTGTAACCGTTTTCATGCCATAAGCCATCAAATTATGGTCCATTACAAGTAAGGGCACATTTCTGAAAATTAAAAAACATAAATTTCTCAAAACTGTGAACAGACTTTATAGACAATATCTACAAAGTAGCTACATATAAAAATTTAAATTAATCCAGTTAGGAGCTTTGGAGAAGAAGATTGTTATATATATAAACCTTTAGTTTGACTCTTCAAAGTTACTCAAGGTCAAAGGTCATGGGCCCAAATGAAAGTCCATATATGACTTCTTATCAGTGCTCAATAGTAATTGTATTGATATCTCTAACTATTTAAATTTTATTAGCCATCAAAATATGGCCCATTATAAGCAAAAGGCATTATATATATATGTATATATATATATATATATATATATATATATATATATATATATATATATATATATATATATACACATATATATATATATATACATATATATATATATATATATATATATATATATATATATATATATATATATATATCAGAAATTAAAAATTCTCAAAACTGTCAGCAAACTTTGTAGACATTGTTCCAAGGAATCCTCATAAAAAAAAATTTAATGGATGTGTCCAGTAGTTTCAGAGAAGAAGACTGTCGAAATCTAGACGTTGGTGACCTTCAGTTTGACCCTTCATGGTCCTCAAGGTCAAAGGTCATGTACCCAAATGAAAGTCCATATATGACTTCCTATAGTGCTCAATAGTAACTATATTGATATCTCTAACTATTTAAATTTTATTAGCCGTCAAAATATGGCCCATTATAAGCATAAAGCAATTTTTTTTATATTTCAGAAATTAAAAATTCTCAAAACTGTTAACAAACTTTGTAGACATTGTTCCAAGGAATCCACTTTAAAAAAATTTAATGGATGTGACCAGTAGTTTCAGAGAAGATTGTTGAAATCTAGACGTTGGTGACCTTCAGTTTGACCCTTCAAGGTCCTCAAGGTCAAAGGTCATGGGCCCAAATGAAAGTCCATGTATGACTTCCTATCAGTTTTCATTGGTAACTATATTGATATCTCTAACAATTTCCCTTTTATAAGCCATCAAAATATGGCCCGTTATAAGTAAAAGCACATTTTTAATATTTAAAAAATGTGTCAAAAGTTCAAACATTTACACTTCTCAAAACTGAACACAGTTTGTAGACATTGTCCCAAGGAAGCTACATATGAAATTTGAAAAAGAAAACGTCTCTCATTGGAGAAGATGTTCGAAGAAACTGCTCATGAAGGTGAAGACGACGCTGGACAAAGGTTATTATTGTTAGCGAAAACTAACGAAATGACGAAAACTAGAACTGTAAAAACATTTTCGTTAACTGAAATAAATAAGAACTATAATTAAAAGAAAAAAACGACAACAAACTGAAACTGTATTGTGTGCTTAGAAACCTAACTAAAACTTTTAAAATTATGGATAACATTACCTTCGTTTTCGTCTTTGTCAGTGTCGGATTGATACAAAATCGATTTATTTCCCTCAAGCAATTTTAGCTACTGGCACCATATGATATTCAACGGTCCGTCACTTCTTGTCACTTGTCGTTTACAGTCATCTTCTCACCCCCACTCTACCTGGAAACATGGGGACTAAAGTTGGGAGAAAACAGCAGAGTCCTGTCTGGGATTTATTTGAATCTGATGGCAAAGAAGATAAAAAATTTAAAAAAAAATAAAAATAAACTAAAACTAAGCATTTAGAAAATAACGAAAACTAATAAAAACTAGCAAACTTGCTTTATAAACTAATTAAAACTAACTGAATTAGAGAAAAAAAAGTTAAAACTAAATAAAACTAAACTATCATGAAAAATCCAAAACTATTATAACCCAGTGTGCTAAACCTTTCTGTTGGACTTTGTGGACCCTACCCACTGTGACAGGCTGCCCCTTGTGCTGCCTTTCTGTGTTGCCTCTTTCAGTCTAAATGTTCTCTTACACTTCTCCCCCACACATTCTGCTTCTTGTTGGTGCTGAAGATGATGATGATTAAGTGTGAGAGACATCCACAGCTTACCTTGAGAAAGTGGAGGTTCAAAAAATGTAAATAGCACATCTGGGAATTCTTCAGAAGATGACGCCCAAAATACACTTCCCATGAAGAACAGTCACATAATTGGCTTCCTTGGAACAAAACATTATCTCACGTCTTCCTCTAAGCTCTGGCTCAGGCCGTAGGTTATGTGCAACACACACATAGACACTCCCTCACTCTCGCCTCCTGACAAGATGCACCTTTGACCTCAAAGTTGTATGGCCAGGCGAAATGACATCACTTCCTTTTGGCATCTTGACAGGCACTTCATCACTAAAGTTGCTCCAGGCTTGAAAAAAAAAAAAAAAAAAAGAAACAATAATGATAATAATTATACCTTCACACGTAATGAGCAGGGCCCACGGGCCACAATACATAACAGCTGGGCCTGGGAGCTGTCAGACAGCTAGATAGTGAGTGAACAGTCAGGACTAACCAGACACAGATGTGAATAATACTGTGTGACACATAGCTGTGCGGTTTGTAACTGTTTGGGGGGTGGGTTTTGATATAAAGATATTAATATACTGTTGCAAGATGTCTCTCAAAACTCTGAGGCAGTCTGTCCCAGTTTGAGTGTTAATGCATTCTTGTGTTGTCTGTGTAAGTTCTCATTTGTCCTGGTCATTGTTCATTCTTAGCAGTTTTTTGAAGTTCAACTGGTCTGGTTTTGTTCTGGAAAACATTTCATCTTAACCAAGAGACTTCATCAGTTCACTAAGAATGCATTCTTGAGTTTTAGTGAATTTTTTACAGAAGTGCTAGATTTGTGTTCTCATATCCTGTGTTATTTATGCATATTTGACTTCTTTGTTTTTCTTTTCTTTTCATTCATTCATTTTCTGAACCCGCTTTATCCTCACTAGGGTCACGGGGGTTGCTTGGAGCCTATCCCAGCTACATAGGGGTGAAGGCGGGGTACACCCTGGACATTTCGCCAGTTCATCGCAGGGCTGAACTGTTTTTCTTTTCTTATTTATTAATTGTAAATGCACATTATATTTTGTATACTTTTAAGTTGAAAGTCAGCACTACGCACTTCCTCCTCTTGAACTCATTTCCTGTCGCTGCCAATAAACAAAAAATGTGTGCTCTACACATTCAATAAAGTAACAGTAGGAAGAAGTTATGTGTCTTTTCTTTTTAAAACATGACAGAAGAAGAAAGAGAGAATACTACAAGCTCAGAAAGTGAAACTCATTGGTCATTATTTGTTGTTGATGTTCCTGTACAGCCACTTTCATGTTCTATTTTTTTTTATGTGTAATGTTTCTTTCAATAAAATGTTATCCTGTTCTTTAAAGGTTGATATGTTTGTGTTGGAGTCTCATAATTAGTCATTTGTTGACATTAGCTAACTTCAGTTTGAAGTCAACAACTTGGTTCTTGGTCGTCTACATCCATGATAAAAGTCTGTCCTTATTTTCTAAGGTCTGGGTGTGGGTCGTTTAGTTTCTGTTTCTTCACTCTTCAGTTCCTCTTCACAGTCTTTCTTCTGCTCCTCTACAGTCGCAGCAGTAGCTTTTGATAATAAGTTAATGGTAGAGGCTTCATTATAACCACTACTTTTGGATTTGGCAAATACAATTTTATTTGTACAATTTCATTTCTTATGTAAATATGTATATAGTATGTAATTTTTTATTTTCTTTTTCTTTTTCTTTGCACTATCTTTTTGCTGCATGCACAGTTTCTTTCCCCTGCACTTTATCTGCACTAACAGTGGATAACAGTGAGATCGCATCCCTTGGTGATCATTGAGAGATTGTTTTGGACTGAGTCAAAACTTTGATGTAACCATGGCAACCGTGGAGATCACTGGAAGATCACTGAGAGATCTTGGTGGTCGCTGGGCGCTCATTGAAAGACTGTTGTGCAATAATAGCATGTGAATTGTGTTGTTGATGCACATCTTAATGTCTCCAAGTTGGCCTACAGTCTAAACCACAGGTGTCAAACATGCGTCCCGGGGGCCAAAACCGGCCTGCCAAAGGTTCCAATCTGGCCAGCGGGATGAATTTACAAAGTGCAAAATGCAAAAATTACCCTGAAGATATTAACAGTCAAGGGCATCAAACTAAAAAATAACAGCATAATAACCTAGAAATAATGACTTCAAATGTTCTTCTTGGTTTAATGTGAGAAAAATAATATGATATTATACCTCTAAATAATGGCGACACCAATTTTTTTCTTTGATTTATTGCAAAGAACATTAAATTCTGATATCCTTTAATAATAAAACGTCAACAACCTGGACAAATATGAACAACCTGGAATGTCTAAAGAAAAATAAGTGCACTTTTAACAATATTCTGCCTATTTTCTACCTTTGTAGATCTGATCTGTAATGCACATGTAGAAATCAAAAGTTGAGGCATAATATTGATAAAATTGCACTTATTTTTCTTCAGAAATTTCATTTTTTTTCTCCAGTTATTCACATCTTTTATGTTATGGATAGAACTAGTTTCATCATTTAATGTTATTTTTTGCACAAAAAAATTTGGAGTTGTCATTATTTATAGGTTATTGTGCTATTTTTTTTACTGGTCTGGCCGACTGGAGATCAAATTGAGCTGAATATGGCCCCTGAAAGAAAATGAGTTTGACACCCCTGGTTTAAACTTTATTTAACTGTCCCTCCATGTCATCTGCAATGACAATAAAAAAAACCTGTCTGTATGGCAAATAAATCTATCTATCTATCTATCTATCTATCTATCTATCATGACCTTGCAATTTTACCAAAGTCCCAAATCACAATGTCGACTCAAACATCACCAGACTCACCTCCTTGTCTTTGATCACAAAGATGCTAATATTTATGCATTCATTAGTGTTTTCATTTTGTCATGGGTTCTGAAAACAACATAATAATCAATAAAATCTGACTTTGACAGCTGTTTTTGCTAAATCTCTTAATCCTACAAATTCCGTGCCAAAATGCACAAAAACACTGCAACATTTATCACTTATTTTTGTTTTAGAAACGCGATCATTCATGCCAGGATCCCCCCACAAAGCCTGCAAAACCATTGTGGGACTGCAAAGTTTGTTTATAAAAGCCTCTGTACTTTTTCTATGCAAAGTCAAGTCCACAACTAACAGAGCAACAACTGCAATAAATAATTGCAGAAACTTTTGGTGCCAAAATATTCTGATCTCCAGTTTATTTCTTATGGTTAGCCCTGAGGCTTCATGACAAATGCCTGCTGTGAAAAAGGCCCATGCTTGTTTCCTTACAATGACAAATGACTGACTCACCATTTTACTTTCACTGCAGACATTATTTATTCTACCTTGAGCACACAGTAAAAATGACAAGTTGAGAGGAGAAGGGTTGGTTCAGTCTGTGAGCCAAGTGAGGACAGAGAGGAGGGAGGAAAAGAGCCAACACTGGAACAATGAAAATACTCTACAGTAAATGTTAGTGCAAACATACGATGGTGTAGAGGGACTGATGAAAGTGTAAGAATGGTGACAGATTTATATGGGTTAAGTACAAGTATGTAGAAGTAAGAAAAAAAAAAGTTCCCTTTCTTTCTTTTTTATTGATCTTTTTTGAGCAATGTGACAGTACATACAAAGGAACAGAATTACAGTTCATTCATTATACATTGCCTTTTATATCATTTTACCCCCATGCCCAAACCAACCCCAAGACCCTCTGAGAAGGTGCAACAGCAGGAATAAAAACATTATAAAATAGTCTCTGAGCAGTAGAAAATAAATTAAGTACGAGCAGTAACAAATCTGTGATATACAGGGTGGGGAAGCAAAATTTACAATGAACATTTAGTTGTTTTTTCTCAGCAGGCACTACGTCAGTTGTTTTGAAACCAAACATATATTGATGTCATAATCATACCTAGCACTATTATCCATACCTTTTCAGAAACTTTTGCCCATATGAGTAATCAGGAAAGCAAACGTCAAAGAGTGTGTGATTTGCTGAATGCACTCGTCACACCAAAGGAGATTTCAAAAATAGTTGGAGTGTCCATAAAGACTGTTTATAATGGAAAGAAGAGAATGACTATGAGCAAAACTATTACGAGAAAGTCTGGAAGATACTATTAAAGAAGAATGGGAGAAGTTGTCACCCGAATATTTGAGGAACACTCGCACAAGTTTCAGGAAGCGTGTGAAGGCAGTTATTGAGAAAGAAGGAGGACACATAGAATAAAAACATTTTCTATTATGTAAATTTTCTTGTGGCAAATAAATTCTCATGACTTTCAAAAAACTAATTGGTCATACACTGTCTTTCAATCCCTGCCTCAAAATATTGTAAATTTTGCTTCCCCACCCTGTACAAAATTAAAGAAACTAAAAAGACATAGATTAATAAAAATAATAATAATAATTTTTTTTTAAAAAGATATAACTTATAGATACATGTGCCTACTTTAAAATATTAGGAATTACATAGATGTATCAAATGTGACAATAATTGGTAGACAGAATGAATTAAGACAAAAAACAACACCTAAACAATCACCAAATAGAGAGAAGGGTGGAGGTGTGAGAGATCAATCTGGAGGCAGTATTCGTAAACATCGAAAGTAATCTAAAAAAAAACAAAAAAATCTAAACTGTCAACACAAACCGAACAGAAAACAGGTGATTTGTGGTTTTACTGTGTCTGTTTTCTGTCTAAAAACAGAGCTAAGCTAACAGTGCTAAGCTAACAGAGCTATAATGTAAACTATCAGCTGATGCAGCATGTGAAGTCTATAAGACACTCTTATTTTGAGCACCTGTCAAAATAAGTGTCTATGAGTTTTAGTTTGAAGAGGAAAACTTGATGATACCATAATATAGATGTGTGTAAACAATAAGCTTTATACTTTATTCAGTCTGTGGATACATGGTGTTGGTTTGTTGTGGTTTTGGTAGAACCTGCTGGTGACAGTCTGGAATACTCATACTATACAGAAACACTTTAACCCATAAAGACCAAATGCTACTTTTATGGCAGTTATCTCTATATTGAACCTTTCTTAAGTGATTTATCACCATTTATTATAATATCATCCTCTGTATTTTGCATTTTTTTCATTAAGAATCAGGTATTTTCCTACATGTAAGATCGTCATAAAAGCTTATATTAAAGTTGATCTCCATGATTTAAGAAACAGAGAAAAATGAAAAAAAAAAACGTGACTTTTTCAACAAAATATATCAAGTGTCACCATCCACTGTTATACATCAAACTCCATGGGTTTTACTGGTGAATCAATGTTGTAGAAGATGACGGTGTTTCCATGTTCACTACGGAGCCTCTGAACATCCAAATGAGTCATATCTGATGACCATGAAAAGATGACAAACTCCATTTTACACCAATTTTTTACATGTATTGATCGGATTAGTGGATCAACAGATATTAAACATTTTATATTAGTAGATGGTTTTGGTCGTCAATAGCTGTCTCTATGAGTTAAAGATAAAAAATATAACACAACCAGTAGAATACCTCAGATACAGTCGAGAAAGAAATTATTAGGCCATCAGAAGTCATCAAAAACTATAGTTATCCGATCAAGTACTAACTCCTGTGTGTATCATGTGAATAAAACAGACAGAAAAGAAAACATGGAATGCCTAAAAGCACTGTTTTTGTCAGTACAATGCCATAGATACTGATATAAGAACTGAAGTGATTTTGGTTATTATCAAGAAAACCATGGAAAATGACTAGATATCAGCTCTGAAATTAAATTATTATGAGCTATTTCTGTTGTTATCATTATATTTGTCCAAACAAATGTACCTTTACTTGTACCAGGCATTAAAATGAACAAGAAATTGAAGAAAACAAGGGTGGTCTAATAATTTTTTCCGCAACTGTATACTTGTACATTCATATTTCAGTTCCTCACTACTACTAGCCCCCAAAATTCACTCTCTCGACTAATAACACTGGTCTACAATTTTTTAGAAATGATTTGCTTCAGAGATTAAATGTGCAAAATGTTACGTATTTTAATAAGATTAATTGGAAAAATAAATGACAAAAGTGCCGGTTTGCTGATGTTTTCAAGGTAAATGATTAAGTGTTTTTACACATATATATTGGTTTATGTACATTTATATAATAGTTTTATAAATCTTCCACTAAATAGAACCTGTAAAATGAATGTATTCTAATGTGCAGACAATGTTTTGAAGTAGATCTTGTAGCTCTGAGACAAATATTCCTTTTGAGTCAAACCCATTCTCTCATTAATTCTTGAATTTCACATTTTGACCCAAGGCTGTATCTTGGAAAGTTCAGCCAACCAACATTTTTGACTTGATTTTTCTTTATCAGTGACTCTCATGTGGTAAAATTTCATTACTTTTATTCTGGAAGCATTTTCCTTGTAGACCAGTGTATACTATCATATTTTGCGTAACTTTCCACGAATTACAACAAAAGCAACTTTTGTACACTTGCTAACCTTAAGCCTTTAACTTTAACAACCTTTAATTTACATGTTTTTTTAAGGGTAAGGTTCCTGGTTTTCTAGAAGTAGTTTTATTCACAAGAAAGAAAAAAAAAAAAAATCGGAGAGGATCAGATGACACCGAGTACTGTCTTGAATAATTTCTGCGTACTTTTTCCCATCCCAAACCCATTCTCTCGTTAATTCTTGAGTTTCACATTTTGACCCAAGGCTGTATCTTGGAAAGTTCAGCCAACCAACATTTTTGACTTGATTTTTCTTTATCAGTGACTCTCATGTGGTAAAATTTCATTACTTTTATTCTGGAAGCATTTTCCTTGTAGACCAGTGTATACTATCATATTTTGCGTAACTTTCCACGAATTACAACAAAAGCAACTTTTGTACACTTGCTAACCTTAAGCCTTTAACTTTAACAACCTTTAATTTACATGTTTTTTTAAGGGTAAGGTTCCTGGTTCTCTAGAAGTAGTTTTATTCACAAGAAAGAAAAAAAAAAAAAAATCGGAGAGGATCAGATGACACCGAGTACTGTCTTGAATAATTTCTGCGTACTTTTTCCCATCCAACACTTAAGTAAACTTTACTTCTGCTTGCTTCCCTGACACACAAACAGCTGCAGACACACAGACGTGCACACACATCCTGAGTTTCTGCAAGAGGGTGATCTCATGCTTATTGCATTTGGCCTTAAGTGATCATACTACAGCAGGTCTCTCAGCAGATCATGTTTTCTGCATTGGTTTGTCAGCTTGTTACAGTCAATGTATCTTATCTTAAATGCATCATATTCCTCCAACTTAAATTAACGTTTGCATGGTGCAGGTTTCTAGTGATCCCTGATTCCCTCCATCATCTACTGTTGGAGTTTACTCGCTGTAAATCCTATCGTAGGCTTGTGTAAAATGTACTGTGTGTAATATGTGAGGTAGTACACAGTGCAAATGGGGGAAGAGCTAAATCAAACTGTTTTCATTCAAACATGAGACGCAGCCAGTTAGAGTCGAGCAGTCATGTCTGCATCAGAAACCCAGGATCTGTTCAACTGATGGGCAACAATGACACCTAGTGGTAGAAAAACAGACTGTCATGTGCATCAGTTAATTAAAACCCCTTTAGCCCTATCAGCCTGAAAAAACTATTAATATTCATCTACTATAAAATACTACTACTATAAAAATATAATAAATCAGGACAATGAATGTTTTTTTCAACTTTTGCTCAAAGTTTAGACCCTAATGTTAATAAAAGTACATCAAAAGTGTATTTTAGTGCAAACTTTAATGTTCAAATATGATTTTTAATCTTTGTGGGGTGAAATATACGCTATTAAAAATCTCCGACACAAACAATTAATTTATGCATATCATTTTTCCTGAGTGTTTTTATGTCTCTTTAGGCATGAAAAAAAACAATGCGATTGAATTTTTATTTTTATTTTTTTTAAGAACCTATTTTTCCATTGAGTTAAAAAAAAAAGTCCACTCAGCTAGACACCATGCATTTAATTTTAGAAACAAAGAAACACGTATTTACTGATCTACTGAGTTAAAACTATGAAATAAAAATATTTTAATGCTGCTACTGTGGTGTTTTCTCACATTTTAACATGCACTAATACTAGCTATTACTCACTTCATGGAGAAAATATGCAAAAAAAAAACAAACACACAACTTTGTATTTAAAAAAAAAACCTGTTAATTACAGTCTATTTTTATTTATTTTATGTTTATTTTACCTTTATTTAACCAAGAAATCCCGTTGAGATTAGGAAACTCTTGTGCAAGGAAGACCTGACCAAGGTAGCAGCCATACAAAGTCCAAACAACATAAAACACAAACATGATACACAATTAACAATAAAACAGAATAACTATTCGACTTAAGTCTAATAACAATTAAAATATGTTAGTGCAGATCAGGTTTATCTAGAACAGCAGTTACAGTAATGGTATGAATTGTAGTGTATGGGATGATGCATAAGTGTCCATTGTGTTCCCTGATATGGAACTAAAACAAAACCCATGAATATACAAGAGAACAGCTGGAGAATAACTGTCCACTGTAGTGACCACTATGCATGAAAGGGTTAAATAATGTACAAAGCTAAAAATAATTAATTACCAACAAATATACAGAAATTATTTAGTATTCAAAAGGGGGGCTATAATTTAAGATTAAAAATTAACTTTAATGTTCACTTAATATGTACGACCAGGAAACGTTTTTGTGTTTCAGTCAGTGAGGTGAGACCGTGTAACTGATTTGATATGGAGTTAAAGCAATGTCCGAGCATGAAACTATTTAAAATAAAGTACAAAGACACAATTTTTAAAAGGTACAGGGATGAAGGAGGGGTTGGATATTATAAGGTGTTATAAGGATGTACAAGTATATACGTAGTATGTGTATGTATACAGTCGCAAAAAAAATTATTAGACCATCAAAAGTCATCAAAAACAATGGTTATGCAATCAAGTACTAACTCCTGTGTGTATCATGTGACTAAAACAAACAGAAAAGAAAACACGGAATGCCTAAAAGCACTGTTTTTGTCAGTACAATGCCATAGATATTGGTGTAAGAACTGAAGTGATTTTGGTTATTATCAAGAAAACCATGGAAAATGGTAGATATCAGCTCTGAAATTAAACTATTATGAGGTATTTTTGTTGTTGTCATTATATTTGTCCAAACAAATGTACCTTTAGTTGTACCAGGCATTAAAATGAACAAGAACTTGAAGAAAACAAGGGGTGGTCTAATGATTTTTTCCACAACTGTATGTATGTTCATATATATGTGTTGATGTATTATGTGTTCATGTAAATTATGTTTATATTTCTTTGTAATAATGTAAAGTCAGAAACAAAATTATTTAACAATAAGTATCAGGCATTAGAGTATAGATATGTTTAGACTAGGAAGGTTATTATTGTTATTATTTTAGGAGAAGGGGTAGGAGTTTATAAGTTATACTTCTTCTCACTTCTTTTCAAATATGTATTTTATGACTTATGTTGAAATGTTTTGTTTGGTTTTTGTTTGTTTTGTTTTTTTTACATTCATACTTGAAATAAATACTTCAATCAATCAATCAATCAATCAATCAATCAAAAAATGTTAATTTAAATGGTTTAAAACTTCTTAACCATCTGATCCCATCAATACATGTAACTTATTGGTGTAAAATGCCGTTTGTCATCTTTTCATCATCATCAGATATGACCCATTTGGACGTTCAGAGGCTTCATAGTGAACGTGGAAACACTGTCATCTTCTGCAACATTGATTCATCAACAAAACCCATGGAGTTTAGCAAATCACAGTGGTTGTAGACACTTGTTTTTATGTTCAGTTAAAGATAGATTTGCTTAAAACGTCATTTTTTTCTTCAGTTCTCTCTGTTTTTTAATTTAATAACCCTCAATTTTAATCTCAGCCTTCATGGACATCTATATGATCAGTAAAATAAATACAGGAAAATACATGATTTTCACAGAAAAAAAGCAAAATACAGAGGATAATATTATAATAAATAGTGATAAATCATTTCAGAAAGGTGAAATCATTTGAGAACGACCACAAAAGTAACACTGGGTCTTTAAGGGTTAATCATGTGACAAGATTATTTCAGCAAACCACATCATTTCACATAATGGCAGCAACACTTTCTATTCACCTGTATTACGACAAATGCATGAAGCTAGCAAAGACAGAATTTTTATCACTTTTTCTACATTGTCTTCACCCACTTAAAGTTTGACTGACACTCTTTCTTCTACTGTACTTTCAGATATCAAGCATATTTTTTGGTTCATTCATGTGCTTGATTCACCAGTAAAACCCATGTAGTTTAACAAATCACAGTGGTTATGGACACTTGTTTTTATGTTCAGTTCATGATATATTTTGCTGAAAAAGTCACTTTTTCTTACTTTTTAATATAATAACCTTTGAGTTTTTATGAATATCTACATGATCTGTAAATTAAATTCAGGAAAATACCTGATGTTAGCTGAAAAATGCCAAATACAGAGGATAATATTAGAATGAATGGTAATAAATTACTAAGGTTAAGGTAAAGGTTAAGAGTTAACCAACTATTGACAAAGAAACCATTTGGAAGTCACCACAGAAATAGTTCAAGGTCTTTAAGGGTTAATTATTGATCACAATTACAAATTTTCATCATTTCCATCTGTAAATGTGTTAATTTCCAAGTGAGAAGTGAACTGTTCCTCGATGGGCTGGGAAAATTCTCCTCTTTCTTATGCAAAATAAACTCTTTAAAATACTATTATATTATATACTAATTAGCTTTATTTATTGTCATTCGTTTGTACCTTGTTTGTCTATTGCCATGTTGTTTATGTTTACTTGCAAGAGACATGTCTTATGAACGTCTTGGTGCTTATTTATTTATGTATATATTTATTTATTCTATCTTTTGTCTACAGTTTAAAGCATTTTGACTTTTTTTTGCTTTTCTTTTACTATGCAAACAAATAAATAAAATCAAATACATACTATTTAGATGTTTGAGTGTTTGATGGTCAGTACCTGGTGTGACCACTAGGGAGCAGTGTATTTTGATGCTGACTTATGGTTAGATGTAAGTATTGTTTATTGTTAGGATGGTTTGTATTAGTTTGTTTTGAGTTATTCTTTGCTATAATTTAAACTTTTTACAAATCTCATGAAATCTCAGTTTGACTTGACATCCATGTACACTTAAAGGGCATGTAACATTCATTGATTATTTGTCAAAAACTGTGTTGTTATTACTTATTGTCATTCATTTGTATCTTGTTTAGTTGTTGTTTTGTTGTTTATGGGAGATATTTTATACACCTCTTGTTTGTTTGTTTGTTTTGTCTTTTGTCTGTACAGTTTACTGCATTTTGACTTAATTTTTTCTTGTTTTTTTTTATTTTGTTTTTGTCTTAATTTGCTTTGTTTTGTTTTATTTTGTTTCTTTGCATGTTTCTTTACATGATACAAAATTCTTTCATATTTCTTGCAATAAACGAGTTCTGAAGATTTTACTTTTGCCAATTTATGATTAATGGGTTTTTTTTAATATTACAGGTGAATGAAATGGCTTCGACTAGAAGATCTTGCAAAAATAAGCCTGATGTATTCTGCTACATCTGCGGTGAATACACCATTGTACCTAACAGGAATCAAGTCACAGGTTTCATAAAGTGTGTTTACCAATCTTATTTTGGTATTAAACTTGGTGACCAAGATAAAAATTCAATAAAATAAAATAAAAACAAATAAATAAAATAAAAATCAAATTAGCAAAAAAAAAACCTGACCTGATTGAGAAAAACAGATGTCATTTTTGGATTTAGCGGTGCAAAATGATCCTAATTTAGTTGAAAAAACCTCGACAACTTGCAAAAAACATGTTTTTATAACCCAGTGATATATAAGAGAACTGTCACCATGTCACCAATCACAAGTGTTTGCTCCTGGAGGATTCTGTTGGGTCTCTGTAAACTTGATTTGATTCTGATTTGAATTGATAAAGCACTTTGTGACTGTCTGTGAAAAGTGCTCTATAAATAAAATGTACTTACTTACTAACAGCAGTAGAGTGTCTGTCCACTGGAGTGACCACTATGTATGAAAGGGTTAATGTTTTTTTTAATATTACAGGTGAATGACTAGAAGATCTTGCAAAAATAAGCCTGATGTATTCTGCTACATCTGCGGTGAATACACCATTGTACCTAACAGGAATCAAGTCACAAGTTTCATAAAGTGTGTTTACCAATCTTATTTTGGTATTAAACTTGGTGACCAAGATAAAAATTCAATAAAATAAAATAAAAACAAATAAAATTAAATAAAAATCAAATTAGCAAAAAAAAAACCTGACCTGATTGAGAAAAACAGATGTCATTTTTGGATTTAGCGGTGCAAAATGATCCTAATTCAGTTGAAAAAACCTTGACAACTTGCAAAAAACCTGTTTTTGTAACCCAGTGTTATATAAGAGAACAGTCACCATGTCACCAATCACAAGTGTTTGCTCCTGGAGGATTCTGTTGGGTCTCTGTAAACTTGATTTGATTCTGATTTGAATTGATAAAGCACTTTGTGACTGTCTGTGAAAAGTGTTTTATAAATAAAATGTACTTACTTACTAACAGCAGTAGAGTGTCTGTCCACTGGAGTGACCACTATGTATGAAAGGGATAATAAAATCAAATACATAATGTTTAAACGTTTGAGAGTTTATTTCTGAAAATCTGATAAAAACAGAATGCTGGGTCCGGTGTTTTCTCATCAAAAGACTGCTCCAGGTGAGGCTCGAACTCACAACCTCGGCATTGCTCTACAGTGTACTGTCATATAAGTACCGCGCGCTAACCGATTGCGCCACTGGAGCTCACTATCTCTCCGCCGCAGATATGTGTATAAACAAAACCACGGTTTGCCGCTACCTCTTTGCGCCGGTAGTTCAAGATTACGGCCAGTATAATTATGTATCACTGAGTTACTATTGTTTAAAAGCCCTTTTTAGAAGCCGGTTTCTGCGCCTTATCATACGGTGCTTCGTAAACACAGGACGCCGCTTTCCGGTGATCTTACCCCGGGTTCGCATCAGACCTCCGGCCGGTCACACATGGAAGACGGACCCGAAAGCGAATGGAACTATTGTGCTCTACTTTTTAAAGAGTCGAACAAATTACCAAGACGGACACTCAAGAAGTCTGAATTTAATAAGTGTTTTTTCTTTTTTTTTACGTTACGTGTAGTTACCAAACACGAAAATGGTGCCTTTAAAACGGGCGCGTGTGTTTTGCTAGCTTAAAATGCTGGTTGTTGATGCCGGTTGTTAAAAAAAAAAAAAAAACACAGGCTGCAAATGGATAAATTGTACGTTTTATGGACACATTATCAAGCAATGTGTGTCGGTTTTTACAACGGAAAAGACCTTGAAGATGAGGACAGCCAGTTCATTTAGGTAAGTGAAACGTTTGGTTTAAATGAAGCTGCTACAACTGAAAGGGTTATACTGTTGTAATGTTGTATGTCTGCCACTAGAGGGCGCTACATACATATAGTCCATAACAGGATTCCATGACAAATGCCCACAAAACAAATGCCTACAACCTTAACCCTTTCATACATTAATTACACTGGGTTACAAAAAAAAATGTTTTTTGCAAGTTGTCTAGGTTTTTTCAAATGAATTAGGACCATTTTGCACCGCTAAATCCAAAAATGACATCTGTTTTTCTCAATCAGGTCAGGGTTTTTTTTTTTTGCTTATTTGATTTTGAAAAATTTGATCTTCTCACAAAATTGATTACATTTTTGTGACTTTATCAGTTGACTTTTTTATATAGTTCTCACCCAAAATAGGTTTTAAGAGAAAAAAAAAAAAAAAATCATTTTCTAACAGGATGTATTTATTAAGTGTTACAAACTGTAGCGGAATACGTCAGGCTTATTTTTGCAAGATCTTCTAGTCGAAGCCATTTCATTCACCTGTAATATTAAAAAAAAACATTAATCATAAATTGGCAAAAGTAAAATCTTCAGAACTCGTTTATTGCAAGAAATATGAAAGAATTTTGTATCATATGATGTGAAAATGCCCATAAATGCAAGCAAAAATGTTCAAAAGCCAATATGTAGCGTAGTTCAGAAAGTTGACCTGATTGAGCAAAATTAATGTGATTTTTGGATTCAGCACACCAAAATTATCTTAAATCAGCTCAAAAAACTTAAACAATAAATTTGTTGTTGACCAGTGTTATGAGAAGCTTAATCAAGATTTTTTTTTCCTTGGTGTTTTTAATTCCTCTTTAGGCATGAAAAAACAAACAAACAATGTGATTGAATTTTTTTATGAACCTATTTTTCATGGCGTTACAAAAATATTCACTCAGCTGGACACCATGCGTTTAATTTTAGAAGCAAAGAAACATGTATTTACTGATATACTGCATAAAAACTATGAAATAAAAACATTAATACTGCTAATCTGATGCTTTCTCACATTTTAACATACCCGCATGGAGATAATTTGCCAAAAAAAACCACGACCTTTTTGTTAAAAAAAAAAAAAAAAAAAAAAAAGGTTACCGGTAATTACAGTCTACTAACAATTAGAATTTTTTTTACACTCAAACATGTTTCTGCAGATCAGGTTTATCTAGAACAGCAAATTTACAGTAATGGTGTGAATTACAGTGTATGGATTGATGCATAAGTGTCCACTGTGTTGGCTGATATGGAAATAAACCGACAAAATCCATAAATATACAAGAGAACACCTTGTTTTTATTCTGTATATATATTTACACTTTTCTTTTATTTCTTTTAAACTGTTTTGCACTACGCACCACTAGAGAGTTTTCTCTTTTAATTTCATTGTACATATGTATAACGACAGTAAAGGCATTCTATTCTATTCTATTCTATAATATCAAACCATTTTCCATGGTTTTCTTAATAATAACCAAAATCACTTCAGTTCTTACATCAATAGCTATGGCATTGTACTGACAAAAACAGTGCTTTTAGGCATTCCGTGTTTTCTTTTCTGTCTGTTTTAGTCACATGATACACACAGGAGTTAGTACTTGATTGCATAACTATTGTTTTTGATGATTTATGATGGTCTAATATTTTAATCCACGACTGTATATAGTGTATTGTCATTGTACATGTGTTGTATTGTAATAATTGTTTGCAATCCTATCAGTGCAAACAAGCATAAAATAGATAGATAGATAGATAGATAGATAGATAGATAGATAGATAGATAGATAGATAGATAGATAGATAGATAGATAGATAGATAGATAGATAGATAGATAGATAGATAGAAAGTCTACTAGAAGTGCTTTGTGCCTCTAAAAACAGGTTTGAATGTATTAAAACACACTTAATATGCCTTACCATTCACCTACCACATACACTCAACATACATACACTGTATATGTTAGTGATGGACACTTTAGTTTTTAATTCTCAATCTCTCATCTGTAAAATGACTAAATCTCAAGTGTTGAGCAGTAGTGAACTTCACTTAAATTAGTATTTTAATTAGAATTTACAGTATCTACTGTTAGACTACAATAGCATCGGCAACTGTAAATGTCAACTATAAACGTTTGGCTGTTTTGGAGTGAGAAAGTAAAATTACATTAAGAAAATGTTTGCATCTTCAAACTATTCTTTTAAAAACATGAATAATATGAACAATATGACGTTTCTTAAGCAAAATAAGTGCAATTTTAGCAATATTTTACAATAAATCATCATTTACACATGTGCATTACAACTCACAGATCTCTAAAGGCACAAAACACTTAGTAACAGACAGGATATTGTTAAAAGTGCACTTACATCTCTTAAAACATTTGAGGTTGTTCATATGTATTTAGGTTGTTCACATTTTTTGTAAAAGGACAGTTTGTAAACATCTTCATGTAATTTAACTTTTTTACACTAAAATGAAGAGGGAAAAAAATGGAGTTGTCATTATGTGTAGGTTATTATGATAGTATTTTACTGGTGTAGCTCATTTGTGATAATGTGTCCCCTGAACTAAAACGAGTTTGACACCCTTGACTGTTAATATCATATGCTTGCCATATGTTTGACACCTTGCACTAAAGACTGAACATTATCCTCAGAGATGGAGGCTAATCACTGCAACTGTTTGTTGTGCAGCGACTCTAGCTTCAGCTGTAACTCCCCACTCAGCCAACTGGACCATTTAATGATCTGGTTGAGTGAGTTTCTTTCTTTTAAGGGCAGGTTTCCAAACCATGACTCTCATAAAAAAGATAAAGTGGACAGAAAAAACAGCATCATCATAGTCTTATCAATGTGGAAACCGGACAACTTGCACAGTCAAAACATGCTGGTATGCCTTCCAGCTCACTGCTTTACTCTTCTCCTTAAAAGTCAATGTGGACTGAGTCACTGATGAGGTATTTTTATTGTTTGTTGACTGAACTAGCTCAATAGTTTGTCCTTTACTAATAATAGATTCATTTGGTATTCTTTCTAAAATCAGTGGCTATCTCTTTGATCTTTGGCATTTGTGGTTATTTACTGAAACTATAAGAAATTTAGAGCCATAAGCAAGCATGTATCCAACTATTGCATTTCCTTCTATTTTTTTTTTCTTTCTATTATTATTTTTTTTTTTTTGTTATTACCGGGTGCTTGCATGTAATGCAAAGCGCAAGGTACTGTTGTTTGTCATATTTATTATGATTACCCCACCCCCTGAAGGTAGACAGAACGTCAGCCAATAAGAGCGCAGGTAGACACGTCAGCCAATGGGAGCGCAGGTAGACACCAAGATTATAATGGTTCTGGATTTTTCATTAAGTTTTAGTATTATTTAGTTTTGACTTTTGTCTCTATAATTCAGTTAGTTTTAATTAGATTTTAGAGCAGGTTTGCTAGGTTTTATTAGTTTTTGTTTTTTTTTCTAAATGCTTAGTTTTAGTATTAATTTTAGTTTTGTCGTATCTTTTATGTTTTTTGCCGTCGTATTCAAATAAATCCCAGATAGGACTCTGCTGCTTTCTCCCAACTTCAGTCTCCATGTTTCCAGGTAGAGTGGGGACCAGAAGATGACTCTAAACCATGAGAAGTGACGGACCATTAAATATCAAATGTTGCCAGCAGCTAAAATTACTTGCGAGAAATAAATCGATTTCATATCAATCTGACATTGACAAAGACAAAAACGAAGGGAATTTTATCCATAATTTTTTATACGTTTTAGTTAGTTTTGTGAGCACACAAATACAGTTTCAGTTAGTTAACATTTTTTTCTTTTAATTATAGTTTTTATTTATTTCAGTTCACGAAAATGTTTTTACAATTCTAGTTTTTGTCATTTCGTTAGTTTTCATTAACAATAATAACCTTGGTAGACAGGTCAGCCAACGGGAGCGCAGGTAGACAGAATGTGTTAATAGGGACTGAACCCGCAAAGAGAGGCCCTCTCACTCATGAGAGGGCCTTTCCCACAGGGCACACACACAGAAACACAGTAGGGTTTTTCAAAATAAAAGCCTCATTAAAAATGCTAAATAATGAGTATTAATAACTATATTTATATTAATAACTAATATATTTATAACTGCCAAAAAAACATGGACAGGGGCAGAGCTGGGCCAGAGTGTGAGGTCCCAACCAAGGCTGCTTGCAGCTTTAATTATTATTAATGTGGATTCAGTGAATTCCCATCTTTTCAGTGTCATTTGTTCCAGACACAGATCCCACAGTTGTTTTCTTTCTTGGTTGGATCTTCTCCACAGGTCATTAGTGGTTATCAGGTGCACCTGCCATGTTTCTCCTCACCTGGCTGTAATTGGTCAGTTGAAGTCTTTAAAAGGAGATTGTCCCTCCCATCTCAGTTTGCCCCACCCCCATCCTGACCACTGACTCCTATTTTAAATGCTGTTTAAGACCCATCTTTTATTTTTATCTGTTTCTGTGACTCAGTGGACGATTGTAAATTGTATTGTCAGTCTCATATTAGAACCCCTTAAAGGGCTCTTTATTGGAATTCAGTAAGGAATTTTCTCTTTCCTGTTGTGCGGTTACACAGTTACAGCAAACATTCTTTGTAATAACTTATACATACAAATGCGATGTAGAACAACATAACTTTCATCCAAATATATACTGTACTTTTTTTTATAAACAGTTCTTCTTTGGTACTATTTCTTGCTTTTACATCGCAGGTAGACGCAAGTCCACAAATTCGGCAAGAGGCAAGCACACGGATTACATTTCCTTCAGGAAATGTGCACGTCTATTTACAAACATTATCTGTTTCTTAGAATTTGCATTATGTCTGTTGTAGCTGAATTTCATCTTTATATGTTAGAGTGACAGTTATACACATGGTACAGTTATGTGTGGTTGCAAATGTTTTACCACAGAAATCAAGACTTTAAAAAAAATCCTTTATTATAAAATGCTCTGAGAATAACATGAATATGTAATGTGCATACAAAAAGATGGATGTATGAAAAGTACATAAATATACAAAACTGGCTTATTTTTTTATTTACATTTGCATTCTTATGGCAATACAAAAAAAATGTATCAGATGCTGAACAGCTGTCGTGACCAACCATTGTTATGAATGGTACTATGAAGCTCTCTCTCAAATGAATACTGATAATTTTCAGATAAATGTAGGTCTAGTTAACTGAACCTGATAGTGCACTTCAATGAGTATTACCTTAATATTGTGTACACAGTTTAAATATTTAACAAGATGTTTCATAGATGATTCTCCTCAAAACTGTTAACCACTTCCAACAAACTACAATTGTTTCACACAGATAAATTCCATGCTTGTGAACTCATAATGGTGTTTTAGTACAACAGGTTAGCATAACCTTTGATGCAGAAATCATTCTGATCTTCTATTGAAGTAAAAAATGTTTCTCCAGCATCTTTGTAAAGGACACAGCATAATCATTTACTGTCAGAGCAATACATTTAAGTTTGTCAAAGTAGAGCAAAAGCCAAAAAAAAGACTTCTGACAGTAACTTGCTCTCCTAACCCTTAATTCAGTCAGAAAACTTATATTTGAGATATTCTGTCAATGCTGTCCTGGGACCCAGCAATGCATTTTTGTCCTCTGTAGTGGGCAAGAGTTTCACAGCTTTATTTATTAAAAAAAAAAAAACACTGTCCACTGCAAAGCACATTTATTTAAATTAAAAAAAAAAATCCGGTTTCTAATCGATGCGATTATGTAATGTAAAAAAAAAACCCAAAACTTTTACTTACTGGGTCTCAGGAGGTTAAAAGACGTGGATATAGCCACCATGACATCATCCAGTGGTTTATGGACTGACATTTTAAGGACTTAAGTTTGGTATTTGATTGTCTTGAATGTGAGCATACTTGAAGAAAAGATATGAAGCTCCCCAAGTTAATACCACTGGTAAATTCCTGAAAAGTCCGGCCACACTGATAACTGTAACCACTGTTAAAAAAAAAAACACGCCATTGTAGTTTCCATGTAATTTCCACCTCCATATTAAATGGTTATGTATACAGCTGTCAATAGTCAGTTTTCCATTGACCCCCAAATTGTGAGAATATAACTTGCGCATAAATATTTACCTAATGGAAAAACAACAATTTCACCAAAACTCTAATTTTTTGATTAAAAGTTTTTGTGCTGGCAAGAGGTGGTTTTTCACAATTTAGTGCAATTTGTATATCATACAAAACTACAATGGAAAAACCTTTTTCCACAATGAGAGTCACGTGAATAAAAAAAACGGATGTTGATGGACGTTACAACAAGTGAAGAAGAGTTTTAAAAGAAACATGGCGTGGTATGTGTGGACACACCAGAAATTGTGATTTAATCAAAAAATCGACATTACACACTTCTGTTTTATCAACATTTAGTAAATATCAGTAAAGTTTTGCACGTATGTCCAATGGAAAAGCGACTAATGATGTGTTATCCATAATCACACTGAGCTCTATTTTGCAGACTAGCTGATAGAATTGAGTACAAATGAATCCTAACATTAGGAGATCATAGCGAGCAGGTTAGCTATGCTAACAGTGTGAGTATTGTAATTAAGTACTGGTAAAATTCATCAAACAGGCATGACAGAATCCTCTGTCAGTCTTGTTAGTTTATCTTCTTAACCATAACCATAGTCAAGCTGTCTTAAGTCCAACTGGCATCACTCTGTTTGTCAAAGCCCACCCAGCAGACATCAAACACTCCACAGCCTCTTACAGCAGCCGCCCCTCTAATTATGCATCCCTGTTGAGCCTTAACACAAAAACAGATGAATTTTATAAATTTTCACTGCTGCACAGTTGTACAGAACTGGAAATGAGCTATACAGACCAGAGGTTCTTTGCATCAGGCTGTAAGCATTTTTGTTTCTACTGTGAAGTTGGGGCATTGTAATGTGGGACCCCCAGGTTGGAGATTAAACCAGTGTTCAGCACGTGGCACTAAATTCAGCCGTAGCAGGGTTTGGTGGTGTGGTATTCTTCTTCTTAAAACATAAACAGCTGAAGGAACTCTTAAGGGCTTCACGGAACATGGAGCTGGAGAAGGCGTAGATAAGTGGGTCCAAAGTGCTATTAAGATAGCTGAAGGCGAAACTCATTATGAAGATGCTGGTCCACTGGTTGAACAATGCACAGTCTGTGGGCCAGAACTTCTTAATGCACAATCCAACCAGGCCTGTGAAGATACCTGGAAGGAAGCAGATGGTGAAAACCAAATTGATCACACATACTGCTTGAATGGCCCTTTTCACTTTTTTCTGTCGGTCCAACCCTCTGTGGTGCAGGAAGCAGGCAGTTCGAACTGAGCAGAAGAGCAACAAGAACCAGGGAAGGACGAACTCTGCTACATAGGCTGCTTGGTTTAGTTTTATTGCTAAAGGAGGTTCTTCAGAGGATGTGAAGCTTCGACACAGGGTTCTGTTGCCCTCCTCATAAAGGAGGTTGATGGTTAACAGTGGAATCCGGAGGACAATCACAAGTACCCAGATAAGGGCTGTGAGCCAACCAGCCTGATGAAAGGTCATTTGGTTGATCCAGTGATGAGGGTAGACCACTTTAAAGTACCGATCCAGAGCCACAATCGTCATGAAGCCTATACTGGCGGAGCGATTGACAGCCAGCATGAAGAGGTTGACGCGGCACCAGTCGTGTCCAAATACCCAGTTTTCACCTCGGAGGTGATTGTCAATGCGTAAGGGGACACTGACAAGAAGGAGGAAGTCAGCAAGGAGCAGGTTAAAGAGGAAGACAGCGTGGGGTTTCCAAAACTTCATTCGGAAACAGAAAATCCACAAGGCCACTATGTTTATGGGCAGACCCACTATCATCTCAGCAATCATCACTGCAGGCATGAATGTGGTTCCTGAGTCTTGATTGGCTGGACAGTGAGAGTCATTTGGTTTTCCAGAGGAATTCATTTCCAGGAGTTATTTAAATCCACGCATGTGTCTGAAAAGAAAAAAAAAGTAAAGTTAGTTTACGGTTGTTCATCCCTTCCTGCCCAGTCTCCAAATGTTAATGTTAAATTACTATTCCTTTAAAGGTTGTGGAATTTTTCTGTTTCTCAAGATATACAAACTCTCAGATGAAATGGAAAGTATATTTTCACAAAGCTGGACACAGGCCTGTTTATCTGAGTGCATGAAAAGTTTACTTTATAGAGACATGTATTTCTCAAAGGACAGTAATGCCACTAATATACTGTAGATTCAAATACCCAGCTGTCTATAAAGTAGGTCCAATGATGTCAACCTTAAACATACAGTAGTAAAATAAAACATATAAACAAATACAGCAATAACATGAATCCAACATCATATATAATACAGTAATAAGTACAATTTTATATCACTACTACAGCTACTTATACTTTTCATGTTTCACTTACATTTACAATATATATATATATATATATATATATATATACTGTTACTGAACTAAGAGATTGAGTGGAAAACTGTGATTTTAGTGCTTTTACTTAAGGAATCTCATTGCTTTTTCCCCCGCTGACCAGTAAAAGGAGATAAATTGTATAAATTCAACAGTTCTGAAGATAATGTGGCAGTCTGAATTTCTTAATATCAAAAAGTGAATTGAATTTCCCTTTAAGCTACACCTTCACAACGCCTATTCTTTTAGAAAACTTTGCATCGCTACATTTGTATACAAATAGAATTTCAGTTGTTTCCCCCCCGAGTGAATTTGGATATTTAAAGTAGGGTTGCATGAGGTATACTTAACTATTCTAAGTGTATTGTGTATAGTAGAATACAGTTGAGCACCTTCAGTTTAGGGAAAGGACGGCGTGCCAAAAACAAACTATTACCCATATTTTATGAGTCTACAGCAGCTTTAATCATCATCAGACAGTCATATCTAAATTCAAAATATTCATGTCCATTGTAGTATCACCTAATTGAAGGTGGACTATGGAAAATTTGCATAAGCTTGTGTGATACTTATATGATGCTTTGTGCTAGGAACAGCTAATTTGCCTAACTTCAGTTAACAACAGTCTCAGATGCTAACAATACATACACTGATTTGTACGAAGAGGTTTCAGGGCATATTTTTTGCTCACTCTCAAGTTGTTATTTGTCACTACTTTACAGCTGCAACAAAAGATAATGTTATCTTTTGTAGGTAGTCAACAGTAGCTACTTGTCAACAGACCCCAACAAACTATACAACAGTATTTACTAATCTTACATAGAGAATCAGTAACACTTCTTTTGAACGAATTTCTACTTGTAAAGTGTCTCCAGAATAAAAATAGTACAACTAAACCAAGTTTGATACACTAACGAGTAAAAATTAAGTAAAAAATTCTGGTTGGCTGTAGTTTCCAAGATACAGTCTTTGATTTTAAATGTGAAATTGTGAGAATTAATGACAAAATGGGTTTTACTCAAAAGGACAGTTTGTCTAGGAGCTACCAGATTTACTTCAAAACACTGTCTGTACATTGCAATTTACAGGATCGATCTAGTGGAAGAGTTATAAATGTATTGTATTAATATACATAAGCTAATATGCTGTACACTGAACTAATGCTTTTGTCATTTGTTCATTCCATCTAATTCAAGTATATAAGATTTAGAACATTAAATATCTGAGGCACATAATTTCTAAAAAAAATTGTTGACTGCTGTAATCATGATTGTTTCTAGCCTAATCAGGAATAATATGTAAATCATTATCAGTAATTCTATGGTGTTGTTTTAATACTTATATGTAGTTTTTGTGCCAGGCTTCAGTGTAAAAAAATATGTTGTAATTAGTGATTACAGAGGGTTTATGTTTAAAAAAAATTGCAGTTATTATTACAACTGTACATTTCTTTACCTGCTCTGTGCCTTGATAATCACCGATCTTTAAAGGGTTTGTCTCCCTTACTCAGAAATAGTTTAAATTTTGATTCCTAGAAGGATCCATGTTATGATGCCATATGTTGATATTCTCCAACAATCTAAACCTCCAGATGCTGAACTCACCCCCATTTACCATCACCTTACACCAGCAATATTTCCTAAAAAATCTCATCAAACCTCTTATACAATTATATCAACTTATATATCCTTCATGCATGTAATACTTAATTAGTGCTTTTAATACATATCCAGTTCCATATAATGACCAAACATGAGTGACCTTTGACCTGAACTCATTTGAATATCATGTTGGAAAATACAGCAAAATCATTAGGTTTGACTTCTAAAATCTAAAAGAACATTCTTGCCCACCTTGTAGATTCTATTGCTTGAAATATGTTAAACACACTATATTTATACATAAAATAAATCAAGCTTTAGAATCTTCGAGGAGGGCAAGATGTTCAATTTTAAGGTAAACTAAGAAGGTTTACAAAATTATACACTGCGTGCAGAAGTGAATGGAACATCCCAACTGGTCACCTAACATGTCTTGTTTACAAATGTTTGTTATTATGATCGTAAGTATTTGTTGCTTTAATGGAATGGAGCTCCTTTCCAGTTGAGTAAATCATGTCGCTATTCATACTAAAGAGTTACGTACTTAGTATTGCAGACATTATCACGCTGAAAGGGATCAATTTTGGAGATCCTTGATATGCTGTTTTCCTTCAGTAACTGAGTCTAAACATGGTCCAAAATGATTTTCTAGACATAATCATGCATTTTACTGAGCCAGACACACCTATTTTTAAAATAAATCCAAAGTGGGCAAAATAGATAGGATACTAGAACATGTCCTTTCTAATGATATACAGTCACAGAAAAAATTATTAGACCATCAAAAGTCATCAAAAACAATGGTAATGCGATCAAGTACTAACTTCTGTGTGTATCATGTGATTAAAACAGACAGAAAAGAAAACATGGAATGCCTAAAAACACTGTTTTTTGCAGTACAATGCCATAGATATTGATGTAAGAGCATAAGTGATTATCAAGAAAACATGGAAAAATGGTTAGATATCAACTCTGAAATTAAACTCTTATGAGCTGTTTTTGTTGTTATTGTTATATTTGTCCAAATAAATTTACCTTTAAGTTGTACCAGGCATTAAAATGAACAAGAAATTGAAGAAAACAAGGGGTGGTCTAATAATTCTTTCTGCAACTGTATCTCTGATAACCTCACCTGGTTTGCCAACACCACGGCTTCTTGTAGATATACAGCTCCTCACAGCTCCTCAATAGATAGAATCCTTCTGTACTGCATAGCACTGTCGTGTGGTTCTCTCACAGATGTTAATGCTGCATTAAAACCCTTACTGGCTGCTTTTTCCCCTCCCTAAAACGCATCATCTGCAGTCACTTCCGTTGTCCTTTGGCAGAGGCTACAGTTCAGTGCAGTTCTCTACAGACTCAACAGTTTACTCCCTAAGGCGTTTGGAATTTCTTGGTACACTAATGACAAACTCTTGAACTTTCCCACTCTGCTGTTTCCTACTGTGATAAATAGGCAACCAAACAAAAGCACTTTCATGAACTTATCTAAATTGGACTCCAAAGTTGTACACAGTTACAATCAGGATTCATTATCTCTATAACCATTAGTCTTTTTTTTATCAGTTGAAATATATTTAAAGCTTTCCCCATTTAGATTTTTTTTTTTTTTTCTTTTTACAACTTTTGACCCTCATCTCCCACAAAAAAATACACAGCTACCAGTGCACCTCATATAACCCCACTGTAAAAAAAAAAAAAAAAAAAAATGTAATGAAGCCTACTAAACCTGCACTAGTGGACTATAATTTCCTAGGATATAAGTGCAAAATGTGGAGAACAGTTTTTGAAGTGAAAAGTACTCACCAGTCTGCAGTCACTTCTTCACTTCCTCTCTGGTTTTCTCTAAACTTCTTTTCACAAACCAGGGTATTTTTTAGTCAGCCGTTGATGACTACAGCAGTAAATCTCACCTGAGACTAGACTAAGATCAGTTTGCATTTCGTTGTTAAACCGGCCCCTTCTGACAACGTGCATGAACATGAAGTTTCGTTGTTGCAGATAAAACCATGATAACGTGATGTTGTGACTTAGTCAACTTCACTTCTGGTATTTGACTTAACACTTCTAAATTTATCAACAGGGCTCAGTTCATGCCACTTCACTTCTTCATTTTTACACTCAAAAAAGATCCTCTTTGATAAAATTGCAAAAATAAAATTGGTTAAATTACAATGTTTAGTGCTATTTTCTACTTTTATATATCTGATGAAGACGAATATTACCGACTTATTTGAATTTAAGTGGAGCCAGTTTTGTTTTTCTAAATTTACTTGTAATTTCAAAGTTACTTATATCTCATTGATTTAAAAAAAAAAAAAAAAAAAAAAACTTCACGTAGGACTTTTAATGTGCAGCTTTAACACAGTGTGCATTTATTTAACTTCACATGAACAGCCCAATAACAGGATGTCATGTGATTAAACAGCATCCGGTCTGCTTTACTTGCTGGGGGACTTGACATACATTACAATTTCAACTAACCACAATAACCCATTTCTGATTTCTCTGACTATCGCCAAGAAAATAATTTTTCAAAATTGGAAATCGAAACACTCCTGCCATATCACCCACTGGATCAATTTACTCTCAGAACACAGATCAATAGAAAAAAGAACAGCCTGCACAACAAACAATATATCAGCCTTTGAGGAAACATGGAACACATTCAAAAATTACCTTAAGTCCATCCATCCAGGCAAGGCAAGTTTATTTGTGTAGCACATTTCAGCAACAAGGCAATTCAAGGTGCTTCACACAGGACATTGAAATACAGCGACAGGGAAAAAGAAACACATTTAAAACATTATAAAAGAAACATGTAAAAGGTGATTAAAACAGCAAGTACGAAAACAACACATAAAATCCAAAAATATAATTAATATAAGAGTTGCAGTGCAGAGTTTCAAAAGAGAAAATAAAATTTAAAAAGTAAAAAGCCTTTTAGTCAAAGGCAGCAGTGAACAGGTGAGTCTTTAACCTTGACTTAAAAGAACTCAGACTCTCAGCAGACCTGATATTTTCTGGTAGTTTGTTCCAGATATACGGAGCATAGAAACTGAACGCTGATTCTCCATGTTTAGTTCTGACTTTGGGAACACAGAGCAGACCTGCACCAGACCACCTGAGTGATCTGGATGGTTCATACTGGACTAGAAGGTCTCTGATGTATTTTGGGCCTAAACCATTCAGTGCTTTATTTGCTAGCAGGAGAATTTTAAAGTCTATTCTCTGAGAGACAGGGAGCCAGTGTAGAGACCTCAGAACTGGACATATGTGGTCCACTCTCTTGGTCTTAGTGGGGACTCGAGCAACAGCATTCTGGATCAGCTGCAGTTTTATGATAGACTTTTTAGGCAGACCAGAGAAGATACTAGAACTAGAGCTCAAACCAAAGCAGTAACCAAAACCAGAGCCACGTACAGGACCACATATCAGACCACATCACATTTTTTAATTTACATCATTCACATCAATTTCATTCTTTCTCTCTACCTCCACATACAGACAAACCAGGATTCCATCTCTCCTTTGTTCCCACCTACACTTCTCTCTTCCCCTCTCTCATATAGGTCCACTTCTCTACTTTCAGGACTTTGGGGATCTGCTGCTAATGTCTTGGTCCAGATACCACACACACCTGCAGTGGTCTGGTGGACTCTAGGCCTCAGATCATAGTTGTTTTAGTGGAATAAGGGGAACCTACACCATATTAGGTCCCATAAATGCTGGCTTGGTTGAGATCCAGTTTTTGTTCTTTAGATACTTTTGGTAGATACTAATCACTTTTCCCTGGGACTGAACAACAGGATCAGGAGATGCTCTGATCCAGGGATCAACAAGTCACTTTGAAAAACAGATTCTCGTGTAAGATTGCGCAACAAGATCGGGAGTGTTTTAATTTGACGCCATTTCCTCGTTTTATTCATTTCTGTTTTTCACTTGAGGTCACTTAATGCAAGATATCAATCTGAGTCAGCACTGATGGCGTGTGATCTAAAAAGAGCAGATAATTTCCTAAGAGAAATATAAGAGTGAGGTATTTACAGCTGTAGTCAAACACACTGCCTGTTGACTTCAACAACGCAAATCAGCCACAGACTTATACAGTCACCATGTACTTCTGTGTGAAGAGTCCAGCCCCTGTCAGCTCAATGACTTTATGATCACTGACTTCCACACTGTGGCATAGCCCCCCCACCCCCTCTCAGAGGTGTGTTTGAAGAATCACTGGACTCTGATCTGGAAGTCTGTCATTCATCTGACTGTTTTATTAGTGTTCATGCAAAACAAACACACAGGACGCAGCAGTGGCATCACATTTGCTCAGAGATATGCTTTCAGAGACACTTTATGGTTAAACTGCATGCAGTGGTAAATGTTGCATCCATTTAACTCATTTGTGAGTTTGTTGCCTTTTTAGCTTGTCTCTAAGCATTAGTCTATCAGGAATGAATGGCCATTTATGATGATAATGCACCATAAATCTTTTTACTATGCCCACAGCCTACACTGATGCAACGGTTAAATTATACAAACAGAACGGACATAAATGATAGGTCTAAACACACTGAAAACAAATGGAAAGTAATCTTTGCCTGCTCTAAGGCTGAGGAAAGAGACGTATCTCAGCATATCTTGCTACTTACAGGGTGGGGAAGCAAAATTTACAATGAACATTTAGTTGTTTTTTCTCAGCAGGCACTACGTCAATTGTTTTGAAACCAAACATATATTGATGTCATAATCATACCTAGCACTATTATCCATACCTTTTCAGAAACTTTTGCCCATATGAGTAATCAGGAAAGCAAACGTCGAAGAGTGTGTGATTTGCTGAATGCACTCGTCACACCAAAGGAGATTTCAAAAATAGTTGGAGTGTCCATAAAGACTGTTTATAATGGAAAGAAGAGAATGACTATGAGCAAAACTATTACGAGAAAGTCTGGAAGATACTATTAAAGAAGAATGGGAGAAGTTGTCACCCGAATATTTGAGGAACACTTGCGCAAGTTTCAGGAAGTGTGTGAAGGCAGTTATTGAGAAAGAAGGAGGACACATAGAATAAAAACATTTTCTATTATGTAAATTTTCTTGTGGCAAATAAATTCTCATGACTTTCAATAAACTAATTGGTCATACACTGTCTTTCAATCCCTGCCTCAAAATATTGTAAATTTTGCTTCCCCTCCCTGTAAACTCACTAAGCTGCAATATAATGATTTACACATATGAAAACAATAAAAAAGAAAAGAAAAAGATCAATACTTAATAAGAACATTTTGGGTCTGATGGTTCTTGGAAAAAAAAAAAAGTGAAAATTATTATTTTACAGGAAAAATATCAAATATTACTTCAGTTCAAGTCATGTATTCCTATGTCTATTGAAATTTTCACAGAATTTATGTAAAAGAAAATCAACAAGACACTGTGACATTGAACAAAAAACTAAATATTGACTGCAAAGGTGTCACCTGAAGCCAGAGCATATTTTACTCACCCTTTGTGCTGAACATATTTAAACATCTGTCACTAAAGAATAAAGAATATTTCTTTAGTAAAAGTTTGTCATGTATGTTACTTTTGTATGACAAACAATTAAAGAAGTAGTAAACAATAATTCTACTTTGACAAAACATATAATATTGGTGTAAATATTGAAAAATTTGAGTTAAAAAAAATGTTTTATAGGTGAAAATGGCCAATCAACCTTAGCTTTCCCACACTCAACCATTTGTGATTAGTCTACATCATGACATTTTAATTTTTTTTAAAAAGTCAATATTAGAATGCTTCCAGTCAGTTATGTGCTGCCCACATACTCTTTTCTGCTGAACCGGATTCATTTTTCAACAGGGAATTGAAGCACTTACCAAATCATGTTGAGTCAGAGCTCAGATTGCATGTGAGGACATGTAAGATGCATGTGGTAGTTTCTCTTTCATTTAGATGGCTGTTTTTGGTTTTACTGTGTATTTTTCTGTCATATTTGTCATATTTTTAGTTGGAATAAACTATTTTTACCTCTACTCATGAAATGATTGTGCAACTGGGACTCAGTATGTAATCATTGCACCTGGTCAAAGTTGTTTACTGATGTGTATAAACAGGAAAAACAAGAGGAATGTGTCTGAAAACAGAATTATCCCAGCCTTATGGGCAACAGTGTATTTTGTGAGTTTCTGAGTTGCTATCATGGCCAGGTCAATAGCACTTCCTGGTAAAAGTAAGTCTGATTATGAAGCAGTATAAGAAGTTTTTATTTTGAGGCTTTTTGGATAATAGATTATAGACATTTGCACTAGGGGTGTAACAGTGACAAACGAATACGTGTAGCCTATGTGAAGAAGGCAAACACACAGGAAGCAGGGTGGCTGCAAGCAGAACCCATTCTGCAGTGGCGCCACACCACTGCAGAATTCTCAACACCTCTGCAAAAACATAAATAAATAAATACATTTCTCTGAGGCTGGGGTGCCGATAAGGAGGGGGGTCAAGTCCCGCGGTTCTATAAGGAGTGCCCGACTACATTTTATACTGTAATTCAAAAAGTATTTAAGATAGAGACATGAATAATGCATCATTTTAAAGGTATTAACTAGTACTTGAAGCTCATAAAAAGAAACAAAAGATATAGTGCCGTCTTTTGCCATAAAAATTTGGAAAACTGCATGGTTATGTAGAGAACAAAAATCAACATCTAAATTTTCCTTTTTTTCTCAACATTTTAAAAGTGGGTTGCAAGTGTATCCTAACTATGAAAATTTGCCGAAAATTTTGCCTTTGATCTCAATTAAGAGGAAATATTTTCCAGAGAATGTAATATTCATGTATACCAAATCCATATGAAGACAATAAAATATCATAAGTATTGATTTGAAAAGTTAAATCTGTAGAAAGTGAAAGAAAAACATCCTTCACTAGCTAGCTATTTCATGTCGAGACCTATTTTTGGTTATGCAGGGAAAAAAAAGAAATCTTTTTTTTAGATTAGTGACAAAATAATCTTAAATTCCAATGAAGCCATGCTTAAGCAGAGGGTTAAATGCTTACTTTCAGAAATTTCCATTGGTTTAGCTCATTTGAATAATTAGTGATTAAAAAAACATGTTTTTTGAGAAAAGTGAAATTCCCTACATAACCGGCACCATCTGATATTAAAATACTTAAAAAAGCAATTCACACCAATTTTTCAGACAAAATGATTTTTATAATGATAAAAGGATGTATAAAAGGTCATAAAACTATATCGAAAATAGAAATATATCATTGAGATTTCAAATTATAGCAATGATAAGTTCTGTTATTATTCTTTCTTGGGGAACTTTCTGAGGGACTGAATTAGTTCATAGAAAAAGTTCTGTAGATTTCTTGAAAATCCTTTTTTGACAAAAATTTTAATGGATTTAGAAACTTAAGATGTTATACTATTGAACTACAAAAAGTTTGAAATCATTATCTCAATTCTAATTTTTTGATTTAAAGTCAATAGGCGCGTGACTTCACCCAGGGGTAAACATGACAATAGGTAGTATAACAGAGGCACAGAAGTCGGGGCGGACGTGCGAAGCATGTTAAGTATCACTTTTGGTTTTCAGTAGTTACAGAACACCCCCGCCCCCCTTCACGATGCCTGTACCGAAAATGTACCGAACCAAAATTTTTCTGTACCATTACAACCTTACTTTGCACTGACACACATTAGGTTATTAGTGCATTTTCAGTTGATAACACCTAACAAAAGCTAAACTAAAATAAATACATATGTAGTGAAAATATGCCGTTGCAAATAGAAATATTTGAAGTATCTGAGGATGCACTCTCCGATGAAAATCCAATAGAAGTTTCACAGTAAGTTTAGGTCTCCACACCCATCTGTTGTTCACTGATAAACTCTAAGATGACCTCAAACCTGAGTCAAATGCACTCATGAATGCCCTTATTTTTACACTAACTGTGTGGGCTTAAAAGAGGACATTCATGTCGCCAATGCAGGATCAATACTGGTACTAGTACACCGCCAATGGTCCAGGTTTGCTTCCTGGAGAGACATCAGTCTGATAACATGCAGCAGCTTAATGTTTAGCCCAAGATCCGCACACACACACACACACACACACACATGCACATACAAAGGGAAGCTAAGGGATTACAAAGCCACACAGATCCATATGCCGCCCAGGGATGGAGGGGACGCAACTAAATGCGAGGAGAACCCAAGGTAACAACCAAGGTCTGACTTGTTTCTGTTAATGACACTAAGAAGAAATATATTCATTTAATTCTGCTTTGTGAGCCATGAGTTTACTTTTCCCGCATTGCTATCTCTGTTTTAATGTGGGTACATAGTCAACTGATGGAGCTTTAACTGAAGGCTGCTGTCACTTAACTGTTAAATCAATCTATCTAAGGAGATGTAATGAAGTTCCACTTAGAGTCACGCAGATTTGTCAGTGAAAAATGCCTACATTTTCTAGTACAAATTGAAAACCTGTTGATGTTTTTCAAAGCCTCTAATTTGCTAAGCCGGGCTATTAGCGTGTTAATCCACAGTAGAGGATGTACACTGTGTCATGTGGAGAAGTGGATGGGAGTGTTCACATTAGAGGCGTTGCATTATGAGGGCAACTCATCAAAAAGCTGTTAGTTTTATAGTTTAATTACCCTCAATTTCTGCCTTTTTGTTTCTACATTTTGTATGTTATAATTGCCTGGCAGATCACATAAAATTTAAACATCCACGTTGTAACTTTTAAGAAGATCTAAAAGCAAAAATGCGATATAATATGTATATTTATAATAATAATAATAATAACAATAATAATAATAATAATAATAATGTTTGTATAGTGCTTTTCATGGTACTTAAAGACACTTTAAAAGTAATCTTAAATAAATGACTTTTTAAAAGGGTTTTATGTTTCTATTATTGTAGAATTGAGAATGAATTGTTCCTATCTACAGAGGGAGCAGGTCACTAGTCGCTTTTCCATTGGACATCTGCGCAAAACTTTACCAATGTTTACTAAATGTCGAAAAAACAAGTGCGTAAAGTCAGTTTTTCCATTAAATCACAAATGCAATGCTTTGTTTATTTTAATTTTTGCGAGATGACGCAAGAAGTCATTCCATAAACATGGCGATGAACGTAAATATGTTGTTGATTTACAGATATATTCATTATTATTATTTATTACCCCTCTGTCTTGTACTAAATTAAAAAAATGATTGCGTTTCCTGGTGTGTCCACACATACCACGACATGTTTCTTCTTCTTCTTCGCTTCTTGTAACATACGTCAACATCCATTTTTTTAATTAACCTGACTCTAGTTGCAAAAAAAGGTTGTTCCATTGCAGTTTTGCGTGATATACTATTTGCGCTACGCCCGAAAAACCACCTCTCGCCAGCGCAAAAACTTTTGATCAAAAAATGAGACTTTTGGCAAAATTGTCGTTTTTCCATTCAGTAAATTTTTATGCGCAAGTTATATTTGCGTAGTGTGAGGGTCAATGGAAAAGCGACTACTTACTTACAGTTCATTTTGTCGTCCCACAGACACTGATCTCACGAAATCGCATTGTATGTCACGCCAGTTCTGATGGCATTTGGCGTGCTATACGTACACATTTTCGACCTTTCGCATCTTATTTGACGCCATTTGATCCTGTGTCAATGTACGCCAAGATCTCCGATTGATATAACTTTAACTGCTAACCCCAACCACCAGTACGTGGTATTTGATGTGGTATGAACATACATGTGGAAAGCTTATAATGTGCACAGATAACACACCAATTAAAAGAGTTGTGCATATTTACGCGATTTCATTCATATCACGTCAAACAATGTTTCTAGTGTAGCTCAGAAAAAACTTTTTTTTTTCCTATTTTTTAGCAAATGGCACCCGGTGTTTAACCTTTTCATGCATAGTGGTCACTACAGTGGACAGCTGCTCTCTTGCATGTTCATGGATTTTGTCATTTTAGTTCCATATCAGCGAACACAGTGGATGCTCACTCTTCAAAAATCTAACTAAGTGTATTTTTCTCATTTCTAGTCCAAATATCTCATCACACTTAAAATAAGACATAATCTCCTAAAGAGTTACTTTTAGGTGAGATATAAGAACTAATTTTTAGACAATAGATCTGCAAAATCTTATTTCAAGTAATCTTGCCAAGATCATTTTCAGTTGTTCCATTAGCAGAATTTTTTTGCTTGAATTAAGCAAAAAAATGTTTACTCTTTAGGTGATTATGTCTTATTTTAAGTGTGATGAGATATTTTGACAAGAAATGAGAAAAATACACTTGGTAAGATTTAGATTTTTGCAGTGCATGCACCATCCCATACACTGCAATTCATACTGTTACTGTAACTTTACTGTTCTTGATAAACCTGATCTGCACTAACATATTTGAGTGTAAATCAGTTGCTTGTTATCGTTATTAAACTGCAATTAACAGGTTTTTGTGGTTCTGTTGCATATTATCTCCATGAAATGAGTAATGACTAGTATTAGTTAATGTTAAAAATGTGAGAAAACATCAGATTATCTGCATTAAAAATGTTTTTATTTCATAGTTTTCACACAGTTTATCGGTAAATATGTTTCTTTGCTTCAAAAACTTAATGCATGGTGTGCAGCTGAGTGGACATTTTTGTAACGCCATGATAAATGGGTTCATAAAAACTATTTCAATCGCATTGTTTTTTCAATGCCTCGAGGAATAAAAACACTCAGGAAAAAAAATCTTGATTAAGGCTCTTATAATTCATGCATGAAAGGGTTAAGTACATTATTGTAACATGCTGTGTTTCGGTTGATATATTCCATCATTTAAAGAACCCACATCAGACTTACTTCTACATTCATTGAGAATGTAATCACTATTTTAACCACTGGACATTAAAAAGCAATACAGTACCATTCGTCACAAGTATTGATTACTGTATTGCCCTAAAATCTCCTAGTGTTCAGCCAAGTTATGATCTGAGACTTTGAGGGCCGGGTATATCATTCATATTAATTTCATACACAGAACACCCCCCCCCCCCAAAAAAAAGAAAGAAAAAAAGAACTGGAAGGATGTGGACATTGCGTGGTAATACAAAAAACAGAATATTCCAACCAACAAAAATAGATATTCCACTAATGATACATTCACATGGAACATCTGTACTCCAAGTTAGTTGTCGATCGAAATTCCCAGTAAATCACTAATACCAGCATATGTCATTTCCAGCCTTTTTTTTTTTTCCAAGACCTTTGTTGTCCCCAGGGGGCAATTCCTTCTGTTGTAGTCGCAGTTCTAAACATGGCTATTTCTATGATTCCATTTTATTTAGTGTTCATTTCTGTTTAAACTGAATTCTGCTGGTATCTTGCTAAATGTTTTTGATGTTCCCAGATGAGAAGGGTGTTGCTGTTATACGAAGGAAGTTGCAACATGCTTCCTGCTGCAAACAGACGATATACATTTTCTGTCAGAAAGTTCCCCTGACTAAAAATACCATCAGTTTTCTCCTTCATGTCACTGGAACCAATTTGACTTTCATCAGATAAAGATTTTGCAGGTGTCAGATAGAAAAGGGACCGCAGTGGAAAAGTGGCCCATGCCCAATTAATCACCAAATTTGTAAAAAAAATAAAAATAAAAAAAAAGTTTATTTAAGTAACATATAAACAGAAAATATGTTATGAAAAGCACAAAAATGTATTATTTATCATGCATTGCACAAATGTACAAGCACAAATATATCTGTGAATCTGTGATTAACACCTGTTATTTACTAATATATATATATATATATATATATATATATATATATATATATATATACATATACATATATATATATATATATATATATATATATATATATATTACTGATTTGAATCCCATAACCTTTACTGCAATCTGTTTTCACCCATTCAGTGTTATATAGTTTTTGTTACAAATATTCCCAAATTAATATACATATTAGAAAATAAATACATAAAACCTATTTTTCCATAGTTTAGGGTAGAATTTATGTTTATGATGTCCAGCAACTCTAAAATAAACACTTCAATGGCTATACGAATGAATTAATTTAGTGGTTTTAGTGAACATTTCTAATTATACACATATATTTAAGCTTATTATGATATAGAAATGTATTACAACATACAGTACAAATTCAGACAGAAGAAGTTTGTTCTCGGAATATGACGACTTGAATCTCATAAAAGTATGACATTATTTTTGTTAAATCCTTATGTTTTTTTATAACTGTGACTTTATTCCCATAATATTTTGACTTTATTCTCTTAAAATTATGACTCTTTTAGTATTCGACTTTATTCTCATAAAATTACGGGTTTTATCTTTATATTTTATGACTATTCTCGTAGTGACAAAAGTTTTTATTTCCTAATGTTGCCCTAATACGCCATTGTAGCTTTGTGCTCCAGTACCCCCTTATTTGGTAAACTGGGTTAGCCTCAGGTTAAGTTAGTTTAGAAATCATGTAGAATACAAGGTTCATAATCACACAAATGAACACTGCAAAAATCAAAATCTTACCAAGATAATTTCCACTTGTTCCATTGGCAGATTTTTTTGCTTAATTCAAACAAAAGTGAAAATTATCTTGATAAGATTTCTTGAAATAAGATTTTCAAGATCTATTGTTTAAAAATAAGTTCTTATATCTCACTGAAAAGTTACTCTTTAGGTTATTTTGTCTCATTTTAAGTGTGATGAGATATTTTGACTAGAAATGAGAAAAAGACACTTGGTAAGATTTAGATTTTTGCAGTGAAGACAAAAACCTTTCATTTATGAAAAATATAGCTATATGAAAGATGCTAACAAGAGCTTTACTAAGAAGTAACGTTAGCCAAAATGATACGTAATTTAAAGTATGATTTTACCCAAAAATACAGCATAAATTAATGTTACCCGACACAAAATGGGATACACAAATCCAGGTTTTGTTGCCTGGATTTGTGGATCCACCTGCTTCTCTTTTCTTTGGCTTTCGTTAGCCTGTAAAACGATAGCTCCGACTGCTTTTCAAACCTGTTCGTTCAATTAATCACACAACAGCTCTTCCCTATTTTTTTAAAATATTGTTCTTAAGTTTAGACAGTATTGAAGCCAACTCTTTCTGCCACTCAGTGGGCATAACCGCATTGACTCAGATACCTGTGAGGTCACGTGCATACCCTCTATTTTAACACTGTCATTACCACAGACTGAACAGTGGTTAGAACTAGAGTGACTTCCCAGCAGCATGTCTTTCTGTTTCTTCACAATAACAACCACAGAAGGACTTTCATCACACAATAGTTACACATAATTCAGCTTATTTAAAGAGAAAAGGCAAGTCTGGTAAACAGTGACGTCCCAGTCATCCCAGGTGATTACATAAGTTTGATTGGTAACACAGACAGTTACATGACCAGTAGAATCAATATGCATATTAACCCTTTCATGCATAGTGGTCACTACAGTGGACAGCTATTCTACAGCTGTTCTCTTGTATGTTCATGGATTTTATTGTTTTAGTTCCATATCAGCCAACACAGTGGACGCCTATGCATCATCCCATACATTGCAATTCATACCATTACTGTAACTTTACTGTTCTTGATAAACCTGATCTGCACTAACATGTTTGAGTGTAAATCAATTGCTTGTTATTGTTATTAGACTGTAGTTTTTTGTTTGTTTTTGTTTTTCTTGCATATTATCCATGAAGTGAGTAATAACTAATATTAGAGTATGTTAAAATGTGACAAACACCAGCTTAACAGCATTAAAAAAAAAAAAAAATCATAGTTTTCACTCAGTATATCAGTAAATACCTGTTTCTTTGCTTCAAAAATTAGATACATGATATCCAGCTGAGTGGATATTTTTGCAACTCCATGAAAAATAGGTTCATAAAAACATTTTCAATCGCATTGTTTTTTCATGCCTAAAGAAGAATAAAAACACTCCGGAAAAATAACTTGATTAGGGTTAAAACATGGTATTGAAAATCTGTCTGACGGGACATTTTAGAGTCAATTTGACCCACATTTTTACTTTTAAATTCATTTTTGCTTTAGTTGGACCATAAGGGATTATCCAAAACAAGGAGCTACTTTATATTGAAATAAATGTAGGAATGGCAATCAATTAAAGTTCGCTCTCTGACGGGACATTACTGTGTTTTGACCCATTAAGGTTCTCATAATTCATGCATGAAAGGGTTAATCATGCAGGGGTTGAGCAGAGACAATATGAGACAACTGTCCATGAATGTTTCCTCTAGTCCAGAGGTGTCAAACATAAGGCCTGCAGGCCAAAACCGGCCCACCAAAGGGTCCATTTTGGCCCATGGGATGAATTTGTGAAGTACAAAAATTACACTGAAGATATTAACAATCAAGGGCGTATCGGCAGGGGTCAGTGGAGTGGTCCTTATTTATACATAATTATGTTTTTATTTTACTGGTCCGGCCCACTTTAGATCATATCGGGGTGTATGTGGCCCCTGAGCTTAAATGAGTTTGACACCCCTGATATAGAGTATGACTTAGGCTACGTTCAGACAGCAGGTCTTAATGCACAATTCAGATTTTTTGGTGAAATCCAATTTTTTTGTGTGCTCATTCATATTACACATTAAATGCAACTTCTATCAATTTTGAGTATGAACTGGATGCGACCCTGAAGTGACCTGCATGCGCTAAAGAGGTCCTGACATAATATGTGACCACGCAGCCAGCACTGTGTTTATGGAAGTAAATATATTTTCCCGCCACTCCTCCTCCTGGGACACAGAATTGTGACATTTGTCGCATTTCAGTGACGTAAAGATCAGATAAATGTGACCTGGCCGTTCAGACTGAATAAGGCTAAAGACGTTCATTTTGTCTTCTGTTTATGTAATTATACTTCTCTTTTTTTTTTGTTCAGACAAGGTATAGCTTTTTTTAGATGTTACCTGCTTGACAGTTTCGACTGTGACTCCAGTCTTCCTCAGTCTTCCTCAGAAGCGTCATCTGATGTGCAGCAGCACGTCGGATGACGCCTCTGAGGAAGACTCGGATGACGCTTCTGAGGAAGACTGGAGTCACAGTCAAAACTGTCAAGCAGGTAACATCTAAAACAAGCTATACCTTGTCTGAACAAAAGAAAAAAAAGAAGTATAATTACGTTCAGACTGAAGTCGGATTGCAAAATATCAGATACGTATCGGATTTAGGACCACATATGAAAGTGGCCTGTATCAGATTTGAAAAAATGGGATTCGTGTTGTTCAAACTGTCTTTAACAGATCAAATACAGGTCACATATGGGCAAAAAAAAATTGGATTTGGGCCACATTTGCCTGCAATCTGAATGTAGCCTTAGACCAGTGGTTTTCAACCTTGGGGTCAGGACTACACGTGGGGTCACCTGGAATTCAAATGGGGTCGCCCGAAATTTCTAGCAATTGAAAAAAATAATAATAAAAAAAAACAAACTTACTAATAAAAAAATACTTGGTGAGTTGAGAGAGACAATCACAATCCATAAAAGACATGACAAACTGTGAAGCTGAAACTGAAGCACTGCGGTACTGTTTATCTGTCAAATGTTCATTGTGGTCGGTTTCAGATGCTGCAGCTCTTTCATAATTCATAGTTTCAGTTCTTGTTTGTTCAGTATTAATTGTCAGCCTTGGAAATCCAAGCTGGACTGACTGTACATATCCTGACCAAGGAAAAGAAAATTCTCCCTTTGTTTAGTAATCTACACCTGACTTTACTGCCTCCGTCCATAATAATGTACATTATATAGACTAAATGACATCTTAAATTAATATTTATTTGCAACATTGTATAGCAAACTATTAAATGATCAAAAACAAATACATTTTAGTAAAAAAAAAAAAGTCTCTGTTTTGAATATTTGAGGTCACCAGAGATTTGTGATGTTAAAATGGGGTCGCGAGCCATAAAAGCTTGGGAACCACTGCCTTAGACAATTACGCTATGAGGATATGCAATATTGTTAAATTCTGAGAAAATTGTGTGCAGAAACCACTCCCTACAAGTACATCCTTTAATTCCTTACCCCGTCAGATGAAGACCTTGTGATTATTAACCCTTTCATGTATACTGGTCACTACAGTGGACAGCTATTCTACTGCTGTTCTTTTGTATATTCATGGGTTTTGTTCTTTTAGTTCCATATCAGCCAACACAGTGGACGCTTATGCACCATCCCATAATACACTGCAATTCATACCATTACTGTGACTATCCTGTTCTTTTATCTAAATCAATCAATTGCTAATTGTTATTAGACTGTAATTTACAGAGTTGTTTTTTTTGCATATTATCTGAGTGAGTAATAACTGGTATTATAGTATGTTCAAATGTGAGAAAACATCAGATAAGCAGCATTAACCTCCTGAGACCCAGGAAAATGAAAATTTTAGTTTTTTTCCATTAAACAATTATCTTGATTGGAAACTGCATAATGCAACAGTTTTTTTTTGGTTTGTTTTCTCAAATACATTTTATTTATTTATTTATTTATTTATATGGAATGTTCTTTGCAATTTAAGTGAAACTGTCACACTTTTGTCCCCTACAGAGGACAAAAATGCATTGCTGGGTCTCAGGAGGATAAAAATGTTTTTATTTCATAGTTTTCACACAGTATGTCAGTAAATGCATGTTCTTTACTTCAAAAATTAATCACATGGTGTTCAGCTGGGTGGATATTTTTGTAGTGCCATGAAAAATACATTCATAAAAAAAAAAAAATCAATCACATTGTTTTTTTTATGCCTAAGGAGGACTAAAAACACTCAGGAAAAAAATCTTGATTGAGGTTCTCATAATTCATGCATGAAAGGGTTAATGTCATATCCAGTTTTGTGACCCTGCCTATAACCTACAGTAAATCCAGTTTCATTGCAGGGACTGGCGTTGACGCTGGAGCCTCATCTGAGTCAGACAGGAGCATCTCCAGCCATCCTCTGTCTCCTTCCTTTCGTCTCTACGTTTACGCCCTCCACGGCTGCCTGTGTGAGGTGGTGTTCACGGCCGTGTGGGACTGGTGCAGCACCCAGGACAGAAGGCTGCCGGGACACAGCAGCCTGTGGGCGCTGCCCATGTACGCCGTCGCAATCTACGTCATGGAGAGTCTGAGGGCCCGGCTGCTGGCCTGGCACCACCCACTGCCTGTGCGCCTGATCACGTACACCGTGTTCATCTACCTGTGGGAGTTCAGCTGGGGGGCGGGGCTGAGACTGCTGGGGGCGTGTCCCTGGGACTACTCAGGCTACAGGTACAACTTTGGAGGACTGATTACACTGGAATATGCTCTACCCTGGGCTGTGGCAGCTTTTATAGCAGAGAAGCACGTCATCAGAAACACTCTGAGGATAAGACTGCACCACTGAGGTGACTGTGATCTGACAGAAGGGCTTCCAAAGACAATCATTGAGTCTCATAGTGCTGCTGTTGTGAGTGCAAGTATGTTTAAACCCAAATGCAGTGAATTTTAAGTACCTATATCAGGGGCGTTAAGATCATTTTATTTAAAGGGCCACATCCAGCCCAGTGTGATCTCAAGCAGGTCAGACCAGTGAAATTATAACGTAATTCAAGGATTCAATGATTTTTATTGTCAGTTCACCAGATGCACAGGACATACAGAAAACTGAGATATCGTTTCTCTCTCACTTTGTTAAATAACATATATCTTTTTAAAAACAGGTAAAAATAGAATGAGAATAAGGAAGTGGTATAAAGAATAAACTATAGTAGAATATGAGCTATTTATATCAATCTATTTACAATAACAACCTATAATAATAACCTCTATACCAGTGTTTTCAACCTTGGGGTCGGGACCCCACATGGGGTCGCCTGAAATTTCGAGTAATTGATAAAAAATTAAAACTTACTCATAAGAATTTACATTATATAGCCTAAATGTTGCCTAAAATTAACATTTATTTGCAACATATTATAGCAAACTATTACACGATCAAAAACAAATTAATTTTAGCCAAAAAAATGTTTTTAATGTCTGGGGTTGGCTGAAATTTCTAACAGTTTATTCAAAAAAACTTAAAACTTACTAATAAAAATTTACATTATATACAGTAGTCTAAATGTTGTCTAAAATTAACTTTTATTTGCAAAATAGTATGGCAAACTATTACACGATCAAAAACAAATTAATTTTAGCCAAAAAAAAGTCTCCGTTTTGAATGTCTGGGGTCGGCTGAAATTTCTAATAATTTATTTTTAAAAAATTAAAACTTATTAATAAAAATTTACATTATATAGTCTAAATGTTGTCTAAAATTAACGTATATTTGCAACATAGTATAGCAAATTATTACACGATCAAAAACAAATTAATTTTAGAAAAAAAAAAAAAGTCTCCGTTTTGAATGTCTGGGGTCACTAGAAATTTGTGATGTTAAAATGGGGTCACGAGCCAAAAAAGGTTGGGAACCACTGCTCTATACAGTATAATAATAACCTATAAATTATGACAACTCCATATTTTTCTCTATTTTAGAGTGACAGAGTAAAATTACATAATGAAATCTTTACATCTACAAACTATCTTTTAAAAAAAAATGTGTATAATGTGAACAGCCATGAACAACCTGAAATGGTATAAGATAAATAATTTTAACTAGTAATGCTCAGCTTATCAGTGACACATGTGCATTGCAACAGTGGATCTGCAAAGACACCAAACTATTAGTAACAGGCAGAATATTGTTAAAATTGCACTTAGTTCTCTTAAGACATTTCAGGTTGTTGATATTCATTCAGGTTATTCACATTTTTTAAGAAAGGATGGTTTGTAATTGTAAACATTTTCATGTACTTTGACTTTTTTACAGTAAAATAAAGAAAAATTGCTTATAGTGACTGCATACTTTTTGGATATTCATTTCAGTGCTCATTTTAATAGATAGGAGCGGCCACAGCGGCTGCATGAGAGGTGCATGTCAGGTGCATCATTTATACAACAGAACAAGACGAGCTCAGATGACAGTGAAGTTGACACAGCCTATTGCCAGCAATATTTTACATAACTGACACCTTTCATTACAGTTTCAATGTCTGGACAACATCTGAGTGTGTATAATGGACATGAACAAAATATATTCTGGTCCTCAGTCTCTCCCTCGTTCTCCCTCACACTGTCAGTTCAAGGTTTAATGAAACTCACCCGACTGCTTCAACTTATCAGGTAATTGTACAAAAGTAGAATATTGATGAGTTATCTGTATCATACACTGTACAAAAAAATCCTGTTTTTACAGAAAAAAACTGGCAGCTGTGGTTACCAGAACAATACTGTAAAAAACACATCCAGCTGTAAACATATTTACGAAGTAACATTTAGATTTAACATTTTAAACATGTAGATTTAACATTTTAAACATGTAGATTTAACACTGGATTTAAATGGTAAATGGACTGCACTTATTTAGCACATTTTCTACATCTTCATGGTGTCCAAAGCACTTTCCAAAGCCACCAGGTTCTACTGGGAGCAATTTAGGGTTTAGTGTCTTCCATGGACACTTTGAGACATGGACAGTCAGAGCTAGGATTCGAACCACCAACCCTTTGGTTATTGGACGAGCCGCTCTACCAACTCTACCAACCCATTAATTTACAAGTTTAAAATGTTACATTGTTAAATGTTTACTTTTTTATAACTTTTTTATTAAAAAAAAAAAAAAAAAGCAAATACACCATTATTTCAACATTATGGTCTTGCAATTTAAATGGCAGTGCATTGTTTTATTTTCTAAAAACAAAAAAACAATAGAAATACATCATTTCTACACACAAATCTGGTTTTGTTAACATACTCTTCCTGTAAAAGCTACAGCTATATTTGATTTAATCATTAACACAAAAATCTTTTCAAAAAAACAACTTTGCATTGTATTGTCACTTACAGTTTTTTTATGTTGCAATTTTACAACTTTTTGGTGTTAATTCTACAGTCATTTTTTACAGTGTACTGACAGCATATTAATGGGAAACTCCACTGTGGTGAGAAGGGCTGACAGTGACATGAACCATCATGTTTCCTTTGAGACACCACCACCCTGTTAAATACATGCACTGTGTGAGTTATTATCGTGTGTGAGGGTGCGTGTGTGTGTGTGTGTGTGTGTGTGTGTGTGTGTAACTTAAGAGAGTTTGTAGAAGGAATATTATGATACTTTTTTGGATTTTTTTCATTATTGTTTTATAGTTAAAAGCAAGTGATCATGCTCCATTTGTGCTGGGTAGTCAGGGTAAAAATACACATCACTTAACAAGTTTGGCTATGATGCGCTGAATCATGACAAAGACATTAAAAAACAAAATCCACAAACAGCGTCTATGTCTGTTCAACATGTGGTCGACATCAACAGGTGACGCTTGTCTGTGTGTGATGTGTGTATCTGATGCACGTGTTTCATATATAACCCCCTAAGAGGAGGTTAAATAAAGTTCAACATCTTTCAAAAAATAAATAATATTTGGTTTTGTGTTACAGAACTTACATTTGTGAATGACAAAATTAGAAAGTAAGAGAAATAAAATTATTAAAAAAAAAAGGGGGTTTTTTTTTTTTCCTTTTTGGGGTATCTCAACATTAGGGTTGATTGTTTTTATAAAGTTCTAATGACCACACACATGCATTTCTCAGTCTGTATGTAGCTCCAATCTTGATATATGTGAAGTATGCACAGCAGAAAAAAAAATTTTCAGAGAAAAACAGCTTCTATAAACCCACGTGTTAGTATTTGGTGTGACCTCCCTTTGTATTTAACATCTTTTTAACCCTTTTTTTCCCAATATGAGATTTGTTGCATTAGTTATTATTATTAGGTTTCATTCTACACATGCTAGATGTTTCTAATTGATTCCCCGGTTTCTTGTCATGGGGTCAGAGGTCACACTAAACAGTTACTTTAACCATTAGAACACATTTAGTTCAATTTTTGTGTCTTTTAAGGCTGTGCGCATATTTCCTATATTTTGTTGTTGTATCTGAAGAAAAACAAAAAGAGATATAAATATGTATGCTCATTTCAACACTGCAAAAACAACAATCTTAGACGTGACCCAAGACTTTTACACAGTACTTTATGTAAATAACAAATCCAAAAATGAGCATCCACTTCTCAGGAGGTCAGTATTTGACCATGAAGACATTGGGTGAAGTTTCCCAGTCCTGGGAAAAGTCATGTAGGAGTGAGAGATGTTCAGTGATGCCTGGAGCCAACAATAGAAGTCTGAGATGCACAACAAATTATTTTGTCTCTGTATCATTTCCAGAGGATGGATTAATGTTGAAACTAAAACCACATCATAAAAACATGCCTGGGCATCTCAACATCAACAGGTTTGTGTTGTAATCCATCACCACGAGATTTTATCACTTTGTATAAAAACTTGTTCAGACATTTATTCTAGATAAGACGTTCTGAGGTGAGACATAAACTGACTCATAAGCAATGAACATAAAAGACGGAAAAATCCTTTCATGTGTTTATTTGATTTCTGTGAACATCAAAAACAAAAAAGTTACATACATAGTGAAAATTATTTCTAAAGTGCACTTCACAGTTAATTTTAATGACTAAACCTATGTGCGTCATTCCTGAGAAAGGATCAAATGAATATACTTTTACGTCATTACATGTGCGTGGTGTAGTGTCAACGATATTCCATTCTGCATCTCATTACATCTACCTTCATGTCAGATATTGTTTTTGTGAGTCTTTTCTTCTGTTGTGTGGAAGTGTCGATTAGGATCTTTTCCTCTCAGGGTTTTGAACCACAAACAGTACAACAGTTCCGTCATCTCTCTCCCACTTGTACCTACAAGACAGAACATGTGTATTTTTATTTATGGTGGGACTCAGTACTAATCAAAAGTAATAATACTCCAATGAAATATACGTAAATGTTACGAATCTAGAACTATAATGGCAAGAAAAAGTATGTGAATCCTTTTAAATTTCCTTGTTTTCTGCATGAATTGGTCATAAATTGGGATCTGATCTGCAAGAAACCATATACAAACAAATTGTCTCTTTATTATTTATGTTATATTATCTTATTTCATTAGTACCCATAGATTTGTTGGATTCACAAGTGTTTTCATATTTTTGCTCTTACACCAGGTAATTTTACCAAGATAAGAGAAAAACATCAACATAATCCACTCTAATTCAAACTGTTTTACGTTTTAGCAGAATTTCCACAATTTATTATTAAATATGTGGTTGAAAAATATTGCTGTTGAGTGAAGTGTCTGCGTGGATACTTTTGTGTCAGAAATAATAAAACCAAAATTAATTAAATAAAAGGACATCGTTGGTGCACAGTGGAAAAAATATTTTTCACTTTAACTTGTTATCTCTCAGATCTGTTTTTGGTCATGATAGACCATAAATACTTTTTTTTTAAAGGGGGGATTCTTTCAGATTTTCTTGGAAAGGAAAAAAAATATATACCAGTAAATATGATCATCTGTCTTGCACTGAAAAAACACTTTAAAAAAAAATTCTTTGCATAAATAGGCAGTATAATGATAGGCAGTCAGACCCTGATGGCATCGTCCATACATGTTGGTCTGTCTCTTTGCACATTTTAATATTTTATATATATATATATATATATATATATATATATATATATATATATATATATAAAATTTTAAATACATTTTTATACTTTTATACTGCTTATATCTTTGACTCTTATTTGATTGTATCTTTTAACCCCCATATTTACTCTGCATAATAATTCCTATGTACCTGAATGTTTACAAATGGCAAATAAATCTATCTATCTGTCTGTCTGTCTGTCTGTCTGTCTGTCTGTCTGTCTGTCTGTCTGTCTGTCTTCAACCACAGTTTTTAAATTTTTAATTTAACCCTTTCATGTATAGTGGTCACTCCAGTGGACAGTTATTCTCCAGCTGTTCTCTTGTATATTCATGGGTTTTGTTGTTTTAGTTCCATATCAGCCAACACAGTGGACACTTACGCACCATCACATACACTGACATTCATACCATTACTGTAACTTTGCTTCACTTGATAAACCTGATCTGCAGTGACATGTTTGAGTGTAAATCAATTGCTAATAAAAATTGGGAATATGATAAAATGTGAGAAAACATCAGATTAGCTGCATTAAAAATGTTTTGATTTTATAGTTTTCACACAGTATATCACTTCCTGATATTTGCATTCTTTCCTTCAAAAATTAAACATATGGTGTCCAGCGGAGTGGACATTTTTGGAACTCCACAAAAAATTAGGAAGGTACATTTGTTTCTTTATTGCTTTAACCAAAAAAAATATATTTTCATTTAAAAAAGAAAAAAAAAAAAAATCAATAAAAAAAAATCACTTCAATCAAAGAAAAAAGTGTTCAAATGCAATTTTTTGGGTCATAATTTTTTTTTTCATTCAATCACTTATTTTTATTGAAATTTTTTTTAGTTAAAGCAAAAAAGAAACAAATCTACCTTCATAAAAAAAACTGGTTTATTAAAAAAAATTCAATTGCATTGTTTTTTCATGCCTAAAGAGGAATAAAAACACTCAGGAAAAAAATCGCAACTACGGTTCTCATAATTCATGCATGAGAGGGTTAAAATACTGAATGTGGTTTTCACTGTACAAGGAAGGAATGAAAGAACTAATCTGAAAAGTTACAAATGTGTTAAAACTACAACTACAACTGCAATATTTGCCTCTGAGATGTGGAGTAGAAGGATAAAGTAGTATGAAATAAAAATACTACAATTCAAGTGCATCAAATTAGATCTTCATTAAGGGGGAAAGTGTGCTAGATCATGTCCTTAATGATTATTCAACTAAAAAGCTTCCCAAGTATAAATTAACCCATAAAGACCCAAACATCCACCACCAAATAAAACCATCCACGGATATAAACTGTTTAATACCTGTTGATACACTAATCCTATCAATACATGTAAATAATTGGTGTAAAATGCAGTTTGTCATCTTTTCATGGTCATCAGATATGACCCATTTGGACGTTCAGAGGCTCCGTTGTTACCGTGGAAACACCGTCATCTTCTACAACATTGATTCACCAGTGAAACCCATGGAGTCGGATAAATAACAGTAGATGGAGACACTTGGTTTATGATCAGTTACTGCTATATTTTACTGAAGAAGTCACTTTTTCTTCTGTTTTCTCTGTTTTTGATATAATAACCCTTAACTTTAATCTGAGCTCTGTATGGTCAGTATAAATACCTGATTTTCACTGGAAAAAATGTAAAATAATATTATAATAAATAGTGATAAATCATGTAAGAAATGTTAAATATAGAAGAAATAGTCATGTGGGAACTACTACAAAAGTAGCCCGGCATCTTTATGGGTTAAAATACTTTTTTTTTTGTTGTTGTTGGTTTTTTTTTTTTATAAATATGTGCTGTTAAACTTCATGAACTCACTGGTTCTGTTCCGGAATGAGCAAACTGTCTCCTTCTCCAAGAGTGAACTCCTGGTCATTCATAGTGACCCTGGATGATCCCTCCTAAAATAAGACACACAGTATTTAGATTAGACAAGGATGTCAGTATCATGTTCCCAGCAGACTGTTGGGACTGTTGGCCCAGTAAAACCTCATACCATTTGCCAAATCCACACATCACTTTGTCGAGTCGTGGTCAGTGTCAGCCCGGGTCCAAACACCATCGCCTGTAAATGGGAAAGGGAAGTGGTATTAAAGCATCATGAGGCCATGTTTCCACTTTATTTTAGTCACAGTGATTTCATTCTATCTTGTCTAGATTCTAAGAAAATTTAAGTGTCACTTTGGTTTCACTGGAAAATGGATGACGAATACATTACCCACACTGGACGATTAGATATGATTTAAAAAATCATGGGAAGGAACGCTTCTAGGACCCAAAAAAAGAGTTTGTTCGAGGTGCTCTTTGGAAAATAGGATTCATAAAGTAGATGACAAACAGGAAGACAACTCCAAGTCGCTCTCTTTAACGGCTAAAATTTACTTAGGGGGTCAAATGAGTGGCCATTATTGTCAAAAAAAAAAGTTGTAAGAAATGCATAGAACTGTGTTGAAATAATGCTAATACATTTGTGCACAGACTACTGGTATTATTTGACAGTGGAAGCTATATTTTCAGAAATATTGGATTTTGAATAGCACGTGTATGTGAAAACTTTTACAGGTGGACGGACGTGACATTACCCATGATGATCTGGTCAGTACCAGTACTTTATTTGGAATAAACTTATATACTTACTATTGCTAATTCTCCTCTTATTCATAAATGTTAGTATTGTGGATCTAAAACAATAACAGCTGACACAAAAATACAAAATGTGGCAGTGGACGGATGTGACATGGTTAATGTTGTATACTGTTGTATACTATTAATACTGTTAATTGAACTAGGTCCTGTATAAGATGTATATTGTTTTTGTTTTGCAATAGTGATGAATGGTTTTTAGTTGTGGTTTGTGTTGTTTTGTTTTGTGTGGGGGTGTTTTTGGTCATTTGTGTATTGCAGTGTAAAGACAATTGTGTTGGGTGTGACTCCAAGAAGAATAGCAATGGCTTAAGCCACAGGTGTCAAACATGCGGCCCGGGGGCCAAATCCGGCCGAACAAAGGGTCCAGTCTGGCCCTTGGGATGAATTTGTGAAATGCAAAAATAAGATACTAACAATCCTTTTAGTTCAGGTTCCACATTTAACATAACATATAAATAATGACAACTCCACATTTTTCTCTTTGTAAATGTAAATATTTTCATGTATTTACACTAAAACAAAGTATAATTTCGTAAAAAAAATAAAAATTAAAAAAAAAGTGAATTACCTGAACAAATATGAACAACCTGAAATGTCTTAACAGAAGTAAGTACAATTTTAACAATATTCTTCCTGTTACTAAATATTTTGTGTATTTGTAGATCCCCTGTGATCTGTACGTTAAAAATGTACATGTGTAAATGATAAACTGAGGTGTGATATTGTTAAAATTACACTTATTTTTTCGGTTTGTTCATGTTATTCACATCTTTTGAAAGGATAGTTTGGAGATGTAAACCTTTTCATAATGTAAATTCACTTTTTTTTCATTCTAAAACAGAGAAAAGTTTGGAGTTGACATTATTTATATATTATTATGTTATTATTTTACTGGTTCGGCCCACTTCAGATCAAATTTTGCCAAATGTGGCCCCTGAACTAAAATGAGTTTGACACCCCTGGCCTGAGCCAAAGCTAATGGAGATCCAAATAAAAGAAATGAAATGAAATCTGAGAAAATAAGGTGCGTCATCCACAACTACCACGAAAGACTTAAAGCTGTCACTGATGTTAATAACTATAATGGATTAGATTTCTGTAGTGCTTTTCATTATTGATCCATTATTCATTCACTTTGGTGGTAAACTACATATGTAGTGACAGAAGTCTGGCTGTCAATTTGCACCAAACGGCCTCTTCGACCACCACCGAACACTCATACACCAGTGTGAGTGACACTGGAGGGTGAAGTGTCTTGCCCAAGGACACAACGAACTGATTAGGACAGAGTGGGATTTGAACCGCCAACCCTTCAGCTATTGAACGACCAGCTCTACCTCCTGAGCCATGGCGTTCCCATATTAAAGGAGCCAATACAGAGTATGAAAAACCAGGGTATGTCAACTTTAGCTCAGGGTCATTTGGATAGTTTCTGTTGTCAGTATGATTTAAAACAGGGGTCTCAAACATGCGGCCCGGGGGCCAAATGCGGCCCACCAAAGGTTCCAATCCAGCCCGTGGGATGAATTTGCAAAGTGTAAAAATTCCACAGTCAAGGCTGTTAAACTCATTTTAATTCAGGTTCCACACACAGACCAATAATAGCATAATAATCTACACAAAATAATGACTCCATATTTTCTTCTCGGTTTGATGTGAAAAAATAATCTTACATTATGCCTATAAATATTGACAACTTCAATTTTTTCTCTTTGTTTTAGAGCCAAAAATAACATTAAATTATGAAAATATTTACATTTATAAACTATCCTGTAACAATAAAATGTGAATAACTTGAACAAATTTGAGCAACCTGAAATGTCTCAAGAAAATTAAGAACAATTTTAACAATTTTCTGCCTGTTACTCAGTGTTTAGTGTCTTTGTAGATCTGATCCATAATGCACATGTAGAAATGATGAGGTGAGGCATAATATTGTTAAAATTGCACTTATTTTTCTTTCTTTCTATTTTTTTATTTTTCTATTTTTTTATCTTTTTTGTTTGGGTAGTTTGTAAAAGCAAGTGTATTCATAATTTAATGGAATTTTTTTGCACTAAAACACAGACAAAAATTTGGATATTATGCTATTATTTTACTGCTCTGGCCCACTGGAGAGCAAATTGGGCTGAAAGTGGAACCTGAAAGAAAATGAGTTTGAGACCCCTGATTTAAAAAGCATGAACACATTTGTTTGATAATAAACGGCTTCACCCAACCACTAGCCACGAGTGAAAAAAACTTTTTGTATTATCATTCATATTCTCTGAAAAATGGCCAAAGAATCACAAATTCTGCTTGTGTATTTAAACTTATGAGCACAACTGTAAATAGAGTTCATTCTTCTTCTTTATCCTTCAAATTCAGTCCTGTTGCCTCTTTTCTGTCACCTCTGTCTCAAACTGAGCTCCAAACAGGTCGATGGGACCTCCGCTGGCCAGGGACGCCCTCTGTTTGTCGAGCCATTCTTTAAAGAAGAAGGGCGACATCACATTCATGGTGTTCATCTGGAACGGAGGCTCCCTGAACACCTCGTCTGTTCAACCAAAGACACCATCCGTTAGAACGTAATGTGAATTATATTTGGTACATTTTACAAGAATCAACAAGAGGAGCTCACCGGGATCTGGTTTTCCTGTTTTGGCCTGCTTCGATGCCATAAACCTGCATAAATAAGACGTTGAACTGTGATTTCTGCACTGAAACACTTGTTCAGACTGTGTGGAGGTGAGTGGAGTCTTACTCTTTGATGATTGGAACTAGCTGGAATCCCAGATCTTCACAGTAAAACCATTTCTCAAATAATATGTCAGTTGTGTTGTCCACATAATACCTGCAAACACCAACACAGTTTAGGGTTAATGTTAAATTGGTAAAATACAGGAGTGCAGACACTGAGCAAAACAACAATACAATGAAATGAACAAGTGTGTCAAGTTTAACCCATAAAGACCCAGTGTTACTTTTGTGGCAGTTCCCAAATGAGTTTTTCTCTCTATTTAACTTTTCTTAAGTGATTTATCACCATTTATTATAATATTATCCTCTGTATTTTGGGTTTTTCAATGAAAATCATGTATTTTTCTTATATTTCATTCAATGATCATGTAGATCACAGGTGTCAAACATGCAGCCCGCCAAAGGGTCCAATCTGGCCCGCTGGAAAAAATTTGTGAAATGCAAAAATTACACTGGAGATATTAACAATCAATGGTGTCAAAATCATTTTATTTCAGGTTCCACATACGGACACATACAGTCCAATTAGATTTCAAGTGGGTCAGAACCAGTAAAATATTCTCATAATAACCTAGAAATAATGACAACCCTAAATTCTCTCTTTGTTTTTTTGGTGTAAAAAAGTAAATTTACATGAAAATGTTTACATTACCAAACTATACTTTTACAAAAAATGGGAATAACCTGAACAAATATGAACAAACGGAAATGTCTTCAGAAAAGTAAAAGCAATTTTACCAATATTCTGCCTGTTACTCAGTGTTTTGTGTGATTGTAACGCACATGTGTAAATGATAAACTGATAAACCAAGGCATAATATTGTTAAAATTGAACCATTTTTTCTTAAGACAATTCAAGTTGTTCATATTATTCAGATTTTTACCTTGAACTTTGTAGATGTAAACCTGATCATGACATAATTCTACTTTTTTCTCTGTTATTATTTGACTAGTCCAGCCCACAGGAGATGAAATTTGGCTGAAAGTGGCCCCTGAACTAAAATGAGTTTGACACCCCTGCTGTAGATGTTCATAAAAGCTCACATTGAAGTTGAAGGTTATTACATCAGAAACAGAAAAATAAAGAAAAAGTGACATTTCAGTAAAGATATTAACAAGTGGTTCCAGGCACAACAAACCCCACCCCTCACATGTATTGTAGCTTATTTTGGCATTGATCCAGCTGATGTCATCATGTCTATGCATGTACTGATGTCAGCATATCAGTGGCCTCTATATATTTGCCAAGTCTGAAGTAAATTGAAGCAAAATCGATGTTTTTTATAGACATGTGAAATTCTGCCCATTATAAGTAAATGGGAGAAAAGAAAAAACTTTTTAAAAATTCATAAAAAATTTGAACTTTGACCTACTTGTGAGTGTAATGAGTTATAAGCTATATTTTCATGCATATAAAAGGAATTATTGATTATTACCTCCGCCAAGGAGGTTATGTTTTTGCCAGGGTTTGTTTGTTTGTTTGTTTGTTTGTTTGTTTGTTTGTTTGTCTGTCCGTTAGTGTGCAACATAACTCAAAAAGTTATGGACAGATTTGGATGAAATTTTCAGGGTTTGTTGGAAATGGGATAAGGAAGAAATGATTACATTTTGGTGGTGATCGGGGGTGGGGGGGCCCACGGGGGGGGCCACTGATCAGCCTTGGCGGAGGTCTGCGCTCTCCGAGTGCTTCTAGTTACTGGGTTACTTTCATTTGCAAGTTCTTCATTAGCCTGTTTTGACTTTTCTAAGCCTGTAATTTTTTTTGCTTAATTGAGTTTAGTAAATCTGTTAATTTAGTCTTACCAAAGTCTTTTTTTTTTTTACCAAAGTCTTTTTTAGGAAAAAAAATAAACATAAATGCTTTTACCACTGCTGCTAAAAAAAATCCCAGAAAGGAGTGTTCAAAGACCAGCTCTATGTGCAAGTAAATAGTCAATGTTTAGCTGTAATAAAGCACATGGACAGGTATGGAGCATATACTGTATATTGCAGGGCTGTTAAACTCATTTTGGTTCAGGGGCCACATTTAGCCCAAGGACCAGTAAAATAATGACATAATAACGAACAAATGGAATTTCCCCATGTGGGACAGATACAGGCATATCTTATCTTAAATAATGATAACGCCAACTTTTTCTTTTGTTTCAGTACAAAAAAAAAAACCATTAAATTCTGGAAATATTTACATTTTACAAAAAGATGTGAGTAACCTGAAAAAACTGAAATTTCATCAGAAAAATTAGTGCAATTTTAACAATATTATGCCTCGACTTATCATTTATACATGTACATTATACAAAATGTTACAAAAACATTTTGTAACAGGCATAATATTGTAAAAATGTTGGCTTTTGGAACTAACAGTTTTTACAATATTACATCTCAGGTTATTATTAACACAACTTACAGATCGCAGTGGATCTACAAATGCACAAAACATTTAGTAACAGGCAGAATATTGGAAAAATCGCACATTTCAGGTTCATATTTGTTTTTATTTATGTATTTATTTGCATTTTATTGTGAAAGGATAGTTCTGTAAATGTAAATATTTTCACAGTGTAATGGGTTTTTTTTCACTTACATTTTTTAATGTAATTTTTCAAGAAGAAAATTTGTAGTTGCCATTATTTATGTGTTATTATGTTACTATTTTACTGTAGATCACATTGGTCTGTATGTGGAACCTGAACTAAAACGGCTGTTAATTGACTGTTGATGTCTTCAGTGTAATTTTTGGGCTTCCATCCCGCAGGCCGTGTGTTTGACACCCCTGATATAGAGTATGTTTTACCTTAGGCAGTCTGTCTCAGTCAACAGTCGCCTCCTCTCCACCACCAGCCCCACGGTGTTGGCCTGTCTCTGGGGGGAGTGGGGTATCCTCGCAGGTAACAGGAACATCTGAAAACACCTCAGGTTTGAATGGAAAACCAACCATCAACCAATAAATGTAAGGGTCACATGAGGACAAACCAGAACTCACCTCTCCCTCTCTGATGTGCACGTCTTTGTGTTTACCATTTTCAATCACCTTCAGACACATGTCCCCCTTCACCTGGTAGAACAGCTGTTGAAAATGAACAGATAATACTGTGACCGGACCACCACACACAGGTAAAAACATCTGGAAACATGGAAAATGTTCTTCCTTTTCGAACAGGATCAACTATGACAAAGTCTGACGTGGTTTTGTCAGTACTGGTGGACTGTGCTTATTGTTTTATTTCAAGAAATGTTCCAATTATCAAATATCTGAGTAAAAATCAAAGATTAGAGAAAAGCGACACAAAATGATATAATGTCTTCTTTCCTCTCCATTAAATTGTGAAATGAGATCTGAGAATTATCAGTGTCAGTGAATGATCTAAAGCACAGGTGTCAAACATGCGGCCCGGGGGCCAAATCTGGTCCCCCAAAGCTTCCATTCCGGCCCTGCAGGATGAAAGTGCAAAAATTAACCTGAAAAGTCAAGGTTGTCCAAATCATTTTGGTTCGGGTTCCACATACAGACCAATGTGATCTACAGTAAAAATAACAACATAATAACCCATAAATAATGACAACTACAAATTTTCTTTGTGAAAAATTATGTGGAAAAAATTTCAGTGAAAAAAATAACACTACACTGTAAAAATATTTACATTTACAAAACTATTCTTTCACAATAAAATACAAATAAATACATAAATATAAACAAAGATGAACAACCTGAAATGTGCAGTTTTAACAATATTCTGCCTGTTTTTAAATGTTTTGTGCAGTTGGATCCACTATGATCTGTAGTTGTGTTAATAATAAGAGATGGAATATTGTAGAAATTGTTCAAATTTTAGTTCCAAACTCAAAACTTTTAACAATATTCTGCCTGTTACCAAATGTTTATATAACACTGTGTGTAATGTACATGTATAAATATTAAGTCGAGGCATAATATTGTTAAAATTGCACTAATTTTGCAAATGAAATTTCATTTTTTTCAGGTTTTTCACATCTTTTTTGTAAAATGTAAATATTTTCATAATTTAATTGTTTTTTGGTTTTTTTGTTTTTGTTTTTTTGCACTAAAACGAAAAGAAAAACTTGGGTTTGTCATTATTTATAAGTTATTAAGTCATTATTTTACTGGTCTGGCCCGCTTGAGATCAAATTGGGCTAAATATGACCCCTGAACCAAAATGAGTTTGACACCCCTGATCTAGAAAATTGTACTTTTTGATTTAACTCTTTAATTTGACTTTTCAAAGCCTGTACTGTTTCACCTTTACTTGAGTTAGCTGAATCTATTTAACCAGTATCTGTCCTTCTACTGTGGTAAATAATGGGTGTATTTTTGCCATTATTGATTAAAAACAAAGCCACAGAGGAAAAAATGCTCAAAGAACAGCCCTGTGTGCAATGAACAATCCAATCCAATCCAACTATATTTGTAAAGCACTTTAAAACAACCACAGTGGACCAAAGTGCTGTACAGAAGAATAAATAAAAACTAAAACAAAATAATAAAATATAAGAATGGATTAAAAAGACAATAAACAACTGTACAAAAAAACAGTGCTGTACAGAAGAATAAATAAAGCCAAAATAAAAGAATAAAATATAAGAATAGATTAAAAAAACATAAAAGTTTGTACAATTAAAAACAATAAAAATAAGAACAATAAACCAATACCAAATAAAACAATAGAATAAAAATAATACAGTCAAACACATGTCCAGAACATATTCAACAGCTATAAATATAATGTATGTATATAATCTTATGGTTAGACACTCAAACAGGACAAAAATTACCCTCTTTGTTTTATTCTCTTTTGTAGCACAAATGTTTTAGTCCTTCATTGTGTTTTTGCTGTTCGATGAGTTAATTTTCCTTTTTTTTTTTTTTAAATTGTGTGTTATTGTAGGAATACCATACTTCAGATATTTGAAACCTGTGTATGTTTACTGTATGTATGTGAACATAAACAAAGGTTTTTCCTTCAACCTGTCAGTGTGTAGTTATGGCTTTGTGTGTGTATTCTAAAGGGGGTTTGTGTGTAAAAAAAAATAAAATAAAATAAAAATAAATAAATAAATCTAATGAGCTTTACAATAACTTTTTACTTTTGCTGCAAAACTGAGGTGTTTCCCTTGTTTTGATCTGAGATTTTGTGGTTAATTATTAACTGTAGTGAATTGATCCATAAAAAACTGCAATGTTGTTGAGTATATTTATTGAAAAGGCCTTTTATTTTACTGCTAAAACTTCTAAACTTTCATTGAAGCAATACGTTCACATCTTATATTGGTACTTTTACTCAAGAATCTGACTTGTGATTGTCCACTCCACATATATGTTGCATAATACATGTGTCTGTCAGCTGAGCATGCAGAGTAAACGGGGCAAATGATCGGATCAAGCTTTGTAAATACATGATGGACTTTGTCCTGATAGTTGGGGCAAGGGCCAAAGATAAAAAAGAAAGACCTCAATGAAGATCTGAAGTCAAAGTTAATATGCAATTAATGGACAAAATGTTCTGTACCTGTGTCTTCTGACTCTTGTTTGCAATCTAAACTGACTATGAATTAAAGCAGCTCTGTTCTCTTATTCTCTTACCTCTTCTCCTTCTTCTATGTGATAATCTTTCCTCGTATTAGGACCTCCAACAAACATTACATTTAATTGCTTGAAATGCCTGAGGGAGGAAAAATAGTTCACAATCATTTACTCACTCCATTTTTGTTGCTAATATAGATCTGCAAAGTGTAAAAAAAACAAATCCATCCATGCAGCTTCTATAAAATTCAACCCACTGACTCACATGAGCTTGTTGCACACCGGTGGATTAAAAGCATGCTGGTTCTCTGCAATCCATTTCTTCACGTTGACAAGAAGAGAGCTGTCAGTCATATTGAAAAGTCTTTCTGTCTTTGTGCCACTCTGCAGAACTAGACAAGTGTGACTTGATGTAACGCTCACTAAAACTGAGCAAAAAGCAGAAGTGGGTGTTGGCCACGTGGGGAGGCGTTCTGCTCAGTTCTGTCATGTTAAAGGTTGTTTGTGCACTTGTAATAAGTAACATAATGCTAACCTATTAGGAATGCACTGCAGACAATATGAGTCCAGGCTGGTGACTATCGCTGTATTAGGATTAGAACTTTGTAGAACTTTATATAAATGAGAAATACACACATATGTTTATGGCTCATGTTGGGTGATTTGTCTGTCAGCATGAATCTGCAAAAATTGTTGCACCATTTTTGATGAAACTCAGTGGAGGGGTATTGATATTTGTATAAAGTCCATTCCCTGAAAAGTTGTGAGGGTTTCTAAAATGCAGTAATGTGATTTTTTTTCCCTATATATGTAACCTTCCTTAAGTGATTTATCACCATTTATTGGAATATTATCTTCTTTATTTTTAGTTTTTTCAGAAAATCAGGTATTATCCTACATTTATTTACTAATAATAATAATTCACTAATCATGTAGAGCAGGGCTGTCAAACTCATTTTGGTTCAGGGGCCATATTTAGCCTAATTTGATCTCAAGCGGGCCAGACCAGTAAAATAATGACTTAATAACCTATAAATAATGACAAATACAAGTTTTTCTTTTTGTTTTAGTACAAAAAACCCTAAATTAAATTACGAAAATATTTACATTTTACAAAAAAGATGTGAATAACCTGAAAAAACAGGAATTTCATTTGAAAATTAGTGCAATTTTAACAATATTATGCCTCGACATATTATTTATACATGTATATTACACGCAATGTTACATAAACATTTGGTAACAGGCAGAATATTGTTAAAATTTTGGAGTTTGGAACTAAAATTTGAATTTCTACAATATTCCATCTCTTATTATTAACACAACTACAGATCACAGTGGATCCATAAATGCACCAAACATTTAATAACAGGCAGAATATTGTTCAAAATGCACATTTTGGGTTGTTCAAGTTTGTTTTTATTTATGTATTTATTCGCATTTTATTGTGAAAGAATAGTTTTGTAAATGTAAATATTTTCACAGTGTAATGTTATTTTTTTCACTGAAATTTTTTCCACATAATTTTTCACAAAGAAAATTTGTCATTGTCATTATTTATGGGTTATTGTGTTGTTATTTTTACTGGAGATCACATTGGTCTGTATGTGGAACCTGAACTAAAATGATTTGGACAACCTGGACTGTTCAGGTTCATTTTTGCACTTTCATCCTATGGGTCAGAATGGAACCTTTGGCGGACCAGATTTGGCCCCCGGGCCACATGCTTGACACCTGTGATGTAGATGTTCATTAAAGCTCAGATTAAAGTTGAGGGTTATTACATCAGAAACAGAGAACGCTGAAGAAAAAGTGACTTTTACCGTAAGATATATCATTAAATGAATATAATCCTAGTGTGTCCGTCTATCATTTGTCAAACTCTATGGGTTTTACTGGTGAATCAGTGTTGTAGAAGATGACGGTGTTTCCACGTTCACTATGGAGCCTCTGAACATCCAAATGGTTCGTATCTGATGACCATGAAAACATGAACAACTGCATTTTACACCAATTATTTTCAAGTATTGATGGAATTAGTGGATCCACAGGTATTAAACACTTTAGATCAGTAGATGCTTTGTGTTAAGACCCATTATGATTAGTATTTCATTAACATTCAGTACAGTATTTCAGTATCATCACTTTAATATCCACCAGGTCATCTGTATCACATGACAGGGTTGCGGTTACATTTGAGGCATTTAATCAGATGTTTAAGCTGCATTTTAGCCACTTGTTACAAACAGAAGATATTCTCTTTCAGATTAACTCAAATACCCATATTCTGGCTTTACTACGGTGGCCCAGAGGTGCAACAGGCCAAAAAATTATCCACTAGATGAAAAAAATTATCTACTACAAGAAAAAAAAGAGAACAGCCCAAAAAAATTATCCAGTATAAGAAAAAAAAAGAGAACAGCCTAAAAAAATTATCCACTAGATGAAAAAAATTATCTACTACAAGAAAAAAAAACGAGAACAGCCTAAAAAAATTATCCACTAGATGAAAAAAATCATCTACTTCAAGAAAAAAAAGAGAACAGCCTAAAAAAATTATCCACTATAAGAAAAAAAAGAGAACAGCCTAAAAAAAATTATCCACTACATGAAAAAAATTATCTACTACAAGAAAAAAAAAAGAGAACAGCATAAAAAAATTATCCACTAGATGAAAAAAATTATCTACTACAAGAAAAAAAAGAGAACAGCCCAAAAAAAAATTATCCACTGTAAGAAAAAAAAAGAGAACAGCCTAAAATAAATTATCCACTAGATGAAAAAAAAAATCCCCTATAAGAAAAAAAAGAGACCAGCCAAAAAAATTATCCACTAAAAAAAAAAAAAAAAAGAGAACAGGCAAAAAAAATTATCTACTAGCCCAAAAAATTATTCACTATAAGAAAAAAAAAAGAACAGGTGAAAAAATTTATCTAGTATGAGAAAAAAAAGAGAGCAGCCCAAAAAAATATCCACTATAAGAAAAAAAAAAACATCATCCACCTTTTCAATTACGGGGGCGCTGTTTACCCGAAAGGTGCCTTGCTTTAAAATTAAGACCACCACAAAAAATAAAAGGATAGGCTGAAAAATTTTAAGGCTTTCGGCTAATGTGGCTAATGCTAAGGAAGTACCCCACCGGAAGTGGAGGTCGTGCGCTAAAAAATAAAGTTATTTTAAAATATAGATATTTCCATTAATATAGTTTGCAAAGCAGTTAAATGATTAAATACGGTTCCAGTGTCTGCTCAAGGTTCGGCATGGGCGTTAAATGGTTAAGGTTAGGGTTAGGGTATGGTTGGGGTTAGTTTTCAGTGGTAAATGGCCCTTGTGTGCACTGTGTGAAGGTTCGTTGCTAAGCTAATGCTAACGCGAAAAGTTGACGGCAACTTTGTGTTATTTTATTTTGAGAGGAGGAGAAGAGGAGCTTCCTGTGGAGCTCCACTATCATGGCATCGCCCGTTTGTTTGCAGGTAGACCTCTCCTCCTCAACTCAAACGGAGTGTCTTCACTAACACTAGATCAAGAAGGACATTTTGTGGAGATAAAGATGTGTGCCGTGGTACCGCAGTGCCTCGGCACCTGGCAACGAGCTGAGCTGTGGTACCGAGCCATGGTACGCGGTGCCGTGCTGGGGTACCTGGCACCGAGCCGTGGTACCGCGGTACGTCGCGGCACCAGCCGAGGTGCCACGGCACCTCGCAGCATCAACCGTGGTGCCGCACCAGCCGAGGTGCCGCGGTACCTCGCGGCACCACCCGAGGTGCCACGGCACCAGGTGTCGGTGCCACAATATGCACTCGCTGTCTCTCAACAAATGGGCGATGCCATGATAGTGGAGCTCCACAGGAAGCTCCTCTTCTCCTCCTCTCAAAATAAAATAATTTTAGAACTTCTTGTAGCGAATATTCATCAAAAATGATATTGAATGTCAGGCAGTTGAACAATTCAACACCGTAATCACACAATTGTTTACTCGCACTGGTAGTTCACAAAGTTGCCGTCAACTTTTCGCGTTAGCATTAGCTTAGCAACGAACCTTCACACAGTGCACACAAGGGCCATTTACCACTGAAAACTAACCCCAACCATACCCTAACCCTAACCTTAACCATTTAACGCCCATGCCTAACCTTGAGCAGACACTGGAACCGTATTTAATCATTTAACTGCTTTGCAAACTATATTAATGGAAATATCTATATTTTAAAATAACTTTATTTTTTAGCGCACGACCTCCACTTCCGGTGGGGTACTTCCTTAGCATTAGCCACATTAGCCGAAAGCCTTAAAATTTTTCAGCCTATCCTTTTATTTTTTGTGGTGGCCTTAATTTTAAAGCAAGGCACCTTTCGGGTAAACAGCGCCCCCGTAATTGAAAAGGTGGATGATGTTTTTTTTTTCTTATAGTGGATATTTTTTTGGGCTGCTCTCTTTTTTTTTTCTCATAGTAGATAATTTTTTTCACCTGTTCTTTTTTTTTTTTCCTTATAGTGAATAATTTTTTGGGCTAGTAGATAATTTTTTTTTTGCCTGTTCTCTTTTTTTTCTTTTAGTGGATAATTTTTTTGGCTGGTCTCTTTTCTTTCTTATAGGGGATTTTTTTTTTCATCTAGTGGATAATTTTTTTTGGGCTGTTCTCTTTTTTTTCTTATAGTGGATAATTTTTTTAGGCTGTTCTCTTTTTTTCTTGCAGTAGATAATTTTTTTGTCTAGTGGATAATTTTTTTAGGCTGTTCTCTCTTTTTTTTTCCTTATAGTGGATACTTTTTTTGGGCTGTTTTTCTCTTTTTTTTTTCTTGTAGTAAATAATTTTTTTCATCTCATGGATAATTTTTTTAGGCTGTTCTCTTTTTTTTCTTGTAGTAGATAATTTTTTTCATCTCGTGGATAATTTTTTTAGGCTGTTCTCTTTTTTTTCTTGTAGTAGATAATTTTTTTCATCTAGTGGATAATTTTTTTAGGCTGTTCTCTTTTTTTTTCTTGTAGTAGATAATTTTTTTCGTCTAGTGGATAATTTTTTGGCCTGTTGCACCTCTGGGCCACCGTACTTTACACTTCTCCCCTTTTACTCTTATTACCTCAAGCCTAAATTAAAGTTGCATGAAAACAGCAGACGTTAAAAGGTCAATGTAGGTTAAATTTTATTATATGTAGTGATGTATCCAGTCCACTAGATAGAGCTGTTTAACCTGCTAGTGTATATTGAATTTACTGAAATATATATATATATTATCAGCTGATTCTGCCAGTCCTTCACTATTAACTCAGCAAGTGTTTTACTAGTTTATTCAATATGTGACATTTGTCATATATCCTTCTGAGACCCAGCAATGCATTTTTGTCCTCTACAAGAGTTTCACAGCTTTGTTGAAGAAAAAAAAAATGCTGTCTACAGCAAAGGACATTCTATAAAATTTTTTAAAATGCATCTGAAAAAACTGTTCCATCATGTTGTTTCCAATAAAGGTAATTATTTAATGTAAAAAACAAAAAAAACAAAACAAAACTTGTACTTTCCTGAGTGTCAGGAGGACATAACAAATGCTCTTGCTGCAATTAATGATACTATCACAACTCTTGCATTATTCACTGGAGAATTTGATCCTCCAGTTAAAACTGCAGTTTACACTGGTGATCATTATTCTGACATATTGCCTTTTTTTTTTACGACTAACGTTTCAATATTATAGAAGAACAGAAAGAAATATGGCGACACGGTGGTGCAGTGGTTAGCACTCGTGCCTCACAGCAAGAAGGTCCTGGGTTTGATTCCAACACCAGTTGACAGGGGGTGGGACCTTTCTGTGTGGAGTTTGCATGTTCTCCCCGTGTCTGCGTGGGTTCTCTCCGGGTACTCCGGCTTCCTCCCACCATCCAAAGACATACACTGATAGGTTAATTGGTTAATCTAAATTGCCCATAGGTGTGAATGTGAGAGTGATTGTTTGTCTCTATATGTTCAGCCCTGCGATGAACTGGCGACTTGTCCAGGGTGTACCCCGCCTTCGCCCCTATGTAGCTGGGATAGGCTCCAAGAGACCCCCGTGACCCTAGTGAGGATAAAGCGGGTTCAGAAAATGAATGAAAGAAAGAAATATTAAGCATTGTATGGGAAGAAGTTAAGTGATAAATTAAAATGTATTTATATTTACTTGCAGACATACTCATCTGCAATACATGGTCTGTGTATTTACTTTTTTTTTTATTTTAGAGTGCATTATTGGTTCTAAATTAAATAATAATATATCATTATATCCATATTTATCTGTAAACATGGTCTGCGTTTATACTTTTTTTTTTAATTTTAGAGTGCATTATTGGTTCTAGATTAACTAATAATATATTGTTATATCCATATTTATCTGCAAACATGGTCTGCGTTTATATTTTTTTTTTTTAATTTTAGAGTGCAGTATTGGTTCTAGATTAACTAATAATATATTGTTATATCCATATTTATCTGCAAACATACTCCTCTGCATATGCATGGTCTGTGTGTATACTTTTTTTTTCCATTTTAGAGTTCATTATTGGTTTTGGATTAACTAATAATATATCATTATATCCATATTTATCTTCAAACATACTCCTCTGCATATGCATAGTCTGTGTGTATGCTTTTTTAAATGTTAGAGTGCATTACTGGTTCTAGATTAACTAATATTACATTATTATATCCATATTTAGCCGCAAACATGGTCTGTGTGTATACTTTTGTTTTTTGATTATTTTATTTTAGAGTGCATTATTGGTTCTAGATTAACTAATATTACATCATTACATCCATATTTATCTGCAAACATGCTCCTCTGCATATGCATAGTCTGTGTGTATACTTTTTTAAATGTTAGAGTGCATTATTGGTTCTAGATTAACTAATATTACATCATTATATCCATATTTATCTGAAAACATGGTCTGTGTGTGTACTTTTTTTTATTTTAGAGTGCATTTTTGGTTCAAGATTAACTAATACTACATCATTATATCCATATTTAGTGGCAAACATGGTCTGTGTATACTTTTTTTTTTATTTTAGAGTGCAATATTGGTCCTAGATGAACTAAATAACATATGATTATATCCATATTTATCTGCAAAAATGCTCCTCTGCATATGCGTAGTCTGTGTGTATATATTTTTTTAAATGTTAGAGTGCATTATTGGTTCTAGATTAACTAATATTACATCATTATATCAATATTTAGCGGCAAACATGGTCTGTGTGCATACTTTTTTTGATTTTAGAGTGCATTATTGGTTCTAGATTATCTAATATTACATCATTACATCCATATTTAGCTGCAAACATGGTCTGCGTGCATACTTTTTTTGATTTTAGAGTGCATTATTGGTTCTAGATTAGCTAATAATATATCATTATACCTATACCTCTACTGCAGACATGCTCCTCTGCACATGCATGGTCTGTGTGTGTGTATATTTTCTCTTTCACAGTGTGTTTTTGGTTATTATTTGGTTAGTTCTGTTCCACATGAGTTCTCTGCTGCAGTCTGAAATGTGTTGAGCTCAGCGGCTTGGGGCCCTCTGCTGGTCACGTGACCTGTGGCCTCGGTGCGGAGCCTCCTGCCGGTGGGAACACGCAGACGTCGATCGATTTATAGTCCTGAAATAATAAAGAAAACTCCATATTGCAAACTTAACGCGTGTTGAGCGGCTAGCATCCATTATACCCGTGTGTTCCCCCCCTTACAGGAGTCCGATATGTAGCTTTCATTTGCGTAGGGGTTCGGAGCCGACGTGTTTAGTGTGAAGTGATTCCGGTTCAGGGGGAAGGTTTGAACTGCTCTGGAAAGTGACCATTGTTGTAATCAGGTCGAGGCTGTTATCATTTCCACTTCTGACTTTCTTTAGTTTTTTTTTACGGGTTTACAGCGGATAAAACAGCGCGGGCTTTTTCAAGTGTCATGAAAGAAATGTCGAGGTAAGTCGTGCATTCGCCACCCTCGCCGTTTGTCAACCTTATCGCCCGCTTCTCCACAGAGTCCTGAAGAATAGGCTAAATGCTAACGGTAGCTAACTGTCACAACAACCAAACAAGGCCTGCAGCTCCGGTTTTTTTGAGCCAAGCGTGCGCATGTGGTCGGCTTTCTAACCCGACAATCCCAACTGCTTTCACTCTATATCCGTGTTTGAGAAAATATCAGCTTTTAAACAGGTATGACTTGACAGCGGTTCGTTTGTTAAACAGATTCTTCCGTAGCGGCTAACGGTTGCTAACAGGCTAATTTAGCTTACATCTGTTACCGCTTCAGCCTGTTTGTAGCCACTCGGCTAACGCACACTTCAGACACGTTTCGGTATATTTATTTAACCTTACTGGTATGTCATGCTGAGAATTACACACGTTACGGAGTTGTTAAACGTGTGGCAACCGAGTAGTTTACATAAGGTACTTTGTTGTGTGCATGTAGTGTTTACACATGGCTTCGCGGTAATATTATGGAGATGAACAGGTTTCAGGGAATCCTAACAGGTTGTATATGGTGACTGTGGTTGATCTGTGTTTTGATCTACTCACAGTAGAAGTAGGAGCACAATATTAGTACTTTTAGCAGCGCCTTGTCTTTGTCGAGCAATATCCATATATACAAATCAATTTGTTTTGCTATAGAGAGCAAGAACGATGTTTATTTTACTATTGCATGTCCTCTTTTACTTGTAGCCACATATAAAATCCACATTGGTTTACAACAAAACGTTATTTCCTTGCAAATTTAAGTTTGTTTCCTACCATTAAAGGACTGTGGTGCTGCACATTTTGCACAACATCTACTGTTAGCAGAAGAAGCAAATATCTGCCCAGATTGCCCTACCACACTGAATATTATGCTTAAAATATTAGCCACAACAGACTGATTTTAAAGTGTAGATATGACCTTAGTACTTTTAGCAGTGCCTTGTCATTGTCGAGCAATATATTCATGTATACAAATCTATTTGTTTTGCTATTAAGAACTAAAACAATGTTTATTTTACCATTGCATCTCCTCTTTTACTTGTAGCTACATATAAAATCCACATTGGTTTACAACAAAAACGTTATTTCCTTGCAAATTTAAGTTTGTTTCCTACCATTAAAAGACTTTGGTGCTGCACATTTTGCACAACATCTACTGTTAGCTGAAGAAGCAAATATCTGCCCAGATTGCCCTACCACACTGAATATTATGCTTAAGAATATTAGCCAAAACAGACTGGTTTTAAAGTGTAGATATGACCTTAGACTTGCATGTTGGCTTCTTTAATGAGATTATTATTTTTTCACGTTTTTGGACTGTTTTCTAAATATTTCATTCTAATTTTCATCCATAATTATGCAGAAAAGTATGTTTTGTAGACATAACTAACAAATAGACATCACACCACCCAAGCAGTCTCTTAAGTGTTGGGGAAAACCTTTAATTTTGTTGCTGTAAGAAGCCTTGATTAGATTGTTGCATTTGAGAGACCTTCACCAGCTCACCTGTTAAGAATATTTGGCATAGTTTTAATGTTTGTGCAGACCCAAACATGAGTAAATTTGGTGTCAGCTGGTCATAAATGTCCACAGGTGTCTGGGTAATGGGCATTGTATTCAGACCAAAGCTGACATTCTTTTCACTTTCACCATGAATAGTATTGTGAATTGTTTACTAGTTAACAAATGAGTGGTATCTTTTGGATTGTTTGTGACTTTTTTGGTGTTATATTTTTCACATAGATTTAATCAACTGATCCAAACCTCTTGGCTTGTTTTTTAGTATTTGAAGAGTGTTTACTAGAGTCTAGTGAACTAGTAGGTGTCATTTCACATTTATATCCTGTGTTGTGTTCCTTTGCAGTACCATGCCTAGTGGGCAGCAGCCTCAGAAACACTATGGCATCACCTCTGCCATTAGCCTTGCACCCCCACGAGAAATAGACCATCAGTACACCAATAAGCTTTGTGATGCTATGAAACCCTTTGGGGTGTTTGAAGATGAGGAAGAATTGAACCATAGGTGAGGAGCGACATACTTTTCGAAACAATATTATCTTAATTATATCTGCGTGTGCATTTAAGAGGTCTTGATTCTGAATGTAGCATATGCTAAAACTTCGATCTATCTTCTTTCAGACTTGCAGTTCTTGGAAAGTTAAATAATTTTGTGAAAGAATGGATTGCAGAGATCAGTGAAGTAAAGGTAGGTCCTGTTGTGTTATTGGACACCTTAAAAGCAGTGACAAGTCATTCATCTTTTTTCTATTATTTGATTTTTTTGTTTTTGTATTGTTTTTGTTATTATTACTTTTTTCTCTTCCATATGTTTTGTATTATGTTTGTGTCTGAAATAAACTAAACTAAATCATGAAGGAATAACTACCTTTTATTGTGTCTTTAAAATTTCAGAAAAAGTCTGACTTTATTTTGTATGCTGCATTTACAGAATCTTCCACCGTCAGCAATAAGTTGTGTTGGTGGCAAGATATTTACATTTGGTTCATACAGACTTGGAGTACACACAAAAGGTATGTATTTAAGTAAACAGTCCTTCATAAATGATTGATGACTAAATCTGTGTTTTATGATTTGCTATTCTGGACCAGTGATTGTAGCAATAGAGGCAACATGAGGCAGCCTTAGTATTGTTACTAACACATACACTCACACACACACTCACACACACACACACACACACACAGCTGTTAACTGTTTTGAGCAGCATGTGTCATTGTTTTTGGAACGCTTTCCCTGTCAAGCAGTCAAACATGAGGCCGGCATTGTAGTATGAACCTAACAGCTATGTGGAGTGGTTTTGAAAAGCCCAGTTTTGAGGTGTGAAAAACTGTCAACACTGGCTTGTTATGGACAGAAGGCCTTTGTGTGGATGTGGTCTGTTTACAAAAAGAAGAAAGCAAGCTTGAAACTATACATGTATAAAGAATATTATGATAAATCTAATTTGTTTCATATTGGGCATGAGGCACGATATTCTAAAAAGACATTTCTGACCCCTGAGAATGAAAGGAAGTGTTTATTTTTTATATTAAAGAAACCTTGTCAGATCCTCCTTTAGAATATAATCAGCCCTCAAAAGGTGAGGACTAAAAATGAAGGATTCAGACCTGTGTGCATTTTGTTTGTTAAAATCTTTCTCTACAGTTTCATGACAAAACATATTGGACCAAACAGCTGTGCGTGTTTTTAAGAATCACACCTATTAAATACAGGTCAATAATCAACTGCAGTTAGATTAATTTACTATCCAGTAAATTCAATCACAGTTGTCCTCATATGTTGAACGTGACTCACGGTATCCATCCAGTGTGAGGTTTGTTCTACAACCAGCTTTATATCAGGGTTTTATTGCTGTTTTCTAATAATGTTTCGAACAGATATTTATCTTGCACCAATGAATAAGCTCCTGTATTCTTCAAACAGATCATAGGTCACATTAAAGGTTGAACATATTCAGGTGGATTTTTAGTCTACTTTGATCAAAGCTTTGATCAAGAATATGTACATCTTTTAGTGTTGATTTGGTTTATACTGTTATTATGTATTAAGGTTATCTAGACTGGATTTTTCAGTTGGACCGACATGTTATCCATATACTTCAGCTCCACTTCTTTGTAATTTTCATGGAGAAATCTGCTAGAGACTATCTCGAGTCTGGTACACTCCACAATCTACGTAATGTTTTCATCATACAGTCAGTTGTCTTCATTCCACAGCTATTTTATTAACCTTGGCTAGCTTTGTTCAGTACACTTATCAGCGTCATAGTATTGTTGTCATGAACCGTTTAACCTACTGTGCAACCCAGATTACACTGATCAAAGTGACTGTTTTGTTCCAGGAGCTGATATTGATGCCTTATGTGTGGCTCCACGCCATGTAGAGAGAAGTGACTTTTTCCAGTCGTTCTTTGAGAAACTGAAACAACACGAAGAGATCAAAGACCTGAGGGTGAGTCTGTGCAGTGTTTCACCAACATCTGTCATTACGACATGGAGCATCGGAGTGACTTTATGGGCTTTAGTGACCACATTCCACGAGGAACCACCGCGTTTAGATGTTTACGAATGGAAGAAGGCCTTGAGTTACAATTCAGCTATTCTTCAGAAGGACATTTGAACATGGCATCCCAGCATGCACTTCTCATATGCAGACAGATGGACTTGGCTGAACTTGACAAACAACAGGCTCCCACTGCAAAACAGACGAACACAAACTCCACGTGAGAACACATGCAGATGCAAATCTCACATTTGAACTTTAAGTCAGATATTCATCTTCAGTCCTCAGAGACTCGGCGTAAGTGAAGGGAATGATGGGAATGGAAAGTGTTTGTTGCGGTCTGTTGTAACGCTGATTTGTATTTTAAAACTCACATTACCTTAAACAATAAGTACAGTTGCAGAAAAAAATATTAGACCATCAGAAATCATCAAAAATAATGGTTTTGCAATCAAGTACTAACTCCTGTGTATATCATGTGACTAAAACAGGAAAAAAAAAACATGGAATCCTTAAAGCACTGTTTTTGGCAGTATAATGCCATAGATATTGATGTAAGAACTGAAGTGACTTTGGTTATTATCAAGAAAACATTGAAAATGGATAGATATCAGCTCTTAAATTAAACTCTTATGAGCTGTTTTTGTTGTTATCATTATATTTGTCCAAACAAATGCACCTTTCGTTGTACCAGGCATTAAAATGAACAAGAAACTAAAGAAAACAAGGGTGGTCTAATAGTTTTTTCTGTGACTGTAGATTCATTCAACTCTTACCTGAATTTACTTCTGTGGTTAGATTTCTCAAACACCTCACACAGGGACACATGTTTTGGTTTTTGAGGCAGATCTTTGTTCATCAAACTGCTGCTATTTGGGTTGCGTTGTTTCCTGTGCATCCCATCCGAGAGGAAAGAGACACAAAGTCGTTTTTCTATTGTTGTACAGTGCATTTAGTGTGGATCCACATTATTAAATGCTCTTTGAAGTACAAAAACAGGACTTGGTCAAAGTAAAGTATTTCGATGAATCATTGAAAGAAGGTTTTAGGCATCCGGTAGATGGATCACCATGTAAAATCATCAGATTGCCAACAGTATCGGCTAATTGTACCAACATGACTTTAAGTTTACTGTAGCCAAGTAAAGGTATGAAAGAAATAAGACACTAAATCAAAACATTGCATAGAAGTCGTCTTATGTTTGGTGGCGCATGAAGGGAAATATACCTGAAAGTTTATATCCCAACTTGTATGTTCATCCCACAAATGACTTGAAATGCTTCATCTAAAGAGCCTGAGAATAAAGGAAAGTTCTCAACCTTCAAAGCTTTTTTTTTTTTTTTTAATACGGATCTCTTTGTTTTCACCCATTTGTTCCTTCGGTGTTCATTTCACTTTATGACATCAGATAATCATGTGACTGAGCCTCGTCCCAGATTTGTCAGTGACATTGTCTCTTTTTTGTCTCTTTTTAAAAGGCTGTCGAAGACGCTTTTGTACCTGTGATAAAATTCAAATTTGATGGAATAGAGGTGAGTTATTTCCATGAGTTTATTACCTCCGCCAAGGAGGTTATGTTTTTGCCGGCGTTGGTTTGTCTGTCTGTTTGACTGTCTGTGTGCAAAATAACTCAAAAAGTTACAGACGGATTTGGATGAAAATTTCAGGAAATGTTGATACTGGCACAAGGAACAAATGATTAAAATTTGGTGGTGATGGGGTGGGGGGGACGACTGATCTGCCTTGGCGGAGGTCTGCGCTCTCTGAGTGCTTTTGTAGTTCATCAGGTTTTTAGCTGAACTTGGAGATGTCACACAGCCGTCTATGGTGTACTCCTCATGCCATTTGATTCTGACATTAATCCTCTCAGCTGTAACTGAGGAAACAATGACCTTTATTTCCTGCCCTGTAGTTTGATTCTTCGATCCACTGACTTACCTGCTTTTTTTGGTTGTACCTGTACCTCTTTACAGGAAAATGCAGGACTACAGAGATGCCCATTTTTGACAGATTCTGTGTATATTTTTCAGATTGACCTGCTTTTTGCCAGATTGGCCTTACAGTCCATTCCAGACAACCTGGACCTAAGGGGGGACTCCATCCTGAGGAACTTGGACATCCGGTGTATCCGCAGTCTTAATGGTACACCGCATGACTTCTGTTAAAAAGAATTGGACAAGATAGCTGAAGAATGTATCATGATAAAATGTATCAATGAGCTTTATCCTAAATTTAACCACTTTGTCAAGGCACGCAGGCAAATACAGTAGAACATACAGCAAAAGTCCAAATGATAACATTATCATGTAATGTAATTGTGTATGTAATGTAATCTTCATTGTACATAGTCCCAGGAGTTTAGCTTTTACTAATCTGTCTGATTATTCTCTAGAGTGGGCAACCTTGTGGCTGTAGAAAATTTTTGAACAAATTCAGACTAAAATAGCCTTTTATTGTCATTGTGTGTAATGAAATTAGGAATGCTACTGCAGTCAGCACAACAATTTGAATAAAAAATATATAGAGAGAGAAGAAAAAAGAAGACTCGAGTAAATATAAAATTGCAAAAAGTAATAAAGAAAATAGAATATAAATTTCACAAAAAGCAAAATAAGACTAGAAGTAAAGCAGAATAAAATAAACATAGACAAAAAATATGAATAGACACAATATTAATGTGTGTATATCTATAATGATTCAATAAAAATTCAATTTCACGTCAAGAAAGGTGACAGTTTCAATATGAACCCTTAGCTTCATTAGCCTTATAATCTTGACATAGCCCACAAGTACACTACCGTACGGGCAAACTTAAACTATTTTCCTAATGAAAATGTGAATTACTTGTCATGTGTTGCCTTTATTTACAGGGCTTAAATATGTTTTTTGTTGCTTAAGACTGGGAGTTTTTTTTTGTGGCCAGAAATGACTCATCAGACAGTAAATTTTTTTCGACCCCTGTTCGACAGAAATAACTTATCATGTCCGTCCTATATTACGTGAACAGTTTTTCAGTCATGTTCCATCAGTTGATATCACTTTACACCAGTATAAAAGTGATGATGTAAAACAAACCACCTGTTAAACACTCAACTCTGCATTTGACTCATGGCACACTATTATCTAAATATAGTTTATCCTTTTTATAAACCAGATAGAGAGCCTGCATGTTTGTTTAGTATTTATTTAGCTTTCATTGTTATTTGCCTTTTTTAAAATCAATTACATTTTGTCACACATTTTTTTTTATTTCTACTGTGGTAGTTTCTTTCTGGTACATATCATTGTCAGTTTATTGCTCCTGTTTTTAGTCACATGATTAAAGTACAATATAGATCCAATCATGATTTTATGAAACAAAAAAAAAAATCAGTTTTGTCACCTAATTTCTGCATAAGATCTGCTAAACAAATACTTCATAGAGTGGTTAAATTCAGATAAATGCTATATAAAAGTGCTTCAGGTCAGTCCTCTTCTCGGAAACTTGGAGCTCACCAAGTGATCTAATATAGATTTAGTGGTTGGTGGAAGATTCAGTAAAAATGTAGACATTATGGTAATTCATTACATATTTTCATGCATTCGGGTCCTGAAGACATTGAATCCTGGGTCTTTAAATGTTAAATTTAGAAGCTATTGAACACACTATGCAACAGGTTTCTTACTGCTATAACTGAAGTGTCTGAACAGTACATACCGCTATAGTTTCCTTATTTTGTTGTGCTGACCTGCTATTAATGTTCATCTTTTTATATTCAGAGTTCGTATGGGTGCTTGAAATCCTTGAAAATGCTTGAATTTCAATGTTGTGTTTTCAAGGTCTCAAAAGTGCTTGAGTTTTAGGTTAAGTACTTGAAAGTGCTTGCAATTCTAACTCTGTGATGTGATTAATTAATTTATTTTTAAGACTAACTCTGCCAGGTTAGATGTCCAGCCAAAGCTACTTACAGAGAGGTGATCGCACTTCTCCTTCAATTTCTAAATTTTTTGCAATTATAAAACATAATTTTAGATGTTTGTAGCATAATGCAATGTACATCACTGTGATGAAAAGTGAAAAAAATAATCATGAGTATATGTATTCCTGTAGATATCTTGATAAGGGGCTAAACAATTTGAAAATTACCCTTAAAATTGCTTGAATTTGACCGTGAAAAACATGCACAAGCCCTGTATATTAAAGTGGAGTTTACTGTAGTGTCACGTGTGTAGCTGCTGGTTGGCCTGTGATTAGAAATCTGAAGAACTGTTTTAATCTTAAATGTAAACCTTTTCCTGCCATGAAGTTGTGCAACACTTGTGTGTGTAAAGAACGTACTATGTCTGAAGTTGAATGTTTTGTGTTATTACAGGCTGCCGAGTAACGGATGAAATTTTGTATCTGGTGCCAAACAAAGAAAACTTCAGATTGACATTAAGAGCCATAAAACTATGGGCGAAACGTAAGTGGATCTCATTTATACAGTACATCTGTTTATCTGTTACTTAATATCAACCAAAACTCAGAAAATACTCTTCAATATTGGCCATCAAACAAACAGTAACTCCACAGACATGTTTGAATAATGCAGCGTTTCCCTACCCTTTGAATAAGGTAAATGTATGCTAAATGAATATTGAGAAAAAAAAGCAACTAAAAACCTTTCCCCTGAGCTTGTTCCATTTGTGTCAGTATTGTCAGTTTTTGTTTATTATAAATGTGCAGCTTGAGTAATTTTTTATTCATTATTTTTGAAACAACGGTACAGATGATGTGACTGTAAATATATATGCTTTTTTTTCATTTAACATTATGAGGGTTAATTGAAACAGGACCCATAAATCAAAATGTTCACCGAAATCACCCTCAAACTATGGGAAAATGAAGTAATAGTATAAAATAAATGAAAATGAAATGTATTTTTAGTTAAATAATGTTTTGATGTGGGATAACACCCAAATATTATGGCTCCATGAATCCAGAGCTGCAACTAATGATTTTCAGTGTTGATTAATCCACTGATTAGATTTTCATCACCTTAGAACATAGTGAAAAGGTGTTTCCCAAACCCCAAGCATGATGACGTTAAATGCCTTGTTTAATCACGTTACCATTTAAGAAGATGAAATCTACTAAATCTTTTTTTTAACCCCTAAAGACCCAGGGCTACTTTTGTGGCAGTTCCCAGATGAATTTTTCATTCTATTTAACCTTTCTTAAGTGATTTATCACCAGTTATTATAATGTTATCCTCTACATTTTCCATTTTTCACTGTAAATCATGTATTTTCCTAGATTTAATTACCTATATTTGATTGAGATTTTCCGAAAACTCAAAGTAAATTCAAAGGTTATTATATCAAAGGAGAAAAAAATTGAAGAAAAAGCAAGTTTTGCAGCATATCTATCATTAACTGAACATAAACCCAGCGTGTCCATCCACTGTCATTGATCCAACTCCATGGGTTTTACTGGTGAATCGGTGTTGTAGAAGATGATGGTGTTTCCATGTTCCCTACGGAGCCTCTGAACGTCCAAATGGGTCGTGTCTGATAACTATGAAAAGATGACAAACTGCATTTTACACCAATTATTTACATGTATTGATAGGATTAGTGGATCAACAGGTATTAAACAGTTTAGATTAGTAGATGGTTTTGGACACCAGTGGAGGTTTGGGTCTCTGTGGGTTAAATTACCTCAACCAATTGCCAAAGTAGTTGTCATTTAATTTAATAGTTGACAAGTAATCACTAAAGTGTTGTACCTGGACACGGATTCAGATGTTGTTTGTTGCTCTTGTCACTGCAGGTCGTGGGATCTATTCCAACATGCTGGGTTTTCTGGGTGGAGTGTCGTGGGCCATGCTTGTGGCCAGGACCTGCCAGCTCTACCCCAACGCTGTGGCTGCTACACTGGTCCACAAATTCTTTCTTGTTTTTTCTAAATGGTGAGAATATTCATCTGTAGAGACCTCCTGTTCCACACGGGGGCAGTATTTCACAGTCCTGGAGCATATTCATTACAGCATTGGGGCTTTTTTTTTTTTTACCTTTACAGAACATCATGAAAAGTTTCGTGCTCACAATGTCAACCTTTTAATTAAAAAGCTACATTTATGTCCTACCTTTTGTTTTCTTTTCCTGCAGGGAGTGGCCGAATCCTGTACTATTGAAACAGCCTGAGGACAGTAATCTGAATTTACCTGTGTGGGATCCTAGAGTGAGTATGACATCTGTGGTGAATAGTTACGTTTATGTGTAGCGCTGTGCATGTTAGTTTTGTCATTATACGCAGCTAAATTTGATAGTTATAGTTTGCAGCATCCCTACAGTTCCCACTTTTTTGTTTTATTTCTACTCTGAGATTTACAACTTCTGCCAAACTAATCAGTGTATTATTATATTTCATCGTTTGTAAATGCTTCTCATGTTTGTTGTGTTCTGTCAGCAATAAACACATTCTAGTCGTCTGTCGGTGTCATTTTCCATTCAGTCCAAGTAAAGCCAATAACAACTGAGAAGAAAATATAAATCTGATTATTGGAATTTATTAGATTAAAGTTATTAGATTTTTTTCCGCCTAAACTTTAACACAGCTGTTCAGTCATCACAAACTATATAAACTTTGTATCCACATAAAAAAACAATAAAAATTTAATAAATATCACATTTTAAATTTTGATTTTTCTTCTATTTAATCGCTGTATAATTTTGACTATATGTAACTATTGTATTTTAATCTTTGCATTATTGACATAGATTGTTTATAATGTTTCAGGGTTTGTTTGTTTTTTTTATTATATTTTAGGTGTTAAATTAGAAGGGAGAACATATATTTTTAAGGTTAAAAATTGTCTTTTTCTTTTTTTTTTTTCTGGCCGTATAGGACTTGGTTTAATAACAGATTAGATTTCTATAGTGCTTTTCAAGGCAACCAAAGTGCTTTACATTATTTATATAGTACACCAACACTAAAGAGGATGTAGTAACTGCCTGTTCTGACAAGCATAGGGTTTGTAAGTAATAAAAAAAAAAAAGTCAGGATACCTGTAGGAATTATTTGCATCAACTTTAAACTTCAGTTTGCTTCCATTGCTGCTGAGAAGCTTTAAGTGTTTAATCCTCTACTTGTTCCCTGAAAATATCTTTAATATACCGAGAGTTTATTTTCTTATGTAGAGTTTTTTGGAATGGAGAAACTAATGCAGGGTTCCCATGCATCCTGGAAAACCTGGAAAATGATTGACCAATTTTCCAGTAATGGAAAACATATGTAAAATAAGAAAAAAGGTCAAATGTCCTGGAAACAGTTAAGTTATCCTGGAAAATTATTTATTCTCCCCCTGCCTTGTGAACTTGTGTGGCTAAACTGAGATGAAACAAAGGAAATAGTTTTTCAGTGTCTTATTGAAAATATCCAAGTATTTTTAGAGAAAGTGCAAGTTGAGTTGGGAATTGCCTAGTTGAAAGTTGTAACTCCAGTTTTCATGCTAGTGAAGTGCTGCGCTGTAATCTGTTGGTGTGTTTGCATTATTCTGTGGTACATTTGTCATAATTATTCTCCATAGATAAATTATAGAACACATTATAGTGACAATAACTTGAATAAGGATATATATTTAACATATATCCCCAGTGTTCAGCCAGGGTCAAAGTGCAATATATTTATCTCTACAGTTTTTGGTTGGTTGACATGCTTGTTTTTATACTGTGTGTATATATATATATATATATATATATATATATATATATATATACTTTTCTTTTAAACTGTTTTGCACTACGCACCACCACAAGAGAGTTGTCTCTTTTAATTTTGTCTTACATATGTATAATGACATTAAAGGCATTCTTCTATACCATAGCCACAGACTGCACATCAGATATCTGAGTAATAAACATGGAAACAATCTGGGTAAAAGCAAGTTACATCTGTAGAAAAGAACACTTCCAAAGAATGAGGGGGAATGGATAAGTGTGTGACATTTGACTTGTTTCTGTAGCAGCTGAAAATGTTCTGGAAAATAATTTCAGGGAAAGAGTGGGAACCCTGTAATAGTGTTAACTGCTTACAAACAATTCCCTACAATTAAATGGATGTAAAAGTGTACATTGTAGAATACTCAGTACTGACAGTAATAAGTTATGACGTATTCTGTAAAGCACTCTTAAAGGTCACAGAGAGCCCACAGATGCATCACCCAGCTGTATAGGTGTTATCAGTAGTTTTAAGTCACTGTAGATGTTGGTGTGAGAAGGGCTAATATTGCCTTTAGTCCACATTCCTGACATCACTTTAGACACAATGAACAAATGCAAATGAAGGAAGCACATCAGAACTGGGATATACCCTGTCTGTTATTGTTTGCGTGTTAGACATAGTTTTCTGACGCCTCTTACTTCAAAGGTGTGAAGTCAGTTAACTTTGTGCGGAGTGTTCACATGTGTGAAGTCTGAAGTCTTTGATTTATGCAGCAACAAAACCAACCGTAGTCCCTGTGCCGTGTTTGCGTTTTTAGGTGAACCCATCAGACAGATACCACCTGATGCCCATCATCACGCCTGCCTATCCCCAGCAGAACTCCACATACAACGTCTCCACGTCAACACGCACCATCATGAGCGAGGAGTTCAAATACGGTAACGGAGAGTACAGCTCTGTAGGATGCTGTTTTTGTACTCTGCTTGAGTTCTAATGACCTTTTTGTTTTGTTGGGATACAAACAGGTCTCAGCGTCACAGATGAGATTCTTCAGGGAAAAGCGGAATGGTCCAAACTCTTCGAGCCACCCAACTTTTTCCAAAAGTACAAGTAAGTGTGAATCCGTCAGGTCATATAGTGGCAACGATGAGATTTGCAAATGAGAAGTTTGACGCTGTTTGACTGATGTTTTTTGGCCTGTAATCGTGTAATTTTCCATACCAACTTGTTTTTACTTTTGGGGTTTGGGTAAATTTGAGTCATCCTCGCTGTGGTCAGCGCAGTATGGCTGAGTCATTTTGTTTATGAAAGTTCCCTCCTACACAAACGGCTGCTACTGAATTATCTGCTGAACGCTGGTGGTGGTGCTGTAGCTCCAGTTTTGGAGTCACAGAAGTTAATGATGTACACTGAAGTGACTGAATGTGCTGAAGTTAGAGTCAAAGAACAGTAGGATTAATTTATTTGTTAAATTAGAATAAGAAAACATGTAACATTTAGATTGAGAAAGTGAGGGAAATCTATCAGATGGAGCAAATTACTTATGTACTTAGAATTCAGGGAGAGCTATTTATGAAGAGATGGAGTCCCATTATTAACCTTTTAATGCAATAAGAATTCAGAAGTAGTCATCTACATGTATGTTTGTTTTTGTCCCTTTATAGTGTCATTCATGTTTCATTTGTGACTAATTGTAATCAATATCTACAGCAGATATCCATATTTTTTTCATATATGCCATATGGGGATGTTTGATTAGATTTGTTTATGTATGTAAAATGCCTCGTATTTTGTATGAGCAAAACTAGTAAAGAAAAGAAAAAAAAAAACAGAATAAGAGCATATTCACCTCTGCAATAAATTATTTATAGTACTGGTTTTACTCTTTGTAGGTGTGAGTAAAATGAACTTATTATTTTTTTTGTTTATTCTGGACTTACTGATATTTTCCCTTATTCTATGTCAGTGGTGTTGAAGTCATTTTAGTGAGTTATAGGGCCACAATATTGCTACATCTAGCCCAATTTGATCTCCAGTGAGCCAGACCAGTAAAATAATTGCATAATACCCCATAAATAATAACTGCAAATTGTTCTCTTGGTTTAAGTGCAAAAACTTTTTACAATCACAAACTATCCTTTCCCAAAAATGCAAATAACCTGAAGTTTCTTAAGAAAAACAAGTGTGTTTTTAACAATGCTTCAACTTATCATTTTTACATGTGCATTATACTGTATACAGATCAGAGTGGATCTACAAAGGCACAAAACATTTAGTAACAGATGCAATATAGTTTGAATTTGGAGTTTGGAACTAAAATGAGTTTGACACACTTGTCTGTTAATCTCGCCAGTGTCATTTTTTTTGTACAAATTCATCCTGCGTGCCAGACTGGAACTTTTGGCGGGCTAGTTTTGGCCCACAAGTCATATGTTTGACACCAATGTTTTAGGTCATATTGTCTTTAAAAACAGAAAAACCCTGATTCTTAAACAGCTTTCATTCATTCAAACCTTTAGTTCAGCCTCCAATCATTGAGGTTTCCTTCATTTACAATAAAATACAGACATTTCTTGACAAAAAAAACAAGAAGTTGAAAATGTTGAAGTGAAAACGGCTACATGTGGTGAGAAGTGTTTTAAAACCATTCAAGGGGGATGAGGGTCTATTTGAAAATGTTACTTTAGGTTACTATATGTCTGTTACACAAAGTGAAATCAGACTTTCCTGGTTCAGAGTAAACTGTCTTTCACATTGCTGTTCTAATGCCAATTTATTCCACTACTGGAACTAAAATAAAGCAACTTAGTTTTGTTTTGTGATTCATGATGATTCATCTTCTTGATCATGTCCCCTGGTTTTCAATGAGATTCTGATCTATAGATTTGGTTGATTGTTTTGTTTTGGTTGGGTTTGGTTTGGTTTTTTTTCCCAGAGCTTGGTCTTAGATTGACTCATACAATCAAACAAGGGTGGACAAGTTTGAGAAGTTCAATTAAATGGAAAGTCATGTAAAATTATTAGCAGGGTTCATACGGGTGCTTGAAATCCTTGAAAATGCTTGAATTTCAATGTTGTGTTTTCAAGGTCTGAAAAGTGCTTGCAATTGTAACTGTGATTTTATTTATTTATTTTTATATTCGCTTTGCCAGGTTAGATGCCAAGCCAAAGCTACTTACAGTGAGGGGATTTTTTTTTTTGAAAAATAAAACTTTGTCAAAAAAGAAAATTAGCAAGTGTTCTCAGGTCGACTCCAGGTACATTTTTATCTTAATCTTTGCCTCAGTGTGAGTGTGTCTGAAAAACACATAGTGGCTTCCCTTTTTTGGGAGAAAACTTTGTGTTCTCTAAACTTTTTGATATTATCAAATATAATTTTAGGTGTTTATAGCATAATACAATGTACATCATTGTGATTAAAAAGTGAAAAAAAATAATCATGAGTATATGTATTCCTGTAGATATGTATTTTACTCCAGCAATCAGGTGCTGTGCTGGAAAAAATTGTGCTTGAATTTGACCTTGAAATGTGTACAACCCCTGTATTGGTCTAAAAGACTTGGAAAGGGGGTCGAAAATGTAAGTCATAAAGGTGGTGCTTTGTAAAATGTAGTGTTTTGATCGAATTCTTGGCTCTTTGTTTTTGTTGCAGGCATTACATTGTTCTAACTGCCAGTGCATCAACAGAAGAAAACCACTTAGAATGGTGAGTTCCAAATATCTGGACTGTGTTGCGAGTCCAGAAAACCTATTCTGGCGACAAATCCTGTTGGCTCTGCTAAACGGCTAGGGTTGTGGAGGGAAAGGTCACATAAACACTGACTCGTTTTCCCACAGGATCGGTCTGGTGGAGTCGAAGATCCGTGTGTTGGTGGGAAACCTGGAGAGGAATGAGTACATCACTCTGGCTCATGTGAACCCCCAGTCCTTCCCCGGGAACAAAGAGAACCGCAATGAGTGAGTTTTCATCCATTTTAACACCCTCACCTTGAGTTGCAATGGTACACCACTCATCAAAAAAGGAGATCTGTTAGTGTAGTTTTGGTTTGTGTAAGTGGAACTATTCACGTGATGGATGCAGTCATCGGTGGCAGAAGTGGTTTTGATATTGTGAGTTATGTACATACAGTCATTTAAAAGCAAAACAAAAATGACACCTCCAAATGCAACACAAATAACTGGCTCTTGAGTCATATATGGCCATTATTATTTTTTATTTTAGCAAGTTTTATGGCCCTACTATAGCATTAATACACATACAGCTGATTAACCCTTTAACCCAGGGGTGGGCAATCCTGGTCCTCGAGGCATGTTTTAGATGTTTCCCTCTTCCAACATACCTGGTTTACATGATAAGCCTATCATCAAGCTCTGCAGAAGCCTGATAATGACCTTTAGGTGTGCTGGAAGAGGGAAACATCTAAAATATGCAGGATACCGGCCCTCGAGGACCAGGATTGCCCACCCCTGCTTTAACCCCTGTCTGTGGTGAGTGTTCTGAATGTATGATTTATTTTAAATATTCATAAAAATTCAACCGTTTGCTCAATAAGAAAAACTTCAAAACGTGCTGATAGAATACTTTGTTCTTTTCATAGACATGTGAGCATGCTCAGTGCACCTCCCGCTGCCTGCGGAATGGGGGGGTCAATCACAGAGTAGTGAGTGACACTGACTCACTATGAAAATAGACAGTCTGGGGTTTTTTTTTTTTTTTTTTTTTTAACACTGTTTTTGTTTATGTTTTTACTGGTGTTTGCAGAGTTTTCATGATTTTCCTTTCTTTTATATTTTTTTACTGTGTTCTTAACGAGTTTTGACGGTATAACTGCTAACTTTTGGAGTTCAACTGGTGCCAAAAAGCAGCTGGACTGATTTAGAAAAAAAGAGCCCCAACACAAAAACTCCTGGACCAAAATTCAAATACATCCTAAATCTCTTATTGATGCACATTCTGAGTGCCTAATTTCGTAAAAACCTGTCAAACTGGACTGGGACTTGAGATGGAAATTAGCCATATGGTTATAATCTCTCGTATTTACGTGTAAATGTTCATTAATGTGAACTGTCACATTTTAAAAATAAATAAATAAATAAATCATTTATTCACTCATTCAAACTTCAGTTCCTCTCTGTGTCTTTTTCTGTTATTCCACCCTTTTTTGACCCTAAAGCACACAGTAAAGCAAAATGACTGAAGAAAACAAACACAAGCACATACTCACAGCAGCTTTTATGACACTTTTACAAATTCACAGCAGCACGTTTACCTGGAATAATGTCTCAGGGGGTTAAATCCAATCCAGCTTTATTTATAAAGCACCTTCAATCAGCCATCGTGGAGTCATAAAAGAGGTAAATCCCTCACTTATCCCAGAGTAGTCTTATTTATTATTATTGTTTATTATCCTTTTTTTATGGTGCAACGGGGTGGGATTGTTCATAGGTTTGGGTATTAAAAAAATGATGATGACTGTATTATGCTTTTCTGGATGACTCAATGTGTAATAAAAATACTTTGAAAAAAAAAAAAAAAAAAAAACCCATAGTGGACCAAAGTGCTGTACAGAACACTAAAAGCACAATAAAAAATTAATCAAGGCATTAAAAAACAATAAAATCAAATAAATTAACCAAGTTAAATGGTTAAAAGCCTTTTCTGATGGCCTATTTTCATGCTTTTTAAACTAGTGACACAAGTAATCACAGTATACAGAGCCTATTTCTGAAATATAGAAAAGAAGCTACTGACAGTGACAGGCGCCATTGATGAAGCTAATGTAGTATACCAAAATTAGTATTAGAAATGAATCACTATAAACGCCAGTCAAGTCTCAAACAGTGTGGAAATAGTGAAAGTGTTATATTTGTTTTTATCCAACTGTACACATCTTTGGAATTTCTAGCCATTTGACAATGAGATGAAATTATCATAAACAAGCTGTTGCGTAATAATTCTAGTTGGCCTTGTGTTGTAGACAGAGGAGAGAGTTTTATGTCAAAAATACTGAGCACACGTCCACTTTGCTCTGAGGTCAGTAGAAAATGACATTATTTTTGTTTACCGCAGAAATGACTTCGTGTCCATGTGGTTCATCGGGATTATCTTCAAGAAGGTGGAGAACGCAGAAAGTGTGAACATCGACCTGACGTACGACATCCAGTCCTTCACAGACACCGGTATGTCCTCCTCACTTCTCAGTGTCGTCTACTTTTCTACACTCATTTCAGTCAGCAGACGTTAACAAGACTCCATTTGCAATAAGTCGTGCAGTAATCTACTGCAGTTCGTGCAAAATCCTCTGTTCTTGCAATATTTATTCAATATTTATCCAAACATAAATGCACTACTTTTACATAGACTTATATACACGCTGTAAATATTGTCTATTCATATTTTATGTCTATTATTATTTAACTTTTTGGAAAATTTTATATTTTATTTCCTTATCTTTTTTTTTTTTTTTTTTTTTTTTTTTTTTTAGTTTTGTGGGTTGTTTTTTTTATTAATATTGTTGCACTGAATGGAGTAATACCAGGGTTATTCGCGGGTCATTAAAAAGCCTTAAAAGTCATTAAATAGATTTTGCAAAAATTAAGGCCTTAAATAGCATTAAAGAGCATTACATTTGATGTTCAGAGGCATTAAAAAATTAAATACACTTCTTATTTTTGTTATATAAACATTTAATAATTTTGATTGGAAGTATAGTGTGATGATTGACAGTTGGAACCCTTTAATTGGATATTGGTGCGCAAAGTCACAACACCAGATGCTTGGAATGTAACGTGCTGTGAGCTTGTCCATGCTGTAGTGAAAGAGCGAAGGGAATATTAGCAAATGTCGGAAAAATGGGCAAATTCAAGTTTTAGCAGAAGTGGTTGGAGGAGGAACTATTCAGAACCTGGTTAAAGCCCGTCGACGGTAAAGCGTATGTATATATAAAACTGTATCTGCAGTTGGACATGGGCATTAAATTTGTTTTAAGTGGCATTAAAAAGCATTAAATTAGATTTGCTGATACCTGCAGAAACCCGGAATACACAATGACAATAAAGTCTGTTCTGTTTCACCCGCAGTGTACAGACAAGCCAACAACATCAACATGCTGAAGGACGGGATGAAGATTGAAGCAACACACGTGAAAAAGAAACAGCTGCATCAGTACCTTCCACCCGAACTGGTGCAGAAGAAGAAGAGGGTGAGTTGTACTTCTGCACAAGTCAAATCTGGGAAAATTCTGTGATTAATTTTGCATCTTGGTTTATTGTCCCTGCCTTCGTCCTTCGTCTCTTTTCTGCAGAGCATAGCAGAGTTGAACCGCAGCAGTAACGGAGGCAGCTCCAAGCGGATCTCTCTGGACAGCAGTCACCTGGACAGTTCCACAAACACAGACTCAGGAACCCCCATTAGCTCCCCGACCAGCAAACCTTCCAAGCCGACATCAGACACAGATGACGGGTAGGACGAGTCGCCGTTCGCTCTTTAAACTGCTCATAGAATAGCATGTGTCTGCCTGCTACTGTGTCTGCCTCCGTATTTTACTAATATTTACAAAGACCGGATTCAAAGTGTGTAATTATCCTCGTATTTTGCAGCGTCAGCCCTCCCAAGCAGCTTTTTGTGGAAAGTCCGCCAACACCCAGTGCTGCATCAGCTGCTAAAGACCAGGGCATGTCCATCCCGGTCATCGGTTCAAGTGAGTTACATTTGTGCTGTTATTATGACGTGTTCAGGCCTGAGACAAAGCCAGTTATGTTTTTTCTCATGTTACTCAAGTTGAATCGAATAACAGTAAAACAGTAAGATCACTGATGTGTCACCTCCTGTGACCCTGCATTTTTGTTCTCTGTAGGGGACAAAATTTGACACTTTTATTTTAAAAATGCTGTCCATTCCAAATAAATATATAAAAATTATTTTAAAAAATGTATCTGGAAAAACTGTGGCATTATGCAGTTTTCAATCAGGACAATTGTTTAATGTAAAAAAGCAAAAATTTTCACTTTCTTGGGTCTCAGGAGGTTAAGTGAAGTCTTTAATCTGTCAGGAAGGTCTTATCATTTCCAAATGTAAATATGTGAGTTTATTTAGCAAAAACAACTGTGTAAATGAGAAAACAAATCTTTTTTCAGGAAAAGTTCAACTTCATTTTAAACAACAGTTAAAAAGCATTATTAGGTGGATTAATAACATCCTGTGTTGTCAGCCTTTTATATTTTATGCCACTACTGGAGGAAAAATACATAAAAGTAGCTCAGCTCTTGCTTCATCCAGGTCATTCTATGGATTTCACTCATTTTTCTCCAACCCTTTTGTTTTGTTTGACATCTGTGCATCAAAGAAGTTAAATCAGTTTCTATTAATTCGTCTTTGATTCTCTGTGAAATCAGGAAAATTGCAGCTTCACACAAATGTTTCGAACAATATGAAGCTTTGACTTTGCACAGACCTGCGTTTGCTTGTATTCACGTAACACATTTTAGTTTGGAATTGGTTTCATTCAGTCAAAACTCAGTTGATGTAGGACCTGCTCACAAATCCCTCTCTGATTTCTGTGTCTGTCCCCTCGTCACCCTGTCCAGAGCCCCCAGTCAAAGTGAAGGCCCCCTCCCCTCCGGCCAGTAGCTCCATCAGCACCACGCTGAGCGGGAATGTGAAGCCCAACGCCGCCAGCAGCCCCAAAGAGGAACCCAACGGCCTGGAGGACTCAGTCAACGGAGCTCCCACCAAGAGACCACACTCACCTACACAAGAGGACCCGGCCAAGAGGCACAAAGACGCAGAGGCAGGTCTCGTCCTCATCAAAGGGGACGACACACATACATGCTCGTGATTGGTTTTGTGTCCATTGTGTGTTAGATTTCAACTTGTAACAGTTGTGTTGTTGTTGTTACAGGTGGCATCTAGTGATGATGGAACTTTCAAAGAGCCTTATCCACCATCCTCCGATGCCTACACACAAGGAGATGGACCTAACGCTGTATGTTTACTGCGGCTGTTTAGGATCGATGTTTGTGTAACAGGGTTTCTGCGGGTCATTAAAAAGTATTAAAAGTCATTAAATAGATTTTCTGAAAATTAAGGCCTTAAATGGCATTAAAAAGCATTAAATTCGATGTCCAGAAGCATTAAAAAAATAAATTCACTTGATGGGGGGGAAAAAAGCATTGTTCACAATTTATTTTAATTATATAAACATTTGATAATTTTGATCAGAAGTATAGTGTGGTGATTGACAGGTGGAACCCGTTAATTGGCTATTGTTTACGGCCGGTGCATGAAGTCACAACACCACATGCTTGGAATGCAACATGCTGTGAGTGTACTCATGCTGTGGCAAAAGAGCGGACGAAATATTAGCAAATGTTGGAAAAATGGGAAAAGTTTCAGCCGAAGTGATTGGAGGAGGAACTATTCAGAACCTGGTTAAAGCCTGTCGATGGTAAACTATATATATATATATATATATATATATATATAAAACTGTATGTGCAGTTGGACATGCACATTAAATTTGTTTAAAGTGGCATGAAAAAGGCCATTAAAAAGCATTAAATTAGAATTGCTGATACCTGCAAAAACCCTGGGTAAATCCTCATCGCACAAAAACAGTATTTTAACACTTTGTCTTTCTACATTAGACTCCTCTTTCTGGATCAAAAGCTAAGCCCATTCCAACCATCGATACCTCAAGAACACAGGTAAGAACTTGGTGATTGTTTTCAGTTTCTGGTACATTTTATTTCTCAATAAATAGCTGTTACTATAAACTGGAGGTCAGGTCGATGATAACGCATGTCTTTTTTTCTGCAGAGACTTCCCAGCATGGAGCTGCCAGACGCCTCCTCGCCTCTCCCAGCCAGCAACAGCTGTCGTGTTGTGAAAAATTCCATTAAGCTGGCTCTCAACCGCCACAAGTGAGGCTCGACCTGTTTTTCTGCATCAGCCGGAAAGTGATTGTAATCTTGTTTGTTTCTCAAATGTGTTAAATGTCTGCTCTGATGTCACGTAGCATCACACCTCCAAAGCCCACGGTGTTCGAGGGCTCCATCGCCACTGACGCTCCTCCTGCCACCGAGGAAAAGGGGATGTCCATTCCTGTCATTGGCTCAAGTGAGTGAGCTTTTAATATACGAATCAATTAAGTGCATGAAAACATTGTCTCTACTGTTTTTCAGGTTCAGTAGAATGATATTGGAGTTAAACTGGTTGTATATTTGGTTCAGATGTTTTCCTACTGAGGTTTGAGATTGAGCTCTGGCTTTAGGAGCATGGTTTCAAATGTATGTATCAAAACACAGTGATGTAGCTTCAGCACTTGTTCAGTCACAGTCCAAATACATTCACGGAAAAAATTATTAGACCACTTCAGTTTCTTGTTCATTTTAATGCCTGGTACAACTAAAGGTACATTTGTTTGGACAAATGCAATGATAACAACAAAAATAGTTCAATTTCAGAGCTGATATTTAGCCATTTTCTATGTTTTTTTGATAATAACCAAAATCACTTCAGTTCTTACATCAATATCTATGACATTGTACTGACAAAAACAGTGCTTTTAAGCATTTCATGTTTTCTTTTGTGTTTTAGTCACATTATACACACAGGAGTTAGTACTTGATTGCATAACCATTGTTTTTGATGGTTTAATATTTTTTTCCGTGACTGTATATTCACACCAGATTATTTTCAGAAATAATGTAGAGTTCAGGTCTGTGTAAAAAGTCACAATAATATTAATTATTAATTAGGATTTTGATTTTACATGCATGAATATTTTATCTGGGGTGGTCAGTCTAGTTATGTATTTAATATTTTTCATTGCATTTTTATCTTAGTATTTCACCTTTTTATTATGTTTTATTGCATTTATTTTACTGTACAGCACCTTGGAAACCTTTGTGTTTGTTTAAATTTGCGCTTTATAAATAAAAATGGATTGGATTGGATATTAGGATCCAATTCATACAAAGTTAGTTAGTTCTTCAGTTCATTGTCTTGATAATATGTTCTATTCTATTCTAGTTTATACTGTTCACTGTAGCTGGAAATCAACAGGTCTATCACTGCTATCAAAACAGTGTGTCGTACCAAAAATAGTGAAAAGGTCACTTTTTGACAACATAATAATAATTTCCTTTGTGAAAGTTGTCGTGACATATACAATAGTTTGGAAAAATATACTGACATGCAGATAAATCACAAAAAAACCCATGTGTAAAGACATGAAGGCAAACAGATACTTAATATTAGTAGTAACGTGGCTAAAGGATGAAGTGGGAGGTGAGGCGTAGGAAGCTGTCCTTCAGATCTTACATTCATGTGTGAAAGGTTCAGCCACAATTCGTCAGTAGGAAACATTGTATGGCACTGTTTGTCCTTTATGCTCATGCTCTTTAATTATTTTTTCACTGGGAAGCAGTTGTTGACATAATCCTTCCATGTTGAATTTAATTGTTACACTTGTTATTTACGTAAAACTTAACAAACATAGAGTACAAATTACTTTCCAGAAGGAAGTGTTTGTTATTGACTATCAGTTAGTCTTCCTTTCTGTGCATTAAAGAGATAATTTCATAGATAAAGTAAATGGACAAAAGTATTGGGACACGTTGAATCCAGGTGTTTCTTTTCTAACAGGCGTCTGGGATCCAAAACAATAAACAAATGTCATAATATGGTTTTATATTGTGATAAATATCATTGCATTGGTTAGTTTGATTTAAATTGTTATCTTTGCTTCCAAAATGCCTCAAAGATGGTTTTTACTTAATTTATCTCAACATTAATTTTTTTTTTTTTGTCCATTACTATGATTTTAAATGTTTTACCTCTAAATTTCTAAAAGATTTTTCATGAATAATAATTTTCTACCACACATAACCATCTACTGTTTTTCACATCTCACTTTGGAAGAAAACTTTCCCATTAAACTTTAACAAAATATTGATGTTAATTAACCATATGGACAAAAATATTGGGACACATCATGGCTGCAGCTGTAGGATGTCCTTTTTATGCTGATTTGAGATATAAACATCAATATTTCCTTAAAGTTTAATGGGAGATTTTTCTTCCTATGTGAGATGTGAAGAAAGTAGATGGTTAGTTTTGATAGAAAGTTATTATTTACAATCAGAGCATGAAAAATATTTTTTTGGAATTTAGAGGTAGAACATTAAAAATGATAGTCTTGGAATAAAAATAAAATAAATCAGTGAGAGAAATAAGTGAAAACCATCTCTGAGGCATTTTGGAAACAAAGATAAAAATCTAAACAAAACTAACCAATGCAATGATATTTATCACAATATAAAACTATATTATGACATTTGCCTTTATTGTTTTGTATCCCAGACCCCTGTTATGAAAGAAACACCTGAATTCAACATGTCCCAATACTTTTGTCCATATGGTGTAAGTTAAACCCATGGTCTCTGTGGCTACGTGCAGACAGCAGGTCTTAATACACAATTCAGATTTTTGGATGAAATCCGATTTTTTTTGTGTCCTCGTTCATATTACACATTAAATGCGACTTGTATCAGTTTTGAGTATGAACTGGATGCGACCCTGAAGTGACCCGCATACGCAAAAGAGGTCCTGATGTAATACGTGACCATACAGGTATGCATTGTGTTTACGGAAGTAACATACCTGGGATGCAGAATCGTGATGTTTACTGCATTTCAATGATGTAAAGGTCAGATAAACATAACCTGGTCGTTCAAACTGAAGTCGCATTGCAAAATATTTGATACATATCAGATTTAGGACCACGTATGAAAGTGGCCTGGGTCGGATTTGAAAAAACTGGATTAGTGCTGTTCAAACTGTCCTTAACAGATCGGATACAGGTCACATATGGGCAAAAAAATCGGATTTGGGACACATTTGCCTGCAGTCTGAATGTAGCCTTAGATCACAGGTGTCAAACATGCGGCCCGGGGGCCAAAACCAGCCCGCCAAAGGGTCCATTCCGGCCCTGCAGAATGAAAGTGCAAAAATGAACCTGAACAGTCCAGGTTGTCCAAATCCTTTTGGTTCAGGTTCCACATACAGACCAATGTGATCTACAGTAAAAATAACAACACAATAACCCATAAATAATGACAACCACAAATTTTCTTTGCGAAAAATTATATGGAAAAAATTAAAGTGAAAAAAATCACATTGCACTGTGAAAATATTAACATTTACAAAACTATTCTTTCACAATAAAATGCAAATAAACATAAATAAAAACAAAGATGAACTACCCCAAATATGCAATTTGAACAATATTCTGCCTGTTACTAAATGTTTTGTACATTTATGGATCCGCTGTGATCTGTAGTTGTGTTAATAAGAGATGGAATATTGTAGAAATTGTTCAAATTTTAGTCCAAACTCCAAAATTTTAGCAATATTCTGCCTGTTACCAAATGTTTATGGAACACTGTGTGTAATGCACATGCATAAATAATAAGTCGAGGCATAATATTGTTAAAATTGCACTAATTTTTCAAATGAAATTTCTGTTTTTTCACGTTATTCACCTCTTTTTTTGTAAAACGTAAATATTTTCATTATTTAATTGGGGCTTTTTTGTACTAAAACAAAAAGAAAAACTTGGATTTGTCATTATTTATAGGTTATTAAGTCATTATTTTACTGGTCTGGCCTGTTTGAGATCAAATTGGGCTGAATATGGCCCCTGAACCAAAATGAGTTTGACAGCCCTGACTTAGATCATCACTGAAAATGTTGTGATTTCTCCTGAGACCCAGGAAAGTAAAGGTTTTGGCTTTTTTATGTTCCATTTTTTTGTGGAATGTCTTTTGTAGTGGACAGTGTTTTATTTATTTATTTTTTTAAGTAAAGCTGTCAAACTCTTGTGGCCACTACAGAAGACAAAAATGCATTGCTGGGTCTCAAGAGGCTAGAGCCGAGTGGGAATCCTGTTCTTCTGTTACCGTTCGTGTTTCTGTCCGTAGAACATATGGTCGTCGGCAGCTCCATCCCCACGTTAGTGAGCCGAGGAGCCGACCCGCTGAACGGAGCCGCATCCAAGAGACCCCATTCCCCATCCCTGGAGGAACAGGCCAAGAGGCTGAAAGAAACAGAGAAGGCTAGGATCCACATAGCTTAAACACCACCAAACAGACTGGACACACAAACACACAGAGGTGAGGCTTCGCGGTTCAGTCCAACACCGAGTAGAGGACTTAACACTGGACCCCGGGCGCGTTTCCAGGTTCGGTCGATCCCGCGTGTGAAGCCGCCGGGCGGACACCTCACCTCAGATCTCCAGTCAGTACAGGTTCGCCAGCGGATCCGGTGATTCGGTCAGACCAGACGTTGTCAGCGCCCACTGTCACAACGCCCGACGACCTTCAGCGGTTCACGTCACGGAGGCAGAAGAACTAAAGCGGCAGTTTTTTTTTTACTCGTCTTCTCCCGCAGTGTTTAGAGATGTACACAGTGCAGATGGAAAATGAGCTGTTCATTTCATTTTCCTTTTTTTTTTTTTTTTTCCGGTTAACATGTTTTAAAACAGCCCAGAACACTTACCGACGCTTGCTACACACACTTCTGGTGTATGCTGATTTCGTTTTTTTTTTTTTCTTCTTCTTTTTTTTCCCCCAAACAGAAACCTGTACAGTAAATGTTGATGTACATAAGTTTTTTGTCTTAAAAAAAAAAAAAAAAAAGCAAAAGATCGCTGTTAAGTCTTTTGATCATTCTATTGTAGTTTTATCTAAAAATGGAAAAAAAAAAAGTTTAAAAAAATTGTAATTCTTTTGCTTTTCTCTATTGCTTGTCCAAAAAAAAAATTGTCTCCAGCCCTGGATATATTTTGTAAACACTGTATAGATTTGGATACAGTTGAGAGGAGGATGTTTAGGAGGGTTTTCTTGGCGGAAATCGCAAAAAACCACGACTCTTCGGACCACCACCAGAGGATTCCAGGTCGGACTTGAAGCGCGTGGGTGATTGCGCAACGAGACCACGCCCACTCCCGCCCGCCGCTCGTTGGGTGCCGGTAAGAAATGGATCTTAAAAAGGAAAACAGCTTTTCCGAAAAGTGGCGTTTTCAGTCATTGTTTAGCTCTTTAGAAGGATTAGCGTGGAGATGAGACAACCACGCTAATCCCTTTGGTCCTATGTGGCTTCAGTGTCTGACTGTCGATGGTTACTCATTTTCTGCTTACTTTCAGGTTTGTTTGAGCCTTAGATGTCAGATCGTAGGTGTGGTTGGCCCTAGAAGTGAATGTCTTAACCATATGCGTATAAATATATATATAAACATATGTGTAGACGCTGCAGTGGTTGATGGGATATACCAACGTGTCGGCCATATTGGATCGGTCTCAGCGGCCTGGATACGCACACAGGTAGACGTAGAAGCTGCAGAAAGCTCAAGAATGTCCGCATTTCTCAGCTGATCTCAGTCCCGTTCTTCAGCCCCGATACGAGGAAAATATGACATGTGATAACAATGTTGTGATAAATACAAATACTATGGAAGTACATCTGTCTCATCAGATTTTGAATTATAAAAGCCACTGAATTTCTAGCACTGAATTTTTTTTGCACTGAAATTAAGTATCTGAATTTTTTTGTCTCTGAATTCAACTATGTTCATAAATTTAGAATTAAAAAAAAAATCCAGATACTTAATTTCAGTGCAAAAAAAAAAATCAGACACTTAATTTCAGTGCAAAGAAATTCAGTGCTAGAAATTCAGTGGCTTTTTTAATTCAAAATCTGATGAGACAGATTTACTTACATAAAATACTGCATATGTGGACGTGTGCGTATTCGCTCTGCAGGTGTTTGTGTCTTTGTGCGTTAACAGATAGACCCCCAAATACTGAGTGGTCTGTGCCGCTGAATTTAATCACTAACAAATAATTTCAAGTAACAATCAATGACAAAATTGCACAACTGTTAAGACGAGCATTACTTTTTCAAAGTTGCAGCTTGTGTCGAATGCAAAACAAAAAAAAAAAAGCAGAAAAGTCTTCAGCGTGATGTTCGTCCCCCTACAGGCGTTTACAGACGTAAACCCTTGAATGTAAAAACGACCGGCTGTAATCGGGAGAGAAATGTGTTAATCCTCCAAACCTGCATTTCTTTTGTTTACTTGTACGTGTTTGCATCCAATATGGCCGACACGTGAACGTAGAGCCCGCCGACCGACAACGCGTCTACGAATATCTATCCACGGTCTATAACTCACTGGTGCTTTACCTGGCACCTGATAATCCTCCGCCTTCTCATCTGCCTGGAACAGAACACACTTGACCCCCCCTCACCCCCACTCCCACCCCTCGTCATGTGACCTGTCGACCCTCATGAAGCCAGGTCCTGGTCGTGAGCATGCTCATGGAAGAATTTGTGGTGCGTTGTGGAAAAAAAATGGCTCCAAGCTTCTTCTCTTTTTTTTTTTCTTTTTTCTTTTTTTTTTTTTTCTTTTTTTTTTTGCCAAGTTGCTGGTTTGTGTGTGTGTGCATGCGTTTCTGGTTGACTGTGTGTGAGCGTGCATGCATAGATGGTTGTGTTTGTGTCGGACAAAGACAGAGAATTCCCTTAGTTTTGGGTGTTTAACCCGCTGCGCCTCCTGTGGAGGTTCTTAGTCGGCATCTCCTGGGGCCATTGGTGAGGGGGGGAGGGGGTCAGGAGACAACTTTTTTTTTTTTTTTTTCTTCTTTTTCCTGTCCTGTGTCCCAATGTTCTGAGTCCTGGTCTGAATCTGGGTGCGTTCGTAGTGGATCTCGGTGTACGACAACATGCTGCTACAGTCACGTGACGCCAACGAAGCGCCCTCTTTCCTCAGACACGACAACACAGGCTCTTTTTTCCAGCATCCGTTTTTTCCCCGACTCAATGTACAGAGAACAGTTTTTCAAAAGGCATATTCTTCATTAATGGGGGTTTTCTTATCACTTTATTTATATTTGCATATTTGTACCATGTGATCTTTTTTTTAATAGCATTCATAGCAGGTAGGTCTTTTTTGAATGAAATCTGCACCACTCTGTTTCAATGTTTTGCTGTTCAGAAACATTTAACAAAAAAAAAAGGTCATTTAGATGTTTGTTTCTAAAATGTATTGAAAGGGTATTTTTGTATGTGTTTATCACTTCCTTTAAATGAATCCGTACACCCATTAAACCCCTAAAAACTACGTCTGTGTCTTGAGTTTTTTGTTCCGATCTGTTTTAGTCGCTGGTTGCCGGTGTTGTGCCAAGGTGCGTATACTTGCTGAGAATCGTTTCCCCTGGCTGAGGGAGCATCATTTTGACTTTTTATCTCTTAATTATGACTTAACCATGGTTACCACTTACCTTTTTTTTCAGTGGCAGAAGTGAGCTTTCATACATAGGAAGCCCATCGTAATTTAAGAAATAAGAAAGCAAAAATTATGAGATTAAAAACTGCAAATTATGAGAAAAGTCAATTTTGAGATAAAAGTCATGATTGAGATAAAAAGTCACAATTATGAGGTAAAATGTCATTGTGAGGTAAAAAGGCGAAATTTTGAGATGAAATGACAATTACGAAAAGTTGACATTATAAAAAGTTGAAATTATGAGATAAAAGATTGAAACTATGAGAAGTCGAAACAGAAAAAGTCAAGACTGAGAGGAAAAAAAGTCGAGAAAAAAGTCTGATATAATCCTCAATTTTAATCTGAGCTGTTATGAGAATCTACATGATCAGTAAATTACAGAAAAATACATGATTTAGACTGGAAAAAACCCTCAAAATATAGAGGATAAAATTCTATTGTGATAAATTTAAGAAACATTAAATAGAGGGAAAAAATCATTTGGGAACTGACATCAAAGTAGCACTGGGTCTTTATGGGTTAATTTCACCAAACTACAACTGACACCATTATAAAAAAGTGAATGTACACAGGGATTAAAGAATGACAGTTGAAACAAATACATGGCCTGAAATAATAATAGAAAACTGTTTGGGTGCGAAATAAAAAAAAAGTTGTTTCTCTGATGGTTTTGTTTCTCTAGGGATTCTAACTTTGATCATTTTAGTATTTTCCTTAAATCCACATGAATTTTTTTACTTTTGTTGAAGTTGATAGAATAAGCTTACAGTGTGCTCATTAAAAAGTTAAATTTATCATGTTATGTTAAATTTTTGATTTTCAAGAGGTTTACAAAGTATTCATAGTTCCATGTGTCATTTTATGTAAGTTTAGATTCTATTCAGAACAGAAATATATAATTTTAAAGGTAATAATGTATTCAGTGACAGATTCATCATATTTAAAAAGCTGCCAGCATTTTCTGTTAGACTTTTTTTTTTTTTAATTAAATTTACTCTAATCACACTGTATTATGTTAAATTAATACATTTTTAAGTTCATTATGTATTCAATGACTTATTTTTAATATTAATAATACATATACACAATATTATATAATACTAAATATGTTATAAATGTATTTCATATTTAATTATTTTCAACATGTTTACAATGTATTCAGTATTTGATTTATAATTTTTGGCAAGTTTACAAACATTCAACATTAAGTTTATAATTTTCAACAAGTCTATAACTTGTTCATTGTTACTTATCAACAGGTTTATAACATATTCAATGTTAAATTTATAATTTCCAGCAACTTTAGATTGTATTCAGTGTTAAAAGTATAATTTTAAATAAGTTTGCAATCCATTCGATTTCTTTTTTCCATTTTCATCAAGCTTCTAATGCATTAAATGTTAAATTTATGTTTTTGACAAGTTTACAATGTATTCACCAATAAATATATGTTTTATGATTAATATGTGATTGACATAAATTTATATTTTATTCAGTGTTAGAATGATCACTTTCAATAAGTGTCTAATGTGGTCTTATATTTGTGTTCTTCAGTCCATGTTAATGACATTTTGACTCAGTTTTTATTCTGATTACTTTTACATTAAGACACAGGTGTCAAAGAAGCGGCCCAGGGGCCAAATCTGGCCCGCCAAAGGTTCTGTTCCGGCCCACAGGATGAAAGTGCAAAAATGAACCTGAACAGTCCAGGTTGTCCAAATCATTTTGGTTCAGGTTCCACATACAGACCAATGTGATCTCCAGTAAAAATAACAACACAATAACCCATAAATAATGACAACTACAAATTTTCTTTGTGATAAATTAAATGGAAAAAATTTAAGTGAAAATAATATTATACTGTGGAAATAAATAAATAAATAAATTTACATTTACAAAACTATTCTTTCACAACAAAATGCAAATAAATACATAAATAAAAACAGAGATGAACAACCCGAAATGTGCAATTTTAACAATATTCTGCCTGTTACTAAATGTTTTGTGCATTTATGGATCCGCTGTGATCTGTAGTTGTGTTAATATAAGATGTAATATTGTAGAAATTGTTCAAATTTTAGTTCCAAACGCCAAAATTTTAATGATATTCTGCCTGTTACCAAATGTTTATGTAACACTGTGTGTAATGTACATGTATAAATAATAAATCGAGGCATAATATTGTTAAAATTGCACTAATTTTCAAATGAAATTTCTGTTTTTTCAGGTTATTCACATCTTTTTTTGTAAAATGTAAATATTTTCATAATTTAATTGGGGTTCTTTTGTACTAAAACAAAAGAAAAACTTGGATTTGTCATTATTTATAGGTTATTAAGTTATTATTTTACTGGTCTGGCCCGCTTGAGACCAAATTGGGCCAAAATGAGTTTGACACCCCTGCATTCAGATATATTTAATGAGGCGTTCAGGGCCAAAACATGAGTGAAAAATGCACTGAAGGATTAAAATGATGCGTTCAGGTTCCATCTGTCTGCGTGTTTTCTGCTGTGTAAACGTATTCTTACGTGTATGCATGTAAAGAGAAGTTCGTGTTTGGGGTTTTTTGTGTGGTTTTGCCTTGTTTAGTTTAGTTTAATAAGTTTGTATGTTTGTTATGTAATCTGTTTTTTGGATTGTAATTGTGTTTTTTGTTTGTTTGTTTGTTTGTTTGTTTTTTTATCAAAATACGTGTTTGTGAAAATGTATAATTTAATAAAAAGGAAAAAAAATATTCATGCGTTGTTGATGATGATGATGATGAAGGGGGAGGTGGGTGAATCCTCTTGGCTCTTCACCTCTCTCTGCTAGGACTTAGGCGTCTTCTGATTGGTCCGTTCGGCCTCTGGGGGGGCGGGGCCAGGGGGGAATTCCCCGGCAGAAGTTTTTTTTTTTTTTTTTTTTTTTTTTTTTTCGTCTGAGCTTCTGACAAATATCTGTTCTCCTTCAGTCCACGAACACTCATTCAGTTCGAGCTTCAGTCCACGATCACTCATTGAGCTCGAGCCTCTTCCACAGACACAATATAACCTGCGACCAGCCCGCGAGCGTGTGTTTGCGTGCGCGCGTGCATCATGGATGGTGAGTAACACATTTATTTATTTATTTATTTTTTCATTTTCTCTCTCTCTCGCTTTTCTTTAACGCCGCTATTATAAACAACCCGAATTAAAAACAACATTCAACAGCAATAACAGACATTTATGTGAAGCTTGGTAACATTTAAGAGTAAATTTATATTTGAAGCTTTAATGTAGAACAGCAACAACAATGTTAAAACTTAAAAAATAAAAGAAAAATACATATAATGCACCACAAGTCAATACTTCCTCTTTGTTGCAATGATTCTTATTGGTGCCAATAACCCATTCACAGCCCACAAAACTCTATATTCACATTTACACTGAAATATTACCACTTTTTTCAACCAAAACAGGTCATTAAGTGTCATTTTTATGCCATTTGTGTTTATATTTTGCCTCATTTGTTCATTTATGTTCATTCTACCCCTTCCAGTTCTTGGGCCGTCCATACTAAGGGGCGATCCACATATGAGTAAGTACATTTTTTATTTGTCTTGTGTCAAAATTTGCTGCCTGTCTCCACAAGTCAAAGTTAATCAGTGCCAAAAAAAAAAAAAAAAAATGTACAGTATGTTTCTTCACTTCCTCATTTGATTTTATTGGTAAGAAGCAAATTGAGCTACTTTATTAAACCTGGAAATGACATTAAGATTTTTTTTTATTAGGATTTTTTATTATATGTACAGTATGAGCGTATACTGTGGGATAAATGTGAATATATGTGCTGGGTTGTCTCCCTGGTTTATGGTTGGGACGTCACTGCAAAAACAGGAAGGCAGGACCATGGCCAAGTAGCTTCTTCTTCTTCTTCTTCTTCTTCTTTTTTTTTTTTTTCTCTTTGGCAAGCGTACATGTCATAATTATGCCAGAAATGTAACAGGACTTGTTTAAGATCAGTGCGTTTACCTCACTGGGCTGTCATGTGCTTATTAAAAAAAAAAACTACTTTATTGTCTGCTCTACTGGGCTGATTTTTGGTTCTTGAGGACGTTTAACACCTCGTTCATCTGAGGGTCTTCCTTCAGAGGTGGACAGTCTTTGAAAGTTGTGTCTTCTGAGTATCTACAGCCCCCAGATCAGTTTGAGTTCCTGTTTCATGCTGAAGGTTCACTCATTTAATGCTTCGTTTTGATGTGGAAGAGTTGATGTTGGCTTATTTAATACGTAAACACTCGGTTGTTGCATGTTCAGTGATGAAATAGCTGAAATAAGTGTTCAGACTCTGTACTTCAGGGGCCACATTCAGCTAAATTTGATCTGAAGTGAGCCGAACCAGTAAAATAATAACATAATAATATATAAATAATGTCAACTCCAAACTTTTCTCTATGTTTTACAGTGAAAAACGCAAAATTACATTATGAAAATGTTTACATCTACAAACTATCCTTTCAAACAATGTAAATAACATGAACAAAGAAATTGTAATTTTAACACTATTACGCTTTAGTTTATCATTTCCACATGTACGTTATAACTTACAGATCACAGTGGATCTACAAATACACAAAACATTTAATAACAGGTGGAATGTTATTAAAACTGCACTTACTTCTCTTAAGGCACAGGTGTCAAACATGCGGCTCGGGGGCCAAATCCGGCCCGCCAAAGGGTCCAGTCCGGCCCTTTGGATGAATGTATGAAATGCAAAAATTACACTAAGATATTAACAATCCTTTTATTTCAGGTTCCACATTGAGGCCAATTCAATCTCAAGTGGGTGAAACCAGTAAAATACTATCATAATAATATAAAAATACTCACAACTCCAAATTTTTTCTCTTGGTAAATGCAAATATTTTCATGTATTTACACTAAAACAAGGTATAATTTCACAAAAAAATGTGAATAACCTGAACAAATATGAACAACCTGAAATGTTTTAAGAGAATTAAGTGCAATTTTAATAATATTCTGCCTGATATTAAACATTTTGTGCATTTGTAGAGCCACTGTGATCTGTAAGTTATAATGTACATGCGGAAATGATAAACTGAGACAGAATATTGTTAAAATTACACTTATTGTTTCAGTTTGTTCATGTTCTTCACATTGTTTCAAAGGATAGTTTGTAGATGTAAACATTTTCATTGTTTAATTTTAGGTTTTTTACCCTAAAACATTGAGAAAATTTTGGAGTTGACATTATTTATATATTATTATGTTATTATTTTTCTGGCTCGGCCCACTTCAGATCAAATTTAGCTGAATGTGGCCCCTGAACTAAAATGAGTTTGACACCCCTGTCTTAAGACATTTCAAGACATTGTTTTCGTGTAAATACATGAAAATATTTACATTCACAAACAGAAAAATTAGGAGTTGTGAGTATTTATAGGTTATGATGAGATTGAATTGGTCTGAATGTGGAACCTGGACTAAAACGATTGTTAATATCTTAGTGTAATTTTTGCATTTCACAAATTCATCCCAATGGCCGAACTGGACCCTTTGGCGGGCTGGATTTGGCCCCCGGGCCACATGTTTGACACCTGTGCTGTACTTAGTACCCAAAATATAAAAAGACAAAACATTCATTTAGGGCTGAACGATATGGACAAAATTTCATATCTCAATATTCATGCCAGATATCTCGATATCGATACGATATGACTACGGGTTTGGTGAAAATCAAGCATTTTTCAGAAAAATACAACATACAAAAGAATGTGGAAAGTGCAGTTTTATGTATAAGAACTCACTGCCAGTCATCAACATTAACATAAAGTACGAATAAATGAAATTTGTTGTGACTTCCAGAGCTGTACACGCAGGGCGAGAGCGGGGGAAATCTTTATCGTTTATATCATTGCTTTTTCGATATTAATATCTTGAATGTTCATATCTAGATATCGATACGATAACGGTGTATCTTTCAGCCCTACATTCATTGTGCTAATGTCAGTGATTTACTATTACAAGTGATGCTTTTGATTCATTTCACCGCTGCATTTATGTTTAAGTTGCATTTTACTGCTGTGGATTTTTACGACTGTGCTCGTTTGAGCTGATTTACAGGCATCATATTCTATAAGATCAAGTTTTTTATCCACCGAATCACTGCAAACTATGCTCATGTCCTGTCTTTTGCACAGCATATTAACCCTTTCATGTATACTGGTCACTACAGTGGACACTTATTCTACAGCTGTTCTCTTGTATATTCATGGATTTTGTTGTTTTGTTTTTGTTTGTTTTTTTACACATATCTTTATTAAAGTTTTAAGACATTACATATCGTTTCTGACATGAATTGGTAACATTGTGTAGATCTCCCCTGAGTGTAATAGTTGTAGTTTTCACGCAGTTATCAGTAAATGCATATTTCTTCGCTTCAAAAATTAAACGCATGGTGTCCAGCTGAGTGGACATTTTTGCAACTTCATGAAAAATAGGTTCCTAAGAATTTTTTTATTATTAGTACTGTTTTTTTAAAATGTATTTTTTTTTAAACTTTTTTTTAATTTATTTATTTTTCATAAGAAAATTTTCAATCGCATTGTTTTTTTCATGCCTAAAGAGGAATAAAAACACTCAGGAAAAAAATCTTGATTAAGGTTCTCATAAGTCATGCATGAAAGGGTTAAACCAGGCTGTTGCTGAAATGAATACAGTCATTTTTTAAGTAATTATTAAATAAGAAACAAACAAAATATGTGTTTAGCTAATCACTTGAAATCCCCCTCATCTGCTCTGTTCGTATCATGTGATAGTCAAATGGTTGTCTTTATGTTTTGAGAAGTTGTGACTTAACAGAAAACTTGATGATATCACCTCAGGTTTCAAGAAATTGTGTTTTTTATTTTGTTAAAATGTGCATGAGCAGAACAGCGATATAAGGGTAAGGGTGAAGTGGGCAGGTAAACACAGACAGATATTCATCTACACAGGCTTCTGTCACAAAAGCAGAACAGAAACTCAAGAGGAAACTGGAAGAATCAGATTTCATCCAGTTTTATTTCTGCTCTCATTACAGTTGAAAGCAATGGCGTCCTAAAAATCTTAAGGCAACATGAAATTGTGATGGACATTTTTCACTTGTTTCCAGTATTTGTAGTGTCAGTGGTTATTTGATCGAGGAAAGCGGTACCTTTATTTCTAAGATAAAACAAAAAACGACACTAAAATGAACTGTATCTATTAAACTGATATATATGAAACATGTGACGGGGACTTTCAATCTAATATTTCCATTTTCTGCAGCTTTATACTTTGACAAAACTTCATTAAGTCACTTAAACATGACAACAGAATGACGTCTGTTGACAGGGATTTCTCCCTCTAAACTCGTCATGTAGCTAATTTCATTTAAAAAATAGTTTTATCATCCAGTATGTCACAAATAAAAGATTAGAGAAAAAGTGTAAGAAGAAAGAATTTGTTTTTGTATTTTTTATCTTCTTTGCTCTCATATTAACCCTCAAAGATCTAAAAAGTCACCAAAAGCATGTTCTGATCTAAAATGTTGAACAACTTTTGAACCATTAAACCTATCGATACATGTAAATAATTCAGGTAAAATACAGCAACACTGATTCACCAGTAAAACCCATGTAGTTTGATAAATAGCAGTAGTTGGAGACGCTTGCTTTTACATTTGGTTTGGTTGAAAAGGTCTCTTTTGCCTCAGTTTTCTCTGTTCTCATAAAATAACCTTTAAGATTTTATGAACATCCACAAAGTCAGTAAATTAAATGTAGAAAAATACATGCTTTTTGTTGAAAAATACAGAGAATATGATAATAATAAATCAGAATAGTTTTTACTGCCAGGTACAGTAAGGAATATTTTTACAATATGAGGATTTTTTCTTGGTGACAGGTGCAAACACAGTAGCAGAACAGGCAGAAAAAAATAAAATAAAATAAACTGAGTATTTTAAATATAGTAAATAATGCTGATAAATCATTTAAGAGAGGTTTCATGTAGAGAAAAAAAACCCTTGACAGATGCAAACACTGTGGTAGAAAAGGCAGAAAAAATAAAATAAAAAATAAACAAAGTATATAACATATAGTAGATAAGTATAGTACGTAATGCTGATGAATCACTTGAGAGGTTTAATGTAGAGAAAAAAATCCATTGGAAGTCACCACCAAAATAGCTGTAGGACTTTAAGGGTTAATCATGTGATGAGGCCTTGGATTTTTCCAATTTCTCGCTCATAAAACTGGATTTAAGTAGATCAAACCAACTTCACCTCTAGTAACATACTGCGAAGACACTGATGTTTTTATACTTATAGATAGATAGATAGATAGCTTTGCATACAGCATGAGTTAATTTACCTTTTTTGTTTACTAATTTAGTGTTTTTTGCTAATTTATTTTTTGTTTACTTTTTGTTTAATATTTAGACTATATTTTTTGATTTTCATGGTTATTGCTTTTATTCTTTAGTATTTAGCACCTTTTTGTTTATGTTTTCTTATTGGTTTAGACCATGGGCACCTGGGTATCAATAGGGAGCACCAAGTTAGACCATCAAGCACTTGGGTGGGCCTATGGTTTTTTACCAGACAACCAGATAACCAGTCATTCACAGACAGACAGACAGACAGACAGACAGACAGACAGACAGACAGACAGGATGAGCAGGAAAGACAGCACAAAAGGCCTTAGTTGTTGTTTGCCTGCAAAAAGCCTGAAAATAAAGCACTTGAAATACGTCTATGGTATGGACGTTGTGTTTTTGACTGTGTAAACCACAAACCCATGGTGCATCTAGTGGTTATTTGAGTTATGTTAAAGTCTGAAGTTCAGTCACCTTTAAGTTGATTTCATTTTGATCACAAATAGCCGCTACAGTTCATATATACTCTAAAAAACTTGCTAAAGAACTTACTCCATGCAGCCTTTTTTCTTGTTGTGTAGTATTTTTACATAGCTGCACTGGTTCTTTTAGACTAGACTAGACTAGACTAGACTAGAATAGAATAGAATAGAATAGAATAGAATAGAATAGAATAGAATAGACTTTATTTGCCATATGCACAGATACATAGCAGTATAGGCGCACTGGAATTCTTGTGCGTTTCCCTGAGTCAGAAAAGGGAGCTTGAACAAAAAGTAAAGCTGTGACAAAAAACAGACATACAAAACATAAAACATAGCTAAAACATACAAGAAAACAGTTATTGCACATGCAGCTCAGATACACATTTGTAAAAAAAATAGAGTGTTACATAAAAGAGAGAAGAGTATTTACTTTAGTGCTCAGGATGTTCAGGATCTGAATACTTCAAACCAGATAAAATCCAAACTTTTCTTGTTATTTCATCTCAGTGGCGGAGCCGGAGATCCAGATCTTCGAGCAGCCGAAGCAGAGGGGGATGCGCTTCCGGTACAAGTGTGAGGGTCGATCGGCCGGCAGCATCCCCGGAGAGAGGAGTTCGGACAACAGCAGGACCTACCCCAGCGTTCAGGTCAGTGGGATGAGCTCACAGCGACTCAGAAAACCGTAGTTTAAATGTTAATGAATGGGATTTTAAAGCCGCTGTTCTTCCACAGATCCTGAATTACTACGGTAAAGGGAAGGTGCGCGTTTACCTGGTGACAAAGAACGAGCCGTACCGACCGCATCCGCATGACCTGGTTGGAAAAGACTGTAAGGATGGATATTATGAAGCCGAGTTTGGACCGGATCGCAGGGTCATCGCGTGAGTTCACATCTTTCACCACCTTTCACTACCACCTTATATCATCATCATCATCATCATCTTTATTTGCAGACTTGGGAGTCCATTTAAAAACAAACAAACAAGCAATCAGCAAACAGAATAAATTTAAAAACACAGGTTAAAAACACAGACAAAACATCAATATTATAAAAGACAACTGTAGCAGTGTCACCACAAGGATGACTGGTATCGCACCGAACTATGACTGGGATTTGTCAAAAGCCTAATGATGGAATTCTGAGAATCATTCAATCGACAGATAAATTTGTACATTAAGTTTCTCATAAGAGCCTGAAAAGTGTTAACTCCTGCATTGCAGAATAACTCACTTGCACTAGTCCATCGAGGTTTTTTAAACAGTGTTCTCATGGAATCATTTTATGTCTCCACATCAGATCATCTCCTTCACTGCAAAAAATCCAAATATTACCAAATGTATTTTTCTGATTTCTAGTCAAAATATGTCATCACGCGTAACCCTTTGTAGTTCACTCATAGAAATAGTCTGAAATCCAAAATTTCAACCTGAGTGTGTTATTGGAGGACCGAACAAGACTTTATTACTTTTGTGAATTTTTTCATAATTTTTACGGTTATGTAGAAAAATCAAGTTAGCATATTTAGTTTCTTACCTGTAAGTGGCAAAAAATGATAATAATCCATGAAGAATATACAAAAATGTAAGAAAAACACATGTAAAGTGAAAGGAACATGTATTTTAGAACATGACATTACTTTTAGACCATTATAACAACATAAGTGCTGATCCAGACCCCTGTCCACATCCACAAGATTAATCAACATCATTCCTTATATTAGTACCATTACTTCATGGTACCAAACAAAGCAGGTACACTCACTGTTCATGCAGAGGTGGACCTTACAGACCCTGGAGACCACATTGAACAAGAGATTTTTGACTTCACTGGAACTGTTGCTGTCACTGTCTTGTAATGTCTGCAGAAATTACCAAAAATAGTCACTTGCCCGATAAAGGGTTAAAATAAGACAAAATCACCTAAAGAGTAATTTTTCAGTGACATATAAGAAGTTATTTTTTGACAATGGATCTTGAAAATCTTATTTCAAGAAATTTTACAAAGGTTATTTTCATTTGTTCCATTGGCAGATTTTTTTGCTTAATTCAAGATTTTTTTGCTTAATTCAAGCGAAAAAATCTGCCAATGAATGGATCAAGTGGAAATTTTCATGTTAGGATTTCTTGAAATAAGATTTTCAAGATCTATCGTCTAAAAATAAGTTCTTATTATCTCACTGAAAAGTTACTCTTCAGGTTATTTTGTCTGATTTTAAGTGTGATGAGATATCTTGACTAGAAATGAGAAAAATACTTTTCGGAAGATTTAGATTTTTTCCAGTCTTCCATCTGACTCCTTCATCTTCTACCTTCATATCCTTCTTCACCACATCTGCAAATCTCCTCTTTGTTCTTCCTCTTTGCCTCCATCTTCATCATCCTTCTACCGGTATATTCACTATCCTGCCTCTTAATCTGGCCTCAAAACGTCCAATCTGTTCTATTCCTCTGATGAGCTTTTTATTAATCCTGACCATCCTTGTCACTCCCAAAAAAAAAACCAAAACTCAACATCTTCTTCCTCTAAACGAGGGTTGTCAAACATATGGCTCACATCCCAAAACTGGCCAGCTAAAGGGTCCAACCTGGTCCATGGGTTGAATTTGTAAAATGCAAAAATTACACTAAATTGTAGTTGAGGGGTCACATACAGACCAATCTGATCTCAAGTGGGTCAGACCAGTAAAATACTATCATAATAGCCTATAAATAATTATGTTTTAGCATTAAAAAGAAGTAAAATTACATGACGTTTACATTTATAAACTCTCCTTTCACAAAAAATATTAATAACCTGAACAAATATGTAAATAAATAAGTGCAATTTTAACAATATTATGCCGGTTAATAAATGTTTTGCATATTTGCAGATCCACTGTGATCTGTAAGTTGTAATGCACATGTGCAAAGGATAAGCTGAAGCATAATATTGTTGAAATTGCACTTATTTTTCTCAAGAAATTTCAGGATGTTCATGGTTGTGTGTGTTTTTCGCTTATTTTTTAAAGCATAGTTTGTAGATGTAAACATTTTCATATCATAATTGAACTTTTTTCACTCTTAAACATGGAGAAAAGTTTTGAATTTACATTATTTATAGGTGATTATGTTATTATTTTTACTGGTCCGGTCCGCTTGAGCTCATTTTGGGCTGAATGCGGCCCCTGAACTAAACTGTACAACACCACGGGTCTTATTTCCATCCTGTAAAACTTCCCTTTAATTTCTCGCCGCTATCCGAAGATGATCCATATTACGCTAGAATTTATTACCAATGTTGTCATCAGAGTAATTATTGCTTCAGTTGCGCTTTTAATCAGCACGTCATCTTCAAAATGAGTAAACACACTTTCTGTGTTGCACACACACGCCAAAATATAATCAATTTGCTCGCTATTAACAGTATTTCGCCTTTCACTTGACAGTTTCAGAAGTGTAAATCAGTGACCTCTTAGTTACAGCGGAACAAACTCACTCACACAGAGCATATTTGTAAAACCATGTCTGTGATGAGGATGGCGATATGGGAATTCCCCACATGACATCACCCATATTTACTGTGTGTTTGAGAGAAAACAGCATGTGCATGTGTGTGTGTGAGAGTGTGAATGACTCAGTATCTTTTGGGGTGTATAATTTGAGAATCTCTCATGTGGAATTTAGCAGTAAATTTGGGTTTATTTTATAGTTCCAGCGTTTCCGTATGCATGTTAAGAATTTCTCCAGCAGATGTTAGTGTGATCAGATGCATCATTATTTGTTTCTTAATTTGACATATTATGAGTGAGGTTTGTTTTATTGTTTTATCACAGATTCCAGAATCTGGGAATCCAGTGTGTGAGGAGGAAGGAAGTGAAAGACGCCATCGAACAGAGGATTATCAGAGGGATCAACCCCTTCAATGGTGAGTCCTCCTGTTTTGCTTTTTTCTTCCCTCCAACACTGATGGCTCAAACTTTGTGTGCATGTGCATTATAAAAGCTGGAACCTGATTTATGCTGCATTTTAATGGAAGTATGCAAATTACACAGTTGAGCTATGTGGAGCCTCAAGAAATAGGCCTGTTTAGACTCAATGATATTGCAAAAATGTTCTTTATTATTCATTGTTTGTCATGATTAGGAGCTTATGAGACTTAATCCCACCAAATATGTGTCGATTACCATTGACTGGTTGATTGATTGATGCATTTATTTTGAAAATAAGTGTCAAAACAGAAGAAAATAAATAAATAAAAAAACATAAGACATATAATACATATTCAAAAAGGAGTGAGAGGAAGTATAACTTATAAACCCCTACCTCTTTTCCTTAAATAATTAATAACAGTAATAATCTTCCAAGTCTAAGCATATCTGTACTATATAGTACTATAATATGACTGATACTTATTATTAAATCTAAACTTAAATGCTATATATATTTCCTTCTGAAAGTTAAAACAGACCTGTAACATATGGTCCTATGTAACAATTGAAAAAAATTTATATAGAAATTTGTAGTTTTTGCAAGTTTTCTAACATTGGGGGTGAATTCAGTATTGTATTGATAGAGATTTTTTGGGGAATAAATCCTAAAAGATCTCAGTCAAAGAATCTCACAATCATTAGCTGCTAGCTGCTACCAATACATCCATTTCTTTATCTGCTAATTAAAGTAAAAATATATTGTATGTTATATATAACTGACTTTTTAGCGTACTTTTAGACCATATTTAAGGTTATGTAATTGTATTACGCTTTTGCTAACATGTTTAGCGCTGGTAGCTAACATTACCTTTCAAAATTCTATTAGTGCCACAAACAAAAAAGTAATGGAAGATTTTAGCATCAATTTAGCTGCAAAAATGGAAAAAATAGGTACTTCTCTGTCACAAGGAGCAATGTAATTTTACTCTTGCATATGTAAATTTAAGGTAATGTTTACCATACAATGAAAATTAGCTAAGTTTAGCTAAAGTTAGCATAGCTATGTATCATTATTCAGTCCACGTGATGCTAATAAGACTAGGCTTTAAATGTAAAGTAAAGGCAATGTAATATATAATTTAGCTAAAGTTAGCATAGCTATGTGACAATAATCTTCGATTTACTTGATTTTAACCCTCTTTTTACATGTTTATTAAGTTATTGTTGAATAGTAATGATACCTGGAGATTACAGATGTCTGAAAGTGTTTTGTTTTGGGTTTTTTTACATATGATTAGCATAGCTATGTGACAATAATCTTCTATTTAGTTGATTTTTACCCTATTTTTACCCTGTTTTTACATGTTTATTAGCTTATTGTTGAATAGCAATGATGCCTGGAGATTACAGATGTCTGAAAGTGTTTTGTTTTTTTTACATGATTATTTAGTTTATGTGATAATGATGATAAGCTAACAACAGGCCATCAGTATGATCAGACTGAATTCTTTTGATGTCATTGTTCATACTGTTAATGCCACAGCTGTTTGTTTTACTGTTGTTACTGTTAATCAGGCTTAAAGCAGTTCATAAGAATTGTTTTCAGATGCAGGTTGACCCAGTTCTCAGGCAGTCGATATGATTTTCCTAACATCAAGTCAAAAATCTGCTCTTATGCCACCGCACTCTACACTAAAGCCATTTCCTCAGTGCGCTTTCATTCTGCGGTCGTCCTGTGCAGACAGACCGCCGTTCTCGTGTACAAACAGGCGTTGAGCTACTTCCCCATTCTTGTTCACAGTTGCTCAATTGAGCACAGTGCAGGATGCCACGTGAGAACTGGGAATGCAGGATTCATTATAAGGGGGAGGGTGGGCCAAGGGGCTTCCCCAGCACTGAGAGATGATGATAAAAGTAGGGTTTGGAGTCAAACAGGTCTGTGAAAAAAAGAGGAAGGTTTATGACAAGACATTAGGCTATGCTTCTTGACTTTCAAACATGCAATCTCATGTTTGTTGCTGGTTCTATATCTTATGGCTTTTACAGACACAAAACATGATCATACATGTTTGTTGATGCAGTGCAATGTTCAAGTATTATTTTTATTTATGTGCTGTTTTATACATTAGAGGCAACTTTGCTTGAATTAACAGATCCCGCCATTAATGGCTGTAACCTCAGAGATGAACGCATTCATGCATCAGTAATTATAATTCAGTAATATCCAGAAATGAGCCATTCTGCACTTTCACTTTTTGCACTTCAAGCTTATTTTGGTGCGAATACCACTAAATGGAAGACTTATTCTGAGTACTTCCTCCTCCACTGTTGCTGCTTGACTGAATGTTTGAGACTCATAAGAAATGTTTGCAGTGGTGTAGAGATACAGGAACCTCTAACCCTAGCTGACATTTTTAATCACTGTGTATAAATACGTCTCTAGTTAAGGAACTAACATGAGTTTTAAAAGTTCTGCATTTCACACACAACTTGTAGCTGAACAGAAACTGCATTTACTGGATAAATGTCAGTAGATACAGCCTGATCTGGAGTGTTTCTTCCTACATTTTATGTAACAGTAGTAGTTAGAAAACATTTTGTCAGAAGGCATTCAGTCTGACAAAGTGAAATAGGTAAATGTCAAAAGACAGCTGATGCAAATGCAGTCAGAGATTGTCAGAATAATAATTATTGATTTTATTGGAATTAAAGGTCTTTTTCTGCTTACTTTAGGCCACTTTTGCAGTTTAATGCTAATAGTGTAATAGAAACCTGAAAAGTTCATGATGACGAGTAGTTTATTGGAACTGCACACTGGATCATACGTAAAAATTAATTCTGTGTTTGTCTTTTAGACTTAGATAACAAACTAATTACAGATATGTGAACCTTTATTGTAGCTGTATCCCATTGTTTTCAGACAAGTAAACGGAAATGATTCTAACGGTAGTACACAAGGATTGTGATGATCAGATGATTATCTCATAATCATTGTAGGCGTAAGGATGTAAGGAACTTTATTGTCATTGTAGTTTCCCACAACAAAATTATTTCCGGCTTTCTCTAAAGGTGTGGTATATTATGCAAATAGAATAGTAATAAAATATGCAAAACATTTAAAAAAAAAAAAAAAAGTATTCAATACAGTGACAACAGCAGCATGACAGCATGGAGACAGGCCTGGGTGGAAACACAAGACGCAAACAGATCTACTTTTTATTCTTATTGTAAAAAAAACAAAGAATAGAATAGATTAGCATAGAATAGAATAGAATAGAATAGATAATATGATACATAAATCATGGTTGTGGCCATTGGCGTCAGTAAAACAATAAAAACTCAATTGAAAGCCTTAAGAGAAATTAACATGTAAAGAGAGAGTCATCCAAAATCATTCATTGACTCAAAACACTACAATACCCACAGTTCTCAGCTACTGTTGCCATGGAGAAGAGGCCTCAAACTGCTTCTAAATGTGCAAACTGTAGCTTCAACTCACTGTATTGGCAAGCTGAAGCTACACATATGCACATCATAGAAACATTTCAACAATCTGAAGCTCTGCAGTTGAAGTTTGTTGCTGAAATGCATCCTGGGAGTTGTAGTGAAAAAGAGATGCTCTATGTTGATCACTGACTCAGAGTTTGAGTTATTTTCTCTGAATACAGTGTCACTTATTCACTTGTAAAATGGCCGAAAACTTAACCGAACATACATAAATACAAATAATAGTTGAATTTTGTTCCATATGGAGTTGTTGTAATTGTTTTGCTAATTGCAGTCCATGGTTTCTTGTTGTAGCACTGGATTTTTATAAGAGGATATTATGATGATTTGTGTATTTTGGGTCTGTACACAGTAGTTTGAGATGACACAGACTTTGACCAGTCATAAAATAAAGATAACATTAGATCAAACATTGTGATGATAGTTGTTTATCTTGTCTATATGTCTCACTTCTGCTGTGAAACTCAGCTGCTTCCTGTGTCGGCAGCCCCCCCCCCAACCCTCCTCTCTACTACGACTACTACTACCCCTCACTCCAGACTCTAACACACTTTCACACTCATACGTACCATCAAACTGCTGTGAGCCCCCTGTATTTCATGTCTAGTTTGGGTTTCACTGATGTACTTGAGGCTTCTTAATGAGATTATAGCCGATGAGGTCAGCGGTGATTAATATAACCTCTGCTCACCATCGTCATCACACACTCATACTCATGTGTTCGTTCCTTATTATAGACGCTATAATCTCCTGTTCACCTGCCTTTTGGAGCATCATTAAGTGGCTATCAGTACTACAACTTTAAGATACTTTTACATTGTCTTCACTGCAAAATTAGCAGGAATAACATGATTTTTTTTTTTTTTTTTATCATTTTGACATTGTTTGCCATATTTTGACTGATTCTGTTTTATATAACATCTCACCGAGCGTTATTTTTCTGTTATGGGTTTAATGGAGAACCAGTGTTGCAGGATTTATTTAGTTAAATGTTTCGGTGATGTGCTTTGTATTATTAAGTCACCGGACAAACAATAATATGACCGATATGTGTTCCAAATTATGTGCATAATTGAACTATTGTACATACAGGCATAAATTTAACAGAATTTGCAATGTGTGAACACAATTTATCATTGATACCCCAACATTTACATAATGAATAATTATTTTAATTTGGGTAGGAGTGCATATTATTGTTTTTATTTTTCATTTTGGAGGTTAGTTGTTCTTTCACAGGCTTATTTAAAGGAGAATAGTGTAAATTTCACACGTGCTTGTGTGAATATCTGAAATTTGTTGCAGTTTATGTCATGCTGGTCAATTGTTGATGTTAGTTGATTCTATTTAGAGGCTGTGGTGGAAGTGAAGAGAACAAGCAGGATAATTTAGCAGACTTTTCAACCCAAGAAATAAAGAAATTAAAATAAAAATCAGAGTATAGGATGTTACCATGGATGCAAGTCAAGTATACATTCAGTCACTTCTGTCGCATTATCCTTTTTTTTGTAGATATCCCTATAGTTGGAGCGAGCTTGGTTGTTTAACTGATTATTTTAGTTAAATGCGTGTATCATTCGTTCATTCATTTTTCAATTTAAAACCAAAAAAACACTCATTTTTTTTGTTTTTCATTTTCAAAATGATAATGAAAAACGAATAACAGTTTGTTTTTCCATTTCCCGATTTTGTGCTCAAATGAAAAATGGAAAAAACAAATAACGATTGTTTCATCCGATTTTGCTATTTTCAATATAGTTAAGTTGTCTGACCCGGAAGTAGTCTTTACTGGGGAAAAAATAAACAGAATTTTCCGAATTAATGAGATACTGTTTTCTGAAAAAATTTAAACTCTGATTTTCTGAATTAATTAATTCAGAAAAACAGAGCTGAATCAGTTTTTTGTGTGAATGCAATACGCTTCCGTACGTATCAAACAGCTGCTTAATTATAGCAAAATATTCCTCCAGTCCAGCCATGATTCCATTTGTTTATTTTTTCCCTTGTAACGACTACTTCCAGGTCAGACAACTTAACTATATTGAAAATAGCTAAATCGGATGAAATGGTCATTACCCGTTTTTTCCATTTTTCATTCAAGCACAAAATCGGAAAATGGAAAAACGAACCGTTATCCATTTTTCATTCTGGTTTTGAAAATGAAAAACAAAAAAACGAGTTGGTTTTTTGTTTTTTGATTTTTGGTTTTAAATTGAAAAACGAATGAACGAATGACACACGGATTTAGTTAGTTAGTAAGTTAGTGTAGTTTTATTTCGAGCACATAGAATCATCAGATAACAAAGAACTATACAGTATGGTCAAACAGAATTTTTCTGTCCTCGTAAAGGAGTGGAAAGAAGAATAACTTATAGATTCCCACCCCTTTTTACAAACTTGTAAGTAAATTAATTCCGCTTCCTTTGCTTTGTTAACAAACTTTTTTTCCGTATATTTTTACAATAACACAAAGCATCCATACAAACCGTTCACATCCTTCACTGTCCAGTTGTGAAGCCAAGTTCTGCTGATACCAACAGATTATAAAAGGTCCTTAGTTATCACCAACTGAACAATGCATGTCATAAAAAAAATAGTTAAAGTGTGAGTCATCGGTGGAGACATTGTTTGTGGTGAGTCTTGGCACCTGCCTCCCCTTCATTTTCACTCTCACATTCTACTCCCACATTCACATTATACCACTTACCCATCAGCCCCCCCCGCCCACTCACCCCCTCGCCCACGCATAGTTTAGGACCCTGAACCGGCAGATGCAGTGCCGCCGACCCCAGGCCTGGTTCCTTTTCCACCACACCACCACCACCTGTCCTCTTACCTACAGCCCACTCTGCACCTGTCCGGTATTGCGGTGCAACAACAACACAATGCACCAACACACACGCATGCAACTTTATATGTTCCATCAGTGTTTCTCTGAGTGAGTCTCACCTCTGCCTCCTTCAGATTCTCCACTGTGTGTTTGTGTGTTTCTACCTCCTACAGCTGAAGAACCTGATGACCAAACAGAAACACAGAACAAGGCTGGCTCTGTTGTTAAACACAAACTATTTAACCTTGTATGAGCCTTGATATATTCATTTAATGGTATTAGAACTGCAGCTAATCACTGTCTGCAGTGTCAGTTGAGCTGTTATTTCCTCAACCAGATGCTTGAGCTTTATAATGTCGTAAAATAGTGGGTAAGTGTTTCCCAAAGCCGGAGGCTATGTCCTCGAATACACTGCTCGCTTTACAGTCTTTACAATATTAAGTTTACTTTCACAAAGAAGGACAGAAACAAGAAAATGTTCCTAGAATCAGAAAAAAACACTTTTTTTTCCCTGATTCAAATTCCTCAAATTAGTTGATCAGTTAATACAGCCAGCGATTAATGTACTTATTGACAGTTCATCAGTCAATAGAATAAACTTTGTGGCTTCAAATCACATTTTATAATTAACATTATTATGATTGGAGTTTGCATGTTCTCCCCGTGTCTGCGTGGGTTCTCTCCGGGTCCTCCGGCTTCCTCCCACCATCCAAAGACATGCACTAATAGGTTAATTGGTTAATCTAAATTCCCCATAGGTGTGAATGTGAGAGTGATTGTTTGTCTCTACATGTTCAGCCCTGCGATGAACTGGCGACTTGTCCAGGGTGTACCCCGCCTTTGCCCCTATGTAGCTGGGATAGGCTCCAAGCAACCCCTGTGACCCTAGTGAGGATAAAGCGGGTTCAGGAAATGAATGAATGAATGAATTATTATGATTCAGCTATTATAAATCAAAATATTTGCAGGAAAGATTAGCTCTGAAATTCAGCTACATATGCAGTGATGGGAAGGTTTTTACTTAAATGTGAAATGTTTGATCAGCTCCAAACTATCAGTATTATTATATATAATGACCTTTGAAAATCCATGATCTGTCGACCTGTAATGCTTGTTGCATTTGGTAGTTCATCACAGATTAGCTAAGTATTTTATATCCAGTGTCAGTAAAGATTTTTTTTAAAAACACTATAGGCCATAGATTATACCAGATTAAAAATGTAATACTATTTTAGTGATGTAATGTATTGGATTTGGATAATGTTTCTAAATTGGGAATACGGCTTAAAGCTTAATGACTGTAAAGTAATGTTAAATTACTGTTTATTACTTTTTATAACACTCTGACGCCCATAAAGTTGGAACAATTTTGTTTTCAGGCACCTTCCTCTCTTTAAATTCACATCAGTCCTAGTTACGCTTTATCTATCAAGAATAAATCACATTGTCACAATCATTTCATTAGAACAGGTAAAAAATATTTGGTTCCAAGTTTGTATTTTACAAGACTGGCCCATAATTGACAAACTGAATCCTAGATTGCAGGCTGATTCTGCAACAAAAATCAATGTAGGAAAGATGTTAAAACCTCCAATATTAAGCAAATGTTAAAGCCCTTTTGTGATTTCAGAATAATAATCGTTGTCATCATTGAAAGATATTTGTGTCTATGTTAACCTGTGTTGGTTTAATCAGCTGTACAGAATAAGCGTTTTGCTGATTTTCAAGACTAGAAGCTGTTATTTATACATAGAGCTGTGTATTGGCAAGAATCAGGCGATACAATACAAATCACAATAATAGGTTCCCAATACGATATATCACGATATATCACGATACTGTTAACAAGGTGATATTTTTTGTTTTGTTTCTTTTTTAAAACATTATTTCCTGGAAAAACCTTTAGTGCAGCATTTGGATAAACAAAGTTTGAACATGCGGCTTTACCAGTACAAAAACACACACACTCAAATAAATAAATAAATATTTACAGACATTACAGTTAAAGATCCTGCTTAAATGTTCATAATCCATTGCGAAAAGAATACATCGTGTTCAGTCTCTGAACCATCCAGCTTCAGAACATTATTTTTGTGCATTCCCAATAAAAAACAAACAATCTGCCTCTTTCAGACAGTAAAAAGTGCTTTTAGGATGAACTGAATTATCCATTATTTAACAAAACAGCCTTATCAATTTCAAAAAACTATATTTATGACCTGCAATATCGCAGTACTACTTTTGTTGTATACAAACAACAGAAAAAAAATACCCATGTGAATATACAAATAAAAGAGCTGGAAAAACAAAAATGAACCTCTGCCATGTCTGCATTTGAATAAATACCTGAAAATATCGATACAGTGCTTTTGAATATTGGTACAGTATCGTGAAGTGAAATATCACGTTATATTGCGATACCGATATTTTCTTACACCCCTGTTTATACACTTAAATGCAGAGTTTGTATAATTGATTTGACTGATTGCAGTGAATTATGGGACTGTGTCACATGGAACCAGTCATGTTATAACACAACAACAACAAGGCAGATTTCTCAGTAACAGAAAGGGAACTCCTCAGAACTGCATTTTTTTTTTATCCTGTTCTGCTTTGTCATGATGTATTCAATAAAATATGCAGAACTCAGCACAGTTCCTTAATTTTCCTGTCTTAAAGTAAAGCAAAAAAAAAGGATTGAAGCTTCAAACTGATGTATTTTAACGTCTTGAGGGTAAAAAAAATATACTCACGGATCATTTGAGATTAACTGCAACACCTGAAAAAATGTAAGTACAGCTTATGTTTTCCTGCTCGAAATGTTACATTTTGCGTCAAATGTGAAGTAAAAAGCGCTGACCTGTGTCTTCACTTGGACACGAGCCTTTGAGAAGACAATGCCAGTAGTACATGCAGAGACAGAACAGACAGAATACCTGCGCAGGTGTTTGCACTAAACATGTCCAGCGACACATCCAATCAGGCTGAGGAGTTTCCCTACATCTCATGTGCACAATAGTTTTTGTTTGTTGTTGCATACTTTTGAGTATTTTCTCCCGTCACGACTGTTAGCAAGAAAAAAAAAAACTCACAAATATACTGTTATTACTGCTGTCTGTTGGCGCTTATGTGGTAAAGGGAAACTGAAAACACCTCTTAATGCAGTAAAAGATCATAATTTTGGACGTAATTTGACTTGAATCTCACTCGTGTCCCACCACTTTCATACACGTCAAAAGCCGCCGTGGTCACTCATGCAGACAGTGTCATATCTTACTTGTATGCTGTGCAGAGACTCACACACATACACACTTCTTTCCACCCTGAGGTGACGTCGGCGAACGTCACCATAGCGACAAACCTGTAGGCGGGGATGGCCTCGAAGTGAGCGCGAAAGACAGAAATTGAGAGATGGAGGAAGAGAAAGTAGGCAGATGTGAAAGCCTGGTGTGTGTGTGTGTGCGTGTGTGTGTGTGTGTGCGTGTGTGTGTGTGTGTGTGGGCGTCTCTCAGTTAAAGCTCTCCCTGTGAGGTGTGTGTGTGTGTGTGTGTCTGTTTGCGTGTTGCCTCCGGGGGCGAGATGTGTGACGCTCGTATGCCTGAGTGTGTGAGCGATTGTGTGTGCAAATGTAGGCTGCGGCTGTGACGTGTTCATATTCATGTTCATCCAAAGCTGAGGTTTATGGGACATCCTACAGATCTGACACCACCATGAGAACTTTAAAGAGGACCCGTCTACATACAAGACATCCTTATATATCGATTAACACGCAGCTGCAGCTTCAGTTCTATTACCGCTTTGATACTTTGTACTTGGTTCTAATGTCTCTGCAGCGAAAAGGAAGTAAAAAATACCACACTTTGAAAATACTCCACTGCAAGTTCTGCTTTCACAACCTTAATATAACAACAGTGTGTTCGTGTTATCAGCAAAAAGTACTTAGAACAGGGGTGTCAAGTGGGCCAGAGCAGTGAAATAATAGCATAATAACCTATAAGTAATGTCAAGTACAAACTTACAGAGTGAAAAAAGTATATCGGCTAAAATTTGCTTAGAGGTCTTACTTATGTCTTTGTGCGTAAGAAATCAATATAAGTGAATCCCCAGAGGAACTAAATGTAAGTTATGCAAATTTACCGGATTTCTGTTCTGTTGCAACATGTTGATGGTCATATGAACTATCTTTTCAGGTCAAAAATTTCCAATTTCATCACAATTAATGCTATATTTTCATGTCACAAATGGCCAAGTTATATTTTAACTGAATTTACCTGAAAAACAAATATTCTATTCTTTTAGATTCCCCAATTTTTCTTACAAGATTATAAACTACATATCACATGTTTTATTTTTACAGGTTGCAATATGGAGTATGGTGCTGATCCATCCTGCTTATGTTACGCCAATACATACATTAAGAATGTCACACGTCGCTTTTTAAATCAACAGTTTTCTAATAATAAGCATTTTTATGAAGAAATAATTCTATGTTGTTATTTACTCTTTAGTATGATGATAAACTATATAATAAATAATTCTGATACTAGTTTTTGCACAGGGATCATTTGTGGAAACGGTGACATGGCTGCCGAGCATCAGCATGATGGGATCTGTAACAACAATGTCACATCCATCCACTGCCACATTTTCTGTTTTTGTGTCAGCTGTTATTGTTTTAGATCCACAATACTAACATTTATGAATAAGAGGAGAATTAGCAATAGTAAGTATATAAGTTTATTCCTAATAAAGTACTGGTACTGACCAGAGCATCATGGGTAATGTCACGTCTGTCCACCAGCAAAAGTTTTCACATACACGTGCTATTCAAAATCCAATATTTCTGAAAATAGAGCTTCCACTGTCAAATAATATCAGTAGTCTGTGCACAAATGGATTAGCATTATTTCAACACAGTTCTATGCATTTCTTACAACTTTTTTTTTTTTTTGACAAAAATGGCCACTCATTTGACCCCTAAGTAAATTTTAGCCGAATAACAAGTGCGTAACATAGGGTTGTGTTTATCGGTTGTCTCTCTGTTCTGTTTATTATTACGTGTTACCCCAGTGTGTTGAAGTGTTTTGTTGTATGTTTGTCCTCAGTTCCTCGAGAGCAGCTGCTGCAGACAGAGGAGTACGACCTGAACGTGGTTCGTCTGTGCATCCAGATTTTCCTGCAGGACGAGAACGGCCACTACACCCGCAAGCTCAACCCCGTTATCACCAACCCCATCTACGACAACAGTGAGTGACATCATCTCAGGCATTTACAGTGATGATGGCATGTCAGAATCACCGTTTAATGACACGTACGGGTCCGTTTTAGAACAACCTGTATGTGAAGATAAGATTCACAGTGACTTTTTCAAAAAACCACTTCTAAAGGCCTTGTTTGTCCACTTCCTTTTATTCGAGGCCACCTTTTTGTTGCTTTAATTCTCATATCTGCATGGTTCAATTTTAAGATTGGGCATTTTTTTAATCTCTTCTTCTTGTCTTAGCATGTGAAATTTACCATTTTGCATCCTTTATTCTGTTTGAAACGGTTTGTTTTTTGCAATTTTGCAGCTTTTCTAGTGGTTCCTTTTTCGGTTATCAATTGAATTAATGATCAATTATCAATTTTTTCACCTTCTTGTTTTATCCTCCTTTGCATTTTATTTTATTTTATTTTTTAAATTTATTTATTTATTTATTTATTTGGATCCCCATTAGCTGATGCAGGACATCAACTACTCTTCCTGGAGTCCTCCCATTCCAAACACATATACAGTATCCATTTACAAGCATAAAAACAATGTGATTCACCCTTATATTTCCTTCTTAAGAGCACTCAACAGTCAAACAAAACAACATTAACAATAATAACAATACTGCAATATCAGTATTTAGCAAAATCAAATTAAAAACAGAAAAAAACAAACAAAAAACTAAGGAATAAATTCTATCTTAACTATAAATAATTTGTAATTTCTTGTGATTTTTATTATAAGGTTAAGGGTGCTCAACTTATATTGGATTTAAAAAGCACAGTTACAACTTAACCTGCATGTATTTTGTGCAAATATTGAAAACAGGTTTTACTCTAGACCTACAATATATTGTACAATCCTTTTGATATGCAGCAGTTGGGAAGTTGCATTAGTATGTGTGTTTCTCCAGCCGTTTGTTGCAAGACGTGCACACGTGTGTCCAGCATTTGATCAAACATAGAGTACTTCAAGTGTTACGTTCAGTAAACCAGCTCAGTCTTCCTCACACTCAGACAGAAAAAGGGAAGTTCTTTACAAGCTCTAACCCTCAAACAACAGCGTTACCATGGAGCACTTCCTCTTCTGGCAGCAGACATGTGACATGTGACTCAACCTGGTGAGGCTTCAACTGTAAAACTGATCGTGGTGTTTTCTACGATAAGCAGCTGAAGCACAGATCAGAGCATAAACACAGTCTATCATGTGATGAAGGATTCTGACACATCCACGTGACTTGAAGAAAAGAAATCCCATTATATGAATTGAAAGGCTATAGTATATCTAATGGGATTTTTACAGAGATTAGGTTATGAAGGTGACTTTACTTTTATTTTACTTTTTATACTAACTTTAGTATCTTTTTAATGTTTTTATGGAAAACTCAGTAATTGATAATTCTGTCACAAAACGAAAACAATGAAACCTAACGAGCTAATAACTTACAAACTGTGCAGCACTTTGTCATGAAATGGTCTGTAGGCAAACACAGAGTTCAGCGAAAAATACCTGGAGTGTGTCTTTCAATGTTATGTTCAAGGTTCAAGGTTCAAGGTTACTTTATTTGTACTTTTGGGTAGATTTGTCTTGCAGATAAGGTGGTTGCTTTTTACATTACAGCAAGACATACATTGAACCAGTTAGGCAGGTACACTTTGAAAATCCCTGACTCCCTGATTCAAATTCCTCAAACTAGTTGATCAGTTAATACAGCCAGCGATTAATGTACTTGTTGACAGTTCATCAGTCAATAGAATAAACTTTGTGACTTCAAATCACATTTTATTATTAACATTATTATGATTCAACTATTATAAATCATAATATTTGCAGGAAAGATTAGCTCTGAAATTCAGCTACCTATGCAGTGATGGGAAGGTTTTACTTAAATGTGAAATGTTTGATCAGCTCCAAATTATCAGTATTATTATATATAATGACCTTTGAAAATCCATGATCTGTCGACCTGTGATGCTTGTTGCATTTGGGAGTTCATCACAGATTAGCTAAGTATTTTATATCCGGTGTCAATGATGATTTTTAAAAAACGCTATAGGCCGTAGATTATTAGCTACAAGATAAAAAATGTAATTCTTACTATTTTAGTGATGTAATGTATTGGATTTGGATAATGTTTCTAAATTGGGAATACGGCTTAAAGCTTAATGACTGTACAGTAATGTTAAATTACTGTTTATTACTTTTTATAACACTCTGACGCCCATAAAGTTGGAACAATTTTGTTTTCAGGCACCTTCCTCTCTTTAAATTCACATCAGTCCTGGTTACGCCTTATCTATCAAGAATAAATCACATTGTCACAATCATTTCATGAGAACAGGTAAAAATATTTGGTTCCAAGTTTGTATTTTACAAGACTGGCCCATAATTGACAAACTGAATCCTAGATTGCAGGCTGATTCTGCAACAAAAATCAATGTAGGAAAGATGTTAAAACCTCCAATATTAAGCAAATGTTAAAGCCCTTTTGTGATTTCAGAATAATAATCGTTGTCATCATTGAAAGGCATTTGTGTCTATGTTAACCTGTGTTGGTTTAATCAGCTGTACAGAATAAGCGTTTTGCTGATTTTCAAGACTAGAAGCTGTTATTTATACATAGAGCTGTGTATTGGCAAGAATCAGGCGATACAATACAAATCACAATAATAGGTTCCCAATACGATATATCACGATATATCACGATACTGTTAACAAGGTGATATTTTTTGTTTTGTTTCTTTTTTAAAACATTATTTCCTGGAAAAACCTTTAGTGCAGCATTTGGATAAACAAAGTTTGAACATGCGGCTTTACCAGTACAAAAACACACACACACAAATAAATAAATAAATATTTACAGACATTACAGTTAAAGATCCTGCTTAAATGTTCATATTCCATTGCGAAAAGAATACATCGTGTTCAGTCTCTGAACCATCCAACATCAGAACATTATTTTTGTGCATTCCCAATAAAAAACAAACAATCTGCCTCTTTCAGACAGTAAAAAGTGCTTTTAGGATGAACTGAATTATCCATTATTTAACAAAACAGCATTATCAATTTCAAAAAACTACATTTATGACCTGCAATATCGCAGTACTACTTTTGTCGTATACAAACAACAGAACAAAATACCCGTGTGAATATACAAATAAAAGAGCTGGAAAAACAAAAATGAACCTATAACACTCTGACGCCCATAAAGTTGGAACAATTTTGTTTACAGGCACCTTCCTCTCTTTAAATTCACATCAGTCCCAGTTACACTTTATCTGTCAAGAATAAATCACATTGTCACAATCATTTCATTAGAACGGGTAAAAAATATTTGGTTCCAAGTTTGTATTTTACAAGACTGGCCCATAATTAACAAACTGAAGCCCAGATTGCAGGCTGATTCTGCAAAAAATCAGTGTAGGAAAGACGTTAAAACCTCCAGTATTAAACAAATCTTAAAGCCCTTTTATGATTTCAGAATAATAATCGTTGCCATCATTGAAAGACATTTGTGTCTATGTTAACCTGTATTCAAGGTTCAAGGTTCAAGGTTACTTTATTTGTACCTGTGGATAGATTTGTTTTGCAGATGAGGTGATTGCTTTTTGCGTTACAGCAAGACATACATTGAACCGGTTAGGCAGGTACTTGATCGAGCTTCCAGACAGGACAAAAAGCGCTCAGTGTTCAGTTACTATGTGTAAATTCTAGGGGTGTTAGAAAATATCGATTCTGCAATATATCGTGGTATTTCATTTCACAATACTGTATTGATATTAAAAAGTACTGTATCGATATTTTTAGGTATTTATTCAAATGCAGATATTGTGGAGGTTCATTTTTGTTTTTTGTTTTTCTTTATTGTTTATATCTTATTTATTATTATTGAACCCTGTTTTATTAAATAATGGTTATTTAAAACATCCTAATAGCACTTTTTACTTTTTTTACTAAGAGTGGCAGATCTTAGTTCCTTTGGAAACTAGGAGAATTAGAAACATTTTGTGATATAGCATTAGATCCTGTTCTGATCAAATAAAAATGTGTTTAATATTTATGCATATTTCTGGTGTAATTCAATTCTTCCGGGAAATAATCTTTAAAAAGAAAAGAAACAACTAAAAAAATTGCCTTTTTTAACAGTATCATGATATATCGTGATATATCGTATCGTGATCCTAGTATTGTGATTTGTATCATATCGCCAGATTCTTGCCAGTACACCCCCCTAGTAAATTCACATTTGTCTGTTAAAAATAATGAACTTGAAGCATTGAATGGAATTAAGAGTGTCGCATAAAGTCAGAGAAACAGAAATCTGCCTGGTATCATTCTGTATAAACATTAACACAAGAAAGTGAAATTCAGTGGTTGATTTGGGCTGTGTTTTCAGATTCTACTAAATTTTCATTAGAATGATCTGATATGAATTAATAAAACTTAAAGTCAGTTTTTTAACACATGCATTACCTTGTGAATGAGTAAAATTTGAGCCTTAACCTCATTCGTCACCTTGGTACTAAAGACAGCACTGATTTGCATTTGGTGTTAGTGAATAAAAGCACATACATGCAGCTCCTTTACTATAAATATTAATATTTCATCAATAAAATAAGTTAGATATTTCCTCGCACAGTTTGTGGAATTTATCTGAGAATCACTTTCATGCCCAAGTAAAATTGATTTTGCTGCTTTTCGTGTCCCAAACTGAATGAAATCAAATCAAATTTTAATGCTAATTGAATTGATGCCTTGTGAACTGGAATTGAATTGATTCAGTAAAAATGAGTTCAATACCCACTTCTCTTCATAAAAATGCTTAAATAACAAGTAGCTTAAGCCCCGACAAATTGAGACAACAAAGTGATTTGATTTGACAGATTTGTTGCATTGCATGTTTACCGTTTTGCGTTTGTGCGTCAACAGGAGCTCCAAACACAGCAGAACTGAGGATCTGTCGGGTCAACAGGAACAGCGGCAGCGTTCGAGGAGGAGACGAGATCTTCTTATTGTGCGACAAAGTACAAAAAGGTACATGAATACATAGACTACCTGGCTTTAACACTTAAAGACTGTTTTTGTGACGACTTTCAAAGAAATTTCCTCTTCATTTAATAGCATTTGTTATGGTATTATCCCCTGAAGTTTGCATTTTTCAGTAAAAAATTATGTTTAATTTACTGATCGTGTAGATGTATATAAAAGCTCAGAGTTAATTCAAAGGCTATTAAATCAGAACAGAAAAAATTGAGGCAAAAGTGACTCTTTCCAAGTCAAATACCAATATATATAGTTCAAATATATCAGTAAGTGAACATAAAAACAAGTGTCTACAACCACTGTCGTTGTCAAAATGCATGGGTTTTATTGATGAATCAATGTTACACAAGAACGTTGCTGTTAAAAAGCTGAGAAACTGCCTTTATTTTTATTTTTTCAAATATATTGGTATGATTAGTGAGTCAAAAGTTATTCATTATTTTGGATCAGTAGATGCTTTTTGTTGAGAGGTTAACATTCACTAGTTGATTTACAGCCTAAAACAGTCTAAATCAGGGGTGTCAAACTCATTTTAGTTCAGGGGCCACATTCAGCCCAATTCGATCTCAAGCGGGCCAAACCAATAAAATAATAGCATAAAAATCCATAAATAATCACAACTCCAAATTTTTCAGTGCAAAAAATAACTTAAATAACTTAAATTCCAAAAATGTTTACATTTTACAAACTATCCAAAACAAAAAAGATGTGAATAATCTAAAAAAAAAAAAAGAAATTTCTGAAGACAAATAAGCACAATTTTCAATATTCTGCTTCAACTCATGACTTCTACATGTGCATTACAGATCAGCTCTACTACGGCACAAAACATTTTTTAAAATTGAACTTTTTTTTCTTTATTTTTTTCAGGTTGTTCATATTTGTTCCGTTTGTTGACATTTTATTGTTAAAGGATATCAGAATTTAATGTTCTTTGCAATAAATCAAAGAGAAAAAAATTGGTGTTGCCATTATTTAGAGGAACACTGTCATATTATTTTTTTTTTTTTCATATTAAAGATGAAAATTTTAGTAATTATTTATAGGTTATTATGCTATTATTTTCGAGTTTGACGCCCTTGACTGTTAATATCTTCAGTGTAATTTTTGCACTGTGCAAATTCATCCTGCGGGCCGGATTGGAACCTTTAGCGGGCCGGTTTTGGCCCCCGGGCCGCATGTTTGGCACCTGTGGTCTTAATCATTAAAACGGTCTTCTCTTTCCTGTTCATATACATCAATTTTCTATCTACACTCATTCGAAATAGTCCTCATCCGTTCATACTCATTCAGTTTTCCATTCCTGTCATCCATCATCACTCTTCCCAGATGACATTGAGGTGCGGTTTTTCTCCTCCGACGGCTGGGAGGCCAAAGGCTCCTTCTCGCAGGCCGACGTCCATCGCCAAGTGGCCATCGTCTTCAAGACTCCGCCCTACTATAACACTTCCATCACCGAGTCGGTCACCGTGCACATGCAGCTGCGCCGTCCGTCTGATCAGGAAGTGAGCGAACCCATGGATTTCAGATATCTGCCAGACGACAAAGGTAAGAATGATCAGGTTAGATTATACTGTGGTGTTTGCTTTTCCAAGCCTGAACTGAATGTATCTCAGTGGGCACGTTTCATTCTGTTCTAAATATTTTGTGTTCCGTTTAGATCCGTACGGCTACAATGAGAAAAAGCGCAGAAGAGAACATCTGATAAAGATCTCAGCACTATCAAGTAAGACATATACTGTATGACATGCACCAATCAGCCATAACAGTCTGACCACCGAAAGGAGAAGTGGTTATAGTATTGATTATTTTATTATAATTGTACCTTTCACTGGGTTGGATACATCAGGCAGCAAGTGAACATTTAGTCTTCGAAGGTAATGTTTTAGTTCCTGGTCTGCAGTGGTTAGTACCGACCAAACATGGACTAAGGAAGGACGTCATAATCTCAGGACAATTAATCATCTGTGGGAGGTGTTGGACGAAAACATCTAATCCATGAATGCTGATTATTTTGTTTGTTTTTATGTAACTTTGGTTCATTTTATTACCTCCGCCAAGGAGGTTATGTTTTTGCCAGGGTTTGTTTGTTTGTTTGTTTGTCTGTTTGTTTGTTTGTCTGTCCGTTAGTGTGCAACATAACTCAAAAAGTTATGGACAGATTTGGATGAAATTTTCAGGGTTTGTTGGAAATGGGATAAGGAAGAAATGATTAAATTTTGGTGGTGATCGGGAATGGGGGGGCCCACGGGGGGGGGGGGCCACTGATCAGCCTTGGCGGAGGTCTGCGCTCTCCGAGTGCTTCTAGTTTATGATTGCATTCATTTTTTGTTAATTTTGTTCAGGATGTTGGCGATTTAGTTCATTTTATTGACGGTCATGGTCCTTTTTATATAATTTTTGGTTAATTTTGTTGTATATTGTGGTTAGTTTCTGTTTATTTATTTATTTATTTATTATTTATTTTTCTCCATTTTGTTCGTTGTGTTGACTATTGAGTTCATTCCGTTAAGTATCATATTCTTTTGCATTCATTTGTTATTATTTTGTTGGATAGTTTGGTCAGTATTTGTCCATTTTTTGTCATTTTTGTTCATTTTGTTGATAACTGATAATCTGTGGGAGGTGCAGGACAAATAAATACAATCCATGGAGGTCCACATCTCTACCATGCAGGACTTCAGGGATCTTAGTCCAGATACCACACACACCTGCAGTGGTCTGGTGGAGTCTAGGACAGGTGGTGACAATGTTCTGCTCCCATAGATGCTCGATCTTTTTTTTGTTCTTCTGATTTTTTGGTCAATACTTAACACTTTACATTGAGAACTAGAAGCACTCGGAGAGCGCAGACCTCCGCCAAGGCTGATCAGTGGCCCCCCCCGTGGGCCCCCCCACCCCCGATCACCACCAAAATTTAATCATTTCTTCCTTATCCCATTTCCAACAAACCCTGAAAATTTCATCCAAATCTGTCCATAACTTTTTGAGTTATGTTGCACACTAACGGACAGATAAACAAACAAACAAACAAACAAACAAACAGACAAACAAACAAACCCTGGCAAAAACATAACCTCCTTGGCGGAGGTAATGAACAACACGATCTGGAGATGGTCTGACCCACTGAATTTCTCCCTTGTCACAGTTGCTCAGACCCCTACTTTTGTCCATTTTTCTGTTTCTCACAAAACATCAAGGGCTAAATGTTCACTCACTACCTAATATATGTCCCACCCACTGACAGGTCCCACTATAATGAGATAATCAACATTAATACCACTTTACCGGTCAAAATATTACAGCTGATTGATGTACATTCCAGGAAAATAATGGTTATTTGTTAATATGAAGCACAAATTGCATACTTAAATAACTGTTTCTACTCTTTTTTTTTTTTTCATTGTTAGCTGGTCCTTTTAGCAGCCTGGCCATGAACCGGCCAAAAGCAGTACCACAGACTACCATGAGTCACATGAGAAAAGGTGAGTAGAACAGATAATCAGCACATCCTCACTGCTATTTCACTATTTTTATGAATATATAAAGGGCACAAGGGGAAATACATGTAGCATGTCCAGAGTAGGTATCTGAACTGGGGTTTTTATGGCGGTTTGTGACATACTACTACCTGTTTTCATTTCGATCTGTGCATTACACACAAAAGTAAGTAGCTAAGTGTTTTTTAGGCTGTAATAGGGATGCATGCCTAAAGAAAAAAGCCCATATTTGAGTTTAAGATGAGAAACAAACTTCCTTGTATATCAACAAGTGTTTGGTTATGGATTTGTTCTGCATCGCAACACTGACCAAATAGTTAGGTGGGGTTCACAGTCATGCAAATAGGAATATTAATAGAAACATCACAAGTTCAGTTCAGTTCTGGGTTAGTGATATTGCGACAGTCACAATACATGATTATCTCAAGGCGTGAATTCAGGTCAAAGCCTTAAAAAATACTCTATGGAAAGAAAACCCAGCAAATCCTCTAGAACTTCTTTTGCAGAAGGAAAACCCTCCAACAGAACCATAACCTGGCTTCTGTCTTCAGTGTGAAAGAGTACAACTGGCAACAATCAGCTTTCATTCCAGGGTCAAATGACTCGATCGTGGTCACAGATATCTATCAGCTTGGGCCGACTTGGGGATTTTCACCTCTTCTTGGGCTAGATGGAATGAAAGGCACTATAAGCCACAAATTCCACCCAGTCCTTCCATCCTTGTATTTGAAAACAATTCAGATGACATTCAGTGTGAAAAAGGAAGTGGAAGTACATGTATAAAACAGAAAGTCAAACTCATCTGCAGGCAGTTTATTACCGACTTTAAAGGAGTGATATTTAGCTTTTTTAAATGGAATTATGCATTTTAAAACATTTCCCTGTGTTCTAGATAAACTGTAAATGCTATTCTTGGGTTTGAATTCTTTATTAACTCAACTCCACAGGTCCATCTTCAACCCTATTTCTGAGTAATGACACCAGAAAGGTTGTTTTGAGCGCTGGCCCTTTAAATTCACATGCCCCACCCCCTCCAGGTTGTTGACTGTGCTGCTCTGTCCTGTTCAACCAACAACTGAACATTTTACATAATCGGCTCCAAGTTTGGACATATTTTCAGTTTTTACTACAACCGCTGCTGCTGACAAACAATTATGTCGTACTCGGAGAAATGTTCATCGGAAGTCTTGACCTTATATGTGCAAATATTGTGATGTAACTAGTTATAGATGTAACAAATTAAACAGGAATTAAAACGGGTTGTAGAAATCCACTCGATTTTTGCCAAAATGAATATAAAGATAGCTTTGCAGCACCTGGAGGGTTCAAAATCCAACTTTTTGAACTATTAAGGTCCCCAAATACACAAATAAATGCACCAAAGACTAATAAAAGCGGGTTTAGCAAAATATGACCCTTTAAGAGACATTTATCTGAATTTAAAACACTTAGAACAAACAGTGGAAAGAGCATTTGGGTATTATTAATTTTTAGTAGATATGAAAATGAATAATACACTCGTAGGAATATTAGCTCCTTCAGAATGAGATTCAATTCAATTTCATGTATAGAGCCCAATATCACAACAAAGTCGCCTCTCAGGGCTTGACAGAACTTGTTGAATTTTCTGTATGTAACCATAGTCAGTGAGGTGAGATCCAGATCTGCTGTCGTATTAACCCTTTCATGCATAGTGGTCACTACAGTGGACAGCGATTCTACAGCTGTTCTCTTATATATTCATGGATTTTGTTGTTTTAGTTTGATATCAGCCAACACAGTGGACGCTTATGCATCATCCCATACACTGCAATTCATACCATTACTGTAACTTTGCAGTTCTTGATAAACCTGATCTAGAGTAACATGTTCAAGTGTAAATCAGTTGCTTGTTATTGTTATTAATCTGTAATTAACAGTTTTTGTAAAAAGTTGTTGTTTTTTTTTTTGCATATTATCTTCACGAAGTGAGTAATGACTGGTATTAGCATGTTAAAATGTGAGAAAGCATCAGATTAGCAGCATTAAAAATGTCTGGTAAAGGTTCATACTCTCTTCCGCATATAATTTTTGCAGATAATTCATTTATCAGACAAACTAGTAAAGCAGGTAAACAAACAACTACCCCTGTCTGATAAATGAATTACCTACAATGAGCATTAAAATGTTTTTATTTCATAGTTTTCACAAAATATATCAGTAAATATATGTTTCTTTGCTCCAAAAATTAAACATGTGGTATCCAGCTGAGCAGACATTTTTGCGGCTCCATGAAAAATAGGTTCTGAAGAAAATTTTCTTTAGGCATGTTTTTTTCATGCCTAAAGAGGAATAAAAACACTCAGTAAAAAAAAAATCTCGATTAAGGGTCTCATAATTCATGCATGAAAGGGTTAAAAAAAATTCAGTCACATTGTTTTTTTCATGCCTAAAGAGGAATAAAAACACTCAGGAAAAAAAAAATCTTGACCAAGGTTCTTATAATTCATGCATCAAAGGATTAAAGTCACTACATTTTTTCCAGATCTCAGCAACATGTACCTGAGGCAATCTCCGATGCAACAGCAACCGTCACCTATTTTCAACCAAACCTACCAACCAGGCCTTCCGAATGTGTCCTGGGCATCTCCCAACCCAGCTCTCTCAATGGATACGGTCACCATCAACCAGCCGGGTGCCATGAACAACATGCCACGCCACGTTCGGCAACAGCAGGCCACCCGTGGATCTGACGTCACCACCAGAATGGACCAGAGCAGCTGTGATACCAACACCCTCCCTCAACTCTCCATAAGGGACCTGCAGTGCTTGGACCCGGGCCCCCAGGCCCCTGTGATGAGCCAGCCAGAGTCCCAGCCCCTCTACCACCTCCCACACCAAAGGGAAGACCTGGTGTCTGAAAGCCGGGTCCAGAACCAGCTCGCAAACCCCAACCAGGGTCTCCAGACTATGTGGCCCAATTACAGCACCCTGAATCCAATCCAGAACACCTTCAACGGGTCTGTGCCTGGAGGCGGAGGGGGGTCACAGGGTCTGGTTTCGTCTTTCCCGTTGCTAGAAGAGGGGGAGGAGTTTCTGAAGGGCCTGGTGGGAGGAGGGTCTCCACCTGTGTTCCAGATGAAGCAAGAGCCTCAGATTGCAGAGACTCACGGCTCCCTCATGCATTCGCCACGAGAAAGTCCAGGAAACACTTACACCAACCTGCTTCCTCGTCCCATGAGCAACGGAACAAACATGGATCCGATGAGACAAGAAGGCAGAGGCCAGTCTCTTAAAAACCTGCATAATCCATACTCAAACAACGGCATGGCATCTGAGGGCCACTATGCAAATTTGGTGGAGTGGTTTAAAGCCGGACAACACAATGACTACAAGGAGTGACGACAGCAGCTCCACAAATACGCTGGTCTGGATCCGCTTTGCAAAGTCAGAATTTTAACCTCTTTTATTCTGGCGTCGCAAAAGTCTGTGAGCATTTGCGTTCATTTGCACTCAGACTAAATTTATCGTCGTCCTTCTATTGTAGAACGGGGCGATTCGACCAATAAATTACATGTTAAATGTCAGAACAAGACTAAAACATCGAAGACGCAACAGGGAAATGTAAAAGACGTGACAGGGTAAAAACTAGATAAAAGATGCAAGATAAAAATTGCACAAAGAATAGAAAAGACGTGACAATATGGAACAAAGATTTTATGATTCAGTGCTCAAAATAGCAGAAATGAAAGAAATCGGATTTCTTTTTCAGCTACACAAAAATGCGAAAGACAGAAAAAACTGAAACATTTTGTAACTATTTTAACTGAAAATGTACATACAGTAAACCCTAAAGACTACAGAAATATACTTTACAATAATGGAGTTTATCATGATATAAACTTCTATTGTGATAAATACCATGAGTGTTTTATGACATATGACATCTTGGACATATATGAATAGCCTGACCAGCCATCCATCTTTCTCAATGAGAAATTCAACAGGAATCTCAGGACTTGAATCTGAATATGAAGGCGGGACTAACAGGCGCTGAGTAGGGAATGTAACGATATGAAAATTTCATATCACGGTTATTGTTATCATTATTATCGCGATATTGTTGAAATTGTCCTCAAAATGTTCAAAAACTACTAATACACACACTGAAATAATTTAACCAAGTTGTATTTTGAAAAATAAATTAATAAATAAATTAATTAAATAAAATAATAGCCACACTGTACTTTCTGTTGGTAGAAACATTAAAATATTAACTTATAAACAATCAAATATACAAATGTGCATTAAATATGGAACATTATGGCCACTGTTTGACCATTTTCCATATCAAGTTTGAGTGGTTTGAGTTCCTTTTAGATAGATAGATAGATAGATAGATAGATAGATAGATAGATAGATAGATAGATAGATAGATAGATAGATAGATAGATAGATAGATAGATAGATAGATAGATAGGTAGATAGATAGTGTGGTAATCAAACACGGTTATCATGATAATTAGAATTTAAACGGTAATACTAACTGTCGGGAATTTTACCTCAGTTCATCGTTATACCGGTAATTGTTACATCCCTAGTGCCGAGTAAACCAATCACAGATGAGACGAACGTGATACTTTTGTCAGAGAACTCTAAGAATACAGGGTGTAATCTGTAATTCAGTCCTTATTTTTGAATCAAGTAAACAACCGACAACAGTTGCAAAGAGTTTTGACTTTGACTCGTGACAAAAAAAGAAGTCGGCGCGTATGAGTCATTGCGAAACACCCTCCCCAGACTTGTGATTGGTTCGGTATAGAATAGATTATGCATATTTCACAGTGACTGGCCCAATTTTAGACTGTTTTCTCAGTATTGAATATACTGAGAAAACCGGATGGCTGGCCAGGCTAACATATTAAATAAGGAGAAGTTCTTTTTTAGTTGAAACATAAACACAAATGACACAGAAACTAAATGTCATATCAGTGTCATGTTTTTTTCTGATAATGACATGACAGTTGCCTTCATTGTGAAAGTGATCTAGCCAAGTTAAAAATGGATTTTCTGCAAAATTAGGCTTCATTTGATAAGGTTTTAAAAACTTTATGTCATTGGTTTCAGAGTGTATAAGTACTTCACAGCTCCACATAACTACAATAATGTGTATATGTGTGAATGGTTTTGGCCGTTTCAACATGTTTGGCACAATTTTGCTTTGTTAAGATCAAATAAAATCTTTTGAAATGTAACATTTAGCTGCAACAGCCAGTAGTTTTCAATAAAGAAGGACCTACCTGCCTATGCATAAACACAGTGGAGCCTTTAGCAGCAAAAGAGCTTACTGTTTAACTCAGGAGTGGGTGGAGACCAAAAACAGAGCTGAAATGAAAGTGAATATTCAAGTTAATGGCACTTATTCCAAAAAACATGAGACCTGGTACTTGGTTCATTTCCACTGCAGATATAGTAGATCAGTGGTGTCAAACTCATTTGAGTTCAGGGGTCACATACAGACTAATATGTTATAAAGCGGGCCGGACCAGTAAAATAATATAAATAATAGGATAAGAACTGATAAATGATGTCGACACCAAAGTTTTCTCTGTGTTTTTGAGTGAGAAAAGTCAAATCCCATAATGAAAATGTTTACATCTACAAACTCTACTTGAACATAACATGAACAAATATGAACAGCCCGAAAATTCTCACAAAAAATAAGTGCAATTTTAGCAATATTACACTTTAGTTTATCATTTATACATGTGCATTATAACTTACAGATCACAGTGGATCTACAAATACACAAAACATGTAGTAACAGGCAGAATATTGGTAAAATTCTACATACTTCTCTTATGACATTTCAGGTTATTGACATTTTTTGTAAAGGGCTAGTCTGTAGATGTAAACATTTTTGTGTAATTTTACCTTTTTTACACTAAAACAAAGAGAGAAATTTGTGGTTTTCTTTATTTATAGGTTATAATGATGATCTGACCCATTTTAGATTAAATTGACCTAGAATGATTTTAACATCATTGATTGTTAATACCTTCAGTGTAATTTCTTCACTTTACAAATTCATCCCATGGGCCAGATTGGACCCTTTGGCGGGCCGGTTTTGGCCCGCGGGCCGCATGTTTGACACCTGTTTTAGTAGATGATCACAACAGCACATGAAACCACCATGATGTAATCTGCAGTGATTATGGGTTTTAAGTTAATGAATGAATATAACAGTAGCTAATAGATGGACATAGTAAGCTATTTAAAAATGGTAGGATTGATCAGTCCTGTTTTGTACAATAAAGTAGCATTTATTGTGATAATTCTCTGGGGTACTGATAATAACAGGTACTATAAGCAACTTTTACTAGTGAAATGAAATTTTCTCTAGATCTAACCTTTCCCAATGCGATTTATTACTACTTATGATTTTATCCATTGCATCTTTAAGTAAAAATCTGATATTTCCCAACATTTAATTTACTGACAATGCAGATGTTCCTAAAAGCTCCGATTAAAATGAAAGGTTATTGTATCAGAACAGAGGAAACTGAAGCAAAGGTGACATTTTTTTAAACAAATACATCATAAATTGAACATAAAACAAAGCGTGTACAACAGGAGTGTCAAACTCATTTTAGTTCAGGGGCCACATTCAGCTAAATTTGATCTGAAGTGGGCCCAACCAGTAAAATAGCATAACATATATAACGATATAACATAATAATATATAAATAATGTCAATTCCAAACTTTTCTCTATGTTTTAGAGCGAAAAAAGTAAATTTACATTATGAAAAGGTTTACATCTACAAACTATCCTTTCAAACAATGCGAATAACATGAACAAACTGAAAAAATTAGTGTAATTTTAATAATATTCTGCCTCAGTGTATTATTTACACATGTGCATGTATAACTTACAGATACAGTGGATCTACAAACACACAAAACATTTAATAACAGGCAGAATATTGTTAAAATTGTACTTACTTCTCTTTCAGGTTTCATGTTTATATTTGTTCAGGTTATTCTTTTTTTTTTTTTTTTTGCAAAATTATACTTTGTTTTAGTGTAAATACATGAAAATATTTTACATTTACAAAGAGAAACATTTGGAGTTGTCATTATTTATATGTTATTATGATCGAATTTTACTGGTCCCACCCACTGAAGATTAAATTGGTCTGAATGTGGAACCTGAACTAAAAGGATTGTTAATATCTTAGTGTAATTTTTGCATTTCCCAAATTCATCCCCAGGGCCGGACTGGACCCTTTGGAGGGCCGGATTTGGCCCCCGGGCCACATGTTTGACATTTTTCAAACTACATGGGTTTAAAATGAGGGTGCTTTCACATTCATTTGAGAGCGTCTGAACGTCCAAATGGGTCATATATGATGACGACAAAAAACTGAAAAGCTGAAAAACTGCTTTTTTAACTGATTTATTTCCATGTATTGATAAGATTAGTGATTCTTAAATTATGAAACATTTTAGATCAGTATATGTTTCTAGTCACTTGTGCTTGTTCAGGTCTTTGAGGGTTGAATCACCAGGTAGCTAATAGAGTTCTACTTGTAGCACTATGGATTCTTCTCAGTATTTCTATCAGTCAACGTCGCATTTCAAATAATGTAAAAATAAACTTGGAAATCAAATTTAATCAAAGCGTCCAGACAGTAACAAATTTCTCAAAATCTGGTTGGATTCATCTCAAACTCCCCTCAAGACATTTTAAAAACAGTACAAATACGACCAAAAAAATGCCGTTAAATGTTTAAAAAGCTCATTATTGTAGACTTTTGAGGATCGTTGTTATTTAAAGTATCCCTTAACATTTACTGATTGTTTCTCCTCCTGTTGGTGTTTCTCATTGGATTCTACTTTTGGTTTCAGCAAGATTAAGACCAGTACATGGACTAACCCTTTGTTTTCCAAGCCAGAGTCAGATTTATGATGAAGTGAATGTACTACTGTTTTGTTTTTATTTTTATTTTTATTTCTCAGGTGAAGTTTGATTCACTGTCAACATACTGTATAGTGAGAAATGGTTTAGGGGTTTTTTTTGTCTTGTAATAAAAGTGGATGGGTGGGTGGGTGGGGTTTAAATGGACATTATGGCGTAATTATGGATTTAATTTTGATTGCTTTGTGAAAGATTTATACGTATTCACATCGGTTAAAGTGTGTTTTCTGGTTTGTTATTGTTGTTTTTTGTTTTATATCAGAGTATTTTTAATGTCTAGTGCACTCTATAAGCCATAGTTGAGCCACAGTTGAACGCAATAACGATGCTAAAGCGCTCAAGAACTGGCAAGGTACTGAAATTTCCATTGAGGAAGTGGGAGGAAGCACATCAGTGGTGTCTTTCCTTTGTAATGACTATGTCATACCAGTGATCACATGTGTTGTCCACAGTTCTCTGAGCATTTAACAGATGTGTTTATAGGTACAGGTGTATCTATTGTGTTTTATTTGCTCTTGAGGATCCTTACAGAGAGCGTCTTGCTCAATGAGACACATGGCTGATGATTTTTATTCAGGTTCAGGTCACTGTTTAACCTGCAGGGCTTCTCCGTCACCTTCAGCCTTTATCATTGTTTATTACTCGTTCACCTCCTGAAATGTTTTGTCCTGAAATATTTTGATGACTACTTTGTAAGATTTGCTATTTTTGGATTTTTCTACAGGATAAAATTCTTAATAAACGGAATCTTTTTCCCACATTGTTTGTCCTTTAATTATCATGATTTAAATACATTCCACTGACGTTATATTTCATCTCTCCACCTACAATGTAAAACAATACAAGTGACGTATTTTATGAGACTATTTATGATACACTAATGCCCATAAAGTTGGAATAATTTTGTTCCTCTTTTTATTTCTATTCGTCATACATCACACATCTTTGACCAGGTACAATAATTACAAACTGAGTCCCAGTTACACTTTATTTAACAGGAATAAATCATATTGTCACAGTCATTTCATGAGAAGACTAACAGGGAACTCTATCACATTCTGTGATGGTTGCTTATGAGTCAATTCATGTTCACATAATAGAACTTTTATTGTTATATTGACCCCCAACAGAATGTACAGACACTAGTTGGATGAATGATGATTAACCCTTTCATTCATAGTGGTCACTACAGTGGACAGATATTTCACAGCTGCTCTCTTGTATATTCATGGGTTTTATTGTTTTAGTTCCATATCAGCCAACACAGTGGACACTTATGCATCATCTCAAACACTGCAGTTCATACACTTATTGTAACTTTGCTGCTCATGATAAACCCTGATCTGCAGTAACACATTTTAGTGTAAATCAGTTGCTGTAGACTGATTAGACTAATTAACAATTTTCTGAAACAAAAAGTTGTTTTTTTTGTTTGTTTGTTTTTTATTTGCATTTCCTCCTGAGACCCAGCGATGCATTTTGTCTTCTGTAGGGGACAAAAGTATGACAGTTTACTTTAAAAATGCTGTGCATTATGAAGGACATTCCATTAAAAAAATCAATCCGTAAATACAAATAATTTTAAAAATGTATCTGAAAAAACTGTTGCATTATGCAGTTTCCAATCAAGACATTTTTTTTAATGTAAAAAAGCTAAAACTGTCAAATTCCTGGGTCTCAGGAGGATATTATCTCCATGAAATGAGTAATAACTAATATTAGGGTATGATAAAATGTGAGAAAACATTAACGATTTAGCAATTAGTGGCATTAAAAATGTTTTTATTTCATAGTTTTCACACAGTATATCACTTTCTGATGATGAGTTTTAAATACATGTTTCTTTGCTTCAAAAATTAAACGCATGGTGTCCAGCTGAGTGGACATTTTTGTAACTCCATAAAAAATAGGTTCATAAAAAAAAAAAAAAAATCATTTGCATTGTTTTTTTCATGCCTAAAGAGGAATAAAACACTCAAGAAAAAAATATTGACTGAGGTTCTCATAATTCATGCATGAAAGGGTTAAAATAAAATGTTCAGTGGTTGAGGGAGTATTCAGGTTTCTTGGCTTAAAGAGGTGATCAGAAGTACTGCTTTGTTTTTCCACTAACCCAGTGACGGTTTTTGGGTCCAGTGTGAACCACAGAGGCATGCTGGGAGTTTGACTGGGGCAGTAAACCTGTCAAACAGTAACAGAGGTGTCCTAAGGTGAGCTCAGAGAGGACAGAAACCTCCTGTGGCATAAGATAAGATAAGATAAGATAAGTTAAGATAAGATAAGATAAGATAAGATAAGATAAGATAAGATAAGATAAGATAAGATAAGTTAAGATAAGATAAGATAAGATAAGATAAGATAAGATAAGATAAGATAAGATAAGATAAGATAAGATAAGATGTGTGGAGATAAAACAAATATCTGACAATTCCGTTTAAAAAAAAGATATAAAGAGGTTCATGTGAGGTCCAGTATTTAATAATGACAATGAGGGCTGTTTGTTTATGGATGATGTTGTATTGATTAATCTGCTGTAATTATTGAAGAAAATTGTTAAATTGTTGAGTCTGTTTGTATGACTGTACTGCCATGATCATATTGTTGTGTGTAATTCAATTACTGCATTATGTATTTGTTGTGGTTCGATGCAAAAATTAGGAAAAATGAATTGTTCGACTGTTGTATTAAGTTAGTGATAAAGATGTAAAAGCACTTGAGGGGTGGGATTAAATAAGTTTACACTTCTTCCTACTCCTTTTCAACCATGTAAAATTCAGACTTGTATGTACTTGAAGATAGATTCTGTTCATTTAAATGTTATTTTGTTTTTGTCTTAATTTGCTTCGGTTTGTTTTATTTTGTTTCTTTAAATGTTCAAAATAAATAAGAGAAGAGAAGAGAAGAGAAGAGAAGAGAAGAGAAGAGAAGAGAAGAGAAGAGAAGAGAAGAGAAGAGAAGAGAAGAGAAGAGAAGAGAAAAGTCAGGTAGAAAAACCATACAAGTGAAAATGAAAAATATAAAAGAAAAAAAAAGAATATTTATATAAAAATTTATTTGAAGAATTTGAATTAAAAATTAAGAAGTGGTGCCAGGCACAACAAACGCCGCCTTTCATACATCTTATTTTGGCATCGATCCAGCTGATGTCATTATGTCTGTGTGTGCTGATGTCAGCATATCAGTTGCCTCTATATATGTGCCAAGTTTGAAGTAAATTGAAGCAAAATTGATGTTTTTATAGACATGTGAAATTCTGCCCATTATAAGTAAATGAGAGAAGAAAAAAGATTCAAGAAATTAAAAAAAAAAACAAACAAAAAAAAACAACAACTTTGACCTACTTTTCCCAAAATGTAACCAGATCTATTCTGGGTCACTGTTAATCTATAAACCCAGTTTGGTATGAATTCAACCCATGATTTTGCTGCTAAAGTGTTGACAAATAAACAAACAAAGCAAACCAAACCAAAAACAGTACCCCTTGCCTCCCCTTTGGAGGACGGGGTAAAAAAAAATACAAAAAAAATAAATTAAATATTAAAGCTCACTTCATCTTGATGCTCAGGATGAATAAAGGATGAAAGTGGGATCCTTCTGACTTTTAGGTTTTAAGCAGGAGGTGTCAGAAAAGTTTCCACAGCGATAACTGTCTTGTATCATCCATGTGTTCATACTGATGTCATTTTTTGATCATTCAGTGTCAGCTCTTCCTACCCCTTCAACTGATAATGAGCTGAGTTTAGACCAGAGGTGTCTATACATTTTATTTCAGGGGCCACACTCAGCCCAATATGATCTAAAGGGGGTCAGACGAATAAAATTACAGCTTATAAATAATAAGAACTCCAAATTATTCTTTGTTTTAGTCCAAAAAAATAAATTTCATTCTGAAAATGTTCGTATTTGCAAACTATCCTTTCATTCATAAAATCTGAATATCCTGAACAATGGGAGATTTCTTAATATTTTGTCTGAGTTTATCATTTACACATGTATATGACAACTTACAGTTCACAGTGGATCTATAAATGCACATAACATTTAGTAACAGGCAGAATATTGTTAAAATTGCATTTATTTTTGTTAACCTTTTATCGGACGAGTGACTATTCTTGGGAATTTCCACAAACATTAAATAAGGGGATGGCATGTTGGTTTTTATAAAACTCTACAGTGATTCAGAGAGATTTTATACACAGTTTGAAGCTGTAAATAGTGAATATGAGTAATTTTTTTGCCAGTTTATGTTTTATTGCATGTGTTCACTTTTTAGCAAGTGCTGCTTGGATGTTTCATGGCAAGAGGAGGGAGGCTGTTGTTATGAGGAGATAGATGATGATATCCAATAACACACTAAAGTTGAAATTTTGAATTTCAGTTTCAATGAGTGCCCTATATAGAGTTAAGACTTTTCACATTGTTCATATTTGTTCAGGTTATTCACATTTTTTGTGAAAGGATAGTTTGTAAATATAAACATTTTCATGTAATTTGATTTACTTTACTTCTTTTTTAATGAATTTTTCTTATTGTTGAATATATATTGTTTTTTTCTGTTATGACATGGTGTTTGTGCTCCATACCATGTATTTGGTGATGAGCAAAATAAAATAAAATGAATGAATGAAATAATTAACATTCACTGATATTATTCTGCTATTCTGACCCGCTTGAGATCAAATTTGTCTGTATGTGGCCCCTGAACTAAACTGAGTTTGCGATCCTTGATTGTTAATATCTTTGTGTAATTTTTGCATTTTACAAATTCATCTCATGGGGCAGATTGGACCCTTAGGTGGGCTGGTTTTGGCCCGTGAGCCATATATTTGAAACCCCTGGTATATAGTGTTCATGGCTCAATCAAGAAATAATTCATTACAATGTACATGATCACTATTATATTATTATGTTATATGAATATTATGAGTCTACAAGTAACTAAAAGCAATAAGATTCAAGTAATTCAGTGATGTCCTCATAGTTATGTTTTGGAAGTGGCTGAAAATTGTACTTCCTAATATGACCAATGACATAACCTGTGACAAGAAAAGCATCTGAATAATTCTGAATTGTAATTCTGAATAATTTCATGACAACAAGAGCATTTGTGGGAATAGACAAGATAGGTATAGAGATTATTACTTATCACAGGAAAGTAGATTTCCTAAATATGGCCTCAATATGTCCGTAATTTGTGTGGGTTAAAGTATTTGTGGTCTTCAGGTGTGATTATCTGTTTCACACATTGATCACAAGGCTCTCAATGTTCCTACATCACCACAATAACATGATCAGAAGGAGCCGCATGACTTTGCACTTTCATTTTGAGATGCACACTCCTGTCCCGTGGTCAAAAAACCCTCTTCCCTTTCTAATAAAACCAAACAGCAACTGCAACAAAACCATGTAAGCAGAAAAGCGCTTTTGCTTTCCTGTCAAGGCCGCTATCGTATAAAATATCTGATGACTGTACGAATGAGTTTTATCTTTTCCAAACAAATGATTTCACTCAGTGACATTTACAGCAAATATTTATGAGCATGACAACGGTGCTTGCAATTATGCTTTTAATTCCATAATCTCAGCATCGAAAGTTGAGGGTTGAATGTGGAAAGTGAAAATCCCAGGATGGAGAAAACAACATGCGAATCCACATCTTGATTTGACTAAATATTATACATTGAACCTTTAATATTAGAGCTACTATTCCATTGGTAACAGGTTTATTATGTCATTATCTTCACAAAAAAGATCATCTATCACCAGAATGTCACTTGTGTTTTCTCGAGATGGGGTTATTATGGAGAAACTGAGGGTCGGGTGCTTGATGTTTGATTTTTTTTTTTTTTTTTTAAAGGGTTGAAATAAGAAAGACAGAGCAAATGTTTAGTTTATTTGTCTCAAACTTTGAAGAAAAAAAAAAACAATAAAAGGAAGACATCAGTTACATATGCACCCATCAATGGTCATTAATCACAGAAAATGTAACAAAATATAATAAATGTAACATATACTCATAATGCACAGTTTGAGAAGGGACAGAAAGAAGCAAAAGCTTTTCTAGTCCTGCACCTTCTTGACCAAATAAATGTAAAAATGAAAACATCATTATAGGAATAAACTTTAGTGTTTTGAATTAACCATCCTCATCCATAACACTTCCTGGTGTCTGTCATCGGTTTTCTTTACATTTATCATTTCATATTTGTCTTTTATTTCATACGATGCCTGAGTATACTCATGTCTATCTATAACCCAGTTAAACCCGGTTAAATAAATAAAATAAATAGCATCAGTATGTGAGAAGGGACCTTGTACAACATTTTAAGGAGGAAATGAGTTTTCAAATGACGTGTTATCTACTTCAAAGTAAAATTCAGTTTTAATGTCTGTTGGGAAATTCTGCCACTGCATTTAATCCAGCGCTAACTCTAGAACCAAACCTGTACCTATGTAATACTGAATTTACCAAACAAGCCTTGATTGTTTGTGAAAATTTGAATATACTGATACCTGATTAGACCTCTGACTTTATTTTTGTTATTTATTTTATTTATCTTATATATATATATATATATATATATATATATATATATATATATATATATATATATATATATATATATATATATAATGTTGTTTACAAAGACTGTTCAGCATATGTTTGATGTTGATGCTCAGTCTGAAAAAAAAAAAGCATTTCTCTATGGAATTCTTTAGAATGTATGTCCAAATTTTGATAAAGTTGAGAAAACAAACAAACAAACAAACAAACAAACAAAACGGTGCCTATGTAACTAGCACCGACAGGAGATCCAAGCTAGCATACGGTCGGCAACACCGGGAACGCCTACAAACGTCACATCCGGATAGATACAGTCGGCAACACCGGGAACGCCCATAAACGTCACATCCGGTTAGAGCCGAGGGGGGAAAACAAACCGGTGTCTGCTATTAGCCATAATGCCGAAGAGATGCTGTGTGCCCTTTTGCACTGCAAATAAATAAAACAAATCACCACTTAAAGTTTTACATTTTACCAAATATTAAAACGGAACCACAAAGGAGGACAAAATGGCTCCAAGCTGTCAGAACAGAGGACGAGTTTGGCAGATTATTGGACCCAACAACGAAACGAGTATGTGTGCAATCAGCACTTCATTTCAGGTAAGTTTAATGTGATGTGAACCATTTCCAAACAATCGTAGACTATATCAGGGGTATCAGGAGTATTAGATTAATTGTTGAAATGCTTGTGAACCTTGTACTACATTTGTAATTTGTGAAAATTTCCTCGCAACATGTGCTAAAGTACACATTCAGTACAGGGCGTCCCATTTTTGGGACTTCTTTTCTGATCAAGCTCTTAATTTGACCAGTTAATCTCTTATATATTAGTAACTCCCCCCCCCCCCAAAAAAAAAAAAAAAAAAAAAAAATTGGCCCAATCTGTAACATTTTGGACCCCTCCTACTGCCATCTTTAGGGTGCCCATCAGCCAAGTGCAGAAAACCAATTTTTTAATGGAAAATCAAGCATTTGTCGGTTCGTTATGCCATATTTGCTCATGCAAATGTCATATTAGAGGTTTTGGGCGAGGCCACTGTCTTTTATGAAGGTCTCAAATCATGTACAGGTCGAGATCACATGATTTTAGACAAGGTCAAGGTCATTTGACTCTGAAAAATGAGTAGTATCACACGTTTTTGCTGATTTCTTTATTGCCTAGTTTTATTTCGAAGATATGCACTCAGGGCTTTCACTGGAGAACATTTTATCCTAGATTACCCATCTGGTACCCTCCCATTTCTTCAGTTCAGCAGGAGTTACTAATATATGAGATTAACTGGTCAAATTATGAGCTTGATGGGAAAAGAAGTCCCAAAAATGGGACATCCTAATTCAGTAGCTAAGTTTAAATACAGATACTTGTGTACAAAAGTCTGGTAAAAGTAGAAGTACTGATTAAAGTTCTTTATTGAGTACGGTATATGTAAAAAAAAAAAAAAAAAAAAAAAAAAAATATATATATATATATATATATATATATATATATATATATACACACACAAAATATAGCCCTCTGAAGGACATTTTTATTGCCTATTTCTGTGCAAAGCTAAAAGAACCTCACGTCATATTGGACCAACAACTTTTGAATCTGTCACCAACTGTTTTGATGTTTATTTTATGTTTAATTTATCATTTTAAGTCATTTTTAAGAAGAAGTTTAAATTCTGCATTTTTACAGTATAGTGGTGGAGGGGGTTGTTTTCCCCCTCAGATTTACCCGCCCCCAGCTGTGACGTCATTGCTGACTGTTGCAGGGAAAACCTTGCAAACCCAGCACAGAAAGGCCTTATCTATCGGAAATTAAACAAACAAAAAAATTCAACGATTATGATATAATACTCATCCTGTGTCGTGTAGTTCATATCAGCATTTATTGAATTTGTTTTTAACTGTATTTGTTCATTTCTGTGAGAATATGTTCACTTCCTGGTTGCTGTGCGCTGCTAAAACGTCTGTATTTGTGGCTTCTACATCTGTTTTCGAGTAGGTGACACAAGGCTTAACACTCATTGAAGGTTTTTTTTTTTTCTTATGCGAATGTAAAATTTCCACTGAGTTGCCAAACGGCCTTGAGTGTGTTTCAGACTGTGGTCACTGATCTCAATATTATAAACTTTCTGAAATTATTGTAAATACAGCCATTTGTGGCTTCAGTAAACAAGATCACTAGTTGGAAATCACAGAAAAATGAAGTATTTTGAACAAATTTAACAGTTTTTATCTAAAATCCATACTTACACCCGCCTGATATTAGATTAAACTGTGTGTCCACTGATTAACATCCGGATCTCTGTATCAGAAAATGGTCGGATGTAATTGTCAGTAGTTGCATAATAAAGGAAAAGAAGCAGCAACTGTTAAGCAACATCAGTTGAGTAAGTGGACACAGCATTTAGGCAAAAACTTTTTAAATCTTTATTATTCCATCTTTATAACTTTAATGAAATGCTGAAGTAAAAGACAGAGTCCATTCCATGCATATATATATATATATATATTAGTTGACACCCATAATATTAACCCATAGAAACCTGGTGTGATTTTTGTGGTAGATCTCAAATGAATTTCAAGTATTTTCTTATATTTCATTTACTGATCATGTAGATTTTCAAGAAATCTCAGATTAAAGTTGTATTATATCCGCAATAGAGGAAACTGAAGATAAAGTAACTTTTTCAACAAATGTATCAATAACTGAACATAAACCAAGTATGTTCAGTCACTGTCATTGATCCAACTCCATGGGTTTTACTGGTGAATCAATGTTGTAGAAGATAATGGTTTTTCCACGGTAAATACAGAGCCTCTGAACGTCCAAATGGGTCATATCTGATGACCATGAAAAGATGACAAACTGTATTACACACCAATTATTTACATGTATTGATAGAATTAGTGGATCAACAGATTTTAAATCAGTTTAGATCAGTTGATGGTTTTGGTCAGTAGTGGATGTTTGGGTCTTCTTGAGTTAATATAAATCCATATCAGAAAGTAAATGAATGCACTTTTTCCTAGCAGAGTTTTGTTAATGGTTGAATCACTAAAGAGCGGCTTCATGTGTCTTTGTTCCTTATGAATGTTGAACCATGATGCAACTCACTTGAAATTTTCCAGACTCCACCTCATGTCAGATTAAAGTAATGTATCTGGGTTTTTTTTCAGAGCTGGATCGCAAATTGATATGTGTCATGTTACATCATATAAAATGATGTTTCAGTGCTCTGGCAGCATGAAAGTGGGAAATATCAAGATGTCCAATTCAAGTTGAAGCTGTTCTTTTTCCAAACCATAAGGCGATTGATTACTCATTTGGCCAAAAACCATGAATTTACGGTGAAGGCTTACCGGCAAATACAAAAATACTCCCTCCATTTCCACTCGCTGATCAGATACACCAATAAACCCTGTGAATTTGTGGTAGTGTTTCATATTTGCATCACATTTTCATCACAATTTATCGATAAATGTTTATGCATTGACAGAAAATTGAGATTCTAATCTTGTTTCTTGAAAACGTTCGTTGTGGCAGAGGTACTTTTCAGGCCCTGCGTGCTGCAGCGTCATTACCTAGGAACCCAGGATGTGCTACATTGGAGTTGTTAGTTGTTTGCTTTCTCTTGTACCGGGAGACTGAGGTGAAGCTGCTGTATGTGGCTTCCTTCCTGTCTTGTTGTAAGGAAACACTCTAAACCCTGATTTAACCTCAGCTCACACACAGGATACTGTCAACAAGCAACAGCTTTTGGTTTAGGTCCGTCCCATCTTCTTTGCAAATTCAGTCGAAAAAGTCAGGGTTAAGATGGAAATAATGACATAACAAAATAGAATGGAAACAAAAATAAAGCAGTACAAGCATTCCGTAGATGGTATGACCACTACATATTTCATGTTTAGTCTTGTAAATGTTATTTTAACCCATAAAGACCCAGTGCTACCTTTGTGGCAGTTCCAAAACATTTTTTTTTGTATATATTTAACTTTTCATATGTGATTTATCACCATTTATTATGACATTATACTTTCAATTTTTTCAGTGAACATCAGGTATTTATATAATAAAAGAGAAGTGGACTCTGTCTGTGTATCTCGGGCATTACACAAAATTCAGAAAGAGCTGACTGCTGCAGTTTGGCATACTTATGTATTGTTGGTTTAGGAGGAGACTAGCAAAAATGGCAAGTTGATGAGACCAGTGTTTTGGGAGATATTAGTCATTTTGGTAATACAGTAGCTTTACAAATGCCCAGAATCATAGAATCATTATTAAAGTGGGTTACCTAGCAACAGATAAACAATAGGGGCACATTGCCATGGTGCCAAATTTCATCTGCAGAAACAGACAGACTGAGAGGTTATTCAGCTGAAAATGCCAGTGGAATTTGACAAGAAAGTAAAGGAATGAGCTGTATCTGAGGATCTAGAACCCGTGGTTTCCCATGGGTCAACATGCTAGTTTTCCTATATTTTATTTACTGACCCCCCCCCCGCAACGCCACCCTGTGCCTGAAACTCCCACTGCACTTACAGGTGATAATATTAAGGTAGGCATCCATCTTAGAGTCAGCGTTCCCACGGAAACAACCAGTAAACCTAAATCTCTAACGTCAGAAGCACAGCAGTACAACTTAAAACATTTAAGAAACCTGGACCTATGGCTCCATCCATTCATTGTGTCTTTGCATCCTCTATGTTGCGTTAACTCGTTTCATTGTTAGCCACAACTTCCCATTTGTAATCACAAGCTCACATCTTCTTTTAGGAAGAATAAATGAACAAGAATATCGAAGTAGCCTGGAGACGCTCTCATTACAACCTCAGAAATTTAGCATTTAATGTGTTCCTACTGGACCATATTTTCAGATCTCATAGATTTAGAGCAACGTTGGAGCTCATTCGTAGTTTTACTTTTGATTTAATGCATGTAAAGTCTGCATTTACTCATATTTTAGGAGGAGGGATGGAGCTGCATTTTTAACTCATAAAGACCCAAACATCCGCCATCAACCAAAGGCATCTACTGATCTAAACTGTTTAATACCTGTTGATCCAATAATCCTATAAATACATGCAAATGCAGTTTTTCATCTTTTCATGGTCATCAGATATGACCCATTTGGACGTTCAGAGGCTCCGTAGTGAACGTGGAAACACCGTCATCTTCTACAACATTGATTCACCAGTAAAACCCATGGAGTTGGGTCAATGACAGTGGATGGAGACACTTGGTTTAAGTTCAGTTAGTGATATATTTTACTGAAAAAGTCACTTTTTCTTCAGTTTCCCCTGTTTTTGGTATAACCGTCTACTTTAGTCTGAACACTAATGAACATCTACATGATTAATAAATTAAATATAGGAAAATAACAGGCTTTCACTGAAAAAAAAGCAAAAATACAGAAGATAAAACTATAATAAATGGTGATAAACCAAATCAGAAAGGTTAAATAGGCAGAAAAATTAATATAGGAGCTGCCGCAGAAATGACACTGGGTCTTTATGGGTTAAACGGAGCTAATATCAAATCTGTGTTTTTTTTTTTTTTTAGCTCATGGCATTTTCCCTTTGGTAACAAATGAGACAACTGCACAAATGACTGTTGGTTTAATTTAGTCACTGCAAGATGCTCATTTACACATGTATGCATATCAGAAAGAAACCACATAAACTGTCCAGTTGGAAAAGACCGTTGAAAGTGATGTCACTGTGTGGCTGATTTCCTCCTTTTACATTATTTTTTTTCTCTCAGGGAGAAAAGTGTGAAGTGCATCAGATTACGACAGCTTCATGGAGACACACGCTAACATCAAAGCTTTTCAGGTAACAATGAAGACTTCCCCTTCACCCAGTTATTGTTGTCTGAAAACAATGAATACAAAGGTAAAAAGGTGAACCTAGACATTCTGTAGCATAAAAAAACAGTCTCTAATGAAACAATGTGTTGCAACATGACATCATATGTATTGGTTAATGTTCAGAGAACCAAATGTTCCTGAAGAACTTGAACAGTTAAGTAATTCTTACACAGTCACAGGACATTTCACTTTGCATTTGACTTCTCCATGGAGCTGCACAGTGACATTAGTTACTCAGCAGGTCGTATGTCGTGTATGTGCATGCTGTCATGTTTGCGTCTCTGTGCACACATGCAGAGTGTGTGTCCCAGACGCTGTAATGCATCTGTTTCTGTCAATATTTCCTCACCGTGTCCTGGAAAAGGCGAGCCAGACCTGTTTAGCCACACATTTCCAGTAATGCCCCACCTCTGCTGCTCAGGCTCCTCCCCCTTTCCTCTGCTCCCCTTTCTTTGAAGCCTCTCTCTCTGCAGAGTAGATGACGATGTTGGCATCCGGTCACGCTTCACCTGAATGAAAGTCTGTGTCATCAAATGTGGCTGAGGGTTGCTAGAGGGCAGATCTGACACTGATGAACCCAAACAGTGCAACAAGTGAACACACAGAGGAGCAAGTGTACACAACAAAGACATTCATTAACCTTTGTATACTTGGGGTCAATTTGACCCCAGTCAATGTTTATCATTTAAAAAATAATAGTTGTCTTTTTTCTTTTTTTTTTACTTCGTATTTCATGACTTTTACTAATTTTTTTTTTGTTCAAAGTGTTTTTTTTTATTACATATCGAGTCACAGAAAAATATAATAGTCATTGTTTTTTTGTTTTTAAACCCAAACCCATGAACATTCCCACCCTGTTGCACCAAAAAATAAATAAAAATTGACAGTAAGAATAATAAATAAATAAGGAATACAGATGTTAGTCACAGACTTGTATTAATAAGACTATTGTGGAATAACTGAGGGATCTACCTTTTTTATGAGATTCAGAACAGGTTGCCAGGTACTGAAAGACTTATTGGCACATCCTCTTATAGAATATCGGATTTTTTTCCAATGTTAAATGATGTAAAAGATCTAGAAACCAAGATTTAAATGTTGGAGGTTGTTTATCTTTCCATTTTAGTAGTATTAGTAGCTCGTAGACTAATACTACTGAAATGGAAAGATAAACAACCTCCAACATTTAAATCTTGGTTTCTGGATCTTTTACATCATTTAACATTGGAAAAAATCCGATAGTCTATAAGAGAATGTGCCAATAATATTAGTCTACGAGCTAGGGTGACACGGTGGTGCAGTGGTTAGCACTCGTGCCTCACAGCAAGAAGGTCCTGGGTTCGATTCCAACACCAGTCGACGGGGGGTGGGACCTTTCTGTGTGGAGTTTGCATGTTCTCCCCGTGTCTGCATGGGTTCTCTCCGGGTATTCCGGCTTCCTCCCACCATCCAAAGACATGCACTGATAAGTTAATTGGTTAATCTAAATTGCCCATAGGTGTGAATGTGAGAGTGATTGTTTGTCTCTATATGTTCAGCCCTGCGATGAACTGGCGACTTGTCCAGGGTGTACCCCGCCTTCGCCCCTGTGTAGCTGGGATAGGCTCCAAGCGACCCCCGTGACCCTAGTGAGGATAAAGCGGGTTCAGAAAATGAATGAGTGAATGAATGAATAGTCTACAAGCTAGAAGAGTGGTGAAGGCAATTAGATTTTTAAATTTTTCGTTAAAATGAAAAGAATATGATGTAATGCCAAATATTGCAACTGCTGTCTCAGACTTTTACTAATTTGATGGGGACAACTGATTAAGCATAAAATTATCATGATGATACTTTTTCAGTGTGCTGAACCAGGGTTTCTGCAGCTCATTAAAATGCATTAAAAGTCATTAAACAGATTTTGTGAAAATTAGAGCCTTAAATGGCATTAAAAAACATTAAATTCGATGTCCAGAGGCATTAAAAAATTAAATACACTTGATGGGGAAAAAAAGCATTGTTCTCGATTTATTTTGATTTTATAAATATTTAATAATTTTGATCAGAAGTAAAGTGTGATGATTGATATCACATTGACAATGAACCCTTTAATTGGCTATTGTTTATGGCCGATACACGAAGTCACAACACCGGATGCTTGGAATGCAACGTGCTGTGAGCGTGCTCATGCTGTGGCGAAAGAGTGGAGGGAATATTAGCAAATGTCAGAAAAATGGGAAAATGCAAGTTTCAGCAGAAGTGATTGGAGGAGGAACTATTCAGAGCCTGGCTAAAGCCTGTCGACAGTAAACTGTCATATAAACTGTATATAAAACTGTATCTGCAGTTGGACATGGGCATTAAATTTGTTTAAAGTGAGTGATATAGTCAGTGGATACATGGTGTTGATTCGCTGGTGGTTTTGTTAGTCCTAAGGGGGCTCTGGTGCAAAAATTCTCCCTGATATTGAGAGTATGTAGTACTAATACTATATAGAACCACCTTATGCATAAATATTAAGATACATATCGGTGCTTCTATGAAACTAGTCCCTAAAAACAGGACATGGGGGCTAAAAATTCAAACCAGATGTAGACTAATGTTATGAAGCAAGTTTGGAAGCACTTTTGGTCTGTTTAAAAAATAAATACTTGCTGAGATAAAAGAGAAACTATTTTTCAGATAAAACCCATTTTTATGTTATTTTACATTATTTTTAATCCAAAAATCCGCGTGTAACACGGTCAGAAGGACACAAAAATTACACACTACTATTTTTTCGAGTATCTTTTTATTCTCTCACAGGTAAATTTTGGGAATTCAACTAATAATGCAAGGCAGAGTGTTTCACAAAAATGCAAAATCGTTCGCGATTTATATGCATTTAACTGCGCAAGTTCTGCATGTAACACAAGTGGACACGATGGGTTACATACAAAACCTGGAATGAGACTGAGATTCATGAAAAACCTGCATGTCTAGATTAGAAAAACCACTAGGATCATCAAATTTAACACAGTGTCTTTATTTATAGCGGCGTATAAGACCATTTCAAACCATGTGATCCAGATAAAATGCACTGACACCTAGGTAGTTTTTCCTGTCCCAATTTTGGTCCTATTTTTGGCCCCAATATTTTATTTAAAAAAAAAATTATTTTGGGATGGCTCAGAGCAGGAGTATAAATTTTTTTGCATTTATCTGAGGTCATCATTAGGGACACTTGAGTGGAACTATGTCTGAATTTACCTTTTATTATTGGGTCTAAAAAGCTGGAAAAGTGCCAGGTACCAAAATGTACCCAGTTTCATAGAAGCACTCATATGTATTTTGTGTCTTACTGTATGCACATTTCCTTTTGTTTTCATTTTGTTTACTATATTTCTCAAAATATACATAAAGGATACTGAAGATCTTCCCGAATTCTGGGCGATATTTGACAAAACAGGTCCCGTCAGACTGTAAACTGCTTAAATAAACCTGTTTGTTTTTGACTTACCTTGTGGAATGATGTCCAAACAATGTCACAACCACACACCGTCATCTTTTCCACACCTCTATGAAAAATGGAGAGCAGTCATTACTTTCATTCTCTGAGTGCAATTTCCCTGATCCTACAATTTGCAAACTTCCTGCAGCACATTTTAATTATAGGTATTGTGCCTTGTGTGCAGATAGAAAGGTTCCTCATGCAAGACCGAACTCATGTTTCAGAACGAGGGAAAATCCCACTACGCTTGTACTGTGAATGTTTGACCAGAAGCGGTATATTCTGTGTGCACTGTGGCTCTTGGGTGTTTATATATGGCTCTAAAATATGTAAAAATCAGATTCTATAGTTGTGTGAGTCATGCCAGTAAACAATAACATACTGTGTGTTTATATGGATTAGGAGGAAATGATTTCATATTTAAGGAACAGACAAAAGATGCAATCATCCTTAAAAATCAGTTAACTAGAGTATTGAAGCAGTAAACTACATGGAGTTAAAATGTTAGTTTTGGTACTTTTCGGGTTTTTATTACAATTAATAGAAACCAAGACTAACTACAGTAAAATTAGACATTACAAAATAATGTGTACTAATATAAAGCTGGAAAGCATGGAAATAAAGTTAGAGCTGGAATTGGATGTAAAATTTACTTTGTTTTCATTTTTAGACTCTTTAAAATTTTGCTTTTAATGTAGCTTTTCAGCAACTATAATGGTTCATGATGCTAAATAGAATAGAAAGATAACAGATCTATAGAAAAAATAAAAAAGAGTGTACACAGCATACAAAATAAAGTGGCAATGATATGAATTATATGAACAGTGTAAACAGTAATGCAATAAGACTGCAATAATATGACTGGCATAATAGCAGTGTAGTAATAACAGTGAATGAGGCTGCAATAATGAGATGAAATGACTGTACAATGAATATGCCATGAGGTAACAGAAGAGCAAGGAGTATAAAGAATAAAATGGAATCAATGATGATTATATTTCTCATGTTTGTCATATAATAATAATAATAATAATAATAATAATAACAAAAAATCAACATACCTTTTTTTAGCTAGAACACAAAATGGATTTTCTCATAGTAGCTGAAAATATACAACAAAGTAAAAACTTAAAAGGCGTCACACAAATGGTTCTATGTCTTGTCTAATAATAATGAGTGAAATTCCACCCGTTTTAGGAAAAGTCAAACACCAGTGGGCTTCAGTATTTTATCAAAATATAGCAGTATACATAAAATCACGGGAAGGAATGCTTCTAGGACGAAAAAAAAGAGTTTGTTCGAGGTGTTCTTTGGAAAAAGGCATTCATGAAGTAGATGACAAACAGGAAGAAAACTCCAAAGCACTCTCTTTAAGTATTAGTATGCCTGTATTCTCATGGCATGGTCATATATAGACCTTAAAAAACACTTCAACGCGTTTCAGCTTCAATTCTTCATCAGGAAATCAAACAAAACAGAAGCCTGGAAAAGTATAGGTTCTTTTAAAGTAGGTCCTGACTAAGGTTATTATCATTAACGAAAGCTAATGAAATGATGAAAACTAGAATTGAAAAAACATTTTCGTCAACTAAAATAGATAAAAACTAAATTAAAAGAAAAAAATGATAACTAACTGAAACTGTATTGTGTGTTTACAAAACTAACTAAAATGTATAAAAATGATGGATAAAATTCCCTTAGTTTTCATCTTTGTCAATGTTGGATTGATACGAAATCGATTTATTTCATTCAAGCAATTTTAGCTAGCGGCACCGTATGACACTTCACGGTCCGTCACTTCTCATCACTTGTTGTTTAGTTGTCTTCTCGTCCTAACTTTACTTGGAAACAGAGACTGAAGTTGGGAGAAAGCAGCAGAGTCCTGTATGGGATTTATTTGAATATGACGGTGAGAAAGATAAAAGATATGACGAAATTAAAACTAAACTAAAACTAAGCATTTAGAAAAAAACTAAAATTAATAAAAACTAGCAAACCTGCTCTAAAAACTAATTAAAACTAACTGAATTAGAGAAAAAAAAAAGTCAAAACTAAATAAAATTAAACTATAATGAAAAATCCCAAACTATTATAACCTTACTTGAAGCCTTCGTCAGGGAATCAAACAAAACAGAAGCTTGGAAAAGTGTAGGTTCTTTTAAAGTCGGTCCTGACCAATAGGAACCTGCCAACTGGGCATAAAGGTAAAGGCTATTGAAGGTTTGAAGCTGAAACGCGTTGAAGTGTTTTTGAAGGTCTATATATGACCATGCCATGAGAATAAAGACATTTTAATGCTTAAAGAGAGTGCCTTGGAGTTTTCTTCCTGTTTGTCATATAGCAATATACACCTGAAAATCAGCCATAGCATAAATGTTGCCATAAATGTGAACTTTTGGCATTTCTAGTATTGAAACAAAGAGTAAATTCTGAACCTCTTGTGCACATTTAAAACGAAAAAAAAAGAAAAGTAGGATGAAATTCAATCAAAGCAAATGAAAATACCAGTTTGTCATGTGAATGTAATTCCAGCTTCTTTCTGTACGATTTTTCACCGTTGTTTCTCCACATTTATCGACCCCCTTCCTCTGTTTTTTTCCTCCATCTGTCAGGCAGCATCTCATTTTGAACTTTATATAAAATAAGTATAAAAGAGCGTTTTCAGCACACTATCAAAAATAAGTCATGGAGCCATGGACAGAATCACTCTGACCCAACTTAACCAAGTGGATCACACTGAATCGCTGAACTGACAAAACTATGTCGCAAAAAACAGCAACATGCCAAAAGAAAAGGAACATTTTCACTTTCCAAGATTTTGTCAGACTAAAATAATTACAGATTTGTGTATTTTTTTTCTCTAAACTGTAAGATTGTTGTGGTGTAACAAGGAATTCCTTTTGGTCATTACCTGCTCGTAATATGTAAAAAGATGAAACAGATAAAATGCTAAAAATAGGAAACTCATATCAACACATAGTATGTGCTGTTTTTTTCATGGGACCACTTGGGGACTTCCTGGTTAAATAAAGGTTAAATAAAAATGTTTTTGTTGGCGTGCTTCATACAAATAGGTACCATAACATTTTAAAAAGCACTAATATTCTTGTTTTTAGTCACAATGATGATTGATTTTATTTCATACAAAACAAAACAGATGAAAACTATATATTAATACATACAATAAATATAGTAAAGGTATTCTGAGAAACAGAGTTTACACTCTTGAAAAGGTGTAATATACATCTATTTATTTAGAGCAAAAATACATGAACTACAAACTCAACCAAGTGGCTGGTATTTGACTGTTTTGTGTTTCATATCATATTTACATTTATGCTGCTGACATCTGATGTTCTTCTGCCAAGAAATTTCACACAAAAAAGTGTTAAATGCTGATTTATTGTAGCTACAATCTGGGTCAAAACACAGTAATGTCCCATCAGAGAGCAAACTTTAATTGATGCCATTCAAACATTTATGTCAATATAAAGTAGCTCTTTGTTTTGGATAATTCCTAATGGTCCAACTAAAGCAAAAATGAATTTAAAAGTTAAAATGTGGGTCATTTAGCGACACTACTCTGTCAAATTGTCTCTAAAATGTCCCGTCAGAGAGATTTTGAATACTGTTTTGACTCATCTGTTTGCTTTTTAGTTTTACATTCACACTTGTCAACATACACACACATTTCAACTAAATGGCAATATTTTCATCAGACAGTTCCATTTTTTTTTATTTTTTTTTTTACACTTTTCCTTCCTCTCTATGTTGTAAATTTCTTGTTTTCTGTCTCTTGCTGCCTATATCCAACTAATCTGCAACAGAACCCTAAACTAATATATTAAGAAGAAGAAACAAACCAACTTAACAGTCTTAACAACACTAGTTTTCAGTTCTGGTTTTCTGCAGCAGCATCTATTTCCTTTTTAACAGGCAGTAACATGTTGACATTCAGTTAAACACTGTATGCTCCACCAATATTTTCTCTCGACAGTTCCACTTTTCTACACTGTCCGTCTTCCCTTCTGTCATGTGTTTTTAGTGCAGTTCTGTCAAACACACCATAAAGAGAACAGGCACTCGCCCAGAAAAAGAGGAAACCAGTTTTTGTGAAAAGTACCCAGATAAGTTTCAGGCCAATCCAGCAAAAACACGCCATAGAACCAGTCAGGAACACTGGAATTTCAGAGAGAGCGGAGGAATGCTGTGTTGTCGACTCTTTGTCACAGCTGCGGGCTTTATCTGTTCAGAAACAGAAACTGACTTGGCAAATGCAGGGTAAGAGCCAATGGTTAGGGATGTTTGAGTCATTTATTTGCATACACTGGAATATACTGGGTCTGTTTGGGTCCAATCCAGCAATTTCAACCTCATCTTTAAAAGGTTCCTGGCACTCTATTAAGACTTCTTTGAAAGAGTCAATGTAGCACTGATATTCCAAATTGTCACCACAAGGGGGAAGTCTGGTATCGGAGGTTTCTTCAAAGTAAAACTCATAGACATTTATTTTGACAGTCAATGAAAATAAGATAAGATAAGACTTCATTGATCCCACCAGTTGACAGCAGCAACATACAACACACAAGTGCAAAGAAGATAGGTAGAAAAAAAAAAAAACGTGAGAAATGAAATATGTTGGGTGGCTGTGGCTCAGTTGGTAGAGTGGGTCGTCCAATGACTGAAGGGTTGGCAGTTCAAATCCTTGCTCCGACTGTCCACATGTTGAAGTGTCCTTGGACAAGACAATGAACCCTTAATTGCTCCCAGTAGTGCCTTGCATTGTGACAGCCGCCAACTGGTGAGTGAGTTTGCGCAGGAATGTGAGGCTTTGTAAAGCGCTTTGGGCACCATGAGCTGTATAAAGTGTGCTATAGAAGTGCAGTCCACTTACCATACAAAAGGAAATTTTGTTTTTAAATGAATTAGAATTAAACATGAAATGTAAATAGTATTTACATATTTACATTGTGACTGCATAACACCATCTTATCTTCACATACTGCATCAGCTGATAGTTTACATTATAGCTAGGTTAGCTTAGCTCTGTTAGCTTAGCTTTGCTTTTAGACAGAAAACAGCTACAGTAACAGGGCTTTAGATTACCTTAATTTGGGCACATCAGATGCTGGAATCGGCGGAGGGGGTGGGTGCGGGATTAGATTTTTCAACAGTAATTCCTGTTTTCTCAGACTATTTCAGATATATTAAAGAGTATGAAGGCATGGATTCCACAAGTCTAATTTCCAGAAGTATTGATCAGCATATGGCCAGCTGATTTTAATTCCAAAATCACAGGACTGCATGCAGGCAGATAATTCATATGTCATATGTTTCACTGCGTTTGTTATGTGAGCGGCCTGAACTTATAGGTCGCCCACGAGGCATGGTTGTTGAGAGAAAACCTTTGGCGTACAACGTACGAGTCAATCTCCAAGCTCTCATCACCTCTCATTGGCCGAAACGGGTGATTTAGACCAATCAAACGGCGCAAATATGTCATACCTGCTGCCAGACAATAGTCTGGTCTTGTCTGTCTTTTATGTTTTGTGTGTCACTTCCTGTTTTATTTTGTTAAGTTTTCCCTCATGTGTCTTGTCTGTCGTCTTTACTTCCTGTTCCCCGCTCATCCTGACCTCTGTCCTGATTACCTGTCTCCGCCCTAATTTGCTCCACCTGTGTCTAGTTGTCTTCCCTCCCTTTTGTGTATTTAAACCCTGTCTTTTCCCCTTGTCAGTCGCCAGTTTGTAACTCCAGTAGTTCAGACCAGCGTACTTGACCTCATTTGTTCGTTTGCTTGCCTGTTTTTTGACCTGTTTTGGATTCCTCGGTTTTTCGTCTTCTGCCTGATCCCTGTCGGTTTTTGTCTGCCTCATCTGATCTGGTTTTGACCTTCTCGCCCTGACTACCGGTACGTGAGTTTGCCTAGTCCTTATGTCCTGTTGCTCGATTGTTAGCCTGCCTGTGTATGACCTGTTTCCGTCCCTGACCTCCCTTTGCTTTTCCCCAGTCGGGGAAAAGACTCCTAACACCGCTCGGGGAGACGGGCTGCTGCCCTCGATCCGGAGGACGAATCTGAGGAGAAAATCCCCAACCATTATTCTCAAGATTCTGTCACTCATTATATTTTTTCACCTGTGTGTGAACAATAAACCTTTTGGAACTAACTTTTGTTGTCGGAGTTCTGCATTTGGATTCTGTGTTTGTGCTAACGTTATCACAAAATATGACTTCTGCGGGAAGCATGAATACTTGTGCTTTCCTGTTCGGTACATATGTGTTGTTGTTGTCAATGTTTTCTCTGTCATTATGAACAAGCCTTGTATATTATAACCGATGTGTTTTACGGGAGGAAAAAAGCAGGGGCGAGTGAGTAAATACTTTCGTTTACACTCTGCTCTGGCCTTTTTTTATTTTTAATTTGGGGACACTAATTTGGGGACATTTAATTTGGGCACACCGTTAGTCGGCCCAGCCAAGGTGTAATCTAAAGGCCTGAGTAAAACCACAAATCACCTCTGTTTTCTGTACGGTTTGTGTTGTCAGTAGCTGAACTAAAGATCTGTTTGGATTCGAACAAAACAGGTCAGAACTGTAACAGTTTATGCTGTGTTTCCACTACGTGAAACCAGCTCGACTTGGCTCGGCTCGACTCGACTTGGTATTTCTGGAGACCGTTTCCATTACAGGATACTACTGACTTTACAGTACCTGGACGTCATAGCGATACGGCACGTTATTTCCGTGTCGTCTACTCAGAGAGTTGCTGAAAACTAGCGCGTTGCGTGTTGTCTCGTCTAAATTTTTACGTTGGCCACCAAAGACTGAATCTCCTCGACCAACCATGGTGTAGTTTTGGGCTGTTATCATGTGGGTGAATGTACCGCTATATTAACTGTCCACTTCCGTATCTGTTTTTTGTGAAACGGCAGGTCGCAGAGAAAACTGTCTGATCAATCAGTGGTCTGCAGTGTTATACGTCACGGTTTAGTATCGCTTGGAACCTCGGCGGAGGTGATACCAAAAAACTAGTACAGGGTACCAGATTCCAGGTCCTTTTTCGTAATGGAAATGCAAAAAGGCAGAGTCGAGTCGAATCGAGTCGAGCCAATACCACGCAGTGGAAACGCGGCATTAGTCTGAACCATGGATCAACAAACAGCAACTTAGCAAAGATAATAACATCCCATAATAACTTTATACCTTTGTAAGCCTCAGAATCCAACTCACCTGTGTTGAAGAAACTCTGCCAGACATTGTTGGCTCACTGCTCTCACTGTACCTGTTACTGTCACTGTCTTGTAATGTATGCGAAAATGACCAAAAATAGTCACTTGCCCCATAAAGGGTTATTCCATGTGTGTGTTTGGTTTTTTGTTCATTTACATGGCATTTCTGATTAAAAAGGACAATGACACAGATGTACAAGCTAAGAAAAACTGGAAGTTGGGACTTTTCAAAGACACTTTGAAAGAAGCTCAAATAAATGTTTTGTTTTGGAAGGAGGCTTGATGATGAATGGAAGAACTGTTGAGAATATCCACAAATATCTGGAATCTCTGACCCTCTCTAGTTTTCTGACAAACGTTGGAATGTGAATCAAAATGTTCTGCTCTGATGGGAAGGTGAGATTTGGTTTTACTTAAGGTTTTACCTTTTACATCCCCTACCTGTCCTGAATCTCACTAATTTCAAAGCAGAAAAAATGCCTGAAGGGGGATGTAAGCCTCACATGTAGATGGAAAACTCAAAACAGCATTTATTTAGTCATTTTTAGACTAGCTGGACTAAAATGTATTTACTTCTAGATATCTGCACACAGTATACATAAATAAAGTATACATAAAGTCATTAATATCTCAGAAATATTAAGGGCTATTAGTAAGTTAACACATAAGGATCTAATCCAAAAGAAGTTTTCTCTACATTTAACCTTTTTTAGTGACCATTTATTATAACACATTCTGCGTTTTGCATTTTTCAGTCAAACTTCAGATATTTAATTTAGTATCCATGTAGCCGTTGATAAAAGCCCAAAGTAAATTCAGATGTTTTTATATCAGAACACAGAAAATGAAGACAAAGTGACTTTTCCATCAAACTGTATCAGTAAATAAATGCAAAATTAAGTGTGTAGAACCATTAGAACTTGATGGGTTTAACTGGTGACTCAAAATGAGCTTAGTAAGTAGACATATAAGGTAATGAGTTTATTTTAAAGAGAAGTAAAAATGATGAGTCATAGTTTATTTAAAGATCATATTTAGTGAATCCTCAGTGGATTAGTGTAAATATAAATGCTTCTTGGATGTTATTTCATCATCCTTTTATGCATTGTAGTCAGATGGAGTATGCAGTTTTTCTACCGTGCTACTTGATATAAGGACTTTTTCATTTGGGTTTTTACACTGATAACATCTCCTGCCATTTGCATCAGAATCACGTTTCCGTGCCTACAGTTCTTATGTGGTTTTGTTGGATTTACAGAAGGAAGACCACTACAGTCACATCTATAGGACTTAACTGGGTCACATCTATAGGACTACTTATCCTTTTACCTCCCCATGTCATCGCAATGCAAAATGTCACCAGTGAAACCACAAATACCAGGACCATCAACGGCTCACGTAACCCCCACCCCCCACCCGCCCCCACCCATGTAACATCACAGGTTGACACTTTGGATTCCCGCCTTTTGGCCTGGATCTATGTCCATGTCAGCGCCGCATCACAAACGGCAGCCCCACTCTCACCCACCCACACTGTGGCGTATGGTGTCGTCTCTAATGTGACAGCGCTCCGTGTCCCCTCCCCCCCACATAACACTTGACATCACAGGACTCCCTCTCCAAACCACACCATACACCTCTGCAGATTCGCTCAACAGCAGCAGAAGCGTGCATGTTCTAAAAGAAGTTCTACATTATGCATCATCAGCATGTACTTGTCAGATCACATGTAAGAATAGAATAGTTATTGTGCTGTAAAATAATGCTGTAATACAGTGTTTTTCAACCGTGGGGTTGGGACCCCACGTGGGGTCACCTGGAATTCAAATGGGGTCGCCTGAAATTTCTAGTAATTGATAAAAATAAAAAAATTAAAAAAACTTACTAGTAAAAAATATATGGTGAGTTGAGAGAGACAATCCTAATCCATAAGACATGACAAACTGTGAAGCTGAAACTGAAGCACTGTGGTTCTGTTTCTCTTTCAAATGTTCATTGTGGTCAGTTTCAGATGCTGCAGCTCTTTCATAATTCATAGTTTGAGTTCTTGTTTGTTCAGTATTAATTGTCAGCCTTGTAAATCCAAGCTGGACTGACTGTACATATCCTGACCAAGGAAAATAAAATTCTCATTTTGTGCAGTAATCTACACCTGGCTTTTCTGCCTCCGTTCATAATAATATACATTATATAGACTAATTGTCATCTATAATTAACTTTTATTTGCAACGTAGTATAGCAAACTATTTAAACAAATTAAGTTCAGCAAAAAATGTCTCTGTTTTGAATGTCTGAGGTCGCCAGAAATTTGTGATGTTAAAATGGGGTCACAAGCCAAAAAAGGTTGGGAACCACAGCTTTAATATTATACAGTGGGGAAAAAAAGTATATAAACCCTTTGAAATTTCCTAGTTTTCTACATAAATTGGTCACAAAATGTGATCTGATCCGCATCTATGTCACAAGTACAGACAAACACAATGTTCTTAACCTAATACCAAACATACAATTATAATCAACATGTACAGTGGTGGAAAAATGTTTTTGGACACCCCATGCATTCCTGATATATTGCATTCTCCAAACCCACATGCTCTGGTCCATCGAGGCCAAAACTGGATGTTTCAGCAAGATAATGAAACGCATCAGGACATGACATGTTGAAATTGTCAAGAATTTAGTTTTATTTTTTCTTGTCAACAATGAAAATAAAATCATCAAATCATACCACATACAGCCACACCTTTTAAAATGCAAACACATTTTCCGCAAGTTCTGCATGTTTATGTTCATGGTGTCCACATCAGTATTTCTTGATCGAAGGCCTTCAGGGATCGTCTTTGTGAGGCAGATGCTCAAGAAACTCAAGAATTCGGAGTGCTTTTATAAATCGAAGTAGCTCCTTGTCTGGCTCAAATTTCATCTTGTTGATTTCAACTTTTTTTTTTTTACTCCTGACTCCATTTCACTCTTTTTGTAGTCATTATCCTAAGGGTTCACTTATTTTCCAACAGAACCGTGAGTGCTTATTAGAATTGTTTGTGTTTTATTGGAATAAGAAGAATGTGTTTCTCTGTAATTATGACTTGGATGCAGATCAGATCATCTTTCATAACTAGTTCCTATAGAACCACAAAAATTTCAGTGGTTCATGTTATTTTTCTTGCCATAATGATTTTTTATTGCTGTATCAGAATCTGTTTTTAACTAAATGAACCCTTCCATGCATTAATTACGAGAACCTTAGTCAATATCTTTTTCCTGAGTGTTTTTATTCCTCTTAAGGCCTGAAAAAAACAATGTGATTGACTTTTTTTTTTAAATGAACCTATTTTTCATGGAGTTACAAAAATGTCCACTCAGCTGGACACCATGTGTTTAATTTTTGAAGCAAAGAAACATATTTAAACCAAATATCAGAAAGTGATATACTGTGTGAAAACTATGAAATAAAAACATTTTTAATGCAGCTAATCTGATGTTTTCTCTCATTTTAACATACTCTAATACTAGTTATTACTCACTTCATGGACAAAATATGCAAAAAAAAAAAAAAAAAACCACTCAAACATGTTAGTGCAGATCAGGTTTATCAAGAACAGCAAAGTTACAGTAATGGTATGAATTGCACTGTATGGGATGGTGCATAAGCCTCCATTGTGTTGGCTGATATGGAACTAAAACAATAAAACCCATGAATATATAAGAGAACAGCTGTAGAATAGCTGACCACTGTAGTGACCACTCTGCATGAAAGGGTTAACCTAAAATGTTCATTTAAAAATAAATATTTAAAAATGGATTCAGAAAACTTAATTAATTTGATAATGGTTTATTTAGAGTAAAATATTTTCAGTAGTCTATTGAACTTGATTGAAAGTCCAGTTTGTTTAACTGTTCACCTTTTTGTGTTTGTTTTCAAAGGTTAATAACCTGTAAACCATTCTGTCCCTTAAATAAAATTAAAGGAGAAAGGAATTGAGTTGTCCCCCGTTGTTTACTTTGCCTGTTCGAGTTCAAATAAATAACTCAACAATATAGATGTTGAATATTACTGCTACATTTTAAAATGCAGAGATTTTTGTTTTTGTTATGGCCTGTAACCAGTGTAATCCCACTGAAAAGCAAACCCAACAAGTTCGGCTGACTTCGAGGATTTTCCTGACATTTACTTAGTGGCACCTCTCAAAAACCATTGTGTGCCAAGAGCACAAAAGCAGGTTCTAAAAAATTTCCACCGCATTAGATATGACAATGGCAAAGACAGTGACATTATCGAAAACTGGACGCCCTCCCCGAAACTGTAGAAACAACAAGAAGAATTCTGGTCAAGAAGGCTGCAGGAACACCGCTGAAGGAGCTGCAGATGTTCTTCACATGTCTGGACCACGTGGTTTGGCTGTAAGATGGAAGCCTTTTCTTGCAGTGTTTACTAGTGTTCTGAAACCAAGTGGGAAAACCTGTTATAATCTGATGAAACCAAGGTTGACCCGTGTGACCTTAATTCCGAAAGGTGCACTGTATATCACAAAAAGAACTCCATACCCATGGTGAAGCACAACGATGGCAGCTTCATGCTTTGCTTTGTTTCTCTTCAGCTGGAACTGAAGCTTAAAGGAGTGATATTTTGCTTTTTTTTTTTAAAAATGGAATTATGCATTTTAAAACATTTCCCTGTGGTCTACATAAACTGTAAATGCTATGCTTGAGTCTGAATTCTTCATTAATTCACCTCCACAGGTCCATCTTCAACACTATTTCTAAGTAATGACAACAGAAAGGTCGTTTTGAGCGCTGGCCCTTTAAATGCTTATGACCCCACCCCCTCCAGGTTGTTGACTGTGTTTTCTGTCCTGTTCAGCCACTTGTGTTCGTTAATACAACCAACAACTGAACATTTTAGGTAATGGGCTCAAAGTTTGGACATATTTTCAGTTTTTACTACAACTGCTGCTACTGACAAACAATCATGTTGTACTCAGAGAAATGTTTGTCGGAAGTCTTGACCTTATATGTTCAAATGTGTTTGACGTAACTAGTTATAGATGCAACAAACAAAAAGAAGGAATTGAAACAGGTTGTAGAAATCCACTCGATTTTTGCCAGAATGAATATAAAGATAGCTTTGCAGCACCTGGAGGGTTCAAATTCAAACTTTATGAACTGTTAGGGTCCAAATACACAGATAAATGAACCAAAGACTAATAAAAGTGTGTTTAGCAAAATACGACCCCTTTAAGTCAAGGTGAAGGCTCATAATGCTACATATATGTTTAACATTTAGCTTATTTAAACTACTTTATAGATTGTTGGTAGTTTAATCTACATCAATGTATTATATTCTATAAAATCTGTATTATTTTCAACATATCATGAATTGCGTACAGATAACACATCACTTTTAACTGGCGTTTTATCTGTACGCATTATAAACTTTTCACATGTATGTTCATGCCGCATAAAATACCACGTGATAAGCTGTTAGGGTTAGGTTTAGGATTAGGGTTAGGTTTAGGGTTAGCGGTTATGGATATGTAAACCGGAGATATTGGCGTACATTGATGCGATCAAATGGCGTTGAATGACACGCAAAAGGATGAAAATGTATACGTATGGGACACCAAATGCCATAATAACTGGCGCAACAATACAACACGATTTCATGAGATCAGTCTGTTATTTTTATGGTCGGTATTCTCTGCAAAATGTATTTCAGCTAAAGGGTACCTGTAGGGAAATGTCATTGCTAGCTATTTCAATCACATAAGATCATGTACAATACTAGTGATTCCATCATGTAGCCTACATTATAGGCCGAGTACTAAATTGCCTCCTTCATGGGCTGTTCCTGCCCTGGTAGTGATGCACAGATTTGTCTGATGACCAGGGCTGTGATGGATTGGTCACTGACCCCGTACAGCCGACACCAGTCTAAGATGACACGTTATCAGACAGTGCTGGGTCGCGTCCCAGAGGTCGGAATGCAAAACTTACAGCTGCACAAACAACAAACACGTACTTTCCACTCAGTCTTGCTCACTGACTGCTGCTTGTTTACTTGCACTCGATCACCCACAAAACAATGCTAGTACATCAGAGGCCTATCAAGACCAACACTGAATATAGTCTTGTCCTCAACCCATGAAGACAAAACATCCAAAGTGAACATGTTTGTAGACACAAGTTTCCCACTGGATATGACAAGGATGAAAAACTGTAGTCTGAAAAGGAAATAAAGCTGTCAAATACATTTAAGTGAGGTAAATATGACAGTATTTTCCTCTGAGCTATAGTAGAATCGAAGTATATAGATGTAGAAAACAGAGGCATTCAAGTCAAGCAAATTTCTGGACTCAAAATGTCATTAAGTTGAATTTTCAGAGCTACAAATTAAAGAAGAGTGACTTAGGAGATGAAATGAAATGTCCTGAAGACTTTTTGTACTCAGATCAATGACCCCTCTCACCCTGACAGGATATTTTAACTCAAGTCTGTGACGCCATGAATGAAGATAAAGAGCTGATAATATGAACAGCATGATGTTCTTGTGTAGTTAATGTGATATTTATTGAGCAGTTCCTCAACAGTAGAGGGAAATTCCCTTTAATCTGTAATATTGTTGGGTGTGTGCAAGAATGAAGGTTTTTTTTTTTCTGGTTTAGAGCACCTTCTGCTGGACATAAATTGAAGTTGGATCAAGGTGATACCAGTGAACTGCACAGATATGAGGTAAGGTTACTGTCAAAAGTTTTGCACATTAAAAGTGATAGATAGATAGATAGATAGATAGATAGATAGATAGATAGATAGATAGATAGATAGATAGATAGATAGATAGATAGATAGTTTTACTTGGTATTTTTATTTCACTTTTAAATTGTACAGCTGTTTTTATTTCTTCTTGATCTATTCTTGTATTTTTAGTCTATAATTTTGCTTTTTAATCTTCTGTATGACACTGTTTTTAATTATACAGCTGCTTTATGTCTTTATTCTTGTATTTTATTATTAGTTTGTTTATTTATTTATTTATTTGTTTATTTTTGGTTTTCCCCTGTAAGTCGCTTTGGAAAAAAGCATCTGCCAAATGCATAAATGTAACTAGATTGATAGATGGAAAGAAAGAAAGAAAGAAAGAAATCTGGATGAGTTAAACAGTGAAGTGCAATAATCCTATATTGTAAAACTGAAGTGGACTCTGTCTGTGTGTCTTGGGTGTCACACAAAATCCGTACAGAGCTGACTGCTGCAGTTTGGCATACTTCTGTATTTTTTGTCAAGGAAGAGACTAGCGAAAACAGTAAGTTGATAGGACCAATATTTTGGGAGATATTAGTCATTTTAAAAAACAATGGCCTCCCAATGGCCAATCACATTGCTAGCTTTACAAATGCCCAGAATCATAGAATCATCATTGAAGTGGGTTACCTAGCAACAGATAAACAATAGGGTCATGGTGCCAAATTTCATGTACAGAAGCAGACATGCCAGCTGAGAGGTTATTCAACTGAAAATGCCAGTGGACTTTACCAAGACAATAAAGAAATGAACTGTATCAGAGGATCTAGAACCCGGGGTTCCCCACGGGTCAACACATTAGTTAACTATAATGTGCAAAGTAAAATGTAATTTTCCAGTAATATGGATGATCCTAGGAGGTGAATTGGTCCTAAGAGATGGGTCAGACAAAGCACTTGATTCTTGACCCATATGGTGAGAGGCCAGCAAGGTACCAGACAAGGTTATTATCATTAACGGAAACTAACGAAATGACAAAAACTAGAATCGTAAAAACATTTTCGTTAACTGAAATAAATAAAAACTATAATTTAAAAAAAAAACAATAACTAACTGAAACTGTAGTGTGTGTTTACAAAACTAACTGAAACGTATAAAAATTCTGGATAAAATTCCCTTCGTTTTCGTCTTTGTCAGTGTCAGATTGATATAAGAATCGATTTATTTTGCTGAAGCAATTTTAGCTGCCGGCACCATGTGATATTTAATGGTCCGTCACTTCTCATCACTTGTAGTTTACAGTCGTCTTCTGGTCCTCACTCTACCTGGAAACATGGAGACTAAAGTTGGGAGAAAGCAGCAGAGTCCTGTCTGGGATTTATTTGAATACAACGGAGAAGAAGAGAAAAGATACAAAGAAACTAAAACTAAACATTTAGAAAATAACGAAAACTAATAAAAACTAGCAAACCTGCTCTAAAAACTAATTAAAACTAACTGAATTACAGAAAAAAAAAAGTCAAAACTAAATAAAACTAAACTGTAATGAAAAATCCAAAACTATTATAACCTTGGTACCAGGATACCCTCCCCTGGATCAGGGTTAATGGGACCCCACCCTGGAGTCAGACCTGGGTTAGGGGCTTCTGGTGCCTGGTGGCCCAGATCATCCTCCTGTGGACCCGTTGCCCACAGAAGGAGCCATATGAGTTTAATGCTTTGTGGGTTGGGTGTCAGTCAGGTATGTAGGCCTTGGGGATCTGATCCTGGGCCTAAACTGGTTTTAGGAACATGGAACGTTACCCCCCTGGTTGAGAAGGAGCATGAGTCAGTGCAGGAGGTTGAGTGAAACTGAAGATAAAGAGCTGATAATATGAACTGAATGATGTTCTAGTGTTGTTAATGTGACTGGGTGATGTTTATTTATTTATTTATTTATTGAGGAGTTCCTCTACAGTAGAGGGAAATTCCCTTTTATCTGTGATATTGTTGGCTGTGGACGTGTATGAAGGTTTTTTTTGGGTTTTTTTTCTGGTCAACAGCACCCTCTGCTGGACACAAGTCAAAGTTGCATCCAGGTGCTGCCTCTATAACAGCCTGGGCTCCGGAATCAATCTCCTCCAGGGGGGTTGGACGGTCTGTTCTGGAGTTACCCACGGTGAGAGACACAGAGCAGGTGTGGGGTTACTTGTGTACTTGTAACCCCCCCCCCCCACACACACACACACACACAAAGCGTAGGAGACCCCTGTGCAGACCCAGAACACACTGGATGGATTATATCTCTGAGCTGGTCTGGGAACACCTCAGAATACCCCCCAGAGGAACTGGAGGAGGGAGCTGGGGAGATTAGAAGTCTGGCCCCTGAGACCCAGGCCCAGAATAAAATGGATGAATGGAATTTTACTCAAGTACAATGCAACCCACTACTAAAGTTTCAGTATTGTTAGTGTACTATATATTTCAGGTCAATTCAGAATACTTGATTTGTATCATCCACTAGTTACTTTTAGATTGCGTTTTCCGAAATAAATGGTATATTTTCTTTATGGAGAGAGCCTTTTGGATACTATGCTAAAATATAGCATTATTATTATTACTGTTATTATTATTATTATTTGTAGTAGTAGTAGTAGTAATAAAATTGCGTTTGATGCTCATATTCTCTGAGTATTTTTTTTTTTTTTTTTAATCTCTGAGCTGCTTCTTACACTCGCAATTCATCATAGGAGGTGATGAATTCTTGAATTTTGTGATTTTCTTTTTTTAGGTCATTTATTTCCCCTCTATATGCTTGCAGTCGGCTGTCCTTCTGCCTCAGTGTTTCTCATTAAAATGACCGACTCTGGCTGCCCATTGTGGAACTCACTGTTGCCAATTCCTCATCAAGGAAAGTAGCCCTCGGTTGTCCTAAAAGTCCCTAGAAGTTGCTAAATGACACCATCCCCTAGTTTGTAGAATTTGACATGTGCATGTAATTGTAATGGATGCCATGGGAGAGTGGAATAATGTTTTGGGACAGACAAAAAGTGAGTAAAAAAACACCGTAAAAATGTTTAGACCTAAAAATGGACTTTCTTCTGTTGATCCTTGTTTTTTTTTTAATACCACAATACAAACCCTCCTCCTTTATCTGGGTTAATATGACCCATATGATATACTGTGTGAAAACTATAAAATAAAAATACTTTTAATGCTGCTAATCTGATGTTTTCTCTCATTATAACATACTCTAAGACTAGTTATTACTCACTTCATGGAGATAATGTGCAAAAAAAAAAAAAAAAAAAAAAAACAGCACTCAAACAGGTTACTGCAGATCAGGTTTATCAAGAACAGCAAAGTTACAGTAATGGTATGAATGTCAGTGTATGGGATGGTGCATAAGCCTCCACTGTGTTGGCTGATATGGAACTAAAACAACAAAACCATGAATATACAAGAGAACAGCTGTAGAACAGCTGTCCACTGTAGTGACAACTATGCATGAAAGGGTTAACCTGAAATGTTAATTTACAATAAATGGATTAAAAAAAAAATTATTAATTTGATGATGGTTTATTTAGAGTAAAATATTTGCAGTAGTTTATTGAACTTGATTTAAAATCCAGTTTGTTCAACTGTTCACTTTTTTTGTGTTTGTTTTCAAAGATTAATAACTTGTAAATCCAGATCTTAACTGGGTTAATATGACCCATATGAGACACTGTGGCAGAGTTACTTAGGTTTGGAACCATTTACAACCATAACGCTTTTTATCTGACTGAAATGAGCTATATCTTTTTTTTTTTTTTTTTAACATTTTTTGTTTGTTTATTTTATGTACACAATGTACATTTAAATACACACACAAAAAAGACAATGAAAAAATTGTCAATGACAAGGTGGGAAAATGATGGTAATCCTCACTTCAGTCCAGGTTCTATGGCAGATTCATTAACTGAGGGATCCAATTTAAATGAGTAGTGATGAAGTTGTAGAAAATACCCCTGTACAGAGGCAGAGATCAATCAATCAAAGTTTATTTATATAGCACTTTACAACAACATGAAGAAGACCAAAATGCTTTACATTTAAAAGGATGATTAAATTATAAGATAGAAACAGGTTAGTCAAGTACCATAAATACGCATAAAACAATAGGAAACAACACACAGTGATAAAAAAAAAAAAAAAAAAAAGACCGCAGGCTAAAACCTAATAGTGTCTCAGTGCTAAGGGTTAAAAGCCAGTCTAAACAGGTGTGAAAAGGTGTAAAAACATAGATTAATTAATTCAAATGGTAAAAGAGGCAAAAAAAAATAAATAAATCGGCCAAAATTTACTTAGGGGTCAAATGAGTGGCCATTTTTGTCAAAAAAAAAAAAAAAAAGTTGTAAGAAATGCATAGAACTGTGTTGAAATAATGCTAATACATTTGTGCACAGACTACTGATATTATTTGACAGTGGAAGCTATATTTTCAGAAATATTGGATTTTGAATAGCACGTGTATGTGAAAACTTTTGCTGGTGGACGGACGTGACATTACCCATGATGATCTGGTCAGTACCAGTACTTTATTAGGAATAAACTTATATACTTACTATTGCTAATTCTCCTCTTATTCATAAATGTTAGTATTGTGGATCTAAAACAATAACAGCTGACACAAAAACACAAAATGTGGCAGTGGACGGATATGACATGGTTGTTACAGATCCCATCATACTGATGCTCGGCAGCCATGTCACCGTTTCCACAAATGATCCCTGTGCAAAAAGTAGTATCATAATTATTTATTGTATAGTTTATCATCATACTAAAGAGTAAATAACAATATAGAATTGTTATTTCTTTATAAAATGTTTATTATTAGAAAACTGTTGATTTAAAAAGTGACGTGTGACATTCTTAATGTATGTATTGGTGTACCATAAGCAGGATGGATCAGCACCATACTCCATATTGCAACTTGTAAAAATAAAACGTGATATGTAGTATATAATCTTGGAAGAAAAATTGGGGAATCTAAAAGAATAGAATATTTGTTTTTCCAGATAAATTCAGTTCAAATATAACTTGGCCATTTGTGACATGAAAATATAGCATTAATTGTGATGAAATTGGAAATTTTTGACCTGAAAACATAGTTCATATGACCATCAACATGTTGCAACAGAACTGAAATCCTGTAAATTTGCAGAACTTGCATTTACCAACACACAGTTCCTTTGAGGATTCACTTATATTGATTTCTTATGCACAAAGACAGAAATAAGACCTCTAAGCAAATTTTAGCCGAAAACCTAATAGTGTCTCAGTGCTTAGGGTTAAAAGCCAGTCTAAACAGGTATAAAAAGGTGTAAAAACAGAGATTGATTCATTCCAACGGTAAAAGAGGCAAAAATATAAATACTTAAATAGTGGATTTTTTTTGTCTGAATTGACCAGGTAGGTCATGTACAACCTTTGACCACCAGATGTCACTGTGTTGCACCAAATGGAACAGATCCATCATAAATGTTGACAGGATCACATGTGTTTCTACAGCTGAGACACATGTCCTCAGTGGAAAAGGTGCACATCTAGACTCATTTGGTGCAAACCCAAGAGGAGACCCAGAGGGTACGAAAACTTGACACGTGATGTGAAAGTTAATGCAGAGTTTGTTTTTGTTTCTTGGGGGGAGGGGAGGAGGGGCAGAGGAGTCAAGTTACCCAACAAAGATGCACAAACAGGAAGTAGTGTTTCTTTGCATGTAAATTAAAAGCACTGACTTAAAGAACCCTTGTAGACCAAGTAGTAGATAGGATCTGTGTTTAGATAAGGTACACGTTAAAGCAACTTCAAATATGTTATGACTCGACTTTAATCCATCACATCTGAAGGTAGTGTGGTTTATATTGTGTGTTGATTTTAGAAGAATGTAAACACAATACGGACCGCATTCTCACATCTGAACCATCTGCATTTACACAGAACGGCCTTTGGTATGACA